>NC_030681.2:90818538-91459509 GCF_000004195.4 Xenopus tropicalis
ATTCCAGAATCACAAGCTACTGTAAACAAAATGGTAACTTTTTCCACTATTTTAACCCAAACGAATTAAAAAGTTGCACACATTCTTTAATACGCTAGTTAACGTGAAGGTAAAACATCCCTTTAACATTAATCATATACTACATAACATACGCTAATTAGTCTGCGCCTGCGCAGTCATTACTTCCGCGTTTAGCCCTCTTCTGACGTAAACGGAAGTTGCCGGAGTTGCGGAGTTTGTTATAGGGAAGCGGAAGGTTCCGAATTTCTCAGCTTCTCTGCTCTTATTTACTAGTTCGGTAGAAGGGGATAGTTTCCGATGGCGATGAATTATAATGCCAAGGAGGAAGATGGACATAATCACACGTCGGGTGTTGGTCCTAATTTAGGGAAGAGCAAAAAGCCTGATAATACGGCCTTCAAACAGCAGCGCCTCCCTGCCTGGCAGCCCATTCTCACAGCCGGTACCGTTCTACCAGCGTTCTTTATTATCGGGATCGTGTTTATTCCCATCGGGATCGGCATTTTTGTCACTTCCAATAACATCCGGGAATTCGAGGTGAGGGGGCGCTCTGAATTAAGGTGCCATAGGGCGTGTTAGCAGGATAGACCCGTCGTGAGTTATGGGGGTTAAACAATATACTTTGAATTTAAGGTTATACAACATGGTAACGATGTATAGAAGTCCGTAACCAAACTAGTGTAGCTATAGTCACGTTGCTATGACAAGGCTTCCTTAGCTGATGCATTCCAAGGTTAGTAGTAAGGAAATAAAGTGATTTAATCATCTAATGGGGATGTGCCTGCTCTCAAATACCTTCTCTCTAACAATTTGTATGGTACTCGCTTGACTCAAAAAATAAGGGCCAAACCTGTCCTCATAATGTAAGAATGAGCGCTTATGGGAAAATGATTTGCTGTTGCACTAAATCTATACTGTCACATATAAGTTGGACCTGTGTGGCTGCAAGGGCCATTGGTGTTATAGGCACCTGTTAGCCGTACATAACCCTTAGTCACTGAATAACAATTAATGATTTTAATATATCGGCATGGGTCCTTTCAACTGCTTACACCAACGCTGTCTCTGTCGCAACATGAATAGTTTATTAAAGGAGACATATTGGATAAATGGGGAAAAACGCTTATTTTGTAGGCAAATATGAATAATATACGGTGCTGGTTTCCCTTTGGGCTAAACATTAATCCTATCTGTAACAATGGCCCCTTTATTGGAGCTCCCTTTAGATCCTCTCAGGTCCCTGTCTGGGTTTCAAATGAGGGGTGGGCGTGTCCTTACGGTCCCTGCCAGAAGCACAGTAGGAGGGGGAGAGCCAATCACAGCCCTGCACTCACAGAAGCACAGACAGGCTTCAGTTCCCTATCAGGTCAGCCTAGCTGCTGATTGATTCCTATCCTACAGTGCAGGGTACGGAGGGCCACCGGCACCCCAGCTCATCCAGAGAATTCAGCCAGCAGGATGTGGAACAGGTGGGCGGGGCTAGTGGGGTTTTTGTGGAATTTCTCAATAAATCAGTCAGAAACACAACATTTTTAAGCACAATCCTTCTGTATCTAGAGGAGTATAATTCACTGGTACATTCATAATTTTTATAGGATATGTCTCCTTTAACACACCATACTCGGCCTCAGTGTTTGCAGGGGCATATTAGTTCAACTGAACAATGAACTAGGCCAGTTTGTCATAGAGCTATACAGCTGCCACTGTAAAGACACAGGAGACACTGTGCCGTAGTAGCTGAGCACACAACAAGGCTACAAATGCAGCCTATTGCTGACTGCTAAATATTATTGTTCCTATAGCTTTTACAGTACAACAGGTTTCATGAACCTTTAGATGCTAGTAACCTGTGTTTTTCACTTTTATTTCATTATCATTTTTTTTATATGCTTTACATTTTTCCTCCACCTATGGTAAATACTCTTTAGCCCAAACAATTATAGTTTTGTGTCAGCAGTGTGTGTTAAATGTAAGATACTTACATACAGGGTCTTGAAAATGCACTTTCAGTAAAAAAATACAAATGTAACCTTACAGAGATCTGGTCAGAATAAGGCTGTAAACGCTATTTGCACTATGTTGTTGGTTTAGTGTATATTATGTATGTAACCAAAATAAAAAATTTGTTGGTTGGGGTTACTGATGGCTTGCTTGGTGATCTTAAGGTGGTCATACACAATATGATCTGTTCATTTCCCCCGATATGCCCACCTACGGTGGGTGATATTGGGCTAATTTGATTGTTTGTCCCTAGCTGGGTATATGGGCCATTGGACCAAGGATTTCATCAACAAGCTGATGCAGTTCCTGTTTCAACAGGAAAATCAAACCTGCCCTATCGAGAGATGGGCAATTTTATGCCAGATATTGGCTGGGTAGGCCTGTCGGGTGTGGCAAGCCAATCTTTCAGTGTATGGCCAGCTTTAAAAGCTAAAATGTTGCAGAAAATAGTTACTTCCTTGTCTAGTATGAAGCTCCACCCCATTATTATATTGAGCCCTCCTTCTCCTTTGAATAGGAAGCTGGGCAACCTACCTACTTGGCTGACTTCCTATTCAAAGGAGAAGGAAAGCTCAGTATACTGAAGGAGGCAGGACAGCTAGATAAGGAAGTAACTGATTTATATAGCATGTTTAAAGGAATTCTGGGAACTAATCCGAAAGAGCTCCAAGAAAATTCCATATGCATGTGTTCATCTTATAGGCTAAAGCTCACACACTGGGTTTTTAAAGCAGAAGCCACAATAAGAAAGGGCATCAGACTCAATCTATGGAGAGCGGTATATCATTATGGGGCTGTTTAGAGTCATTTTAGGGATTTTAAAATAAAAAGGCTTACTTATCCTTTAAGATGAACTCTTGGTGCTTCACAGTAAGGGGGAAGACACACGGGCGATTGGTTTCCGCAATTTTTCTCCCATAGATTATAATGGATGTCGCTGCCACTAATCGCTGGCATTTTCGCTGTGCAGATTAGTTGCCGCGACTTTTTAAAAAGTCGCGGTGACTTATCGCCCCGTGTGTCTTCAACCTATCTCTTCTGGTCAGTGTGCTTATGTTGCATAAGTTAAGATTACCCAACTCCAGAGTATAGTATGAACAAAATAAATTTTAATACACTAAAAGCATGATACACACTGGCTAACCAGCAACATTGTCAGACTCTGCATCTCATAATGCCAAAACAGTTAAAAGGTTTTTAACAAGAATAATAAGTAACACTCTCATAAAAACATCATTGTAGGAAAAAAAACTTGGAAACGTGTACCACAATTAAGTTATGCTTCAGCCATTTTGCTTAAGCTGACCATACACGCACCGATAGTTTCGTACGATATTCAGTGCGTGTATGGCAGCTCGGTGAGGCGACCGATATCGCACAAGGCTGCTAAAAAAGGCGCCTGAGCAAAATCTGCCTTCAGGGCTGAATCGACAGAAGGAGGTAGAAATCTTATTGTTTCTACCTCCATATCTGACGATTCAGTCCTGAATGTCAGTGGGGGTTGGAACGATCTTTCGTGTGACCAGTGGTTGCACGAAAGATCTTAAATCTCCATGTGTGTGGCCAGCTTTAGCCTGTGCAAGCTAAAAATCATGTGATGTGCTTAGCTGGTAGGTGAATTTGTTAAAGGAACAGTAACACCAAAAAATGAAAGTGTATAAAAGTAACTAAAATATAATGTGCTGCTGCCCTGCACTGGTAAAAGCTGTGTGTTTACTTCAGAAAGTCTACTATAATTTATATAAATAAGCTGCTATGTAGCCATGGAGGCAGCCATTCAAAGGAGAAAAGGCACAGGCACATAGCAGATAACGGATAAAACACTATTGTATTCTACAGAACTTATCTGTTATCTGCTATGTAACCTGTGCCTTTTCTCCTTTTTTCCAGCTTGAATGGCTGCCCCCGTGGCTACACAGCAGCTTATTATATAAATTATAGTAGTGTTACTGTAGCAAACTCACCAGTTTTACCAGTGCAGGGCAACAGTGCATTATATTTTTATTACATTAAAGCTCTTTCATTTTTTGGTGTTACTGTTCCTTTAACATTATGGTGTGACAGACAGGAGCATTTATGCTGGGTAAAAGAGGTTGTTAAAATGCCTCTTTCACACATCATTAGCTTAACATCATCGAAAAGGATGAATAACGTTTATGCTGTCTCGGCAGAAAACAATGCAATTGATTTCCTATTTGAAGTGTTAATGCGTTAATTCTAAATGTGATTGTATACTTTGAAGGTCATGTTTGCAAGGTATCTGAGAAATAGGAAGCAAGAAAAAAAAAAGAATCTAATGGAGATGTTTGTGGGCAATGTGTGACTTTTTAAACTACTAATCAATCACCAACTAAAAGTCTACATGTATATTTGTATCTTCTATTGGGACCCACTGCTTTAGAGAGAAGGATGAGAATGGTGAGGAAAACTGGTGCCGGCAGAATAAAAATGCATGCAAGATCCTGCATATATCGAAGCAATATTATTTTTGGAATTAATCTATGCAAGTAGGCTAGATTAATAATTAACAAAGATTTAATAAAATAGAGGCACATTTACTGAATAAAGATTAATATATGTGCTTGTTGGTATATTAAAATTACATTCAAATTAAACACAGTAAGAACATTTCACAATCTCTGTAAAAGCCTTGCCCTTTCATCTATTTGAAAATAAAAATACTTTCCTGCCCTTCCCTTAGCACATTTTCATGTCCCTCCCTTCATGAGCCTGATGCTTCACTTAAAGGAACAAAAAAAATGAAATTGTTCTAAAGTAATTGAAATATAACGTACTGTTGCTCTGCAATGGTAAAACTGGGGTGTTTGCTTCAGGAACACTACTATAGTTTATATAAATACGCTGCTGTGTAGCCATGGGGGCAGCCATTCAAGCTGGAAAAAAGGAGAAAAGGCACAGGTTACATAGCAGATAACAGATAAGACACCATTGTATTCTACAGGGTTTATCTGTTAGCTGCTATATAACCTGTGCCTTTTCTTCTTTTAAATGGCTGCCCCCATGGCTACACAGCAGGGTTTATATAAACTCTATTAATGTTTCTGAAGCAAAACACACAACTTTTACCAGTGCAGGGTCGCTGTACATTATAGTTTAATTTCTTTAAAATATATACATTTTTTGGTGTTACTGTTCCTTTAATGGCATTTTTACCATCCACATGGGAAGAGTAGTTTTGAATATACAAGTATTTATTTTTTTCTACGTTTTTGTTACACTTGTGTTATATTTTGTGTTTGTATATTTATGATGCCGAAGAATAATTGGAATTTCTGACCATGTTGTGAAATATTATAACTTTACACTTAAATGCTTATATTTTACTATTGTTTAGATTGACTACACTGGAATAGATCCCAGCAGTCCTTGCTACAAGTGCTTAAATGTCACCTTGAATGACCCACCATGTACTTGCACTATTAATTTTACTTTAGATTATGCATTTGAGGTAAGTTCTTTGATGTGTATGATTTTTGTTTTGAGTTGTTAAATTCTAAAAATGAACACATCGTGCTTTAATTTTCAGAAGCACAAAGCTGTGTGTGTTTATGCATAATTATTACATTATGTATGTATGTATCACATACAAAAATTATACATGGTAAAACCTCAGTTTTACATACCCTAATTTTATTTATTTATTTTTTGACAGACCAATAATTAACGCACTGCATTTTATATTTTCTTGGATTTTACACTATTTTTTCTTTTTTGGTCCTGTGAAAAAAGTAAAACTGGAATTTTAAATATCCTGAAAAATATATATCCTTATATTTTACAATAGGTGGATATTATCCTATATACAGCTGACGAAGGGGCTTGAACCCAGACAAATAGAAGTTGTGTAACATAGGCTAGTCCCCATTTGCCATTTGCTTTTAAGTGCTGCTATTTTTAATTTATTGAGCATTCATAGGGAGTGGAGTCGCCAAGATTTTGGCACTGGGAATAAATCACTGGTGATGCCTTGGTGTGCATGTGCTTTTTTTTTTTTTTTATACCTGATTTCCCAGACTGAAAGAAAAACAGGATATTCAGTCTTCACTACAGGGACAGGTTCCCTACTCCCCACTAAGGCTTACAGTGTGATACAACCCTCCCCTCACCTTGTTCCATTGTGAAGTGATGGGTTCTAGGACTAATTCTCTCAACTTTCCAGAATATGGAAATCAAAGTATTAGAATCACTTTACAATGGAACAAGTTTAGCGAGGGGTTGGGTTACACGTTAAACTGGTCATATACAGCAAAACCTTGGCCTGATTTGGGCACATGGGTGAAAGTTCAGTGTTAAATGCACCTTTTCTTCATAAGCCCAACTGAATGAGCTCATGTAAAAGTGGGCTGTACAGATCCCTTTTAAACACGTTGCTTTATGTGTACAGTATCAAAATATTTATATATGTTGATGCTATTTTGCAGAGCAATGTTTTTATGTATTATGGACTATCAAACTTCTATCAGAATCATCGTCGATATGTCAAATCCAGAGATGATAGTCAACTAAATGGAGACAAAAATTCTCTTACAGTAAGTACCATTATTGTTTTATTGAGATTTACCTGTCTCTTTGCAGAAGACTTCTTGGTTAGGTCCATCTATGAAAATATGGAGTGTCTGGTTACTCTCTTCATTCTCATACATGGAGCTCTCTGAACTCTATTTTTTGTGGTCCTACCTTTGAATGCATCTGTAATGCAGAGATGGGATCTGTTAAAACTCCAAATTAGGTGAAGGCCATCTCCCATATACTCCATTTTAAGCAAACAATTTGAATTATTATAAATGGTTTCCTTTTTCTCCATAATAATAAAACGGTACTTGACCCCAACTAAGATGTAATTAATCCTTATTGGAGGCTAAACATTCCTATTGGGTTTATTTTTTAAATTATATTTTAGTAGATGTAAAGGAGAAACAAAGTCATTTTACTGCCAATAGATTCGCCACATTAGTGCCACCTAGAACACTATATTTATTCAGGCGAAAGCTGTACTAGAGTAAAGAACTCTAGAAGCTCCCTCTGATAGCAGCTGCCATTTTAGCTTGGTCTTGGTAGCTTCCTGCTGCAGTTATAGCTGTTGGAAGCTCAGATCACACATTCCTAAAGGTGGGGGAAGTGAGTTCTTATGCATTTTTATGAGAGGGGGGAGCATAGTGCTGGGCGGTATACCGTAAAATACCGAATACCGTTTTTTAAAAAACCGATATTAATTTTTGAAATACCCCCATACCGGTGATGATCGGGTTGCGCCCCGTGCGTACATGACGTCAGTACGTACGGTGCACCCGTGCGTACTGACGTCATGTACGCACGGGGCGCAACCCGAAGCGGCACGGGCCGCAGCGCTGGCCAACTTGCTGTATGGGGGGTGGTGTTTATAAATAATAATCGTAATTATAAGGGGAAAGTGGGGGGAAAGCTTCCTGCTTAGCTGGTCACATGCTCCCTCTACTGGCGCCTCACTGGTACAAACCTCCCAAAATTGCACATTCCAAGTACAGAACTGCATGAAGCAGTGCTTCATATACCGATTTAGAACCTCCTGAGGAATTGTACCAACATGAGCCTTTCCATATATTTTCAACTTTGTTCCCTGTGGATTAAATACTAATTGTCTCAATAGCAATATTTAGGGGCCCTGGCCACCAATGTTAATTGGAAAAAAAAATACCGTCAAATACTGTGATACCGTTATAATCTTGAAAAATACCGTGATATAAATTTTTGGTCATACCGCCCAGCTCTAGGGGAGCAGGAGAAGGTAAGGGGAGAGAGGAGAGGACTGAGCAGACTCAAACCCCAAACCTGAAGGAGCCCTAAAAGAGAGGAAGTCTGATACCAAAGAACATGTTTCCAAAAAGGAAACAAGAAATCCTGTGTTTCTTTTGATAGAGGACTCGGTGCAGGATTTCTGTGAGTGCTTATGGCTGTATTTACATAGACCTTTCTGAAAAAGCTTATTTAGTTTTTACCTTTCCTTCTCCTTTAAGGCAGTGATCCCCAACCAGTGGCTCGTGAGCAATATGTTGCTCACCAATCCCTTGGATGTTGCTCTCAGTGCCCCCAAACCATGGAGTTATTTTTGAATTCCTGGCAAGTTTTGGTTAAATAAAAACAAGATTTACTATCACATAAAGCCCCCTGTAAGCTGATAGTGTGCATAGAGGCTACCTAATAGCCAATCTTATTCCTTATTTGGCACCTCCATGAACTTTTATGATGCTTGTGTTGCTCTCCAAGACATTCTATATCTGACTGTGGCTCGCAAGTACGAAAGGTTGGGGATCCCTGCCTTTTAAGGTATGGAGATCTAAATTCTGAAAAAGATTCCTTATCTGGAGGTCCCGAGCACTCTTGATAACAGGTCCCATACCTGTACTTTAGAAACATTATGTTGAATTTGAGTGGTACTTTAGGTTTACCTAAAAATAACAATTAGTATATTGTAGGACATAGCAATCAAAATTAAAATTACACATGGTCTTTGTTTTTGCATATAATTAATTTGTACATTCAGTTTTTAAAATAGCCATATTTGGGTTTTCCAGTATGAGGAGAAAATATAGAGGACAAACTATCACAATAAAAGATGCAAACCTAGCCTAAAGATAAAATCCTACCTTACTATGACATAAAACTTTCTGGAATACCAAAGTTATAGTCTAAACAGCCTCCAGGGAATTGAAATAGAAATGATCCCATAAAAACAAAATAAAACTTCAAACTGCTACATAGGGGCAGCATATAGGGGCACATTTACTAATCCACGAACGTCCGAAAAGCGTCCAAATGTGTTTTTTTCGTAATGATCGGTATTTTGCGATTTTTTCGTAGCTGTTAAGACTTTTTCGTAAATTGTCGCGACGTTTTCGGAACAATTACAACTTGCGCGAATTGTCGCGACTTTTTCGTAGCCGTTACGATTTGCTCGTATCTTGTCGCAACTTTTTCGGATTGAGCGCTCGTAAACTGCGGGCAAAACCTTCAGACTTAGCATGATTTTGGAAGCCTCCCATAGGACTCAATGGCACTCTGCAGCTCCAACCTGGCCCAAGAAAAGTCACGATACTGAAGCTTGAATGAATCCGAAACTTGCGTACTCTGCGCGAAGGCTACGATAAAGTCGCGACAATTTGCGCAAGTCGTAACGCTACGAAAAAAACGCATTCGGACGCTTTTCGGACGTTCGTGGATTAGTAAATGTGCCCCTATGTGTTGAGCATGTTAATTTTTATCTGCAGATTAAGTACAGATACATTATTAACAAAACCATTCCACCCCCCCCCCCCAACCTTACTCTCACAGAATTGTCAAACCCCTCCCTCACTTTGTTCAATTGTGCTGGGACAATGATTGGCACCGCCTGTTATGGAAAGCAGAGGGACTTTTTCCAGTAAAAGATTTATAGCTAATGAGCAATAACAAAGCAACCTCTAAATGTTTTATTGTGATAGGATGCAGTGCCATGGAATCGGCTCTTTAATACTGTATATACAGTGTTTTGTTTTTTTATTGTTTCCAATATTGATTAAAAATTGCATGAAAATAATTTGATATTAATGGCCTAAAAAATGTATTAAGATTTGCACAGAAACAATTCTCCAGAAGGCTTCAAAAAGGTTTTCATAAACCTATACTTTCTATTAGTATATAGGAATATATTTGAATCTATATCTTCAAATACCTGCTGGTATAGTTTTAAACAGACACAGAACATTGTGTTCCCAGAACATATCAATAAAGAGAGATTAATACCCCAGCAGATGAAATGCTTTAGAGCAAAGACAGAGGAGGCAATAAGTCACCGCGTTTTTTTTAAAACTCATTGCGGCGTCTAATCTCTGTGCACAAATATACAAGTTGCGCGTGCAATATATAATTAAATGTAAAAATGAATACATGTTTGATAAACTGTCACTTCATTTGTTTATTGACCTATTGTAGGCATCATAGAAAATGTATTGTAAGCTTACTTTCACCCATAACTTTAAAATTTGAAGACACTAGTTAATTATTTAAGTGAAAATAATCAATGCACATCAAAGGGCAAATTGCATAAAGCTCTTTTAATACTTGTCGTATTTACCTTGTTTATAAATACATTGACCTTATTTGATCTTCAGTACCTTCTGCTTTCATGGTATTTAAAAAGACTTCTTCAGTCACAAAAGCATTGCTTCAAATGCATGCTTAAAGGAACAGTAACACCAAAAAATGAAAGTGTATAAAAGTAACTAAAATATAATGTGCTGCTGCCCTGCACTGGTAAAAGTTGTGTGTTTACTTCAGAAAGTCTACTATAATTTATATAAATAAGCTGCTATGTAGCCATGGAGGCAGCCATTCAAAGGAGAAAAGGCACAGGCACATAGCAGATAACAGATAAAACACTATTGTATTCTACAGAACTTATCTGTTATCTGCTATGTAACCTGTGCCTTTTCTCCTCTTTTCCAGCTTGAATGGCTGCCCCCGTGGCTACACAGCAGCTTATTATATAAATTATAGTAGTGTTACTGTAGCAAACACACCAGTTTTACCAGTGCAGGGCAACAGTGCATTATATTTCAATTACTTTAAAGCTCTTTCATTTTTTGGTGTTACTGTTCCTTGCATGCACAGTAGTGTGAAAGGCTGAACTTTAACAAGAAAGTCGTCACTTTCACCCTACTGCACGTGAGCCGGCCCGGAATTCGGAAGAACAAATACAGCTACCCCTGTACGATTTTCAGGAGCACCAACCCGGGGTATAGTAAGAGATTACAATTATTGGCACCCCTAGTGATTTTACATTTCCTTATCCTTTAAGGTAGCAAGAGAATAATTAAGGTTTAGAGAGGATTTGCCTCCCCAAATAGTGATTACCTGATGTATATTAATATATCTTTTCTAGTATTCCAACGGAAAGCCGCCTGCAAATATCCTCCCCCAACAAAAAAGTCTTCGCTAATGCACTCTTCGCCCTGACAGGGTTTTTGGACTTGTCTGATCGATACCTGGTCTAAGGGCCCCATGCATGGGCCAGCTCAGACTCTCAGCAGCTTTTATCGGCCCTTGTATTGCTACTTTTCGGTTGAATACACACAATGCTTCTAGTCGCAGCTACTTGTCACGGCTACAGAAATAGACAATGCTGATCATCTACTGATAATTGTCTCTATGTGTGTTTTTTAACAGGCAATTCTCAGTATTGTCTATGGCAAGGTATTCTCTGGTGTTTAGTAGCTGCTACTAAGTAGCTCAGTGTCCAACTTTCCAGATTAAAGGACATGTAAACCCCACACACACAAATTTAATCAGTGAACAGCCTCTTTGAAATCTTTCAATACCTGCCACACTGGTTGTCCAGGGTTTAATAGTAAGGCTGCAAAATCTCCTTTATCACTTAGATTTCCTTCTTCTCCTGTAACCCACTCAGCCCCCTCCCTCAGGAATTTGCTTTGGCTGTTGGCTTGTGGGCATGCTCAGTTGTTCTAAGCTCAGATTACTAATTGCCCCCCCAGTCTAGCAGCCAGTGAAGAGATGGCATTGCTGGTTCCCATAGAAACTCAGCTCTAACTGTCTGCTTCATTTTTTTCTTCTGAGCTCAGCTTTACCATTACAGTGCTCAAACAAAGCAGAACTTTTATTAGAGACAGTTCCGCCTGTGTGAGCCTGTATTCTTGATGAAATATATGCTGAATAAGGGTCTGTGTGTGTATGCTGTTTGCATATTTAAATGTAACTGATTATGTATCAGAGGAAAAATGGCCACCGGGTGAAAGCTGCTATTTACTTTAGGAAACTGTGATGGTGCAGGCAAGTGGAAGGGGATATATGCAGTACAAATTATGCCATTTGGGTGGGGGAGAGGTGCCCAACTGATATACATTGTAGGCAAATGTAGGCTTTACATGTCCTTTAAACCAGCACCTGAGGCGAGAGAGACCAAAATTAAATCTAGTGTAGTATTATATTTAATATAGCACTCCGTGCAGTAAATCCTTAAGAATTAATTTAAATGTAGTTTCCCTTTTAAAGAGAATCAGTATAGTAGAAAAGGGATTGCACGTGTTCTAAATCAGCAGTCCACTCTCTTGTGGTTATATTCTTCACCTGGTAGATAGTAAGATTACCTACTTATGCATATAGCAGTGGAGTTCACTCCCCAATGGTTCAAAATCCTCCTCTGTTCAGATTAAAAAGAAGGCGCACTGTCCGTAGTGAAAACTGTTTATTTAACTAATAAAATAAGTTAGTATTGCACTCACACTTGATTAGTGTTTAAAAGCAGTCACTTATGTCCACAACGAGTCGCAGTCTGCAGATTTATATATGAGTAGGAGTTGTCTGTGTTCTCCACCTCCTCGTGGCACTGCTCAGCCAGATGTGAAGTACGTAAGTAGCTGTGTATGTCTTCACCCCTTTAGGGCTCTGGCACATGGGGGAGATTAGTCGCCCGCGACAAAACTCCCTGTTCGCGGGCGACTAATCTCCCCGAGTTGCCATGACCCGCCATCCCGCCGGCGAACATGTAAGTCAGCGGCGAGATTTCCCGAAATCGCCGAAAAAGACTTGCGAGTCTTTTCCGGCGATTTCGGGAAATCGCACCGCCGCGTGTGCCATCCCGCCGGCGGGATGGCGGGTCATGGCAACTCGGGGAGATTAGTCGCCCGCGAACAGGGAGTTTTGTCGCGGGCGACTAATCTCCCCCGTGTGCCAGAGCCCTTACCGCTTACTGAATAAACAGGCTGTATAGCTGCTTGCAGCACTTTGCGTAACTTTTAGTACTTCTTTAAAGGTACAAATGCTTAGTTATGCTAATTGCTAGCTTCTCCTTGAACAGAGGCAGAGCATATTATTATGTGAAAGATAAATAAAGGTAACTAAAGGAAAGATGCAGTAGACATCAGTGCTTGTAATAGTGAAGTTCTACATTCAGTAATTTTGTTTTGGAATCCTTTTATTAACTTAACCCCATATATAGTTTGTTTTTACACCTGAGTTATAATGTTATAAATTAATCTGCAGAACCCAAGTAAGGAGTGTGAGCCATACCGAACCAATGGAAGTAAGCCTATTGCTCCATGTGGTGCCATTGCCAACAGTATGTTTAATGGTAAGTTATCCCTGTATTAGGCTGGAACAAGAAAATGTAATATGATATTTGTTTGAACAGCTGACCAGTAGATGAAGGTTGCCTGAATTCAAATTTTCCACATGTAATTTTAAGGGTTTGGATTCAGTTTGGTCAGGCACTTGGATTCATTTGAATCCTAGCTTATCACTACTTATTGGTTGGTGTAGGTTACAAGACCAGTAGCAAACCATGCTCCTTTTATTGTATTATCTCATAATTGTGTTAAGTTTTACCATTGATTATATCTGCAGAATGTAGCAGTGTGCTGCCACTTTTTACCTTTTGTAAGATTAATAGTTTGCTTGTTATTGCACAGCTTCTTTATCGTTCTCAGGAAACCAGTTTGTTTATGTTTGGGAGTAAGCTTTGCAATCCAAAGATTGGTTTAGAATGCATTATGCAGCTTATTTATTATGGATTTTAACATTTATAGCACTCCTGTAGGTTAAAAATCAGTGAGATAAAGTAGAATAAGAAAAGGTCTTATGACAGGGCAACTTCGGGAAATTGTAGTGATGGGGAGATTAGTTGCCCGCGGCAAAGAAGATTTGTTGCAGATAATTGTGTTATTTGCAGTTGTTGACCAGACAAATCCATAATCCAGTTTTTGGTATTACTGGTTCTTTAATATGTAGGAGAATTTGGGGACATGTTAATAAGTAACAGGAACAGTTAGCTACAAGAGGGTACTGGTAGCAGTTAGCATGGTAGTGTAAAATAAAAGTGAAATGCCACATTGTTTCTCATTCCTATTTTCTTTTTTATATATAGACACACTAGTTCTGTATCAAATTGTGAATGGTGCAGAAAAACAGATTCCACTGGTCAAAAAAGGTATTGCTTGGTGGACAGATAAAAATGTGAAGTTCAAAAATCCCACTGGAAATGCAAGTAACCTAGAAGCTGTTTTTGCAGGTAAGTTAAGGAGCCCGGCTGTTTCTAATGTTTTTAAAAGAGTGTGTCATATATTGAACAGTGTTTTTTTTTTTTTTTTGGGAGGGGGTATAATTTTAGTTTATTCACTGCATGATCAATCAATCCAAAAGTACTAATGCTTTACATTCTGCTATAGATGAAATTGTACATTTAAATCTGAATAAGCACAGAGTAGCTGTTTTTTGTTTCTTGAATATTTGTACTTCAACTAGACATCAGTATATAGATTCTGTTGCTGTTCTTGTTGAGTCAGTGGCATAACTACATGGTGCCGAACCCCCCCCCCTCCACTGGTCATGTGCTAGCATTAACGGGCTTCTGGGGACATTTTCTCTACCCTGAAATGGCAATGCTTAACCTCTTTTAAATCTGGGACAACTGGAGCACTTTGCAAAAGAGCATTCCAGATTTTCAGAAGAAAGACATAGAAAGCTCACTCATCCCATTAGGATTCACTTGAAATCAGTTATTATTTCCCATGCATGTGTTACCAGTATTAAGCCGAATGTAAATTAATTTTAAAAATAATTTTGTCAGTCTATTTTTTTTTTTAATTTTATTTTTTTTAAATCTAAAGGGATTTGTGCAGTGGATGAAATTATTTTAGAATAGTTATTGAAAACACATGAATATTGACCACATCTGTATAAATCCAATGGATGACAAACCCACTACCAATACTAGCTTTTTTGGGGCTATAAGCAGAAACTAGTACTAGAGAGTAGAATATGTGAGCTACAATGTTCTACTTTATTTTGCTGTGTAGTGTTAAGCCAAAAGCTTTAGGGGCAACAACCCTTTAGGTATACTCAATATATTTGTGCATTTATTACCTGTCATTATTGCATTTTCTGTGCCTTTTTTTTCAGAATGCCCATGAGTCTGGATAGAAAAAAGTAGTTCTGATTGTGCTTATTTTAGTCACGTAAACAGCAAAAGATTTTTCTTTTTTTTTTTTGGGAGCTTTGTGTAATCTTGATCTCCTCCTTTCTGCATTTATTCCAGGTACAACAAAGCCAATTAACTGGAAAAAAACAGTTTATGAGCTAGATCCAAGTGAGCCCGATAACAATGGATTCATCAATGAAGATTTTATTGTATGGATGCGTACTGCTGCTTTGCCTACATTCAGAAAGCTTTATCGTTTGATAGAGAAGACTGATGCTACATATCCAACTCTGGCACCTGGCAATTACTCTCTTGTTGTTGAATACAGTATCCTTTACAACAATATTAGTAATTTAAATGTTTTATAAGGGAAATAAAGTTCATAGAAACATAGCTATTGTGGGGTAGCTGTGAACGAGCGATCCTCTTCATTCTGTCGTCTATCTTCCGAATCCTAGAGCCGGTGCATTCTCAGTAGAGTGAAAAGCCATCTTTTTTTGTTAAATTTTGGCATTTATCGCTACTGTGCATGCACAAGCGTGGTAAAGACAGAAGAACAAAGAGGATCGATGTCTCACAGCTACCCCGGGCTGGTGGGGGTTTTCTTCTAACAGGAGCACCAACCTGTGGTATAATGTAAGTGATTACAATCACTGGGGGTACCTAACATTTTGGCACCCCACAGTAATTGCACCTTTCCTTCAGGGCTGTGGAGTCGGAGTCGAGGAGTCGGAGGCAATTTTGGGTACCTGGAGTCGGAGTCGGCAAAAAATGAACCGACTCCTACTCCGACTAAATTTAAATGGCAATAAAAAAAAATAAATAAAGCAAGTGTAAATGTCCCAATTCACAAACAGTCATAATTAATTACTTCTCTGCTATAAGAATAAAGCCCAATGCACGCAGTGCATAAACGAACACGTTGAGTGACCATGAAGCATGCTTTTCATTGACTGTATGAATGTATAAATACATTAGCATATTAAAAACAGAGGAGTCGGAAGTATCGGAAACTGAGGAGTCTGAGTCGAAGAATTTATCTACCGACTCCACAGCCTTACTTTCCTTCTCCTCTAACTTTTAATATGATGTATACCCATGCAGGTGCTTTTTAAGAATGCATGGATTTGAATGAATGAATTGTAAAAAGTAGCCTTTATGATAGAGCCTCTGATATATTATTTTGCTAATAAAATATTTATGTATCTTAAAGTTGTGGTTCACCTTTACGTTAACTTTTAGTATGTCATAGAAAGGCTAAGCAACTATTCAATTAGCCGTTGTTATTTGTTTATAGTTTTTGAATTATTTGCCGCCTTTTTCTAACTCTTTGTAGCTTTCAAATGGGGGTCACTGACCCCTGAGTCAAAAAACTATTGCTCTTAGGCTACAGTTTAATTATTTTTGTTACGTTGTTACTTATTTTTCTATTCAGGCCCTTTCCTATTCATGTATCAATCTTTCATTCAAACCACACCCTGGTTGCTAAGGTAATTTGGATCCTAGCAACCAAATAGCTACTGAACCTCCAAGCTGGAGAGCTGACAACAAAAACTGAAATAATTAAAATTAATTACAATTAATAAAAAAATGAAGACCAATTGCTAATTGTCTCAGAATATTACACTCTACATCATACTCAAAGGTGGAAAACCCTTTTAGGGGGGCAGGTTACTTTTTGGCAATAGGGATTTAAAAATCGGCATTAGGGACTTTAACAGTAGGGACTTTA
The DNA here is from genome assembly GCF_000004195.4 of Xenopus tropicalis. NCBI lineage: Eukaryota > Metazoa > Chordata > Amphibia > Anura > Pipidae > Xenopus > Xenopus tropicalis. The sequence goes on from NC_030681.2 coordinate 90,835,260, forward strand.
TTTAAAGAAATCTCTAGTTTGTTTTAGTGCTTACCCAGTTACATGGGCAGAAGGCTGAAAGAGACAGAGCAACACAAGCTTCCATTGCTACATCTCTTCCTTACCCATTATCATAGTATTAAACATATTAACAATTAAAGGGGATTTATCTCAAAAATGAAAATTCAATATATGAGTCCTATGACTAAAATAAGAAACTTCCGAAATATAATCAGTTTAAAATTCTATCCTGTATTAGACCTACTTGTCAATCAAAATCAGACCCCAATTTCTATATGAAAAGAGAATAAAGAAAGCTTATATTACAATTTAATTTTTGTGATAGTTCCCCTTTAATGCTATGCAAAAGAGGAAAAATGCAAGGCACTCTTTCTGGCAAAGCAATGTCTGATTTCTGCATTCTGGAGAAGGGTGAAACCCTCCCCCCCCCATCTCCAGTGGGATATGGAAGCTCTTTTACTGAAAAAAAACAAACCAGTGCGTGGAGAATATAGTTAGCCATGCTCTAGAGTTCTTTTCTTTTATTACACTAACACTTCAGTAGAAGGTGGAGGAAAATATGTGACACATAATAAGTATTAATTATTGACTCCTGTGTATCTTGACGTCTAACTTTCTACATAAACATGTTCCTCTTTAGTGACACTATAAAAAAAGTTTGGCTTTCCTATATAATTTTTAGATTACCCTGTTCGCAGCTTTGATGGAAGGAAGAGGATGATTCTCAGCACCATCTCCTGGATGGGAGGAAAAAATCCATTCTTGGGAATTGCTTACATTACCGTGGGATCAATATGCTTTTTCCTTGGTGTTGTACTGTTTGTTATACATCATAAATATGGAAACCGTAACAATAGCGCTGATATTCCCAACTAATTGTTGATACAGTACTACTTGCATGTGCATCTGGGCAAATTCCACACTGCACAAAAACATGTATGCTATATTCCAGCTATAGTATTTTTAATGAGTGGGCACAAATTTTAAGGCCTTTTTATTTGTTGTAATCTGGGAGAAAACTAGTAAAGTATTGCTGAAATATGAAATATTGAAACTAAACTTGTGCTTTGTTTCAAATTCGTATTCTATATTTTGTTCTGTTCACTCTGTCCTTACATATGGAATTGCCAGACCGTATTCATGTTTTCTTTAATGTGATACTGGTTAGCTTTTTGCCTGTGTAACTTTTCCTCTGGCATCCTCCTTAACAGCAAAATGTGGATATACATTAGTGTTTTTTTTAAAAATGGATACAGTGTGCTTGTGAAATAATTTAAAATAAGCTAAGGGAAAATATAAGGAAACACATTTTTCACAGCTGCCTCTTTTCACCCAGGATAGTTAAGGATTAAATAATCTCCATGTCCTCATTCTCTAAATTATTTCTCATTCTTTAATTTTACTGTGCTGTGTAATTTCATAAGCTTGGGAAGATTTTTTTTTTGTTTTCTTTAATACTAAAAGACTGTTACAGTGCTACCTACTCTGATATGCACACTGGGTACAGAGGGAAAACTTGTCAGTCTATAGTAATAGACTCCTTATTCACAGCATCTTTGGCAATATTTGCCTGAACAGATCATACAATACTTTATAGCTTCCATCGCAACTTCTCGAGAAGGAAACTGTCAATACTTTGCCCTGATAGCGTGTTGAGTGGTTATTGATATCATTTCTGGTTTCCATGGGTAATCTTTCATTCATTATGCCTAGAATGTAATTTATTGCTTGTGTACATTTTTCAAAGTTTTAAAGAAAGAATATTTAAGTGCAGGTATTGAAAAAGATGGAAAATGTGTAATATAGCTTGTTGATTCTACTGGTCTCTTAGTTAACAAATTAAAGGAGACGAAAAGGTTAATCACTGGGAGGGAGGGGTGCCAAATGTTATGCAACCCTCCAGTGATTGAAATCACTTACCTGGTACACTGGGCTGGTGCTTCTGTTTAGCAGTAAAACGCCACCAGGGTATTTGTGTAGAACTTGATCTGCAGTAATCGCCTTCCTCTTCTGTCTTCTATCCTGTTGGCGTGGGCAGGCGCATGCACAGTAGACTGAACGTTTAGCTTTTCACTCTACTGTGCATATACACCTGTGCAAAGAAAGAAGAAGCGGAGAAAGTTTTCTTTCACCCCTGGAATTACCCTTTCCTTCTCCTTTTAGTTTCAGTACTATGCAAGGCAAATTACTTTTGCACATAGCTATTTTCTGGTGACAAACAATTATAATTTATTTGTCAAAGTGAGAAATTTGGCATAACAAATGTAACATATCACAAATTATCTTGCAGAGGGCTTTAATTTGCACTAGATACTGTCCTGCCTTGTTAAACTGTATAGATGTAGATTTTGTTGCCATAATTAACTGAACACAGAATCCTTTAAGATGTTTCTTATAGCTAGTGGTTCCTTTTATGTAAGTCAAGATCTCTCTGATTTTTCCTCACGCACAATCCAAGAGCCTGGTATAAATTATCTAGCAATCCTTTTTTTTTTTTCTATTTTAATATAGACTTTGTGTATACATATGCTCCTGCTATTTTTCTTTAAAAAGAAATACACCCAGTTTCTACCCTTATAAGAAATGTATCCACCCCTGTATTGCCATTCATTTAATTAAACATAAGCAGAGGAGCATTCAAAAGTGTTTTAAACTGGAATACTGAGATCCAATATTGTTTGAATGATGACCAAATATAAGCTTATATATAGTTTTAATCTTTAAAATAGCTTATTGTTTCTGAAGTGAAGCCTAATGGCATTAAAGAAATGGCTCTCACAACTGCATGAGATTTGGAATCACTATAATGTTCGTAATGTTGTTTTTGCTTTATTTGTTGTGCAGGTTAGTTTTACTTGTATATTATGTACTTGGTCCTGGGTCTTATATAAGTAATTAAAACAGTTATGTAAATGTTTTCTTCAATATCTGATATGCCTCTTAAGTTATTTATTTTTTTTTTTATATTAAAGGGTCATTTCATCTAAAATAAGCTTTACAAACACCATTTTATCCCAAAAAATATATTAAAAGACTAAGAGTATTGGCAGTGTCGGACTGGGGTGCCAAGGCCCCGCCAGAAAACCGTAGATGCTTGGCCCATTAACCCCTTTTCTCTTCAATCACTTTTTGTAATCTCTTATTTACTACTTTTTACATACTATTATCTATACTTTCCTCTACATGGTGTAGGCATACAAGGCAAATGGTTGGGTGAGCAGGAGGACCTACTGACACCTGGGCCCACCCGGAGTCTTCCTGTTATCCTGGTGGGCCAGTCCGACACAGAGTATTGGTATGTGCAGGTAACAATTCCCACAACAAGAGTGCAGGCAGTATCTGCCCATTGCTCCTTTGTAGATTATTTAAGACAAGTACCCTTTTAGGGCACAGTCACATGTGGAGTACAGTTGGCTTTTCTTTGCTCCTGCTTGTAGCTGCACTGACAGGCACTGCGTTGGCCTGAGTGCAACTACATGGAGCAGGGATCAGCTGGAAAAATGAAAAAGCATGCTTTGTTGGGCCATCAGCCACTCTGGCTGACAGTTTCAGTTAGTGGAGCTACACACAGGAGCATATAGGAGTGGAATCCCTTCTATTCATCTGCATACATAGTGGAGAGCAGTGGAATGTACAACACATGTGACTGTACCTTAGATGATCTTGTTCTTTTGCTCTTCAGTTTCACATTTAAACGGCTATATGTTTGCTAGGGTCACTGACAATAGAAACCAGACGCTTGTTTAAATGACATAGTGGAGGATGATTAGGAGAAAGTTTATTATCAAGGGGTCATTAATACAAACTAACAAAAATGAATTGCCCGACACCAGTGTCTCCATCAATTTTTTTTTTTTCTTCTTAACATTCCTTTCTACCGCCTGATTATCTGTAAGTGTTGGCCACATTTATCCTAAGTTTAATGCAATCAACTTTTTTTTTTTTTTTTAATTTAAACAGAATAATTTGTATAAAGCCTTGCAGTACCCACTGACCTGAATGTGTGTGTGTCCTCAACACTTGTTTGCAAGAATTACGTTTGGCATTTCATGTAGTAATGCTGTATGAGGTAGAAAAAGGATATGGTTCAGACATAACTGTTTACAGAATACTTTGCAGTCTAATGGATTCATGGAAGTGTGGTGAGAGATTTGTTGCAAAAAAAAAAAAAAAAAAAAAAAATGTTCAGCATATATTGTCCTGTTGTGTTTTTTTCCCCTTCAATAAAATCTCTTATTGAATGTGTGCTTTGTATTACTGTCATTTTTGTTGCAAACAAAAACTTTGTATAAATATAAAATTTAAAGGAAATATGACACACATTTTACCATTTATCATATGTTTATGCTTATCTTCTAATTTTAGGGTTGTGGAATTTAAGGATGAAACAAAAACTTATGCATAAAGTAAAATTGTCTAGAGCGCTCCTTATAAATAAGCACTTTCTAATGTTACACACATATACCACGGGAGCACTTACCCGCTCAGCTCCAGATGTGCTGCTAGCTGGCTGAATCCCAGATGAACATAACATCAGAAAGAATCTAGAAAAAATGCGGAGCACTAAAAGAGAGCTGCATTAAAAACATTTTTTATATTAAAAAAGTGCATGTACATCCATGGACCTTATGCTTAACGTGTTTCGTGGTCTCATGCCACTTTCTCAGAAGCATCATCAGCCCATAAATAGGAGGACATAATTATTTGACCCCTCACTGATTTTGTAAGTTTGTCCAATGACAAAGAAATGAAAAGTCTCAGAACAGTATCATTTCAATGGTAGGTTTATTTTAACAGTGGCAGATAGCACATCAAAAGGAAAATCGAAAAAATAACTTTAAATAAAAGATAGCAACTGATTTGCATTTCATTGAGTGAAATAAGTTTTTGAACCCTCTAACAAAAAAAGACTTAATACTTAGTGGAAAAACCCTTGTTTGCAAGCACAGAGGTCAAACGTTTCTTGTAATTGATGACCAAGTTTGCGCACATTTTAGGAGGAATGTTGGTCCACTCCTCTTTGCAGATCATCTCTAAATCCCTAAGGTTTCGAGGCTGTCTCTGTGCAACTCTGAGCTTGAGCTCCCTCCATAGGTTTTCTATTGGATTAAGGTCCGGAGACTGACTAGGCCACTCCATGACCTTAATGTGCTTCTTCTTGAGCCACTCCTTTGTTGCCTTTGCTGTATGTTTTGGGTCATTGTCATGCTGGAACACCCATCCACGACCCATTTTCAGTTTCCTGGCAGAGGGAAGGAGGTTGTCGTTCAGGATTTCACGATACATGGCTCCGTCCATTTTCCCGTTAATGCGAATAAGTTGTCCTGTGCCCTTAGCAGAAAAACACCCCCAAAGCAAAATGTTTCCACCCCCATGCTTGACGGTGGGGACGGTGTTTTGGGGGTCATAGGCAGCATTTTTCTTCCTCCAAACACAGCGAGTTGAGTTAATGCCAAAGAGCTCTATTTTGGTCTCATCAGACCACAGCACCTTCTCCCAGTCACTCACAGAATCATTCAGGTGTTCATTGGCAAACTTCAGACGGGCCTGCACATGTGCCTTCTTGAGCAGGGGGACCTTGCGAGCCCTGCAGGATTTTAATCCATTGCGGTGTAATGTGTTTCCAATGGTTTTCTTGGTGACTGTGGTCCCTGCTAATTTGAGGTCATTAACTAACTCCTCCCGTGTAGTTCTAGGATGCTTTTTCACCTTTCTCAGAATCATTGACACCCCACGAGGTGAGATCTTGTGTGGAGCCCCAGAGCAAGGTCGATTGATGGTCATTTTGTGCTCCTTCCATTTTCGAACAATCGCACCAACAGTTGTCACCTTCTCTCCCAGCTTCTTGCTAATGGTTTTGTAGCCCATTCCAGCCTTGTGCAGGTCTACAATTTTGTCTCCGACATCCTTGGACAGCTCATTCCCATGTTGGAGAGTTTGGAGTCTGCTTGATTGATTGATTCTGTGGACAGGTGTCTTTTATACAGGTGACTAGTTAAGACAGGTGTCCTTAATGAGGTTGACTAATTGAGTAGAAGTGTCTAACCTCTCTGTGGGAGCCAGAACTCTTGGTAGGGGTTCAAAAACTTATTTCACTCAATGAAATGCTCATCAGTTGCTATCTTTTCTTTAAAGTTATTTTTTCGATTTTCCTTTTGATGTGCTATCTGCCACTGTTAAAATAAACCTACCATTGAAATGATACTGTTCTGAGACTTTTCATTTCTTTGTCATTGGACAAACTTACAAAATCAGTGAGGGGTCAAATAATTATTTCCTCCACTGTATAAACATTTAATATAATGAATGAATAAAAGGACTGTTTTTAATGCATTTCTCTTTTAGTGCTCCACATTTTTTCTAGCTTCTTTCTAATATGTTAACCTGAAGTACATGAGTCAACAAAGCCTATTCTTTCCTATAGAGGCTGTACTCCCTTCCATGTAGAATCAACCAATGCAAGTGGAATGCATTTGTGATCCACCTATCTTCGCTGGTTGCATGCAACACAGTGAATACAGCCAGCTATAGGAAATGATGGACTAAATTAAGTCATGCATTCCCTTGTAGTGGAAGCCATTAGAATGAGCATTCTGACACTACCGAAAAATTCTTATGAACAAAGCATGATAAGGGGTATGTACTGGTTGCTCCAAAGGTAACCTGATAATGCAAACAGCAGGCATTAGCTTTTAAGTTCTTGTAGCTCTGTCTAATGCAGGGCTGCCCAATCACATTTATAGCACACAGAGTTTCCTTCATATCATTATGCCCCCCTGCTTTTAAACCACAACACATGTGACCAATATTTATTCAAGGCCAAAATATAAGGGGGTGCTCTAACTTTTTGTATATATGCATACACAGGCACCACATATGTGTGACCTGAAAAATTATAGAGGGATCCAAAACAGCCATTTTTCTTTATACTTTCCCATCTGTTAACCACTTTATCAAAATTGTATGTCTCTCCTCATTTCTCCATTATTATATCTATTTTCCCCTCTCATGCTCCCCTAACCATTCTAGTTTGTGGGGGGATGGGGTGGCACAGTTTGTCATGTAATGTGACCCATGCATCTGACATTTAAAATTGGTTGTGTAACCTGCAACAGTCAATTGTGCCAACCTTTACTTTCACAAAAGATTGTATTAGTGTATTGTATTGACACCTTTTCTGGAAATAAAAATACTGGGCTTCCGATATATTTTTTCTTCATGTACTGGTACAGGCTGGTAAAATACTGGCCAGGTGGAAACCCTCCTTGGGTGAATAGGTCGGACTAATGCCAGCAGTGGAACAGGGTCGCACCCCTTGATGGAGTATATAAAGAATGTTTTATTCTTTAATACAAACAACAAACCAGGCATACCTAAGTGAAGTAGAGTTTACACTGCGGGGCGGGGCAATTTAACACCTGTAGAGAAAAAGGATATGGAGTATGTGAACATTTGGCGTTAATTCTTCTGATTTTAAATTCTGACACAGCAACGTGCCAAGCGTGTTTGTAGAACGCGTGAATATAACATCTGATAGTTTCAACTAATTTATTGTTTGAAGGTTAACTACATCCTGGCCGGGCGGCGCATTCTGAACGCCTGTCATGATTCAAAGCCAGGTCTTCCGGAAAGTTAAAACTAATTTACCGATGGATAAAGCAAAGCACACGCCCCCAAGCAATGGCACTTAAAGGATTCCGTGCCCACAGATTCTATAAAAAACGTCTACGTCCACCGCGGCCATATTTGATACTGGCAACAACTATATTAGCACCACTTAAATGAAACTACGTGGGCCGGTCTGAATGGATATTTGCTTATGCGTGCAAAAGAATATATATCTTGCTAACAGTGTGATAGCTAAACAAGCCTAACGCATTCCATTCAAATAGTCTTCGACCCCAATCTTGACATTTGCCCTTATTTGATTGTCAAGCACGCCCTTCCTGTGACGCACAATAGTTTCCGGTTTAAGTGTACTTCCTTTTCCGCCGGGCTAGTGTCCTTGTCCTTTCTCGGAAGTTATAGGTTGTGTGAGGAGCTATAGAAGAAGCATCACAATGCTGCGCAATTTATTGGTAATTGTTGAGCAAGCTAACTCTTGCGGTTTAGGCGTTAATGATACGTGCATGGCGTGAGGAGGGATAGCTATAGGCTGCTAGCTGACAGGAATGTGACTTTATATCTGTGTAGCCCTCAATGACACAGGCGCGCTATAGTGAAATCCGGCGATTCATACTAAGCATGTTTTGCGCTTCTGTTCTGAAAAGCAAATGTACGTTCTATGCGCTAAGCTAATGCTGCTTCTGTGCGTCTGTGCGTCTGAGCTGCAGCTCCAGCCTCTAGCTCTTTGGGGGCGAAGAGCAAATCTACTTCTCAGTGTTATTCTCTGCGTTAGTTGTTATATCCTTCCTAACCTAATATGTACATGTCAGGTCTATATTTGTTTCTCTGAGTAAGGCAGTAAAGCATATACACAAAGATATTTGTATGCAATACGTGCTTGGGACGTTTGATATCAAGGAGCTATAGGGAAAGCCGTTCTATACATTCTAAAATGTTTGTTTTGTATGCATGTTTATATTCCAAAAAATGACATTTGATGCTACTTGTGCATGTACGTGTGCTGCCACTGGGCTACATTGCAAAACACTTGTCTTGCAGGATATAATTAGCTTTCTCATGATACAGAACATGTTCTTTTGCATACTGAGTAGGCAGTCACTCTGAAATAATTTTGAAGGTTGACTGGAAGCCATTTGTAGTTTGTGTATTCTACACATTTGTCAACATTTCTTGTCCCTTTTGTAATTGCAATTCTGTATTTTATCTATACTAGTAGCAGTTGACGGTACAGTTATGGAACCTGTTATCCAGAATGGGATAACTGGTTTTCCAGATAAGGGGTCTTTCCGTAATTCGGATCTCCATACCTTGAGTCTGCTAAAATTAATTTAAACATGAAATAAACTCAATAGAATGCTATTGGGTTTATTTCATGTTTAAATTATTTTTAATAATAGCTTAGCTGGGATCAAATTTAATTACAGAGAAAATGGAGATTGTTTTTAAAAATTAGAATACTTTGATTAAAATGGAATCTATTGGACACAGCCTTTCTGGATAACTGATCCCATCCCTGTACAAGGCAGATATTTAAAGCTTGCTAGAACATCTAGTTTTGTCTTCTGAAAAGATTTGAACATGATTCACGTATTACTGTAACATCTTTCCCTTGTACATTAATTTTACCTTGTAGGCTCTGCAGTGTACGTGCAGTTTCCTTACTTCCTGGTTTAGTTCACATACATGTCGTGTTGTGGTGGGAGGGGCCACACTTGCAAGTTTTGATTCTTCTGTGCTAAAGAAAGCTAGTATTGCTCTAAATCAGGAGTCCTAACTCACTTTTTTTAATTTGCTTTTATCTTAAAACATTTATTTTAGAAACTTTTCATAGTGGTTTTTAAAGATGCTGTGGGGTAGGGGTCTGAGCTACTGTAATGCACACAAAACTGTTTTAAATATAATAGGTCACACAAAACAAAGCATTTCAATGCTGTTTAATGTTTTTGTTGTAACACTTTTGAAAAAAAAAAAAAGGATTACTATGTGTCATGTAATACGCAGACCTAGGCACAATGAGCTCTTTTCAAACAACCCTCACACTTCACCTGATTGTCGCTGTTTTGACTATAATTAGATGTCCATTATGCAGGGCGTTTATCTAAAAGAGAATTGCCTGGCTAAATAGGATTACCAATTACTTTTTTTTTTTTTTTTATTCTGGTACGTAAAAAAAGTGACACAGCCACCTAGTGCCCCAACAGTTAACCGTGCATGTAAAAAGGGTTTAGCTACTTTATGTGTAAATTATGGTTTCTTCCTCTCTCCCTTTTCAAAATATTAATTTACACAAATTGTATATATCCTTATTACTAGGCTCTCCGTCAGATTTCCCAGCGGACCATCAGCAGTTCGACCAGGAGATCTCTGCAAAACAAAGTGCCAGAAAAGCAGAAGATTTTCCAGGTGCCAAGTGAAATAAGATAACACAATCCATTTAGCTATTGACTATTGTTTTTGTCAGAAAATAATGGAAATTTAAAAACATTTAATAACGCTCTCCATTTTTTTTTTTTTTTATAGGAAGATAATGGCATTCCAGTTTACCTAAAGGGGGGTGTTGGAGATGCACTACTCTATAGACTGACCATGGCTCTTACGGTTTTGGGTAAATATTTTATCATTTAAAACATTAATTTAGATTTCAAACTGTTTATCGTAAACCAATTATATTTTTGTATCAGTAATGTGAAAGGAGAAGTAAAGGCTAATAAAGAGTTAATCTCAAGCTGCAGGCATACCTTAAGTTCTTTCAATAGTGCCCTTAAGTCTCCCCATATTTCTCCTGTTCAGATGATCAGAAGCCAGACAGGAAGAAAAAATGCAGAGCTGTGTAAAGAAAGTTCCCATAATGCCTCACTCCTGCACAGACACCCAGACCAAGTGAACATGCTCAGTTAGTAAGACTATGAGTCAACTTCCTGCTGATTGGCTCAGATCCACATTCCTAAGGGGGGGGGAGTGAGTTCTTAGCATTCTTGAGGGAGGGGGGGAGTAGGAGAGGGGAGAGAGCAGAAAGCTGCGTGTCTCTGGCACAGGAATTACACAAATCTTTTCACAGAGAAGTCAGTGCAGCATTTCTGTGAGTGCTTATGGCTGTATTTACTTAGACCTTTCTGATAAAGCTTACTTACTTTTTACCTTTCTTGCTTCTTTAAGTGTTTTGTTTTTATTCCTTCTTTCAACTAAATAATTTTATGTTTAAAATGATGTTCCATGACATAGGCCTTAGTGTACCAGCCTAGAGGTACAGCAGTCCAGTAACAGTAAAAATATAAACCTGAATTTACCCTGAAGATTCCATATTTTTATTTTGCTGTGCTCCAACCATGTCCCTGTGCCTTCAAAAATCCCCAAATTCCCACAGGGCTAAAGAACATGAATATGCCTAAACCCTCATCATATATTGATTGGTGTAGCATGATTGTTGTAAAAGATTATCTTTATAGTAAGCAAATTCTGATCTTTGAAGTATGAGCAAAGACCAACAAGCCCTTTTCTTAAAGTCCCCAGGTCCATGCAGTTACTTGGATATTCCTGTTGTAATTCACAGCTTACTGGATATTGTGTTCTGTATGAGAGAGACAATTAATTTTATGAATTTTTAAAATGGTATAAATGTAAACAGCCAGTGGTAATCCAGTGGTAATCACCCATGCTTATATTTGTTGCAAGATGTGTTGTCTAACAGTTTGGGTGGAATTTCCACCAGCTTGAAAATGTAACACAACACCTTGGGGCACATTTACTTACTCACGAATGGGCCGAATGCGTCCGATTGCGTTTTTTTCGTAATGATCGGTATTTGGCAATTTTTCAGAAAATTGTCACGACTTTTTCATTGCCATTCTGAATGTTGAGCAAAATCTGGCGATTTTTTCGTAGCGTTACTACTTGCGCGAAAAGTCGTGACTTTTTCGGAGCCTTCGCGCCGAGTACGAAAGATTCGGATTCATTCAAGCTTCAGTATGGTGACTTTTCTTGGGCCAGGCTGGAGCTGCAGGGTGCCATTGAGTCCTATGGGAGGCTTCCAAAATCATGCTAAGTCTGAAAGTTTCGCCCGCCGCTTACGAGCGCTCAATACGAAAAAGTTGCGACAAGATACGAGCGCATCCTACGAAAAACTCGCGTTTTTTCACGCAAATCGTATTGGTAACGAAAAAGTCGCGACAATTTCCGAAAAGTCGTAAAGGCGCCGAAAAAAACGCAAAAAATACGAAAAAGTCACAAAATGTTCGTTTTCCAATCGGAATTTTTCCAATTCGGATTCGTGGGTTAGTAAATGTGCCCCCTTGTGTTTGTATAATGTGCAAAGGAAAGCATGTTCTTAAAGGAGATCTAAAGCATAAATTAAAGGACATGTCAACCCCAAAAATATTTTTTTCCCTAATAAAAGAAAACATAATTCTAAGCAACTTTCCAATATCAGTTTATTAAAAATTATTAGTGCTTTAAAAGGTATTTGTAAATGTAATTTCTATAGAAAGCGGCTTTTGCTGAACTCCTGGTTGTTACTTTTTAAATAATGTTGCCAGTCTCCTCCAGCAAGTCAGGTCTATTAGTCTGCTGCCTTGTGTTACATTGTTTCAAACCCCAGAGCCACCAGGGCAGAGAACAAAAAAAAAAAACAGGCAAACACTGCTTTTAATAGAAATTATATATACAAATAACTAAAAAACCATTACAAATATGTAATGCATGTATATTGCAAACTGCTTAGAATTCAGTTTTCTTTGCCTAAAAATATTTTTGGGATTGACATGTCCTTTAGGCTAGAAATGTTGCACATTATGTTTTTGGCTTCTGTACCAGCCCAAGACAACCACAGCCCTTTAGCAGGGAAGATCTGTGCCTCCAAAGATGCCCCAGTAGCTCCCCATCTTCTTTTCTGATGATTCACTGCACATGCTCTGTGCTGCTGTCACTTACTGAGCTTAGGGACCCACTCACAATATACTGTATATAATTTAGGGATGCACCGAATCCAGTATTCGGCAAGGATTCTGCCTTTTTTGGCAGCGTTTGGATTCAGCCGAATCCTTGTTCCTGGTCAATACAAATCCTAACAAGCGTATGTCGCAGCAGCGCGCGGCATCATTTAATCCTTGCATAATCTGTTTGGAATTTAGCTGAATCCCTTGCCGTGGATTCAGGGGTTCTGCCGAACTCAAAAAACTAGGTTTAGTGCATCCCTAATATAATAGAATATCAATGTCAGAATATAAGGCTGATTAGTAATCAATACAAATAATTACTTTATGGCAGCTCAGAAACCAGTGCAATTAGCATCCAAAATTAATAATCAGCCTTGTAGCATCAGCTTATATTACAGGCAAACTTCATTTTCTTCTTGGTAATTTGTGATGACCCCTTAAGCTCAACTTCTCAACAGCTGCTCAGAGCCCACTGAGCATATGAGTGTCGCAGACACTTTCCAAGATGGTGACCCCCCTTTAACAAGCTTGAAGCCCTGGGTCATTGCTGCTATTGAGATGCTGAAACTAGGCTGGTGCAGTATGTGGGTTTCACTCTCGTTTAAGGCCTGGTAAAGCTCAGGTGTAATCGAGAAGGCCCTCTTAGTCTCATTAATAGATGTTGTGGGTGCAAGGAAACTCTAATAGGTCTATTGCATTTTAAATAAATGAGTTCTTTAGGGTATGCCAAAATGCAAAACTTTTATTATTATTTTTTTTCCTTCCCCCACCCACTCACAAAACTATAATTTTGCACAACATAAGTACTGCTGAGTTATTCTTTGTCTTTTGAAAAGCTTTTTTTATTTTGATGCTGCTTTGAGGGGAGACCAATCTTTCAACAAGTGGTGTTAGGAATGTCTAGTTTAAAAATCAAATCACTTATTTCTGTACAATATGTACATTGATCCAGTAATGATTTCGGGATTTTTATTTTCTGTACATTTGTACAGATTCTTAAAAAAAAAAAATACGAATCACATCATAAAGTGAAAGGGATTTGTGTTGATCCTGGAATTATTATTGGATGAGTAATTGTTTTGACTGTGCACCACACAATTGCTTTATGAGAGTGCAGAAATTGGCTCTTATCTATCAATATGTTCTCTTTCAGGAACAGGATATGCTCTCTATGAGCTTGTTAGTGCTGCTCTGCCCAAGAAGAAGAACTGATTCCAACATTTTTCCAATCTGATCAAGTTATCTGTCCAATTCAGTGTAAATCATCAGGGATTGTTCTTGTCCTTGTCCTAAGCAGACTGGTCCATTTTGAGGGAACAATATTTATTAAAATGTACTGTGAAAGCTGCAGACAATAAAGCAGTTTTACATTACTGTCTTCCGTGAGTTTCTTAAGTTTGCTTATTCTCATTAATGCCAAACAGATGAATACAAAAAAAAATCAAATATGCTCTGCAAGAATGTTATTTTTTGTTTTTCAAGAGGGTTTTTGTGTTAATGCCATATTGAAAATTTTCCATTCAAGTACACTGAGATATGTGGTCTTTCTGCTCAATGAATGCTGGGATATTTGAGGGACAATTTTCTGGCCTGCAGGTCTCTGTTGCCAGTGATATTCCAGGCATTTTATTGCCCATTGGTGGAGCAATAAAATGCCTGGTATTACATTGTGTGCCATACTCCTGTTTCTGTCATTTAACATTTCATTAAAATGGAGTCACTGAGGAGTAGTAAGGTGGGCACATAGTATGCTTGTTTAGGAGATCCCACTGTAACAAAGAAATGAGTTACCAGTCCAGGTGAAAATTCAGGCATGCTTCTAATAGATGCATGTTGCTGATTGCTTTTTAATTAAACTGCAATTAGTGTAGACATGTGACAGAGTTTTTCACTGCAGCCCCATGCACCACCCCCACAGGAAAAATTTCCTCTTGGTACACTGTGATTATGTAAGTCTTTCATTCAGTCCTGAGTGACTATTGACTAAAAATCCAGAAAGTTGCTCTTCTGTGCAGCAAAATGCCTGGTATTGCATTGTGTGCCATTCTCTAAACCAGTGGTTCTCAACCTTCCTAATGCTGCAACCCTTAAATACAGTTCCTCATGTTGTGGTGACCCCCAAACCCTAAATATGTGTTTTCCAAAGGTCTTAGGCGACCCCTGTAAAGGGGTCATTCAACCACCAAAGTGGTCCCGACCCACAGGCTGAGACCTGCTGCTCTAGACTGTCATTTACTATTTCATTAGAGTGGTCACTGTGGATTAGTGAGGTGTACATATAGTATACCTGTAAAAGAGACACTACAAAGAGACAAAAAGTCTAACACAGTGATCCCCAACCATTGACTTGCGAGCTGCATGTTACTCACTAACACACTGGATGTTGCTCTGAGTAGCCTCAAAGCAGCTGCTGATTCTTGAATTCCTGGCATGGACTCGAGTTTTTGTTGCATAAAAATTCAGGTGTACTGACAAACAGAACCTCCTGTAGCCTGACTGTTCATATAGGGTATCCCCAACCTTTTTAAAAAGAGTTGGGAAGCAACACAAGCATGGAAAAAAGTTTCTGGGGCTGCCAATAAGGGCTATAATTGGCTATTTGGTAGCCCCTATTTGGACTGGCAGTCTACAGACAGCTCTGTTTGGCAATTATACTTGTTTTTTATGCAACCAAAACTTGCCTCCTTACCAGAAATTCAATAATGGACACCAACTTCGAGGCCACTGGGAGCAACATCCAAGGGGTTGGTGAGCAACATGTTGCTTAGGAACCACTGGTTGGGGATCACTGATATAGGGGCTACCAGATAGCCAATAAAAGCCCTTATTTGGCACTCCATGAACTTATTTTTTTTAATGCTTGTGTTGCTCCCCAACTCTTTTTACATTTAATTGTTACTCGTGGGTTTAAAAAAAACAAAAACTTGTGGTGACCCCCTAGCATAAGGTTATGCGCTTGTGTGAGAATTCAGGGATACCTTTAGTAGATGCATGTTGCAGGACTGATTGCATTTTAAACAGCAGCCCTTCTAGCTGGATGTGGATCTCTGTATGTTGGGACATCTTTGTTCGGTTGCTGTTCCTGGAAAAGATCTGCTGACCAAAGCACTGTTCTCACAGGCTTATTTCTCCCACCCACTTAAGTTTTTGTAGGGAAGAGATCCCCAAGACCACCCTTTAGTTGCCAACCCCTATGAATTTTCATTGTGTCCCATTCTGGTACTTTCTCTCCAAGAGGACATTTCTAGCTTCTTGTTTAACACAAGATGTTTTTTTTTCCTCCTCTCTCAAGGCAGCAATGCACTACCCAACCTTGTATAGTATCTGGCCAATTGGTCCATACATGGTATGGCTGCCTTTCAATTGTTCTGCTAATTCAGGTGCTGGCAGATTAGATTTTTAAACATGCCCGATCCCCAGATTGACTGATATCCACAGTGCAGAGATGGGGTCGGCAGGCTGCCATGCATGTGCTGAAAATCTTACAAAATGAACTGTGCTTTGTAATGCTGCAAGGTAATGTTATATAGCACAATAAAAAAAATAAATGCATTTTTGTACTTTTATTATATTACAAGGGGGGAATACAACATAACTACACTATTATTTTGTAGCAAAGTTCTGAATAAAGTCTGCTAAAAATATTTGGTGTATGTCTAATACCTCTAAAAAGAGCAATATGTAGACTTGCACAGTATTGTTTTCTGATGGGAAAAAGCAGAGGGCTGGCCCGCATCGGAATGACATTTCACCATAAGAACTACATTATGCCTTGCTGATTATAAGGGATTCTGCTGCCCTCTGTTGGTGTTTGCAGTCCCTTGCTTGCATTGCTTCTATTATAAATCTAGCTCTGTACTGTCCAACTTATTGGACAGGTGACTGGTTATTCCTCATATAGAATGTTTTAGGGCTGGATTCAATTAGGATAAAAATACTTTGGAGGTCCACATCTGGGCCACAGGCCTCCACCCTGCTCTAGCCTATAATTATTTTTACATTTGTATGTATGTACAGTATACACTTGTTTATATAGTACTACCTGCGCATGCAGCACTGTACAGCAGGACAGTGAACGTGCCCTCACAGGATTTCCTCTTCTCTTAAGAAAGCGGCGATTAAGGCTGATGCCACACGAGGCGTTTTTACGCTGCATATTTTCTAATTCTCTCAGCGGCTGAAAAATGCCCGATATCATCATCCATAGAAATAACTTGAAAAGACTCGAAGCAAACCACACAATGCGGAAATACGCTAGAAAACGCCTTAGCACGGATTTTTCAAGCGTTGGCCGAAATACGCCAGTATTTGCACAGCAAGCTATTCCTATGTATACACAAAGGCAGCTGGCATACCTAGCGGAAATACGCTGTGTTTTTTACTTTTTCGCACTATTAGCACCATGGAAACGGGATTTGCTACGTCACCAGTACTAGGCTGAAAAACACCATAGTCAGGGGCTGTGTGGCTTGTACGGCGTTTTTAGGCTGAGGAAATACGCAGCGTAAAAACGCCTTGTGTGGCATCAGCCTAAGGTAGAGATGAAAGAGAGAGCAGTAAATGGGGAAGGGAGCAGACTGGAATGTGATAGTAAATCTTTGTAGAACCAAACTGAAGGGGCTACAAACACCAAGCACTGCTAAGATTATGTAACACAGCAGTACTTAAATGAATGCTGTTTGCTGCAATGCACTCCAGCAGTGCCCTATCATTATTCCTAACTTCATTTTTGAATCTTTTATTAACTGAAAATAGCCGTCATAGAATAAGGGCTAAGTTAAGAGATTGTTTTGGTTTGATTTAACAATAAACAAAAATCTATATAAATTAACAAATGATATTGATGTCCTAGTATGTGCTATTCTGTTAAACATTAGCCAGTATCAGCTCTGACTAGAATTGGGCTTGTCCACTGTGAAATTGCGCTAAACCATGGAACATGGCAGGAAAATACCAACATTACAGTACATAGAGTGTAACTGCACATTCATACTGTGTATGTATATATACATGTAATGCATAGGTTATGGCTATGGGCAATTTTGTAAATACTTGCTTTAAAATTTTCAGCCTGCTTTCAATATGGAAGTGATATCCATGAGGATATGGCCACACCAGGCCACGTCATATGCAGGCTGAGAAACAGCCCCTATGCTCCGATCAGCCTACCCCTATGCTTGCACACGAATCAACTGCATCAGCCTGAATGTGGGCACACAGAGTGGATCTTGGCATCAGAATGTATACTTGCACTTTCCAGGTCGGAAATCTTCTGGGTCGACACAGTGGTCTCAGGTGAGGCATAGGGGTAGGCTGATTGGAGTGCAGGGGCTGATACTTGGTGTGCGTTTATCCGCAGGCCAAGAGTCAGCTTGGTGTAGTTGTAGAATGAATTCTAAGGGGCAGTTGACTGCTCAGGCTTGCAAATGGGGTTTAAAAAGCCAAGCATTTGTTTTTTTAAAAGGAGACATATTGTGTGAAAAACAATAATGTGCCAGTGAAAGGAATGTACTTTAGAAGGAATTTGCTTTAAAAAGGAGTGTTTTGGGGCTGATTTATTAAAATTTTTGCAATATCCCTACTAGTACCGTGCATTTGTTCCACTTCCTGCTGCCTCCTTTCCCAATTTGTGCAAAGATGCCAGCAGCACTCAGCACACTGCCCTATAGAATAAGAACCAATCAGAAGCTTGGCTGACCTGACAGAGAACTGAAGACTTAAAATGTCTTCACATAAAGTGATCTTTTTTAAAGATAATATTAATTTATAGCCCAAAGTAAAACCCGCACCACATATCATTCATTATTGCCTACAAAATAGGAGGGGTTTCTAATTATCCTATGTATCTTCTTTAAATACCCTCTAAAACCCGCCCTGCTTTTTATTTTTGTCAAAAAAAACTTTGATTCTTTTTAAATCTCATTTGGCAGCAAGCCTGAGCAACTGACTGCCAAAAATTCAGGGGAGTTCTGGAACTCACTTGTTTTCATCTACCCTTGCCTGAACAGGGAGGGAGACTTATAAATCTGCGTTGCTGGCTGCCTACTCCCCCATTTATTTATTAGTATTGGTCTTCAGTTTACATATGTGCAAGCTGTCTCCTTTCATTGCTAATTAAGTTATGAGGAAGATTTGTTCAAGAATTGTGCTCTAACACCCCATAATAGAGAGTGGCACTCAACTGATCGCATTTTATCGAACTGATACATACTGTATATCTACCTTAATACTGTATATACTCGAGTATAAGCCTATCCGAATATAAGCCGAGGTACCTAAAACTGGAAAAACGTATTGACTCGAGTATAAGCCTAGGGTGGGAAATGCAGCCGCTACTGCTAGGTTTCAATAATCAAAATAAATACCAGTAAAATTACATTAATTGAGGCTGATCGTATACTGTTTATTATTTACTGTGCTGTATGTGTTCAACTTCAAATTAATTAATAATAATTAACAGTATTCACCTGAATTAGCAACTCTGATCACATGATGTGGATATACCTGATCAGTATTGCTAATACCGGTAAATACTATACTTAGGTACCCTGGCGGGAATGGGAATCGCTGGCAGCGGGCTTTTGCAGGTCAGACTTTTGTGTGTCCCAAAAAAAGCGTGTATTTCACCCGCCTCGAATATAAGTCGAGGGTGACTTTTCCAGCACATTTTGGGTGCTGGAAAACTCAGCTTATACCTGAGTATATACGGTAAGTTTTTTTTAAAAAAAAAAACATTTTTCTTGCTGGAGAGTGTTTAGTCATTGTGATACAATTCAAACTGCTGGAAATAATTTAGAATACCCTAGTGCAATCAATCTGGCCCTTATTATGTTTAAAGTTCCTTTTCTGCAGGCCATACAGTGTATTTCTCATAGCATTAACTATAAGTAATGACTAATATTTCTGGCTAGACTTCATATGCTCAATTACAGCTGGCACAAAAAAGCAATGCTCTTAAAAACTATTAAGGAGTCTTATCCAGTTCTATTATCTAAAGCTGTCGATTAGAGTCTTTCAGGCCGATTTAGTAGTCTATCTGCCTGTGTATGGGTGACCTCCAACCTGACCGAAAATTGGGCAGATGATTATTGGGCCAGTTTGTCGCATTGGCTCATTGATGCAGTCCTTGTTCCGACAGCTCATAGTCCTGTCATTGTAATCCAATCATCTGGCCCTAGGGCCAAATGATCAAATTAGACTGGTGACACCCACCTTAGGGCGTTAGGAGAATGATCTTATATATCGTAAAGAACATGTCAACCCCAAAAGTTTTTGCCTAATAAAAGAAAACATAATTCTAAGCAGCTTTTCTATATGAATTTATTAACATTTTTCAGTGCTTTAAAAGTTGTTTGTAAATGTAATTGCTATTGAAAGCAGCACTTGCTGAACTCCTGGTTGTTACTTTTTAGACAATGTTGCAAATACCAGTCTCCTCCAGCAAGTCAGGTCTGTCAGTCTGCTGCCTTGTGTTACATTGTTTTAAGAGTCAAAGCCACCAGGGCAGAGAATAGAAAACTAGATAAACACTGCTTTTCATAACAGTTATATATATATATATATATATATATATATATATATATATATATATACAAAAAACTAAAAAAAACATAACAAATATGTAATTAATGTATATTGAAAAGTTGCTTAGAATTTTGTTTTCTTTTATTAGGCAAAAAATTATATTCTGGGTTGACTTTAAAGTATCTTATACCGTTTCGGCACCTGTACACAACTGTGGAGGGCCTTATTCTGTCAATGGTCAATTTCGAATTTTTGCCACAATTTGAATTTTTTTGTGCTAAAACATACAAATTTGACTTCAGGTTTCAAATTCAAATGTCCAATATTTATTAAGTGCAAAAAACTAAAGTAAAACTTCTGCATTGCAGACCCATTGAAAAAGAAGAGTAGCACATTATTTTGCTGCATTTAAGTTATTTTCAAGGTTGAATTTAACTGAATTTTTTAAACAAATAAGTACACATTTGAGATTATACAAATTAGAAAAAAAAATAAAAATGCAAAATTCGAATTTTAGTAAATAAGCCTCCGTTATTGTGACCAGTACAGGATAAACTATTATTTAATTTCTAGGAAAGCCATCTTCTACACGTCTAACTATAGTGTTTGCAAACTTTATTCTGTACAAGGAAACTTTGACAGTAGCAATAAACCCAAAACAACAGGTCTAAATGCTTGTGTACCACATTTTTAGATGTTCCTACTTCGCTTCCTATCTTTTAGAGGATATTAGAAGTACTGGAAAAAGGTTTGTACTATTAGTACTCCATAACTGTGGGGGTCTGCTTCTAGTTACGCCACTGCCCTTGTCCTGCTCAATGCTTCATTTCTTTAAAAAAATGCACCAACCTGGGGAATTTTACTTGCAAGCACCGAGCTGCCATTTTCTTTTGTGTCCCGGCTTCCCCAGTACCTAGTGAAGTTGGACATATGCGCAGTACAAAGATTGAAGAAAAAGTCCTTTACTGCTCATGCTCTCGCCCAGGGTGGTGCAGAGGATCCTGGGGCACAAAAGAGAATGATGGCACAACACTTGTAAGTAAAGCATTCTGAGTCAGTGCATTTCTTGAAGAATAGGAGTGCCGTCCTGGGGTAGGAGGTGATTCTACCTGGGGTAGGCTTCCAAGTGATTTTACCTTTCCTTCTCCTTCAATTAAAATTCATTTTACTTAACTTCAATCTTTTATTATGACTTGTATTAAGTTGTGTTTTTTTTTTAAACTTGGTATCGTAATAAACATATTTGTCTCAGAATAAAGGATGAGTACGTTATTCTGAATCATGGTGATCTGGGACTAATGAAACATGGATTCTGGCACATTTGCTGATTCATTGACTCTTTATGAACATATGCCTATTTTGTGTTCTGAATCATCTAACATATATTACAGACTAAACTTTTAGCTAGTCTCTGAACCACAAAAATGGCACAGGCTGGATGTCTGGTGTCTGTAATTGAGGAAATGATTCACTCATGGTCTTTAGGGAAGACCTTAAAAAACATCAGACTCACTTTACAAGGTATGTACAATATCTAAATTTTTCAGAATAAAGACATTTAATAGATTTGTAGCAGCAGCAGCAGTAACTTCAGATATTCTACAATGGATGTAAAGTTTACAAATGGGTTTTTGAAAGATACAGAATAGGAACAAAGAAGGGTACAGAAAGGCTTGCTAATGTGACTAATTAGAGCAGAAAAGTAAAAACACCAAAATGCCCTTTGCCAATACATTACAGACATGTCCTATAAAGTCTATTGTGCTGTTTTTTTATTAGGTACATGGTATCAGGAGACAGTAGGGGTCGCTCAAAGCAAAGGGGAAGATAATAATGCATTGTGCGAGTGAGTGAGATCTAAACCTGGACAATTAGAGAAATTCTCAGAGCCTGTTTAAATAAACGCCATACATCTATTCCACCCTAAGTATTTCTCTGTACTAAGCACAATTCAGCAAGAAGTTAATTTATAGTGGCTCTTTAATAAATGGCCCCCTGTTGTTTTATTTAGAGATGTTGTTTTCGTCTGTAAGGTTAATATTATCTGCGCCCTTTAAAATAATGCTTATATGTATTAATTGTATTACAATGAGTATTGACAAAATACTGGGTATTTTCTTGCTGATCTGTGGCTAAAACAATGGAATTCCCAAGCTAGACCCATGGAATAGTAAGGCTATGGGACCTGTTATCCAGAATGCTCAGGACCTTTGGTTTTCTAGATAAGGGATCTTTCTTTAATTTGGATCTCCATGCCTTAAGTCTACTAGAAAAATACCCAATAGGATTGTCTATGAAGATTTTCATTCATCCAGGTCATGGTATATCTAGTATAAATAAATTTGAAGCAACTGGACTTGTTTAGTAATCATTGAAGACGTTTCACTACTCATCCGAGCAGCTTCTTCAGTTCAACTGACTGGTATGCTGAGGACTTCCCATACCAGTCAGTTGAACTGAAGAAGCTGCTTGGATGAGTAGTGAAACGTCTTCAATGATTACTAAACAAGTCCAGTTGCTTCAAATTTATTTATACTAGATATACCCAATAGGATTGTTTTGACTACAATAAAGATTAATTATATCTTAGTTGGGATCACATACAAGGTTGTGTTTTATTTTTACAGAGAAAAAGGAAATCATTTTTTAAAATGTGATTTATTTGATTAAAATGGAGTCTATATGAGAGTCCATGAAGTTCAACCCTTCCAAGCAAACCCCAGCACACACAAACTTATACTGACCTATCTACACTCACATACATAAACCATATATTCCAACATCAAGATTTTAGCATCACAAAAGTGTTGGATACTATGCTTGTTCAATAACTAATCCAAGCCCTTCTTAAAGGCATTAACAGAATCTGCCATTACAACATCACTAGGAAGGGCATTCCCAAACCCCACTGCCCTCACTGTGAAAAACCACCTACACTGCTTCAAATGGAAGCTCCGTTTCTCTAATCTAAAGGGGGGGCCTCTGGTGCACTGATCGTTTTTATGGGGAAAAAGAACATTCCCTATCTGTATATAATCTTTTTCCAGAGAAAACAACCCCAAACTTGACAGTCCAACCTCATAGTTTAAATCTTCCATCCCCTTAACCAGTTTAGTTGCAGTCTCTGCACTCTCTCCAGCTCATTAATATCCTTCTTAAGGACTGGAGCCCAAAACTGCACCGCATACTCAAGGTGAGGCCTTACCAGGGACCTATAAAGTGGCAAAATTATGTTTTCATCCATTGAGCCAATGCCCTTTTTATACAAGACAGCACTTTATTTGCTTTAGTAGCCACAGAATGACACTGCCTGGAATTAGACAACTTGTTATCTACAAAAACCAGATCCTTCTCAATTAAGGATACCCCCAACACACTACCATTTAGTGTATAACTTGCATTTATATTATTTCTACCAAAGTGCATAACTTTGCAGTTGTCAACATTGAACCTCATTTTCCATTTTGCTGCCCAGTTTTAGAGATGTAGCGAAACTCACAAAAAAAGTTCGCGAACCCGTTCGCGAACTTCCGCCAAAAAGTGCGAACTTTGCGAACCCCATAGACTTCAATGAGAAGGCGAACTTTAAAAACTAGAAAAGCCATTTCTGGCCAGAAAACTGATTTTAAAGTTTTTTAAAGGGTGCCACAACCTGGACAGTGGCATGCAGGAGGGGGATCAAGGGCAAAAATTTCTCTGAAAAATACGTTGTTGACACAGCGTTGCGTTTTGTGCTGTAAAGGGCAGAAATCACACTACATTTCTAAACTTGTGTAATAAACTGCTTTAAAACGTCCGGCGTCTACATGCCAATCAAGTCGTGTAAAGGTTACAGCCGGTTCACATGCAAAGACAAAACGCAGCAGTAGTGGATACGGAATATATTATTGGTGGTGGAAAAACATCGCTCAGGTGATTTTATTGCAATGCAATGTCACTACTATGTGTAACGTGTTTGGTGCACTACTATGAATAACAGCAAACAGCACTGGACACATTAAAGAACAGTAAGTTAAATAAATAAAAAAAAAATTAATAAAAAAAAGTGATCTCTGGTTGGTGCTGGGGGTGAACTACTAGGAGCAGCACACCAGTCCCCAACACAGCTAGACTAATAGCACTGGGCTCTGTAAATTACAGTAGCAAAGTAAAAAAACACAAATAAAAAAAAAATGATGTGAATGTGTGGTTGGTGCTTAGTGCACTACTATGAGCAGCACACCTGTCTCCAACACACACAGACGGAGCTGCAGTACACAATGAAAAGAAGAGTAGCAGTAATCAGAAAATAAAAGCAGTCCTTACAAGGACTATTGGGTTACAGCAGATAAGATCAGCAGGACAGCTGCCCACAGCAGCTACATACAGAGCAGTAGAAAGTAGATTACTAGTCAGCAAAGCTACCTAAACTGTCCCTCAAACCCCTGCACAGCTCTCTCCCTATGCTAACTCATCAAGCACACACAGGCAGAATGTAAAATGGCTGCTGGGCTTCGGTTTATATATGGAAGGGAGTGGTCCGGGGGTGGTCCAGGAGGGAGAGCTGCCTGATTGGCTGCCATGTATCTGCTGGCTCTGGGGTGAGAGGTCAAAATTTGACTCCAGCTAAGGCGAACCCAAAATTGCGAACATCGCTAAAAGTTCGCGAACTTGTGAACACCCGATTTTCGTGCGAATTAGTTCTCCGGCGAACAGTTCGCTACATCTCTACCCAGTTTTCCAATTTTGTCAAATCGCTCTGCAAACTGGTATTAACCTTAAGGATTTTTTTTTACTGCCTATGCTGCTCTCCACAGTGGTGCATCAGTGTTCTGCCTGTGATTTCATTTGAACCTGCAAGCTTATTGCTCTATATTTGTGAGAATGCAGATATCCCTGTGTACAACTGTCTTTAATAAACTTCTGTTTGAGTTTGCTGCATGAACCTTCTGGTGTCCTTTATTTCTTATTTTAGCACACAATATACGTGTGTTGTAGTTGCTGTACACACCCATCCTGGTGTGTCAAGTGTACCCCATGCTCTAATCGTCCTAGCTGGTCATAGTCTGTTTTACAGCCAAAAAGGGGTCACCGTAGTATTTGCCAGGAATTATTTGTTCATCTCTTAATAGTCCCATTAGCTAAACAGAAAAGTTCATCAGGGAATACAATGTCATATACCCCCTGGATGGTTTGATTTATGCTGATCTTATTACCATACATCATCTGATCTGATTTGCATAAACACAAAACAGTCCTATGCTGGCATTTTACAAACAGAATTGCACAATATAATTTGCATAAAATTGGTGAGGGACAATATTACTGGAAAATGAATTGGCAGGTTTTGCCTACCCACTGGCAAGGTTTTATTTCTCCATGGAAATCATGTGATCAACAAGGTAATGTAATCCTTATCTCACTGGTACTGGAGCAGGGAATTTCTGTTGGGTTCGGCCAACAAATAATCAGAAGCTTTCCATTGTATACTTCTAGATTAAAGCAGAGCCCTGTGTTGTGTCCAAAATCATATTTTAATTCCTAGAGACAACTTCCATTTTTTTGAGTTTATTTGTACTAAAGAATAAAGCAAACTGGCAATCATATTTGGAAATGTGACTGGTAATTCAAGATGGGATTCTATATAGTGTTTTATTAGTAAGGAAGTTAATTAATGACTAAGCTTGTGCTTTCTTTCAGTTTTTTCACAAGGTCATCCCAAAAAAAAAAATCTTTTACAGTTTTCATCAGTTCATCCTGCTCTGCTTTGTTGTACCCTAATACACTGCTGTAACCAAAACAATCTTAGTTTTGCATTACTCCTATGTCATACCAGGAGAATTCAATAACACACTTGTTAATGTCAACAATCAAGTCACCAAACTCACAAATTCAGAAAAACAGTTTGATTTGATGCATGTTTATGAAACTCAGTATATACCAGAGAAATTCACAATAAAATGATTTTGTGGTAACGGAAAATATTTTGTTAATTTTATGACATCTACTACTCTTAGCAAACCGCATACTTAACATTGAACAAACATGAATTGCGTTTGCTTCAGAAAAGTTTTCTATTGGCTGTTGGTGCGCTATTATGACAGACTGTTAGTAAACATGTGGCTTTTGGGTCGAATGTTTATGTGACCCTGGCCAAGTACTGAGAAGTAGTTCCTGTTAATAAAATACCTCAAATCCTGTATTCAAGATATGAGTCCCAAAATGTTTATAAACAAGTTCCATATTCACAAGAAAGAAAGTTGGATCTCAGTATAAATAACAGTTTTAGTTAGAAAACAGCTCAAAGCTTTGTAATTTAAAAAAAAACCTGCATGTTTATTTAGTGCAAACAATGTAATGTTTCAAGTCCCCAACTTTGCTTTATCACTTTTTTGCTTTAATTTGCAGCCTTGCTAAAGCTAATGCCACACGTAGCGTATTCTCGGGAAGCCGAAAAACGCTTGCCGAGAATATACCTCGCTTAAAAATCTTTCTACCTGTGCCTGTACCTGAAAGCATTGAATACGCTCGGGTACAGACACATGTAGCCGATATCCACTAAAAGTCCCACGTTTTTTGGCGGATATTGGCTACATGTGCCTGCACCTGATCAAAAACGCAAAAAAGACTTCCCTGAAGTAACTTCTTTTGTGGATGCTGTGGAATCAAGTTAGTTTTTCACATGTATTCAGCAACTTGCATGCACATAATTATTCACACTGTGAAGCTGCAGCAAGATTGGTTCATTTAACCAGACAATTTGGTCAAGGTGGAACTTGTATTGCCAGTTTTTGAACATTTTGCACTTTTTCACTTTAGGGGCTTCTCCTTGGGGGGAATTTTAGTTTACCCAGGAAAACAATTTATCGTTTTTTTTTTCAGGACAACAAAAGCTTTCAAAATATGTTAGAATTTTTGTGTAATTCCAATTTTGTAACAAGATATAGACTTTTTAAATAACTAAAAAATCATGTATGTACAAAAATACAACTGATTTGGAAAGTCCCATGAATGTGCCAATACCAAATATATATGGTTTTATGGAGATTTCTCACTTGTATAGGTCAAAAACTCCCAGCCGTACTCTACCAAATTTCCAAAGCACTGCTTCAGAAAGCTGCATACTTTAGGCGCTTTGTTTTTAAATGGAACAATAAAGACCGGCTTTTAGCAGACTTCTTTATCAGGTGCGCTTGGAGCTCCTTCGGTTTTCGTCTGTGATTTTTCTTCTCAGCTAAGGGTTCGGGGCCCGAGCACCCGGACCACCTCTGGACCTTGGTGAGCACATTTACTTTGTTTGAATACCTTTAATGCTTTGGGACTAGTGACTCACTGGAGAGAGGGTCGGGGTTTACACACTCGAACCTTAGTGATATTGATGGTATGATTTGTTTAAATTGTCCCTACATATAAGCCGTTTTAGTTTATTTGTATACTTATCAAACCAATCAATTAACCTTGGGGCTTTGGGTTATATTTAGTCCAATGTGAATATACCCCCATATGATCTATCATTTCTATCATTTCAGCTCCTGCATTTACATCATTTTATGTGGGATAAAGCTACAAAAAAGTACGCTCACCCCAAAAAGCCATATATTTTTGGAAGGTACACATTCCCCTGAATTCAATATGGTTACACATATCTTTCTACAAGTGCCAAACTGCAAAGCTTTCCTAAAGTTGGCGATTTTGATGACATTTCCAAAAATCACCTTAAAGCTTCCACTTTTCAGCATTTTATCTCCCACATATCATTATGTACCGTATTTATTTAATGGGTTGAAATAAATTTGTCTATTTTTCAGTGGTATTTGATACTTTTTCTTAGCTGTTTTGTCCCTCAATGATTACTAGGGAGTGTTCTCTTTCTGCCATGCACTATAGTGTTTACTTCTCACGGTATTTTGTTTTTTGGGCCTGAATTCCTTTTTTATTTTGGAGTCCAAGTTGTACATAGACTATAGGGAACTATCACAGCCAGTCCTTGCCCAATTCTCAGTATAAAATTACTAATCCAACAATGTTTGAAATTACATTTTTGGCATCTTGCATAAACTAAGTTGTGGGCTCAACAGCCAGTGGTGCATACACTGTGAGACCACTTAATACATTCATAATTTGCTGTTAAACACAATAATAAGGCCGTGTTGGCAGGTTTCATGATGATAATATTATTGTTTTCCATAATAGTTATGGTGATAACCCATCAATCACCAAGGCTGAATAAAGGCTATTGCCTCTCCCAGTTTTAACAAGTTGTTTGCAGGTTAGGGAGAAGGAAATAAACATTTAATCAGGTACAGCACAGGGTACCACTAGGACACCTAGTAGAAATCAGGGGATTCCTGCTATACAACAGCCTTGCACTTTTCATCTTAATGCTCTATTCTAAACTACTGATTGAATTCAAAGGAACACGGGGCTACAACAGGAGAAAATATTGTATGCTTATTTTTTTATTTATACCACTGATTTGTGCCACCACCCACATGATGTACTTCTTATTCACAGATATGTGATTTGCAATTAAAAGCATTATCTATCTGTATTTATTTATGTCATTTTAAATGCATTGAATAAACAATTAGGGTTATGTTTACATGATTCATTGATTTGCACACTGACAATCATAATAGCAGCTAGATAGCTTAGCCAGTTCTGCAACTTTCATAATTCCAACCATAAATTAGCAAGACACAATGAACTGCAATGCGTTTTTCAGTTGAATTATGATGCCAGAAATTCACAGAATCTGAGGGGTAAGGAAATATGTAAAGCTTAGACCACACCAAGGGTTTTTTTCCAGCTTCATTGGCTCAAGCAATAGTAGATAAGAGCTTTAATTTCTGAGGTTTCCCACGACCAGCAGATCCCAAGAATCACTAACACCAAAGGATGCCAGAAAACATTAAAACTGAGGCAAATCATTAGCGATAATCAAAACAAAAATTAGGCCTCACATATCCAGCAAGGACGGGAATCTATCCAATTTTCTTGTAATGATAATTACTTTTTGGGTGCAGTATTAATGTGAAGTTGTTTCTCAAGTCACGTCCCAGTGTAACTCTATATAGCTTTTGCTGCCCCCCTTGCCTATGGGAACTTTGCCATCTAAATAATGTACCCACCCTTACTGGTCTACCAGTCTAGACCCATCCTGCAAGCTAAAGAAAGACAAGATAAAAATTTAGTGATGATAAATTAAAATGAATCAAAATAAAATTAAATGACAAGGAAAGGTGGATTCACTGGTGGGGTGCCAATAAGATTGATACCCCTCCAGTGAATCTAAATTTTTCCCCAGGCCACAGTTGCTTTTAGAAAAACTGCATTGACCAAGGGAAATAAGTAACAGAGTGCTGCGCTGCCATCTTACCCTATTCTCAGGCTTCCACGGTTTGGGCTTGCAACTATGCAGCAGCATAACCTCTTCCTACTGCACATATGCATGCATCTCATATTCTGACATTTACTGGCACAGTTACTTTACCTTTAGCAATCTAATTTTTTATTTCATTTTCGTAGTAAACTAAACAAAGCTTGCTGCTTGTAAGGAGGTGAAATATATTTTATTCTAAATATAGATAGTTAGTCGATATTCAGTTCAGCCAGCACTTAAGCCTGGCCTGTTGGGAGTACAACTGCATAAGCCTATATAAGGAAATGAAGGATCAGAGACTTTCTCTTTGGCCTAAGATTATTAACGGGCAGTATAGACATTTGCAGAGCCAGACCAGGTGGCAGCCTGAACCTTGTTAGGTGAAAGAGGAGTTTGTTACCAGCTAACTCTAGGAGTGAGAGATAGTCACAATAGCTAGTAAGAGTACTCTGTTGTGTGTGAGAAGTATTCTTGGTGTAGCGTCCTTGGGCAACTGTGTACCATTTAGCAATTGGAGCTTTCAGAAATATGTTAGAGAGAACCTAAGGGAACTATAGTGAGACAGCTCAGAAGAAACTCAGGCACTGTATGCTGGATATGACAAAGAAGTAAGGGAGAAAGCTTAACTGGGAGAGTAGGCCCCTTCAACAGCTAACAACACGCTGCTAATGCATGGTTTTACATGGCAGGGGCATTGGAGGCTTCTGGAAGAGGACCGCTATGTGTGTGAGGGAGGATGTGAGAGAATCCTCTGAGTAGTGCTTATTTTGTTTAACCAGTATAGTAGGCAGTCAGTGGTCCGGTCTGTCCCTGCTACACCAGCAAGACGCTGTCCAATAAAGTCTGCCTTAAGTCATTGCATTGCCTTGTGATGTACCTAATTCTTAAAGCAAAGGCCTTACCAGTTCCCTTTCCTGTGACAGCAGTTTACCAGTTAGAGCTAGCCCCCCATTACATGCTGATTTGATGCTGTTTGTGCCTCCACTGGTGCAATTTAGCTGTGTTACAAAACTGGCACCACTGTCAATACCAAAGTATTTTAGAATTTCACAATATTTTTCTAGTAGTTATTGTCCTGCAGAGAATAACTTTTTCGAGAGGTCAATGCTCCAAAGCTCAACAACTCATCCTTTTCACAATTAAATCTGCCTGACCCTTAATAATTGTTTCCTGGGTTTTTGTTTGTGTTTCTGTTTTTTTTTTTTTACAAAATACTTATGCCAGGAATGCAGTACAAATCTGGTTTGACATTTACATTTTGTAAAATATTTTAGGCATCCTAAAATAGTTTTCTCTTCATGGATCATCTATATGGATACCCTTTTCAGCATGTATTGTAACTGCTATTTGGGGTCAGCACACAATAAATTCAATGATTATCTCTGCTTATGTTGAAAAGAAAGGCAACTATTCCTGGCATTTTGTTGGGAAAAGTTGTGGTGATAAAACAAGAATGATGATCTGCTCATTTTTTTGGAAATGTCACAATGTCTTATCTTGTACTGTGCATTTTTATTCTGTTTATGTTTTCCCTTACATTGCTTAGACATTTAACAATGTATTTGATGTGTTCCTCAACCTAACATTTTTTTTCTCTCTGCAAACATGATGTGAGTCCCTAACAGATTCCACCAGCTCTAAGTGGTTGATTCCAGTTTAGTCTCTAGACTTTTGCAGTGCACTGCTAACAAGCAGCATGGATGAGTTGTTTCCAGTATGAAAAAATGTAAGGTTGAAGAAATTCACTCATAAAATATACATTTTCATTTACCCAGGTCATGATATAGACTAGAGTATTTAGTAGAATTAAGTCTAAGGGTAATATGTCACTGAGAGATTAGTTGGCAGCAACAGATCTCTGCTACCGTGGGCGACTTATCTCTCAGAAATGCCGACCGACAATAAAGCGAATCGCCAGTGGAAAGGCCTAAGTGACTTCAGAAAACCGAAGCGATCTTTGGATCTCAGCTGTGAACTCTTCTATTACATGTTCCTTTAATGCCCTCTGGGAACAGACTGTACCATTTGTGGTTCTGTGATAGGTTGATTAACAAGAAAAGGGATTAATTGTTCAACTATGTCAAAGTAAATTTATGATGTCTTTAAAAACTAGATAATTACTGTTCATTAACTACTTCAAATTATAATGACCTGCAGCCAAACGCTATCAACACTGCTTGAGTAAAATCACCTTTCTCCTCCAAATTTATCTGTGTGATTCATCTTCATTAGTCTGACAGAGGTGGTTGCTTTTTAGTGTAATGAATGACTTTTTGACTGAAGAGAGTACCCTGAGTGCAGTCAAGTGAGATTTATTTTCAATGTAGGGGTTTCGTATCATTGTAGTTAGAATTTTAGTCATACTTCTTAGAGTTCAAAAAACATAAAATAGTGTTTCATCACACAAAAAAGAGAATTTGTACTTCTTTCCTATTTTTTTTTTTCGGGTCTCACCACTGATACAAACCCTGCTGGTGCATGTGCAGTTGGTGGTAGCAGGAAATCTGCTTAACCTGTGCAAGCAGGGTCTGTGTCGGTGTTGAGACCCAAAGACCGTTCACTAGCCGGGAAGCTGTTGGCCAGGTACGCAGCTATGCTACTCTGCTCTTTTAGCTTGGGGTTAGCGAGAGGGACAGTTGTTAAACTTGGAAACTATGTGATAAAGGAGAGGTTAGGGGGGGTCAAGTCAGTGATAGTTAAAGGGAGTCCATTTTTTATAATAAAAGGTGTTTGAAGATTTGGAAAATACATTAAAAATGCATCAACCTTGCGGAAGTGAAATCTATGGTGGATGCATTTTTTTTAAATAAAAAAAGAATATATAGGCCCTCAGGTGCTTTATTATAAATGCGCCCCTGGGCACAGGCATATTTGTACAATATGTATAATACACCTCAGTAGAAAATTTTTAAAAGGATACTGGAATATTTTGGTGAATTGTGATAAATATGGCACCAAGTATTTCACCTGCACAACACACAAAAGGAAAGAAAATAATCGCTAGTGTGCAATATCAGTCTTTTGTTAATACTGTATATAAATACTTTTTACAAAAATACAGGGTGTTAGTACAACACCCAAAATATTTAAGTCCATGTGCCACGTCACGGCCCTTCATTACTTGCACAACATAGTTCATCTTGTTTCACAACAGATTAAGTGAAGTCTATTAGTAAGAGAAGTGCTCTTACTGATCTGTGATAACACAGCCCAAAGTGTTTCCATTTGCACAACACAGTTCATCTTAGATTCACAACAGATTAAGTGCAGTCGATTAGAGAGAAAAGGAAAGAAGTGCCACTTATGATTTATGATAAGGGGGCCCTGAGTGCTTTCATTTGTACAACGTAGTTTATCTTGGATTCACAACTAATTATGTGCAATAGATGAATTCTTAAATGAATGCAAATTTGAGAAATGATTTTTTTCCTGCAACAAGGTAACCCATAATAATGAAACCATTGGACTGGTAAGCTGAAGGATACTGAAGGTGTTAGCAATAAACAGTGGAATTTTGTTTATTTTTTGCTTACCATTGGGAAGATTTTCATAGCCATTAAGTTATAAAACATCACACAGTAACAAAGAAATAAATAATAAAATAAGTTCTACTCTGCACTGTTTTATTGGGTGGGTTGCAGCAAATGTATATTGTTTCTATTCCCTCTTTGGGTATATGTGTTTCTCTTCAGATCCACGTCACACCTACACACAGCAGTATCAATGCTCTTTGTTTCTCCCAAAGTGGAATTTGTTTTTTGAAGCAAATCACTTTTTTTTTTTTTTTTTACAGCAAATTAATGTATAGAAATGTCTATCCCTTGCTGCAGCTTTTGGTATATTTTGCTTCATCGCTCTATCATTATTATCATTTACCTGGCACAAGAATTTTCAAAGACCATAACTGAATAAAGAGTACCTGGTCTGTACTGGAATTGAAATTAGGCCCTGGCATTTCAAATACACAGAGGCCTGTGTATTTGCTTATTTTGTATTTTGCTTATTAACTGATAAAAAAAAACACTTGCCGTCTATCAAGTTAAAGTGTCTGTCCTCTCAGATAATAATTACTGTTAAATAAGCTGAAAATGTGTCCTAAAGACAACAATATAATTGCCCATAAATCTTCACCAGCTGCGCGTCAGACAGTTTATTTCTGAACTTATTATATCACATTACCATGTCTGTCTGAATTTTGCATATTTCACATTTTATAAATTTGATATATGACTTGCTGGCAGTATGTATGCAGAGTGCATTTTTTTGCTTGAGGAACCTTAACCCTGGGGACATGGCATATTGTGGCTGCACGAACACAAGAGCAGTTCTACTTGTTACAGTTAAAAAGCCCTAAAATTTTATTTATTAAAGGGGTGGTTGGTATACCCTGTATGAAGTTAAACATGTTTAAAAAAAAAATGCAAAGTTATATAAATGCCTGTTATTCATTGTTGTATTTGTATTATACTGACCGAACTGCACAATCATGTCTCCATATGTGGCACCTGCTACAAATGATTTCATAAGTATTGATTAACCGGAACAAGAATTTGGATAAATAGTCAGTTCAGTGAGAACATCCCTTATAGTTTTTTTTTTCAAAAACTCCTTTAAAGTCTATGAGGGAAAACAGCATTGAATAAGGAGACATGTTTTTCTCATTGAATTGAATCTGCCCCTGCAGCAGACAAGAGAGGTTGATGTACGGCACAATGGGAGACTAGCTTGCCTCCCTACCTCTTGGTGCGCCAGTCCCCAGGCTCCTCCGTTTAGACGCGCTCCAGCACGTACTGTCCCCTGGCATGTTCCCGGCATGCATTGTCCCTCGGCGCACACATATGCCCAGTAACTCTGCCGCCGCTCGCGCTGATGTCACTTTTGGCATGAAATTCCAATTTCAATATCGCTTCTTGTCTTGTTTCAATGCTGGGTTTAGAGTATTCTGACTTTGCTAAAGCCTTTGTTGTTCTGATTCCTGCTGATTTTTGACTCTTGTTCGTCCCTGGCTTACGAATCTCCGTTGCCTGCCACTGACCATTTGCCTGACTTTGACCTTGTCTTCGTCTGATCCCTTTGCTAACGAATTCTTTTGAAATAACCTTGCCCATGTGTAGGATCTCTGTCAACTCCGCCGCAGAAAGTCAGAGGTCCCAAAAAGGCGTTGGTGAATACCGGGGTTGGCAGGGCTCTCCTGCTACACCTAAGAGTTTACTCCTGGCAGTTTATGGGCTTGTCTACATTACAGTCCATAAAAGTTGACTTCTGAGTTAAAAAAAAAAGGGTACAAACGCAATGCAAAAACAGAAGTGAGAAGACAGCCATAAGGCAAGCAGGAAAGGCCCAGCTGCAGGCAAATACTAAACTGAGGGCAGATCTCCTCACGGAAGCAAACAGTAGGAATAAGAAACATAATACATACATGTATGTATGTATGTATATCTTTATTTATAAAGCGCTACTTATGTACGCAGCGCTATACAGTAGAATACATTAATACAAACAAGGGGTTAAAGATAATGGATAAATACAAAGTACAACAATAAATACAAATAAATACAAGTTACAGTTGCAATAAGAGTCAGAAACACAAGATGAAGGAGGTCCCTGCCCCGTAGAGCTTACAATCTATATGGGAGGGGTAACTAACAGACTAAAATGGGCAAATATAAGTGCTGTAGGTCACAGTGGGTGACATTACAATATAAGTGCCAGTTTCCAGATCAGGTGCTGGGTGAGTGCTCCAAAAGGTAGTCTTTAAGTTTAGCTTTAAAAAGACTGGTGGAGGATTCTCTCCGGAGGAAATCAGGGAGGGCATTCCAAATGTAAGGGGCAGCAAGGCAGAAAGGTTTAAGGCGGGAAACAGCAGTAGTAGTGGGAGGTGCAACCAAGCGGTTGCTCTGCGAGGAACGAAGGAGTCGGCCAGGAACGTACGGAGACACAAGGGAAGAGATGTAGTGAGGAGCAGAGGAATGGAGGGCTTTGAAGGTTAAGAGAAGGAGTTTGTAAAATATTTATTGTTTAATAGGAAGCCACCATAAGGACTTTAGCAGGGGAAGGGCCTGAACTCTCCTGGATGAGAGGAGGAGAATTCTGGCAGCAGTGTTTAATGTAGACTGTAGGGGGGAAAGATAGGAGTTAGGGAGGCCGGTTAGTAGCAGGTTGCAGTAGTCAAGTCGGGATAGGATGAGCGCATGCATGAGCAGCCTAGCTGTTGCAGTAGAAAGAAAGGGACGGATTTTGGCAATATTGCATAAGAAAAAGTGACAGGTTTTGACAGTGGTGTTAATATTGTCAGAGAAGGAGAGACTGGAGTCAAAGATCACCCCCAAACAACACATGGAATTGACATACATTTATGTTAAATAATGAATGCAAACAAAGGAAAGTGCTACTCTTTAAACTGTCCTCATCAGGATGAGATTGGAAATCAGCTCTTGCTTTGATGATTCCCATCTGCCAGTTGCTGTTATATAGTTTCTATTTCATTAGAATAGGAACTGGTCGTCAGGGACGGACAGAACCAAACTGCAGTAGTCGCAATGCCAATAGTGTCTGTCCAGAAGCCAAACCTGAGTTTTTATTTCCATTTAAAATAATGCATATTTTGGGTGATAACGGAGTTTTGATTTTGTAATTAGCATTCTTTTGCCTAATGGACCATGTTATCAAAAGACTCAAGTGCTACCTGATTATTGATTGATTTAGCTGTGTGCTTTATAGACATTAAAGATGTCTTTGATTTATTGGTCCCTGATGACCTTAATTGTTTCAGGATGCATCATTTTTATTTGTTGATTAAAACACATTTTTCTAAAATGACAAGAACCAAGTTACATTTTGTGCTGAAGTCCTGTTGACCATTTCCTTTTGAGAGGCATAGATGCAAGTGATGGACTGCAAGAAAGAGATATAGCAATACAATGCACAATAAAATGAACATTTACTTAGAGACTATTGATTCTGCTGGAGATGGGAGATTATTGAACTATTAGTGAACACGCCTAATTATGTTCTGCCAGTGAAATTAGCACTCTAATACAATGTAATTTATCCTGGATTAATATAACATGGGAGATTTTTTAAGGTTTCCTTCTGCCTTTCTGGCAAATAAATAATATAAAAGCTACATAAACAGAGTTGTTTCAGGGATATTCACTGAACTGAATATAACATTAAAGGTATTATTAAAGACTTGCTGCATTCTAGCTGCTTTCTGCAACCCATTTTGAAAACTGTACTGCATATCAAACATCAGAATTTTCTTATTAGAAAACTACATGGTATGTGATTCAGCAATAGCTTAGGCTGTCAAAACCTCTTGTAGCATCACTAAACTAAAATTTACTATTAACTTCTGCTGACCAAAAGTTATCGATGATTATTACTGTGGGACCCATAGGAATAGAACAGTGTGTTTAGATTTCCATAGCAATGCCCTATAAAAAGGAATTATGGCTCCAATATTTGGTAGTAAAGATGTCAGGATAGGAATTAAAGCTAGAAACTGTGGCATTTCTAAATGTTTTCTCCACTAGTGCCTGTTATTGGAAAAATGAATTGTTCTGCATTGTTTAAGTCTTCAAACATAAGGACTAACATAAGCAGTGACAGATAGATGAGAACCCCAGGAAGAACCAGCAAGGAAATAGCGACATGCCTGTATTTACAGACAGCATACATTAACTAGTACACTAATTTAAAAACAATATTCAAACATTAATACTGATTTCCAGGTATCTGAATCAGGGTTGTTGGACTGAAGCTTTAAAAACTGCTTGTGAATGTGCAAGGCAGCCAAGTATAAGCTGTGTCCTATGGAGTACTAAAAGTTACCTGGTGCACATGGCTACAACATGCCTTTGCTGTAATTGAGCTTTCTGTTTAGAGAAATTAAATGATGACCAAGAATAATGAGGAAAATGTTCTTGGAAGTGAATGTGGTAGAGATACCTCAGATGTTTTACGTCTTGCTGCTGTAGGCAAACATTTCAGTGAGTCATCAGCACAGTACTGACGCGCTTACTGCCAACAATAAAGCTTGTGTCTAGCTGATCTGCACAGACAAAACTATGGATCATCAGCGTATTTGATATTTTTACTCGTTTGCATTATGTTCCACACCATTACACACTGAAATGCAGAATGAAATGGCCCATGAAAAGCTTTTTCACAAAAATAGACAAGAGTGTTATTAGATCACTCCAAGGCTAATTAAAGCACAGTGGAATTGCTACTGATCTGGCCAGAAGACACAAAAAGGTTGAATTGAATGCCTGTAATTTTGAAGCCTGAAAAACATCTGTAGTGTTGCAAGGAGGAGGGAGCAAGGAAAAAAATACATTTTTCATTTTAAAAAGCACTTTCGGCCTTACTGAAGTGACACCAGGGTAAATGTTAATGTCTGCAACCTAAAGCATTTGTCATTCTAACACCTGTCAAGATGGAAACTTTGCATTTATATATGTGAGTAAAATGTTCCACTACCACAGGTGCAAAACAATGCTTTTGTATAATTTATCAACAGGATAGTGTTGCCAGTATTTTTTTAAGGAGTCTTATAAATGTTATTCCTTTCTATAGGGAGACACATACTTAATATAATACTTCGAATTTTAGGGTTAGAGCATAAGGTGACAGAATAATGCAACTTTCTATGTAAGTCCCGCTTATGTAACATTGTATGGATGCTCCACTGAATTTATTATAAAGTTACACCATCAGTATAGGTGCCAGAGTGATAGTGATAGCAGGAAAGGAGATGAAAGCCTCACTAGCTCCAATGAAGGGGACAAACTAAAGAACAAGGGGAGGTCATTAGTGTATCATGGCTCTTCACATGCAAGCATTGCCCCCAAATAACTGTCCAGGTCATCTGATTAGGACCTAACAAACATATGTAGTAGTTCAGGAATTTAACCAGAGCCTTTTGCATTACCCCAGGGATAATCATTCTCTTTACTTTCAAGAAGACTAAAATTTAAGCTGACTCACTTTATTTGGAATCTAATGTGCCAACCTTTTTCTGATTCAGACATTGTCAGCACAGAAGCAAACTTACATCTGCATGGATTACTTTCTAAAGCCTGAAATGGTCACTGTAAATGTTTACCTGTTCTCACTTTGGTCTGCTTGCGAATTTATAGTATCTTCACACATCATTACAAAGCACAAATGATCCTGTCTTTGATAAGTATCAAGATGCACTTTTGCTTGGGGAGACATGCATTTGCCTGGGCTGAACAGCAGGGGTTGCTCAGGTTGCATGATATAAGCACTCAGTATAAGATTTGCTAATATCATGAAATCTAAAAAATATATGTGTTAATTGCAAAAGTGTTCATAAGAGCAGTCTGAGAACTTTCAAGTCATCTTTGTGTATCCAAGTCTTTTATACTGTAGCATTTTAGCTGTCATTAAAAACCCAAGGGGAGATACAAAAGAAATTCCATTTGAAGCAAAAGCTGCTAATCTGCAGACTGCAACGTTTGGTTTAATGTATTGCTTGCGGGATGGCGTGTAACCTTCCAGGTGGAAACCAGATGCCAGATAGCACGATTGCTCCTCATTCATTTCGCAGGCTTTCTTGGGCCATTGTGAACAGTTGTGCTGCGGAGTGCTTCCCCAGCTGACAGCAAGTGTAACAGATAGCTAGTCTTCTACGTAGAACGTTATTGGAGAGGCTATATCTGATAAGCAATTCCATTTCTGTGAAAATATTTTTATTGCTAGCTAAAGTAGTTTGAACTTCGGTTATTTGAAATATGCAGAAAGATCTAAGATCATAAATATGACAGACTGGTGGAATGGAGCCAGATAGTAATGACTGGAGAGAAACTATTTGCTACAAAAAAAAAAAATCTGTCCTGCAAGTTAAAGATCTGAATCAAGCAGAAGTGCACTGACTTCAGCATTAGATTCCAGAGTTCCATGCTTGCCTGCAGTTGCTCTTCTATGTATTATGTCAGCACTTGACCTTAGTAGGACAGGCCCTTCTTTGCCAGGTCTTTAAACCAATCTCCTTAAGGATTGGGAGGGTGCAAGTTCCAAATTGTTTAGCTAGTCATTATTTTAAACAAATTGTGTATGCGTAGGAATGGATATTCTTACTTAAAGTTAACTATTAGTGCCCTATGCTTTAAAATTGTTCATTTGGTCTTCAGCTTATAGAAGATGAAACCAACACAGACAGTGGATAAGTATTTGCGGTTCCCGTTTGCCTCCTTTCACATTTCAAATGGGGGCATATAAAACAATTTTATTGTTATTATTTCTTTGCATTATTCATCTTTCCTATTTATCTTTCAGTCTCTCATTCAAACTACTGCCTGGTTAAACCATAACCTTGTTTCTGACCTTGGCTGGCACTCAGATGGTGTCAGAGGGGCCGTTTTAGGTGCTATATAAGCATGTTTAATGGGCTTACTAGAATTCTCAATCCACTCAGTATATGCCCAATAATATTATGTATTTGGCATTCATCAAATACATTGGAGCTTTCTGACAGACCTTTACGAACAGATCACTCAACTACTTAACTTAAGGCCAGAACATATTTTACTGCATATTTTTAGTGTCTGAATGAATTAGTTGCCCTTTATTACCTTAAGAATGCATGTTTGCTGCATGGCCTGTGCCTAATTCCTTTATACAAGGCATTAAAGCAATATATATATGTTGCATATTCTTTGTTTTTTGATGCCTCCTTATGAACCAGTGGGAGACATCACCCAATTTGCCTAGGCTGCCCAGTTTAAATTGCCTCTGTAGATACAGTGAGGGTCAGAATCAGCCAGTCTGTATGGCTACCTACAAGGATGTATTTTCATCAGTTACAAGTTTTAGTCAGCTGTTTATTCATGGGTGCAGCCACATTTCATCACAATGACTACATTAAACTGATCTCCCACAGAGATTAGTGAGCAAATAATTCTAATTTTTTAAAAATGACTTCCGTTTCTCTGTAATAATAAAACAGTACTCCATATAGGTGGCAAGACAGTATATATGTTAAATTTTCAGACTGTACAAATAAGGTGCATTACCCATAATCAAATGTTAAACGGAGATTAAGTTATCTATTAACAACACTTAGCAGAATAATATTTGGAATGATGGTAACTGAAAAAAAATTAAATTAAAGGAACAGTTCTGCCAATTGTAGAACATTACATTTGATTCCCTTGAAAGTTATTTGCAGTGCTCCAGACTACCACCGGGTTGTGCTCTTGCCCTACTAATCTCTGATTCTTAAACAGTTTTTACTGAATCACTGCAGGATAAATTGGAACTGTTATGCAGTTTAACTATATCTTCTTTGAGCTTCTCTCAATATCTGCATAAAATTGTCTTCATATCAAAAGTAAAAGTAAATGTCCTTGTGTTAAAGGGGAATAAAGCCAAAACTTACAATAACTGTGTGCATTCTTTATGCCACATTAATATTAAACAATTTTGCATTTGTATGTAATCATTGTGTTGGATGCATACACTATTGTTTTACAAATCATGTTATAATAATACATTCTTATTGGAATTACTTAATCAGCATGTTTTTATTTTTACATATAGGCACCCCTGTTAAAGTTGCTGCCCTAGACATGGGCCCTCAGGTGCCTATAAACACGGCCATTTACTTAACTCTCGTAGTGCCATAGCATGCATTATTGCAAGTATTTGGCCTCTAGGGATTACAATTTAGCTCCCAGTAGTGCTCTAACCCATATGGGCCCTAATGACTTTTAAACTTTAAGCAGTCATTTTTAGCATGGAATGCACTAGCTGTATATTGGGACAATTTATATAAATTGCTGAATTTATGAGCAGCTTTTGCCTGCATTCATTTACATCCCAGGTCCATAAAAAACAACTGCAAAATAGTTAAATTACAAGTATTCTTCAGTTATTTTCTGTCACTGTACAAGTGCAATGAATCAAGCTCAGCCAGGCCCTTGATTCCTCTGAAATCTGCACGCCTGAATCACTGTATTTCTGTGCAATATACCCTGTGGTGAGATATTTAACAAGTTGTGTCTGCGCCCAGAGGCTCTTGCTTGTGCATGCTAGGGCAGCACCCACAAGACTCTGGCTGTACGTTGCTGTGTGTGTGTGATCTTGCTGTGTTATTCATCTGTGCTGTCTATAACTTTAGATAATATTTGATCCTCATGAGTGATTTATTCAGCGCTGCCACTTTTTTTGTACAGTTTTTTTTTATTACTATTCTTGCCAGAATTTTTTGCCACCTTAATTAGTATAATTGAGTTACCCCAGGTCTGAGGTGACCAGTCACTGCCACTCTCTACTCTGCCCTCAGCCATTGCTGTTTCTGCTCCTCTGTGCTTCTGGCTTTGCTATTAAAAATTAAAGACGACTGTGCGTTCCACTGTGCACGGGCATCATTCATTTTTAACAGTGGAGTAAGTAGCAGAGCAGGGAGCAGTGATGGATGGAGGCAGCTGACTTGTGGGCAGGTCACAGGATCAGGACCCACCAGGATTTTTCCGGGTGTCCCGGTGGGCCAGTCTGACCCTGGATAAATACATAAAAATTGAATATTTCCACATTGAATATTTCCCCAGTGCAGAGCATAATGTTAACTATAAAAATTACTCTGCTATAGTTCTCATCTAGAACAGATAATATCTACACACCCTAAATGTTAGCCTAGTTGTAATTTCATTTGGGCCCCCTGCTCTGGTTTATGTATAAGGGGGTGCTCAGCATATTATTGTTCCTGTGATATTCCATGATAGATAGGTAGGTCTCAGAAGCACAGAATGGATATAACATGGAACCTTATATACACTATATTCTTGACTGCTAATCATAGACTGTGAGGT
Source organism: Xenopus tropicalis (assembly GCF_000004195.4). Taxonomy (NCBI): domain Eukaryota; kingdom Metazoa; phylum Chordata; class Amphibia; order Anura; family Pipidae; genus Xenopus; species Xenopus tropicalis. Next base: position 90,877,541 of record NC_030681.2, read on the forward strand.
ACTAGTACTGGTATGGAATCCCTTATTTGGAAATCTTCTGAATTACTAGAAGACCATCTCTCATAGATTCCAATTTAAGCAAATCATTTTATTTTATTTTTTAAAATATTTTCCTTTTTCTGTGTAATAATACAACAGTACTTGATCCCAATTAAGCTGCATGAATCCATATTGGTGGCAAAACAATCCAATTGGATGTATTTAATGTTTAAATTATTTTTGTAGCAAACTTAAGGTGGCCTTAGGGCCAAAATGACAGAATTAGCCTGAAATGGCCCACCTTAGGTCGGTGTATGGGGCATTACTGTGTATGGCCACCTTTAAGGAATGGTGAGCCAAATAACAGAAAAACCCCTAATGCTGAAAAGCCCCAGGTCCACTTTGCTGCCATAATTCTAGCTGCACTAGACTAGTGGTTGCCCATATTATGATAGAGCCATATTATGATGGCCATACAGTGACCAATGCTTGCCAGTATCTCATTGGCTTGTTGGCTAAATGCATGGATACAACATGAGGGTCCATTCATGCAGCCAGCTTTAACAATCATAATGGCAGGAAATGAAGATGAGCTCTCATACCAGGTATATATGTTTAATCCCATCAAGGATATCTAACTGCAATCCAGCTGTTTTAGCTTTAGCTGCTGTCTTCATTACACCATACAAATCCCAGCATTCTAACCCTGGCTTCAGCTGTCCTGGCAATTTGGGAGTTTTAGTCCAACAACTGATAATGCCTGCTCTAACCTTTAAGAGTTATATATTCACTAAACTTCTTTGGGATATAATGTGAAGATATAGAAGTGCGAGAAAAAAAATCTTGCAGTCACCCGATGGAAAGAAGCCTCTTGCTCCTAGAAATATTCTGGGTATGCAGCACGCTACCAATGTTGCCTAGAGCTCTGCGGCAGTTTGTGGCATGTAGCACTGGTGTGTATTACCTTTCTTTCTTCTGTGTTTTCTGGTGTGTGCTGTATCTTGTTCTATATGTATGATAGTGCTTATTCTGTTTAGATTTGATTTTAATTTATGAGGAGTCATGTATCACTCTTAGGGCAGGCTACAAAGTGCAATTAACTGGTTAAGAGTAAGGCAATGTTTGCCTTGTTTTTCACATTTTACATCCTGCCCCTTGGGTGAGTACCCAAAGACACAGGTCCTTGCTATTCAAAATGGCCTTAGGAACAGTTTGCTATACAGTTATATACAGGACACCCAGGCTGCGGGCAGTGCAGACAGTTTACCAGACAAGCACATGATGTGAGACAATTGAAGGGGACCCCTAGGCTTTTCCAGTTTGTCCATCCCCAATCCTCACTGTATGGTTCAGCTACCATGGGTTATAAGCATCTATTTTTTTCTACTCTACCAGAATTTCCTATGCTTCAGGCCAATTTTTCACCACTATTTTATTCATGATTGCTATTGTTCTGACTGCTTTCATATAAAAATGATTGTCAGTGCTCGAGGAGTGTGAAGAACCATTATTATTAGGGGTGCTGCTACCATGAAGTAAGGTGAGAACCTTGCCTCTGGCAGCAGCACCCTACAAGATTCCAGGGGCAGCAAAAGCCACCCCTGGTAAGAGACGAAATTCCAAAATTAAGCCAAAATTGTAAAAAATGTCAAAATGTCAACTCTACTAGAGCAGACAGTGCAATTGTGCTGACATATTCTGCAGTGCTTTACAAAGATTTCTCATCAAATAAGCCCCTGTTCATGTGATGCATAAAATCCAAATCCTATCACATGGGATAGGATACATTCAGAGTTTGAGAGGAAATCAACACAAGTACTATCCATTGCACCTCAGTGTAGCATGTGCTCCATTTGTATTTTATAAATATATACATATTCTGCAGAGATAATGTAGAAAAAACTAAAGTGAATATACCCCAGCAGTGCCAGAACCTTCCATTATCCTATCCACATATTCTAGCCTAAAGGTGACCCTGGGGCTGAGTGTGCCTTTTAGTGGCTGTACCACAGACTGCTCTTTTCCACCTTCTGTTCATTTCACTGAAAGATTTAATACTTGTGTCTTCATTCATTCTCAGCACTGCCAGTAAAAAAAATAATAATCATAAAAAAGTGCATGTTGAGTTTGTGGGTCTGTGGAAACTCATTGAGAGAACCGGGCTGTGAAAATCATTGAATCTCTGACAACGGAGAAAGTCTTTTTATTGGTTCTACAAATGTTCCCGGCCAGTGCCAGAAAAACCTACACAGCGGAGCAAATGCGTGAAATAGGCAGACAGTTACTTCATGGAAAGGCAATGTTTCATGTGCACCCACCAGGAATAGCTCCATCTATGTTTATTCCTTATTGCTTCTCAAATCAAACTCAAACACATTTTCATCTCTCCAACCCCCCCCCCCCCCTCCATTGTTCTCCCTGTTTGAGAAATCCCTTTGTAAGTGAGCCAGGGAAACCTTACAGATCTTCCAGCTTCCCTCCAAATGTGCCTGCACTTTCTGGCTCTGACTTGACACAGAGGACCCCCTGGCACTAGTGCTGAGTAGGAATCATGGATAAGGAATGTAAAAATGTATGTGGAACTTTCCAAAAAGTACGTCTCCCCCTTATTTTCCGATTCCCCCTCTCCACACCACATCCATCCTTCCCCCCCATACAGAAGCATTGCATCTATCACCCCATGGCAGCAGTCCACCTTCCTCTGCTCTTTCGTAAGAGCTTACAAGTTTTAGGAACAGCCCTCTCTTAAGGAGCAGATTGGAGAGAGGCTCTTCCCACTTGAAAGGAGACAGTCAGTGAGGAAGGAGCATCAGGTTGGAAGCCACCAAGTGGAGAGTCAGCGCATCGCTCCTCTCATCCTCTTTCCTAGGGCTGGGGTGCAAGGTGGGAACAGGACAGCAACTTGGACCCAGGTTAGAATACCCAGCATCCTCTCTCTTCTTTTTATATATATATAGCATCAACACAAGTTAAACACAAGCTAATGAGTGTGAGTTTTGCATACCTCTCCAGCACTAACAACCATTGTTATATTAGAGCATAAAATATTGGTGAACATTGGGCCTGAAGCATAGGAAACTAGAATGGATAAAATGGATGATTATCTCCTGTTAGTTGGAACATACACTGAGGATTGGGGTCCAGTGTGTGGTCCAGTTCTCCCCTGACAGCCCACAGCTAATCAGCTCTGTATCCTGAAAATGACTACATGTGGCCTCCTAGGGTGCAAGGCAGCCCTTTCCTTACTGTCCTGTCTTTTTCCTTACTGTGCCTTGTGGCCGCTCACCCATGGGCCAGGGTGCAAAATTTGAAAAACAAGGCAATCTTATGCCTTAATCTTGATCAATTAAATGCACTTTGCAATCAGCCCTTTGCTTGATAAATTACCCTTTATATAATCTAAATGAGCTAAGAAACACGTATAAATCATCTCAATTATACACATAAAGTAAGATACAGTTCACATTAGAAAAGACAGAAAGGTACTACACACGAGTGCTACATGCTACAAACTGTTGCAGAGCTCTAGGCAACACTGGCAGCGTGCTGCATACCCAAAATATTTCTAGGAGCAAGAGGCTTCTTTCCTTTGGGTGACTGCGAGATTTTTCCTACTTCTATATCTTTACATTGTATCCCCTGAAGAAGTTCAGAGAATATGAAAAAAAAAAGTGTAAGCAGGCTGTATTAGTTGTTGGACTGCAATTCCCAGCATGCTAGGACAGACAAAGCTATGAAATACTGGGATTTGTATGGTGTAACGAAGACAGCAGCTAAGGACAATAGATTTATATATTAATGAGTGACAAAAAGGCATAAGATAGTAAAGAGTGCTACCCCCAAACAAGAACACTAGGGGGCCCAGTTCAAGGTAAAAACAATCAGAAGCAAAGTAGGCACCTATTACCTTTAGCTGTTACCAAACTTCATATTCTTGCTGACAGAGATCTGTAGTTCAACAACAGCTGGAGGACAGCAATGGGATTAAATATATCTAAGACAAGGACTCAATAATAAGACAATTTGTACTTTTACCAGGGACATTTTCAGGTGTAACTGGCCCCTGAGGGAAGGGCCCCAGAAAAAAATCCCTCCCTGCTTTGCCATAAAGCCAAGGATAAAAATGTGAAGTTGTTAGGAATGGGTTAAACAGAAGGAGAGTCTGTGAGGCGCTTCCAACAGTGTGTGCGGGTGAGAGAGCCAACTTGCATTCTCTGTGTCCAGATTCAGTAAAAGGAAAAAGAGCTGTAATTTTCAGCACAAGAGCTACTGCAACCACAAAGTTTGGGTTTTTTTTTTGCGGACACCGTTAAAAAGGAAATGACCTCATTGTCTGTTGATAAAACCATGATAACGTATATCCCACAGGAATGTGCATCTTAAGTGAGATTGCCCACACATACAGTAAAACTGCTGCTCTTTATAACAATTACAGGAACATGCTTCAAAATGATATTGTTCCCAAAACTTTTGTGGAAGTGGTTCATTCAGCCATTCTGTGCAACCCTAATGCAATGCATGACTGCTATCAAGCATACATATGGGTCGTAATATGGGTATCATAACAGGAGCAATCCTAGGGCAAGCATTATGTAAAGCTGGCCATACACGTGGCGATCTGACGATGTTTCGTGCGACCATCGGTCGCACGAAACATCGTCAGATGTGCCACACACCATTCAGGGCTGAATCGGCAGGTAAGGAGGTAGAAACAATAGGATTTCTACCTCCTTCTGCCGATTCAGCTCTGAAGGGAGATTTTGATCAGGCGCCTTCTATGGTGCCCGATCGAAATTTTCCAACTGGTCCGATCGGCGAGTCGGCCGATATCAGCAGCTTCCTGCGATATCGGTCGACTCGCCGACATACCATACACGCACCGAATATTGTACGAAACGAGGTTTCGTACAATATTATCGGTGCGTGTATGGCCACCTTAAGACAGAGAATAGAGAAATATCACAATAGTCATGATGGTTTGGAACAAAAGGACAACAATGCTGCCCTTTATCCCATTATCTTTCTCTAACTTTTGCAGCTTTCAGCACTTGTGTTTATTTATTGCATGTGGCAAAAGTAGGACCTAATGGCACACATAGCATTGATCTGCTCCTGTCAGAAATGCATGACATCAGCTCCTCACAACTTGTGGCCCTTCAGACTTACAAATCTCATCAAAGCCAAATGTGCTCAATATATATAGTTAAGTTATAACAGTAACTATGTATGAGCCCATTTGATGCATACCTTGCAGTTCAGCCAATGTTAAATCTCCATGTTAGATAGATGTTCAAGTTATGGTTCTCCCGCTCTTGTTAAACTACAGTCCCCAACACCCCCAGGCACAATAAAGCTGGCTAAGACAGCTAACCATAGTATAAAAGTAGCAATGCTGCTAGGCTGATGTGAGATCGGCTATTGATGACATAAACTCATTTTCTGCTACAACCCCCATTCAATGATTTTCCCGGCCAGTGCCAGAGAAACCTACACAGCATAGCGAATGTGTGGAATAGGCAGAAACTTAATGGAAAGACAGTGTTTCACACACCCTCAAGGTATAGCTCCATCTAAGTTTATTCCTTATTGCTGCTAAAATCCAACTCACACCTTTCATATATATATCCCCCCCCCCATGGTACTCTCCGTTTAAGAAATCCCTTTGTAAGTGAGCCAGGAAAACCCTAGAGATCTTCCAGCTTCCCTCCATATACGTCTGCACATTCTGGGTCCGACCTGACACAGGGGACCCCCTGGCACTAGCACTCAAGCAGGAATCATGGAGAAGGAATGTAAAAAGGTATGTGGAACTTTCCAAAAAGTGAGTCTCCCCCTTATTTTCCGATCCCCCCTCCTTCCACACCACATCCATCCTTCCCCTGCTCTTTCGTAAGAGCTTACGAGCTTTGGAACAGCCCTCTCTTAAGGAGCAGATTGGGGAGGGGCTGTTCCCACTTGAGAGGAGACAGTCTGTGAGGAAGGAGCATCAGGTTGGAAGCCACCAAGCGGAGAGTCAGCGCATCGCTCCTCTCATCCTCACTGGCCTGGGGTGCAAGGTGGGAACAGGAAAGCAACTTGGAACCCAGGTTAGAATCCCCTCTCTCCTATATATATATATATACATATATATATATATATGTGTGTAGATAAATGAACATGTATATATATGTATGTATGTATGTATGTATGTGTGTGTGTTTGTATATATATATTATACATATTTTTTTCATGTATGTAAATATATATATATGTGTGTATGTGTATTAAGGATAAAATAAAAAATCTGGGATACTTTTAGGCAAGAATTTGTTTTGGACCACCACCATCCCCAGGGTCCCATAGAAGGAAAAAATCTGTGCATTTGTGCAACATTTGTTAGAACCTTTCAGTATATTCATCATATTCATCAACTGTTGTTGAACTGCAATTCTCAGATCCCACCTTTGAGCTGTAGCCTGGAAGCTGAAGTTCCTAAAAAGCTTAGAGGGTTGTCGGTTGGACATCTCTTAGCACCATTATTTTTTAGCTCCTGAGATGGGTTCCCTGTATTGCTGTAAGGTCCAGGTACCCTTGATCATTTATTCTGACTCTGGAAACAAAAGGAAGAACCTCCAAAAGATTTTTAGATATATGATATTAAAGTATGATTTAAGAGATAAAAAGATAATTTGGGCAAAATTGCAATTTGAGATGTTAAATGACGATTAATGTAAAAGTCAGTAAATGACCTCATTTCTGTGGAATAATGTGCATTCGCCTTTGCAGTTAGTCCATCTGTGCCTTTGGGTTGTTAGTGCAGCTCCTGGATGGTGCTCTGTTATTCTGTGCTGGGGCTCTGTAATGCAGCCCTCTGGCAAAAATACAGATCTGTGCAGGGGTGACTGGTCATTGGTTTTATTGGGCAGTTCCATTTTGCAGAGGGCACTGAGTGGAGAAATACCAGGAGAGCTGTGTCTTACCGCTTTATTATGTGTGGCTTATTAGAAATAGAAAAGAAGAGTGGAAATTGGGCACCTTGGCTATTCTGGTAGTTGTGGTACCAAGTGTTTGCCTGAATGCAATATTGGGGAGACAATTTCATAGACAAGATATGTGAGAATGGCCAAGTGTGTGTGGGTAAGTGTGCATGTATTTGTGCAGGTGAGTTTGTGTCTGTTAGGTACAATAAGAGCAACCCAAGCATTTAAACCTTAAGCTGTTTATACAACTGTGGGAGCCCCTCAAATGTGCAGGACTAAATGAAAGTCTAGGGGAATGGAATGAAAGGGACAGAAAACTGCAATGGAAGACAGAGGAAAAAGACACTGAGAGAAATAGTTAAAGAAAGAAGGGTACAATTCTGTGATTGGGATGAAAAGAATCAAAAAGGATGGAATGGAAATGTAGGAAATGAGGGAGAAGAAAGTGAGGTGTAGTTAGAAGGAGAGAGAAAGATAAAAAAAACTTTGGGATAGGCAGAGATGGGGTGCAGACTGACAGAGGGGAAAGGTTGGATTTGGGGACTAGGGAGAGAGGGGGCTGCACAGAGACCTGTAACCCTTTTGCTGTCAGAGAGCAGCCCAGGTCCCCCTGGCATCAGAGGTGTAAGAGTCCAAAGCCCTATGGGAGACACCTTTGGAAAATACACAATTTATTAGAAGCTCAGCAAATGTGGTTTTGTGGAGAGAAGACTGGCAGGGATTCCTTGTGGATGTGGTCAGACTTAATAGCGAAACACCTCCCCACACCACCCAAATGGATATTTAGATTTGGGATTCATATATTCATGGCTGCTTTTTATTAAGATCCTACTTTGAGCAAATTCAGCTGCCGGTTCACTGCAGCTCTCAGCCCAGGGCTCAGTTCTGGATCACATGATCCAACATAGCCTTTTTGTCATATATATACTGTCTGATAACTATTTGGCCAATGCTGGTTTGGGCATGCTGGCAATGTTTTTCAAAATACATTTCCCTTAAAAGATACTTAAAAATAGTCATACAAGTAAAGCAAAGTGTTCAGCAGGAGGCAGAATTATTCCTGGGCTCTGCTTTATTGCTGCTGGCTCTGAATTGTGTTTTTCCATCCTGTAGATGTCGCTGGGAGTCAGGCGAATAAACTATGTCATATGATACCTACTTTGTTTCTGAGCATTACAAAGGAAACTGAAGCAACTCTAAAGTAGCAGAAAATGTGTTTATGTCATCAATGGCCAATCTCACATCAGCCTGGAAACTTTGCTACTTTTATACTATAGTTAGCTATCTTAGCCAGCTGCAGTATGCCTGGGGTGCTGGGGGTTGCAGTTTAACAAGAGCTGGAGAACAATAACACAAGATTTAACACTGAGTGACCTGCAAGGTATCCAGTCCCTTGGCTCATACACAGTTAGGGCCAAACAGCACAGCTCTGTTATGTATTGCCAGCTTCCAGCTGCTGTTAAGTTATATCTTCAAGCAAAATGGGCTTTGATGAATCTGAATGGCCACAAGTTGTACTTGCACATCAATGCTAGGGCATGTGTATAGGTGTATAGAACAGAAATATATGGTTCACAGGTGCTACAGGACATTCCTGCACAGTAAAGAACTTTATTTAAGTGCATATATTTGTAGTGAGTCACTTTAAGGATTGTTGTTCCTTGTCCATTTGTTCTCGTAGCAAATCCTTATTAACTGTGTGGATGAAATCATGCCATGGAAAGGAGTTAATTTATGTAACGAAGAAATTGTAGTGCATTTTACTTGCTATAAACGATCCTGAAATGTTCAGGGCAGGATGCATTTAGCAGAGCTCACATATTATATGTTATACAGTGAAAAAAGAGCCCCTGGAACACTGCTGTGTATGGCCCTGTTAATGTTTTTTGCACTCTTTACCTAATATACCCCTTATTGTGTCTGGCTTGATGATTTGAAAAGGAAACCTAAACTGCGACCCTTAATCCGGTGAGCAATACTTTTGTATTACTACTAAGGCAACATCTGTGACAACGATCATGGTGTTCTATAATCCTTGCATGGCTCCCTTGTGGCTCTTACATCATAGTCCGCTCTTTCCTTGGGGTCTTAATTTTTTTTGTTAACCCCATCAGTGGAGCTAACATTTCCTTGCAGGCTGGAAGGCATTAAAGAAGGTTGTAATAGAACAGAACATGTTACCAGTCCAGCTGGCAGTCCATCTGAGTTAGGTTGATATAATATGGATCATTCTGAGAAAAGGTTTTAGAATGTCCTGTGCTGGAGGCTGCCATCTCTGAGTGTAACAATTAATAGCCTGGTTTAGATCCCTTACTTAGACAGCATAGCACAGCACAGCAAAGCTCATTCAAATGGTCATAAAGGGCCCTTACCAGCATCATAACTATACATCCCTGGGCCCTCCCTGCAAAAGAGTCTTCAGGGGCCCGGTCTACACAGCCAACATGGCGTTGCCCATTCCCCCACCTACAGCCCCCCTGCTTGCTTGCATCCCTCTCTCACTGCCCACTCTTTGAAGAGCAGCTGGGGAGGCGGGGTTTCTATACATCAGTGCAGTGATCCCCAACCAGTGGCTCGGGGGCAACATGCTCGTCCCCAACCCCTTGGATGTTGCTCTCAGTGCCCCCAAACCAGGGAGTTATTTTTAAATATCTGACTTGGTAGCAAGTTTTGGTTGAATAAAAACAAGATTTACTACCAAATAAAGCCCCCTGTAAGCTGATAGTGTGCATAGAGGCTACCTAACAGCCAATCTTAGCCCTTATTTAGCACCTCCATGAACTTTTATGATGCTTTTGTTGCTCTTTTTACAACTTGACTGTGGCTCATGAGTAAGAAAGGTTGGGGAACCCTGCTGTAGTGGAAGCAGACCTGCAGTCCATGCCCCTAACCCACAGCCCCCCCCCCACAACCTCTATTTCCTCAATAGTTACATCACTGACCCTTACTCATGTAAAGCCTGTCAGTCAGTGCTGTGACTACTTCCTGTGGGAGACTGAAGTGACACTCCCACTTTTCATTTCACTCTGTCTATGCAGCTCTCATATAATGACAATTTTAGGAGGCAAAATGCTTTCAAAACGTCTTTTTTCTGCATCATTTCACATTTTGAGGGAGGATGAATATTATTACTGAATATGAACTTTATATAAAATGTCTCCTTTAAAACATTGCATTGTTATTGGATTTGCCAGCGTTTGCAAACATGACCAGTTTGTGACACATAACATGGTACAGCATTCTATGGGATGCAAACTGACTTTTATAGCTACAACTGCTGCCCTCCTAGTTAAGACATTACACTGCATTATATTATTCTGTTCATTCTTGTGCAGAGAAACTATGGGGGAGATTCACTAAGACACGAATGCTCGGAGCGTTCATACGAATGCTCCGAGCGTATTCTTGCCGATTTTTTTGCGCCCGCACGAAAAATTCAGAAAGGCTCTGTCGCTTTTTACAATGGCCAGTACGAAAATTTTGTGACTTTCGGATCGCCAATACGATATTATCGTGAGTAATACAATTTTTTTGTAAGCATTTTCGGGATATTTGCGATCTCAATTTTTCCTATTCGTGATTCATATTCGTGGATTAGTAAATCTGCCCCTATGAGTGTGCAGTGTTATAACTTATGTGATGGCAGTGAAAAGAGTTCCAGTTTTTGCTGCTACCCCCTATAAATATAGCTGATATGGTGCATTATTAAGCATGTCTTTATGTATGACAGTGGTACATACCCCCCAACTGTCCCGCTTGTAATAGCGCATCCTGCATCCCGCTGTCCTGGATAGTTCCATGAATGTCCCGCATTTCCATAATAGATTACAGAAATGCGGGACATTCGTGGAACTATCCACAATAGTGGAATGCGCTGGCTGAAGCCGGGCTCTCTGGCTCCTTACGTGGCTCCTTGCCCGGCGGCGACAGGCCCTTTTATAAGGTTGCGCCCCGTGTGTATTGACGTCACACGTATGCACGGGTGCAACCTTATAAAAGGGGCTGTCGGCGCGGGACAAGAAGCCGCATAAGGAGAGAAGCCGCTGAAGAAGGAGTGTGTATGGGGGCATTGTGTATGGAGCAATTGTGGGTACTGTGTATGGGGGGTACTGTCAATGGGGGCACTGTGTATGGGGGTACTGTGTATGGGGGGTACTGTCTATGGGGGCACTGTGTATGGGGGTACTATCTACTGGGCCATTGGGGCCACTGTGTATGGGGGGGCAAAACTGGTACATAGTTATAACTCACTTATAACTGATTGCTTTCTCTCTATATTTGTATTTTATATGTAGGAGTTGCTATATTGTTTTACAGTATGAGTGTATGGCATATTTGTGCCTGATCCCAGCATTTCGACTATATAAAAGGAGTATTTTTAGAAAAAAATGGGGTGTGTTAATTGGGGCGTGGCCACAAAAGTGGACGTGGTCAAAAAAAATTGCCGCGCTGCGTGCGCCGTCTTTTTGTCCCTCTTTTCATTTTTCAAATGTTGGGAGGTATGGTGGTAAAGAGCCTTTGTCCAAGGAGCAAAGCATATTGAGTAATGCAATGGCAGCTCTAGGTAACAATACACACATAAAATATAGAAGTGCCCTTATTTAATGGGGAGTTTGGATTTTCTCTAAAAAGATTTTATAATTAAAGCCAATTATATCCCCTTCTAATGTTTCTAAAAATATTATTGGTCATTTTGAAGTTGTGTCCCATGTGACACTGCTTGGCCCATGATGCTTTCATGTACTTAAAACTTACATTTCTTGTTAACTACATTATCTTTTTCAGTACAAAGTACATTTTGTACTATAATATATAAGTAGTTATTTTAGTCCATGTATACTCTAGGTTTCAACCAGAGTTCAACCAGTTTGATATGCCATTTTAGACTTTTGGCTTTTTGCCTGCTAATGCTTTGATCTATGTACAAAACTTTAAAAGAGTAGTAAAACCTTTTACAGGATAAAGGCACTTATATAGTTCATCAAATTGTTATGCTAGTTTTTAAAAAGAGTTTTTAAACATCATTTGTTTTGCCTACAGCATCAAACTGCATGTGTTGCCTCTCTGGGGCTGGTCTTTTGTGGGGTATGCAAAAGATCTGCTTCCTGGTGCTGATAAAAGGCAGTACTGTAACTAGCTGCCAGTACTTTTTTGAAGGCATTTTGGAACATCAAGAAATGACAGGCCTCTTGTTTTAATAAACCTGTTTGAAACAGCATGACATAGAAGGTTGTACTTCCACTCTGTGTAGAATAGTTGGTGCGAGTTCAAATGCTGATCCTCTAACCCAGTGTTCCCCAACCAGTAGCTCATGAGCAACATGTTGCTCACCAACCCCTTGGATGTTGCTCCCTGTGGCCTCAAAGCAGGTTCTTATTATTGAATTTCTGGTAAGGAGGCAAGTTTTGGTTGCATAAAAACCCAGTGTAAAGCCAAACAGAGCCTTCTGTAGGCTGCCAGTCCACATAGGGGCTATTAAGAAGCAATCATAGCTCTTATTGGCACCCCCAGGAAACTTTTTCCTGCTTGTGTTGCTCCCCAACACTTTTTCCATTTAAATGTGGCTCACAGGTATAAAAGGTTGTGGATCCCTGCTCTAACCAAATCATTCCCACTGCATTTAGAGCTGCAGCCTTGACCTGTTTTCTAACATTACTGGGCACCATTACTGGGATGCCATTGTGCCCCACACCCCATAAACTGCATCAGAATCTATATGCACTGGAGTCTCTAGGCTGAACAAGACTTAAGACTCAGTACCACACCTGTGTTGCCTTGTACAAATATAGAACCCGATACCCAGAATGCTCGGGACCAAGAGTATTCCGTATAAGGGGTCTTTCCATAATTTGGATCTCCATACTTAAAGTCTACTAAAAAATCAATAAAACATTAATTAAACCAATAGGATTGTTTTGCATCCAATTAGGATTATTTATATCTTAGTTGGGATCAATTACAATGTACTGCTTTATTACTACAAAGAAAAAGGAAATCAGTTTTAAAATTCTGAATTATTTGATTAAAATGTAGTCTATGCAAGATGAGCTTTCCGTAATTTGGAGCTTTCTGGATAATGGGTTTCCGGATAAGGGATCCCATACCTGTACTGTAATAAATTGACATTAAGGGGCATATTTATGAAAGAGTGTCATGAAACTTGTCACAGTGATATTCCTCCATACTCTATTCATTTCTATGGGGTTTTCAGAGGCGTATTTAATTATCAAAGGGTAAATTCTCACTTTTGCCCATTGATAAATCGATCTTTAAAAATCCTATAGAAATGAATGAGAGTAGAGGAATTTCACTATGGCAAGCACTAATTTCACTGTTTCTAAATCTGCCGCTAATTAGAATAAAAACTTGAAAAATACACCGTCCACGCCAAAGCATTGTGGCATTATAGATATATACATTACACCTGCTATCTTTTAATCCTTTAAACCAGTGCTGTCCAACTGACGGCCTGCAGGCCCCCTCTGTTGGGCCCCCCATCTGTCTGTATATTTATACATGTAATCCCCTGTACTGTTCACACCTTTACACCCCTGTGTCGTTCACACATTAGTGCCTGCATTGTTTACCCCCTGCATTGTTCACACCTCAGGCTCAGACTGTAAGCACCTATATTACTCACCTGTTCACACCTCAGACAGCATAGGGAAGGCAAAGTATGGAACACACAGTCAGGGTAGGGGAGGCAATATGGCACACACAGGCACGGTAGGGCAGGCAGAGTATGGCACACAGGCAGCAAAGGGCTAACATAGTATGGCACACACAGGCAGCATATGGCAGGCAGATAACTGCCTGTGTGTGTGCAATACTCTGCCTGCCCTATGCTGCCTGTGTGTGCCATACTCTGTCTGGCTGCTCTATGCTGCCTGTGTGTGCCATACTCTGTCTGCCTGCCCTATGCTGCCTGCGGGAGGTGAACCTGGCAAAGGTTTGTTCTGGGAGTTTATTAACAGTTGGAAATAGTAATTGAATGGTCCCCAGGATGTGAAATTATGTGCTGGGGGTTGCTCTGCTATACACAGGGGAGGATGAGGCATATAGATTTAAGGGTATGTCTTAATATTACATAATATTATCCTTTCACATATGAATAAAGGAGGATATCCCTACAGTGAGCACCAACTATTTGGGTTTTTGCTGTACTGCCACCATTAATGTGGGTATGGTCTTAAAAGCTCTTGTGATAAAATGGGTGTGATTTGAAGTGGGTGCAGTTTAAAAAAAGGGGAGTCGTCAAAACTGGCTTCCTTTAGCAGCCCTCCACCATGTAGACCAGAAAAATTCTGGCCCTCTGTACCACAGAAGTTGGACAGCACTGCTTTAAACCATGTTTCAGTTATGTGACAATTCATTCTGTAGTGTAGTATTATGCAACCTGAACCACAATTGAAATCATTCTTGACAGCTAAAGGTGGCAGAGTTTCTGCAGAGGGTTGTAGATTAACTGCAGCATCAGATGATAATCCATCTTTTGCTTACAGTTGTACTGGGCATGTGTTTGGATATGACTATATTTAAAACATAGACGCCTGTAGGACATTGTCTTGCATGTCCCCACTATTGTTACATACTATGTGTATGGATGGAAAACATTTATCATTGTGTCTGTGATTATTATGAATACTGCTATATACATCATACTCAGTGCCTTGATGTTCTGTGATTTGATCTAGGTATGATATGATATATGATATAGGCATGGAAACAATAAATATTTTTTTGTATGATATATTGACATGAACAAAACATACCTACATAACAGTGGGACTAGGGTGCTGACATGTTCTTTATTATTCTGGATCTGAGGACTTTGCAAAGGGATTACATTACATTAAATTAACATTTATTTATAAAGCGCCAACATATTCCGCAGCGCTGTACAATAAGTGGGTTACATACATTGGACATACAGAGTAACATATAAAGCAATCAATAACCGATACAAGAGGTGAAGAGGGCCCTGCCCAAAAGAGCTTACAATCTACAAGGAGAAAGGGTTGAGACACAAGGTGTGGGAATGGGCATGACCAGAGTTGTGAGAAGTGTGGCACAGGGTATTGCTAAACTAGATTAGGGTAAGCTTCTCTGAATAAATGTGTTTTTAGAAATCTCTTGAAGGCAGAGAGATTGGGAGATAGTCTGACAGTTTGTGGGAGCGAATTCCAGAGAAGGGGGGCAGCCCTTGCAAAGTCTCGAGTGCGAGCGTGTGAGGAGGGAATGAGAGAGGAGTTGAGGAGCAGGTCAGTAGAGGAGCATAACAAGCGGGTTGGATGGTACCTAGAGATAAGTTCAGAGATGTAGGGTGGGGCAGAGTTATGGACTGCTTTAAATAGTTTGAATTTTATCCTGGATGGTAGGGGAAGCCAGTGCAGAGATTGGCAGAGTGGCATGGCAGAGGAGGAGCGGTTGGAGAGGTGTATGAGCCTGGCAGCAGTATTCATTATGGACTGGAGAGGGGACAGTCTTTGGAGGGGAAGACCAATTAATAGGGAGTTACAGTAGTCCAGGCGAGATATTATAAGAGAGTGAATAAGAATTTTGACAGCATCTTGGGTTATAAATGATCGGATTTTGGAGATATTTCTTAGGTGAAAGTGACATGATTTGATAAGTGATTGGATATGAGGAGTGAAGGACAGGGCAGAATTGAGGATAACCCCAAGGCACCGGGCCTGGGAAGATGGGGTGATGGTAGAATTGTTAACCGTTATAGATAGCCGAAAGGAGGTCATTTGTTAGTCGGGTTAGAGCAGTTTCGGTGGAGTGTTGTTGTCTAAAACCAGATTGTAGGGGATCCAGGAGGTTATTGTCAGAGAGGAATAGCGTCAGTCGGTTGTAAACTAGGCGCTTAAGCAGTTTGGAGATGAATGGGAGCAGAGAGATAGGTCGGAGGTTAGTAGGATTGGAGGGATCAAGGGAGGGTTTTTTCGGAATAGGGGATACAATTGCATGTTTCAGTTGGGAGGGAAAGATTCCAGTAGAGAGCAAGAGATTGAATAGATGAGTTGAGGATTTGATAAGACAGGGGTTGGCATTGCGTAGAAGTTTGGTAGGAATGGGATCAAGCAGGCAGGTAGTAAGGTGGGAGGAAGACAGAAGTTTTGAGACTTCCTCTTCAGTCACTGGGGAGAAGGAGCCAAGAAGAGATTGGGTAGCATGTAGGGAGGGAGGGGAATGGTTATGGGGATTAAGTTGTGCAATGTCACTTCGGATGGTGTCAATTTTATTTTTAAAGTGCTCAGCAATAGCTTGAGCAGTGACTGAAGCACACGGAGGGGGCGGAGGAGGGGACAGCAGAGAGTTAAAGGTAGAGAGGGAGTTAATAAGTGCAGTGAAGTAGGTTTGTTTAGCTTGGCAGAGGGTGGTGTTGTAGGAGAGCAGAGCAGATTTGTAACTGCAGAAATCTGACTCTGACCTTGATTTGCGCCAGCGGCGCTCAAGTGTACGTTTTTGGAGGGATTTGGTATGAGCAGTGTGCCAGGGTTGGAGTGGTTTGGGCCTCATGCGTTTTGTCTTGGCAGGAGCAAGCTCATTGTGGGCAGTGGTGAGTGTGCTGTAGTAGACAGAGGTAGCCTGATTAGGACAAGAGACAGTTAGGATGTTAGAATTAAGAGATTCAAAGGAAGAAGAAAGGTGTGACATGTTCAGGGATTGCAGGTCTCGGTATGTGTATGTTTGGGGGACAGCAGAGGGTGTAGAGGGAGTTAGCGAGAGTTGAAATGTGAGCAGATTGTGATCAGAGAGGGGGAAAGGGGAGTTAGTGATGTTGGAGGTAGAACAACATTTTGGGAATATAAGATCCAGGGAGTTTCCATTAGAGTGAGAGGGGGAGTCAGAGCACAGAGATAACCCAAAGGAGGATGTTAGTGCAAGGAGTTTAGAGGTAGCAGGGGCATTAGGATTGTTAACAGGTATGTTAAAGTCACCTAGTACAATGGATGGGGAGTCAGAGGAAAGGAAGTAAGGAAGCCAGGCAGAAAAGTTGTCAAAGAATTGTGAGGTCGGTCCAGGAGGTCGGTATATGACCGCAATGCGAAGTGAAACAGGGGAGAAGAGCCTAATAGAGTGAACCTCAAATGAGGAAAATGAAAGAGAAGGAGGAGGTGGAAGGACTTTATATGAATAGCGGGGGGAACGAAGGAGTCCTACCCCACCCCCTGCCCTGTTTCCAGGTCTGGGAGTGTGAGTAAGGTGTAGCCCCCCAAAGACAGAGCAGCAGGTGAGGCAGTGTCAGTAGGGGAAAGCCAGGTCTCAGTTATTGCAAACAAGTTAAGTGATTTAGCGATGAAAAGGTCATGGATGGAGGTGAGTTTGTTGCAGACGGAGCGGGAATTCCAGAGGGCACAGGAAATGTGAATAGAGGCTTTGGGTATAGGGGTAAGGGTTCTGTACTTCAAAGGGGTACAGGGTGGGTTTGGTGAACGTGTCCCTAACAGAACAGGGATGGGGTAAGGGCTAGGGTTGGGGGAAATGTCACCAGCAGCGAGTAACAGGAAGGAGAGGAATGCAAGGTGAGTGCGGGATTTGTATGTTTTTGTTTTATGTGAGGAGAAAGAGTTAACTGGGGTTATGGAGCAGAGCAATTTAAAAACTTCATGTGCTGAGAGGGAAAGAGAGGAGAGTAGAGAGGCAGTGATTGCTATACCTTTCTGACTGGATGGAGGGTGTGGCTGGAGATGTTTTAGGAAGCATGAAAGTGCAAAGAGGAAGAGGGCAGGATAAAACATTTTGGGATAGGAAATAACAAACTACCATGAATAAGCAAAGTTGTGTTCTTGCGATTCCACGTTGTTCAGTGTTGATTGGAGATAGTTTGGAGCCTTGTCAAAGCCTTGTCCAACTGCCTTGTTTAACTGCCATTCCCTTCTTCCTAGCACTTGTGAAATGTTGGCACTTAGGAAATGGTAGCACCAGTGCCTGCCCCTGACACTAGTGATTAAGGGTTAATCCAGTTCCTGCTATGAGTCATCCAATAGTGTAATCATGCCTTGTTGGATGGAGGAGATCCCTTCTGGCCCCAGGAGTTATGGGCATTCTCTAATCTCTAAGAGCAAGGGGATCACATACTTCAGTTTCTTTAGCTTTCACTCTGAAGAGAGGGTGCAGCAGAGGGCCTTATAAAGAGTAAGGAAGAGTTATAGTATAAGTGGAAGGCGGGTCATGGAATGCCATTGATGAGCTTGTAGGAGCAGTTGTGGGCTCCACCAAGTAAAAGAAATGTTGGGGTTAATACCCCATGCAGCACTTGCCAGACTGACATTTCTTGTAACCTGATGTATTGACACTGTAATCTGTTGAAGCTATTTATGTGTACTAAGTGAACTACCATCCTTTCCTGAATATCCTGTTCAGTAATAGAATTACTGTTTATGTTTAGGAACCACTGGCATTTAAAATCATTCTGAAAAAGTCACATGTAACAGTGCGCTAACTTGATAGTATTTACCTATAACATGCTTACATTTCCATAGCCGTAAAACCATACAATGAAAATTTTTCAAAGTGAATAAATATGTAAAGTAATTAAAGTAATTAAATGTGTTTGAAACAATTAAATGTGTTTCAGAAACAATGCTATAGTTTATATAAACAAGCTTCTGTGTATCGATGGGGGAAGCAATATAAACTGAATAGAAGAAAAGGCACAGGTTACATAGCAGATAACAGATTAGCTCTGTAGAACACCATAATCTGTTATCTGACATGTAAACCTGTGTATATGTATCTGTGTATCTTCTGACATGTTATTTCATGCAAAAAACAGGAAAAACTGAAATGGTTTTTACTTTACATCTTCATCTGGTTCTTGCAAACAAATGTAGGAGTTGAGACTATAGATATTTGAACAAATTACCAGTTGATAACAAAATTGTAGGAACAGAGATAGGACTTTCCTTGCAGAAGTGTGTTTATTGTGACAATCAACAAAGGGGTTATCCCTGAATCATGTTGTGTAAAATGGCACAATAAAGGCACTTCTGCAAGGAAAGTCCTGCTGTTAAGCCTATCTCTGTTCCTACAAATTTTTTTATTCAGAATTTCCCCTTTTTGGTGGTAAGAGAAAAGGAATTACGCTTTCGGCTCCAAAACTGACCATAAGTAAGACTGGAGATATTTTGGTTCAATTGATAGATAAGCCAGATAATTAGCTAATCATTACCTCAGATTCCAATAAAGTGAGCCTATCCTGCTTACAGTGCAGGGAAAGGACAGAAATATGAAAGCAAAACAATGATTAATTAGTGCGTTATAACAGAAAATAATTAGGATGATATAATTATGATGAGGAATTATGGATTTCTCCTTAGTCCTGTTTATTGTGGTCATGTTGCGCAAAGGAGTATGTTGGTTTATTATCTAAAGAATAATCTAGAATAAGATGAATGGAAAATTTTTGAAATTTGGGTTGACATCCTTCATTATCCCATTATTAAGTAGCTTTTTAGAGCACTACAGTAGTCTACTACAATCCCACAAGTTTGTTTATTATTTTTTTGTGATACTGATAAAAGTTGGACACTTCTCATTCATTCCGTAAATGTAATCCTTTTATGGTTGCAGATCCATTCATGTTGTTGTGACCGGAGAAAGGCAGAAAAATGAAAATTCGGCTGTGCTCAGCAGTGACAGCATTTTGTGCTGTGCTGCTTCTGTCTTCCATAGAGGCTGAAGGTAACAGATCCTAATTCCTCTTCAATGGGGGTTCTACAGGACTCTCAGATCTATACTAGTTTTTCTTCCCTTTTACATTTCTTCTTCTCTTTGGTTTGTCATTTCCTCGTCATCTTGTCTTGTGTTCATAACATATTTTCTCCTCAGAGGCAAGGTAAAAAGTCCGATTTTTGTTCTCAGAGAGCCACTTGGCCTGTGTCCTCTCCAGTCTTCATCAAGTTAATGTTCTGCAGCAAAAATGCCTGTGTAAGCATGAAGTTTTCAAAAGATTGAAAAGCACAAGAGCCTACAGCACTGCCACTCCCATCTTAATTGGCACTTGTGCTTTGGGAAATGCGAAACATCCATCATTTAATAAAGTATTTTTCAAGTGTGTGTACAAGTTGTGCATATTTCTTTTTTTAATCACAAAACTTGATCTTGCCAATCGTTAAGTTCTGTTAAATTACTCACTGCTGCGCGTTACACACTTTTCCGACACACTGAGAACAGTTTGCAAGTTACATGTGTTTATTATATGAGTGTGACTCCAGGAATTCTGGTACTATGGATAACCTACATGTATTTCTTGTATAAACTTCCAATGTGAATCACAAATATATGTAGGATTGGGAACTGCTGCATATGAAATGTAAGTTGATTAGAAAAATAATATATGTATTATGAAACTAGAAATTTTGATGGGTCTACTTTACTGTATCATCTCAGTGTGAATCTCTGGCCTATTTCAAATGAGGACTTATTTTCATTGATTTACCTTTGCACAGGCACCGATGTGTGAGGGAACAACTCACACATGGGCTAGCTTGTCTGCCTATCAATGGTATCCACCATCTTACTTTACCTGAGACATTCTGCATATACATGAGCAGAACAGTAGCTTTTCATTGATATACGTAGATGGTAATTGTTGTTTTTTAGGGGGGATGCAAAAGTGTATAATGTATACATACAGTTCACCTTCCATTTATTTTACCTTAAATATAGTAAAAACTATGATGAAGTTACAATGGTCAATGGCTTTTCCAATGCTTTGGCATTATCTATATAGCTATTATTATCTATATAACTCAAGTATCACCATGGCCCTTTTCTGTAGTTGTCTGGGGTGAATACTTAAGTAATATGGCAGTTACCATACAAATGAGTGGCATATATACAAAATGCCATGTTGCTAACGTTACTTACAGCATTCTGTGTGTAAATATGTTAAGTTCAAAAAGAAAGTTTTTTTGTATGCAATAAGCTTTGGCATCATATGTTTCTATTTCTTTAAGGCAAAATAACAGCAAAATAATATATGCTTATTATAATAACCCATGTCCTTATTAAATAGCTGCTAAAACCCATAGTGATATGTGTTATAGAACTCCTGTTGCATAGAGCTGTTCTACAATGCTGTATATACAGCATATGTTTAATAATGATCCTCTGTACCTTACCCCTATAACCTTCTGTTGGCCCTTACCCTTAACTAGTTTTTGCAGGCTAATGGAATATTGTATTTGTACTATACATCAATATGATATCTTGAATTTTTTTTAATGCTAATGTCCCAAGGAACTCGAAGCAATGTGTTGGCCTTTCCACCGGCGACTCCTATTGTTGCCAGTGGAAAGGCATTTTAAAGCGATTACTTACCCACGGTAGCAGAGATCTATAGTGGGCGACTAACTCTCTCTGTGGGACATTAGCCTAAAAAGAGTTTGAAGTTTGCTATAAGGGATTTATTGTTAGATAGCCTATCACATATTTCCCGTCTTAATTAGATTTTGAATGTACTCTAAACATCAGATTAAGTGAGGTTAAATTACAGGATGTGTCATGCTAATGTTCTGAAAGGTGGGTAATGTATTCCCTGACAAGTGCTTAAAGGAGACTTTAACAAGAGTCTACTGGTTATGTCTTTCAGTTAGGAAGGCGTTCCTAGCCATAAGGTATGATTAAAAGTCTTTGGGTTTTCTGAAAACTGTCATTCCAGAGTGCATTAAGAATATTTACAGCAATAATTAAATCCTTAAGGGAACTGTATCTTTAGGTATTTTAGGTATCTGTTGCTTTGTTTAAATAAGGTTCCTTATTAAGAATTCATATTTATAGCATTTCAGTATGTAAGGTGATATTTTGTTCTATTTGGAACTTTAACTGTACCTCTTAATTTTTGGTACATCATGTACTGATAAACAGAGAAATGTGAATTTTGACCACGGTGGGTACCTTGACAGTTGAGGTGGAGTGGTGGGGAGGCCTTAACTGAATGCACATTGAAGGAAGGAGATATTCAACTGAATATGAATCTGCAGACAATTGAACATAAATATAAATGGTCTCAGTACTCATGAGATATTATACAATGCAATTGTTCAAATGTTCTTGCTTATATCTTTTATGGGTATTGTGTGTGTGTGTTTATTTAGTGAAATTAGTGATACAATTTGTGTCCATTTTTGCACCATGCTAGGTGCCATAAGCTACATTTTCTTGTGTTTATCGTAATTATTTATTTTTCCTTTTTTATTTACTAATTTTGGTAAAAAAAATCATATCATACCTACATTAATTTTCTTTCTCACTGAATAGTATTATTCTCTTACTTGGGAACTGTCACTATTATAAAAATTCACTAAATGGTCGTGGATGAAATAGATCTGTTTTACAGATTTGGTTTCTCCTTACAGTTCATATTATTAACATTTCATTTGTGTTTCTAACCTGACTGCAGCCAACACACTCTTGCTGTGAGTCAATGACAGCTTTTACCCTCTCTAACTGACTGATTCCAGCATGAGATAGCATTGCCATTGACCACTACAAACAGCCTGGGTTAATAGTTTGTAGTAGAAGATAATATTAGATTGAAGAAGCACACTTATAAATCATTTTTATCTAAAACAAATATAAAAAAAAAATTAAATCTATTTGTCAAAAAGAATAATTTACATCCATTACAGTTGGATGCACATATATATCAATGTTAGCTCCACATTAAAAATATGTTCTAATAACTAATAATGAAATGTAATAAGTTGGAATACAATGTATATGAATAAGAACAAAAATTACAATTTTTATTGTACATAGCATGTTTAGGGAGAAGACACACGCAGAGATTTGTAGCCGCAACTTTTTAAAAAGTCGGAGTGACTAATCTGTGCAGCGAAAACCACAGGCGATTAGTCACAGTAAATTATACAGTAGCCTATGGCCGACTAATCACCCCATGTGTCTTCTCTGTTAAGAAACCTGCTTAAATGTGTTGTGTTTTGCCACAAAATCAAAGTTTGCAGTGAGGGGTTTTCTGACATACACTGCACAATGGTGCAAACTAAAAACGTCCAGTCTTTTTGTCACAGAACAACATTGCACATTTTATTGTCTTTCATTACATTTCTCATTAGATTAAATTCCTTTGCATGCTATAAC
Source organism: Xenopus tropicalis (assembly GCF_000004195.4). Taxonomy (NCBI): domain Eukaryota; kingdom Metazoa; phylum Chordata; class Amphibia; order Anura; family Pipidae; genus Xenopus; species Xenopus tropicalis. The sequence goes on from NC_030681.2 coordinate 90,900,595, forward strand.
AAGACCAATCTATTAATATTACTTATTTATTTATTTTCATAAACTAGCTGCTACCCCATATTGATATTTCTAAATGATTAAAAGGCAAATGCACACCTATATTCAGCATTATCAAAGTTTTTCTGACTATTATTGAAAATATATAGTTTATTTAAAGAAGAAAAACATAGTACGGAACCATTTTTTGCAGAGTTCCACCCTATACATATTCCTTAGGTCACTTAGGTCAGTGTAGACTTCATAATGCCTGTGAGCAAAGTCAGCACAGATACAGATTAATGAATGTATTACAATTGTGTTGAATATAGGTGTATATTTCATCCTTAAATACAAAAACTATAAGTTCTTGTTGTACTTTTGTAACTTTTGCAGACAGACATATAACCATATGTGATACCGAATGGTACTATTCCACTGTTTGAACAGTCTAACCTGTGAGTGCATTGCTACAAAAAATGCATTGCTGCATTCAGTTTGACCTAACTGACTGAATGGAGTTGTTTATCCATTTACAAATAAAAAGTATTTCCATTTCATATTAGAAAAGAAGAGTTGCATGTCATTTTTATTCCAACAGTTGCAAAAGAGAAAGGCCAATGTGCATGTGCGTTTACCCATTAATGTGTACTAAACTATTATATATGTTGTATGTCGTACAGATATGGGATCCCTTATTCAGAAACTTATTATGCAAAAAAATAATGAAAGGTCATCTCCCTTAGCGTCCATAAGCAAATAGTTCTAATTTTAAAAAATTATTTCCTTTTTCTCTGTAATAATAAAACAGTACCTTATCCTTCATTATAACTAAGCTACATGAATTATTTGGTGGGCAAATAACTCTATTGGGTTTATTTAACATTTAAATAAGTTTACCAGACTTATGGTATTGTGATTCAAATTAATTTGAAAGACCCCTTATACGAAAAACCCCAGGTCCCATGCATTCTGCATTATAGATCCCATACCAGTACTTTTCTCTCATCTGTCTCATATAGAACTATTGCCTGGTTTGATTCCTCCCCCCCCTTTTACTTAGCTCAGTATGCCAGATTGAATAAGTGAGCTTTCAATGTCCTGTGTATTTAGATGATAAGTTTGTTCATTTTTCTCATTTACTTTGGGTCCAAATATTTTTCATCTCTGAATGCTCAAGATGAGCATAAGTGGTAAATACTGAACGCAATGTTACACAGTATATTTAAGGGCAAACATGTTAGACACAAGGGGTACTTTATTTTTACTTGAAACTTATTTTTACAAACATTATAAAGGAAAGTGTGTAACCTTTTTCTTCATTATGAGCAATGCTCAAACACACAATACACGAATTTAGAAATTGCAACGACTCAGGAGGTCTTGGAGCAGTATTACCTGATGGAAAATTTGCTGGAAAAGATATGAAGAAAACATTCATATTATCTCGAACAGGTTTACACATTTTTCAGACTCTAAAGCCTTTTCCCCACAATCAGCCTTTTCTTGGAATTCGATGTTTTGGAGCTTACCAAGTTGGGCTTCTACTGTTCAACATAAGTTAAAGCCCAAGCCTTCTTCAGCAACAGGTCAAATTACTGTCCAGGTTGGTGCCACCTCTTTACCATGTACTGATATCTTTTTGAAGCATGCACAGGTCAGTTGTGTCTGCCTATGCATTAAATTTGTCCTGAGCCATTGCAACCGAAATAGTATTTTATAATGATATTCTTTATTTCATTGTCTATTTCTTTGCCAGCTATAGACAATACCCTGTTATGTATAACATAAATTATATAACAACCGCTGCATGCATGTTTATGCATCTTTAAATTTCACTAACAGCTTGGAAAAACATTTACTGTAGTTATAAGTAAGCATGTGATATCCTTTGTCCATGCATATGTACCTATAAGAAAAAAATGCTCATATATATATCTGTGTTATTGAAAAAAATGCCATCTGATTATTTTGCTGAGATCATCAACAATTGCCCTACTTTAGTGTCAGGAGTCAGAGTCAGGGTAAAAGATGATTGGGAGGGGGCTTGCACAGAAATGTGTTTTGGTTAACAGGTTCACTGACCCCAGCAACCAGATTGTAAACAATAATAATTCAAATACAACAGTAATAAATCAACATATAAAATAAAAAATTAAGACATATTAAAAAGTTATTTAGAAAAAGCCCATCTATAACATAACAAAAGTTTATTTAAAAGTAAACTTTCCTCTTTAGCTTTTAGGTTTGTAAACTGCTTTCTATTTGGGGGCACTAATTGGAGATATTTGTAACTGTAGCATGCCGGCAGCTTAGAGCACAGTTAGCATAAATGCATATAGTTATTGCTGGAAGTTGTCTAATCTGATTTTTCTGGCTTCATGTAGCACTTGACATATGACGAAATGTCAGTGGAGAAACTTATTAAATGATTCTAGCTGTGAGAATTGTTATAGTAGTGCTTGTTTGTTACCAGGGTCACCATTAACAGACTGACTGCAGGGAGCATTCATCCAGCTGCCATAAGATTCTTAGAACCCCACTGGTAAATTTTTAGGGGCTTGTCTAATGGACCCTGTGAGAGGACCAGTAAGCTACATCTTTTAGTCACTGTGTATGCTCAAATATTGAATGTTTTTGTGAAATAAGCTAGTAGGTGAACTATTATTTACAACTATTAGTTGTAACTATGGTACATGGTCCTATGGTACAAGTCCATAGACTGCAAACATAGTATAACAAAACAATGAGGCTAAATTGGTCAACTAAATATAGTCAACAGGTCCTACCTTTTGGAGAGAGCCATACATATATGTACAAGGCACCTATTATTGTACATATTCACTACCATTGTATTGATCTGAGCATAGCAAATATCAAAACATAGAAGTTAATATTTCTTTAGCTGCCATTTAACATACCTAAACCTTAAACTATATTATCTACCTTGGAGATTAACCCATGTGTGACGGCAAAGTTATATGAAGTCTGTAGATCAAAATATCCAGCAATCAGTTTGAATACAACCATATACTTATGACCAGCACATTTTCGAATACTGAGCAAAATTGAATATCATTATAAAATAAGACACAAAAAGTCTGTGTGCGATGCAATCTGTACATGGAGGCTTGTGTTCATTTTGGAGAGCTCAAACAAATGAAGATTTCATGTATCTTGCATGATGCCATGAAATAGTTCCCATGCCAGTTATTTCTTTTTTTTTTGTATTGTTCAATCATCTCTGTCATCAGCACTTTTATTTTTTGGTTTGCAGTTCCATGTGGGTTAAAGTGCCCTTTTCACTGTTTGCTCGCAACATTCTACATTGTCCATCAACATGCTCTGATTTCGTCTCTTCATTATTAACCAGTGTTTTGTAAATGGTCCATACTTGCATTTTGACATCAAAATGCTGTTTTTTAGTATGGAATGTGTGTACCTGCTTCGGAAATATTATTTATGTGTTCGTGTTACAATCATGGCTTGTGTAAATGTGCTTGGCACACTCATTAAAGAAGTAAAATTTTTAATATTATAACCTTTAGCTGTTGGAAAATTATAGATATAGTTAGACTACAGCTGGAAGGAATCAATGGCCATATTCAACATTTCTTATCTTTAAACACAGGCTACGTTAATTAATATTGTTTTTCCTTTTCCAAACTTGCACACCCTTGTATGACCAACAGTCCCCCTAAAGAAGGTTTTGTAACCCTCACTAAAATGGTTGAGGATATTAGAAGTAGTTTGTGAGTTTCACAACCTGTATGATTTAACAAGCATTGTATATTTGGTAACTGAACTCATAGCTTATTTCTAAAATCCTAGACTTTTTTATAAGAGGCAGATTATATTTTTAGATTTGCAACATTACAGACTCTATGTGGAAATGGTGCTAGCACTATTACACAAGCCTAATGATGTGCTGAATATCTGGTAGCATTCAGCTTTCATGCTCAGCAGAGTTTAGTCTGATTGTAAGCAGGTTGTTGTATTTTGGCATGATCCACACTCAGCATGTACAAATAATTGTTAATGTTACACAAGAGATTTAAATCTGATTACATTCTGTGATTTTACTTTACTTAAATGTGTTGTTTCTTAATGTGCTTGATTTTGCTAATCATTCCTATATGATGTAGCAATTCAAGATGTAACTGTTATATGTTGTGCAGTGTAACTTGTGTAATTGTTTTGTCATTTTGTCAGCTCTTGTAACTTTTAATTTTTCTCCAACAGCATGGTTGTCATGATGTTGGAAATAAATTTGTGCAAAGCTATGCTTTGTAAGCTTTGCTTTGTGTTATTTTTTTACCAGTGTTTGCTTGTGTGATTTGTATAAATGTGAGAGTTATTGCACCCAAGGATGTCTATATAAACACTGAACCCTGGCCTGCAAGGCAAGACTTTTAAGTCCTTTTACTGGGTCTGTTTACTAAAGGACAATATAAACCAAATAAGATATCAAAACATTTCTTGTAGGATGCAGGAAATAGCTTTTAGGGACACCACATTTCAACCATTGGCATCTTCTTTCCTGACTTTCCTATAGATTGAGCCATGTAGAGAACCTTTTAACACTTCCTAGAGTGTTTCTGACTGCACATTTTTTTGTATTTATACAATTTCTCAATTCCTTTTTGGCCCCGTGCTGTGCTTTACCACAAAATTATTTTAAAAAGCTATTCATAAAAATTGCCAAAATGTAAAAAAAAAAAAGTTGAAAAAATGATATATATTGGTCAATGTGAAGATTTGGGTGAACCAATAAAACCAAGGTCAAAATCATGTCCTGTTTTTGGTTTTTTATCAGCCCGCAAACCCAATTGCAAAACAAGGTTCAAGCCTACTATCTGATAAAAATCACCCATCGTTTATGACAATGTTTCAACCATATTAAAGCACATTCATTAATAGTTCCATAGTTACCCTTAGTAAACAGATCCCTTATTCTAAAATATAAATTGTCATGCATTATTATATATGGCAAAATGAATAGCTCCCAGTACTCAGACTAATAAAAGCTACCTTTAAAGGTAGGGTCCATTATACTGTAACAATGCAGGAAAAGGGAATTTCCCATTGCACTGTTTTTTCCAGTGCAATATTGGGTGCAATAACATTTTTTAAATAACTGCACTAATTTGCCTTATCAACATTTTATTTCAGTTGGTCCACCTACAGACTTAAATTTTGAAATAGTAAATGAAAATACAGTTCGAATGTCATGGCAAAGGCCGGCAGAAAGAATAAAGGGTTACAAGATTACTATCGTCCCTACAATTGGTAGGTTATGAATTAAAATCCTTATTGTCATTGCCTGCATAAGTACTATACATAAAATATTTTAACACTAGGAAATTTGCAAGGATTTGGGTAATGAAAACAGTTGACATTTCTGTTAAATGTTATAGTACAATCTGCTCAAATTAAGCTGTTATTACTTATATGTGATATTTGATGTTGTTACATGAACTGCTTAGCATGTCTATTGAAATATTACTATCTTTGGGTGTTTATTTAAAATTAATTTAATATATGAGCTGCTATCCAGTTCACATATCTCAACATATATCTAAATATACAATATTTCACTAGAGAGCCAATGGTTCCCTCTTAGTAAGGGATTAAAATCTCAGTGTGAGAATTTTGTTTAAAAGTCCCACTGCTAACTAACTTTAAAAAGTATTAGAAAATGATGAACATTATTTTGGGACCTAACGTATACTTCACCACTCATTTGTTCCATTACATATGGCTCAGTGTCATTTAATTTGTACATATAATAGTTATATCAGTTCAACAGATGCAGTCATCTTTTTCTCAAAAGGATTTCAGATCCTATTAAAGTGAAACTGAACCCCATTATGACATTGTTCTGTTAATTTGATGGCACTGGACTTCTTTGCTTCTTCTCATGGCCCACAATCCTATGCCACATATAAAGGTGCCTTCCTCTGTGTAACAGTCAGCATATGCACATTGCAGTCTCGAGATACAGGGTAATTGAAACACATTCAATGGACTCCAAATTGGGGCACCTTGTGCTTTCTTAAACCTGGAATAGAGGGAGCTTGAGAACAAAGTTAATAGAACCTGGAATGAAAGTTATGACTGGGAATTAGCACAGAAACCCTTTTTATCACTCTTAGGGATAAAGTCTAGTAAACTTCCGTGGAGATAATTTTTTAAGATATCTTGACAGATTACTTTGAATTAGTTACATCATTACTTTTCTACACACTTAGATATGTCTAAATAAGGATGATCAGTTATGTCCATCTAAAACAGAATGTTCAGCCTTTGTGCCCCAAGATGTTTATAAATTATAAGTATGGAACTCCTACTTCTGGGAGGAAGTACAAGTAGCCTCTGGCTTTTTTTCTAGGTACAGTTCTATTTTACTACACAAGGTGATACAGGAGCATTGACATAGACTGGGCACCAGGGATTGTTGTGGGGCACCATTTCTTAATAAATAGACTGAAGTAACTGGAAAATTATCAGACTACACAATGCTAGAACTTCCTGTTCAGTATTTAAAACAAACAAAGATATATTTTGGTAACTGAGCGGCACATCAAAACAGACAAGCATATGAGATGTCTTTGATAGGCTAAGTAGGCAGTAAACATAGCTGAAAACACAACCAAACTCAAGCTTTTATTCTTCCATAAATCTCTGAAGTCTGCATTGTGGTAATGATTTACAGATGGACCAGAAAAGGAACTAGATCTTCCAGCTTCTGCTACGCAAACCATACTAACTGAACTTGTACCAGATGTGGAATATGTTGTGACAGCTATTTCATATGATGAATTAGAGGAGAGTGTACCTGTGTTTGGCCAACTTACAAGTAAGTACTTGAGAGAGAACCATCTTTTACCTAGAGACAAACTTCATTTGACAGATACAGCAAAACTCTTTTGTAACACGTTTCCAGATCAACAGTGAAGAAATAAATAATAGCCTAGAAAAATTACATAATAATTAATTAGGGGTTCCCTTCAAAAATGAGTTTATCGAGAAACATGAGTCCAACTGATATATAGGATTTTGCTCTTTGACTACATAAAATATTAATTACAAGCATACTAGGCAATTTATATAAATTAACCCCATAAATAAATATAAGAGGACAGCAGCTGCCTCTCCCAACCAGGTACACAATATGATGCACTCTATTATTATGTACAAAAAAAAGAAGGTACAAACTTCCCTCTAAATTGAATCATTAAAGTAAAACCAGTCTCTTTATCCTTATTCTCTAGAAACATCTGTACAGTTGGTTTGCGTTATTTACGTGTAAACATTCACGCTTTTAGGAAAACAAATACAAAATGCTTTTTATAGCAACGTTAATAGCTGCCATATTTTTTTCACAGCCTTTCCCAACATATTGTTTTCATAGGACCTTATTAAACCATTGTGCATCAAAATAATTTGCAAGAGTATGAGCCTGCTTAAAAAAATAGATATACCTTTTGGAGCTAGTCACTTTTAAAAAATACCATTTTGTATACAATACCATCATGGCATACATACAGCTATAACACATATCTTAATGGCAGTTTGCATTTATTTATTGATTAAATTATTATTTTTACACAGAAAATCTTATGTTCTGCTGTAGCATACAGGAACTACAATTATTTTGGTATAAAATGTTCTATTTATAAAACTTTTAAGCAGTGACTGTTAAACTACTTTGATACATTTTAAGGATTTCCATTGCCTAATTTTAATGTTGTAAAAGTTGGAGGGAAATGAAATAGTTTTTGAAGTCGGAATGGAAACTTTCCTCAAAGTAGTAAAACTTTACTTCCATTATCTCAATGTAATTTCAACAACTTTAATCAAATTTTCAATGGATGAGGAAAATTAAACAGTTGAAGCATAATTACAAAAGAAAAAAGGCAGAATGAAACATTTTAATCAAAATCAAAGTTTTATAAATAAGCAAAAACTGGCACCTATTTCAAAATCTGCAGATCTTGACCAATTTCTAAATGTTACCACTATATAAAAAGCAACCAAGGTTGCATTAAATTATCTTTTCATAAAAAAGGAAAAATAATTAGTCCACTTAGATCAAGCTATGTAATTTGCTTGGAACTGAAATGCCCTTGGGTGTAATAAGACAATAAATTACAAGAATGAGCAGCAAATTTATTACCATTTAATAGGCTTGAAGCTTGCACAGATAATGATTTATGTGCATATTTGCATACTCAATAGACTTAACCTTTGTAAACAAAAAAGAAAGGTATACTAAATAATCATAGAATTTTGATTTTAAGTTCAAACAGGAGGTCGAGTGACACTTGAAGAGCCTAAACTTGAGACAAGTAAATCACCACGTAAGTAATGCTGTCTTCTCTGAAAACAGTTTTTATATGTCTCCATTTTTAAATTTTAGATTTAAATTTCTCTGTTGGAAGTATCAGTATGTTAATGTATTTTTTATTTTGCCTTAGAGGCTGTTCTGGTGTTATTGGTTCAGCTACCAGCTGTAGCTTTAACTTAGGTGACATTGTCTCCAAAACCTTCAAACCTCCAAATTATAATTTCCCAAGGCACCCTCCTATTGTGTTTTTAATTTCCTTACAAGAAACCAAAAGGTTGTAATGGCCCAAAAGGTGACATGGTCCAACAGTTTATGGGGCATGGTATAACATTACTGGGGAGCGACCAGCAAATAGAACTCATACATATCCCAGGTTTTCTCATTTCATTCATATAGATTTAATATAAAATTACATTACATTACATTAACATTTATTTATAAAGCGCTAACATAGTCCGCAGCGCTGTACAATAAGTGGGTTACATACATTGGACATACAGAGTAACATATAAAGCAATCAGTAACCGATACAAGAGGTGAAGAGGGCCCTGCCCAAAAGAGCTTACAATCTACAAGGAGAAAGGGTTGAGACACAAGGTGTGGGAATGGGCATGACCAGAGTTTTGAGAGGTGGGGCACAGGTTATTGCTTTTAGCAGCACACTGAGGTAATGTTAAACAAGATTAGGGTAAGATTCTCTAAATAAATGCATTTTTAGAGATCTCTTGAAGGCAGAGAGATTGGGAGAAAGTCTGATAGTTTGTGGGAGCGAATTCCAGAGAAGGGGGGCAGCCCTTGCAAAGTCTTGAATGCGAGCGTGTGAGGAGGGAATGAGAGAGGAGTTGAGGAGCAGGTCAGTAGAGGAGCGTAACAAGCGGGTTGGATGGTATCTAGAGATGAGTTCAGAGATGTAGGGTGGGGCAGAGTTAAGGACTGCTTTAAATGTGAGGGTCATTAGTTTGAATTTTTTCCTGGATGGTAGGGGAAGCCAGTGCAGGGATTGGCAGAGTGGCACGGCAGAGGAGGAGCGGATGGCAGCATAGGAATTTCCCTGTTCTAAACACAGCTCAGTAGAAAACACTGTGGTTATTTGTGGCCCTGCACATATAACTGAATATTTTCTTCTTTCATTTCTAAGGCTGCTCTATTAGTTCTGTTGCTGATGTAGTTTTCCTTGTGGATGGATCATGGAGTGTTGGAAGAAACAACTTCAAATATATTCTCGATTTCATGGTTTCTCTGGTCTCAGCCTTTGATATTGGGGAAGACAAAACCCGAGTCGGTGTTGTGCAGTATAGCTCTGACACTAGGACTGAGTTTAACCTGAACAGTTATTACAAGAAAGAGGAATTAGTATCAGCCATAAAAAGAATACCATACAAGGGAGGCAATACAATGACAGGTAATGATGAATTTTCATATTGCTGTATGTCTGTATATCTAACATCTGGGGTAAATTGAAATTAGTTATTATTTTCTGTATGCCAGTGAGGCACATCTGTGCCATATCTATGCCAGTGAGGCATATCTGAAAAGTACTTTGTGCAAGTGTGCAGTTGTGAGAAGCCAGTTATTTGTTTACGATTACAGAAAAAATGAAACAATTGCCTAGAAAAATTAGCATAGCATGGTTTAATGCTTATGCAATGCATATGCATATGTTATGTTAACATAAAGGGTATTTGCATATTTTAGGTGATGCCCTTGATTACCTGATTAAGAACTCCTTTGTCAAAACTGCCGGCTCAAGAAAAGGATTTCCAAGAATAGCTATCATTATAACTGATGGTAAATCCCAAGATGAAGTGGAGATTCCAGCAAGAGAGCTGCGTAGCTTAGGGGTTGAAGTTTTTTCCCTTGGTAAGTTAAAAAAATGTTAGCCAAATGATGTCAAAATTGAAGCACTTTAGCTGCTGTCAACTGCCACTCGTAGCTCCTTTGTCATAAATTTTACATATATGTTCATGTGTCTTTTCAGGTATAAAAGCAGCAGATGCAAAAGAACTCAAACAAATAGCTTCTCTGCCTTCCTTGAAACATGTTTTTAATGTTGCTAATTTTGATTCGATTGTGGAAGTGCAAGATGAAATAATTACTCAAGTTTGCTCAGGAGTTGAAGAGCAGCTAAGTGAGCTTGTTAGTGGAGAAGAAGGTAAGTTACTAGTAAGCTAGTGACCACACATTTTACACACCAGGTACAGTTTCTTGTGTTGTAGTTGCCTGTTAAGTAATGGTGGGATCATTAGTTTTTTTTAATAATTTAAAGTGATACAGTTGCATGCATGGAAGCTAGGAACCTTGGAACTACATTCAGCCTGTATCTGATATTTCAGGGTTCACTTAGTGGGTTGCATCCATGGACACCACTGACTTTTACCATATTCATAAAAAGCTATTGCCATTATCGATGCCATACACATTAGTGGTGGAACAACGTGCCACAACTTGCATGCAATTCATAAATAGTGGGTGCTAATTTGTGCCTATGTTGGCGCATCTGTAAAAGTCGTAGTGGGTGCTACTTAATGGCTGGCTGCTGTTAAACTCTAATTCTGGGAAGAATTTCTGAAATGTGGGTGAAAAACATGATTTGGAACTGAATTTTCACTTAGAATAAATGCTTTTACTGTTACTCTGTGCCTAAAATAGCCAAAATGTTCTCAAAACATGAATATTTACAGTGACCCCTTCCTGTTTATAGTATTTTACCTTGAAGTTCTAATAATTTATGATGTTCTAACCAGTTTATTTTTCTTTTTAGCTGTTGAGCCTCCTTCAGATATGACTGTTACGGAAATTTCTTCCAAATCAATGAAGATCACCTGGAGACCATCGCCAAGCCAAATTACAGGCTACAGGATTCAGCTTCTTCCAATGTTAGCGGGAAGTAAACAACATTCACTGAACCTTGGCCCTCAAACTACAAGTATAAATGTAAAAGATCTCTCCCCTGATACAGAATACCAAATAAATTTATATGCCATGAAAGGACTCACAGCAAGTGAGCCAATCTCAACACTGGAAAAAACCCAGGCTGTGAAAATTAAAGTCGGTAAGTTGTTGTCTTTAATAACTTTACATTCCTGTTCAAAACTGTTTTTCAGAACGTTAAACATGCAAAGTATTGGAACAGTGGAACAAGACATGGGATTGCAGTTCAATATGCCTTTTATGTTTTTTTTTTAACAGAATGTTCCGGTGGTGTCGATATAAAAGCAGATGTCGTTCTGCTTGTTGATGGCTCCTACAGTATTGGTGTAGCTAATTTTGCCAAAGTTAGAGCCTTCCTTGAAGTATTAGTAAAAAGCTTTGATATTTCGCCCAGCAAAGTACAGATCAGTCTTGTGCAATACAGTAGAGATCCATTTACAGAGTTTACCTTAAACAGGTATGACTCAATTGAAGACATTCTCAAAGCTGTAAATACCTTTCCATATAGAGGTGGCTCTACCAACACTGGCAAAGCAATGACCTACGTGAGAGAAAAGGTCTTTGTTGAAATTAAAGGAGCAAGACCAAACGTCCCTAGAGTCATGATTCTTATCACCGATGGAAAGTCATCAGATGCCTTTAAAGATCCAGCTATAAAACTGCGGAATTCAGATGTTGAGATTTTTGCAGTTGGTGTGAAGGATGCAGTGAGATCTGAGCTGGAGGCCATTGCTTCTCCTCCTTCAGACACCCATGTGTACACAGTGGAAGATTTTGATGCTTTTCAAAGGATTTCTTTTGAGCTAACACAGTCTATCTGCCTTAGAATTGAGCAAGAGCTACAAACAATAAAACGTAAATGTAAGTATAGACTAAAACACCAAATGCTATCAATTTACCATTTGCTAATATGCTGTAAAATGATTTGTGGTCAGATTTGACAAATTCCTATGGCGACACATGGTACCAATGGAAGTTCAGAATATATTAGAGCAGAGAAGCCATGTCATGGTGCATCAAAACATGGGAATGTGTAAAGGAACCAACAGCCCAAATACTTGAAAAAATACAAATGTGGCCTTACCTTTTATGGTATCTGGCCATTCAGCCTGTAGGCCATGATGTTGAATACATTGCAGGATTGGACCCCACAGCTTTCTCAACACACACACCTGTGAATGTGTGGTAATTCATATGCACTACAACTGCTCCAAAATGCATACATTATGTGTTTGTCTGTTAAATATTGTAAGTGCATTTCTGTTCACATTGTAGTTAGAAATGTAATTACAATTTCAATGTGGTGCAATAAAGCATAAAAATACAGCATGCTGCATTTGAAAAAACATAATGAAGCAAGTCGGCTCTGAAATGCAAAACTCTTTCTACAACCAAGATGAATAATGGTAAAGTGAAATACATACACGTAGTCTCAGTGCAGGAGTTTTGATGTTTTCCCCAATTGATTTTATGGAACATTGTTTACAGCTTTGACCCCTGCAAGAGATTTGGCTTTCTCTGAGGTTACATCCAACAGTTTTCGTGTGAACTGGTCTCCTGCGGCTGAGGATGTTTTGTCATACCTTGTTAAATATAAGGTGGCTGTTGGAGAAGGTGAAGAATTCATCGTTTCCGTGCCAGCACCAAAAACAACCACAGTTCTTTCAAATTTACTTCCAGAAACTACTTATGCTGTGGCTGTCCTGGCAGAATACGAGGAAGGAGAGAGTCCTCCATTAAATGGGGAAGAAACAACTTTAGAAGGTAATTGTTTATATTAGCAAAACATTAGCAAAACTACACAATTAATGATTTCCAGATTGCCAATAAAGGCAATGCCAATGTACTGGGAAAGTATTACCATGTGCCCCCTCTTCTTTTCAGGATATCAAGGAAATTGCAGTTTCCTTTTTACATCAAAAGCACAAATAGAAAGTCATGCTTATTAATTTTATCTAGTTTGCAAACTTAGGCTTTGGCGCAGGACTACATAACTAATGCCATAGTCCACAAGTCAGTCAAACAGCTGGTGGTTTTGGTAAGGTACACAATTTGCACTGATCTCATCTGCAGGGCCGGATTTCAGTTGGTGGCGCCCCGAGGCCGCCCCCGCGAGTGCGCATGCGCAATCACGCGGCGCCCTCTCCCCCTGAGTGCGCATGCGCATTCGCGCATTTAAACTCCCATACGGAGCAGTGGGGAGAGGTCCCGACTGCTCCGTATGGGAGACAAATTTAAAAATTCTGTTGCGGCGGGGCGGCATGCCGCCCCTAAACTTGTGCCGCCCTAGGCCTGGGCCTTTGTGGCCTTTCCACAAATCCGGGCCTGCTCATCTGTAACTGTGATGTTACTGAATGGGAACAGGTGTACAAATCAATTCAGGTACATTTAGTTTTCAGGTACTTAGAATTTTTATTTAAATTGCAGATTGAGTCAGTATAAGTGTTTGGTACAAATATATTCTAACTGTAGTAGATCCTTTCATCCAAATCCTATCAGAGGTCTGCAGACGATTTTGCTCCTGGCCTCCAAGTGAACATAGCCTCTTAGTTTCCAAACTGTGGGACTGGCTTTCTTGTATGTATGTATGTATAACTTTATTTATAAAGCGCCACAAGGGTACGCAGCGCTGTACAATCTTACAGAATACAAAATTACACACAGGGAGGACAAGTGATATAATAAATAAATACAATAAATATATATATATATATATATATATATATATATATATATATATATATAAGTGCCATGTGGTATGAGACACAGTAGGAAGGAGGTCCCTGCCCCGTAGAGCTTACAGTCTAAGTTCTTGTGGGCTTGGGGCAGTAGCAGAGGGCTCAACCTAGAGGGTTAATTAGGGTGAGGCTTGGGGAGACTGACTATTTTCTCTCCTAGATGCACCTGAAAACACAGCCTGAAGATCAGTTAGGGTGAAATTTGGGGTGAATATATATTTGCTGCCCTAGCTAACTAACCAAAGGTTGAACTTTCTAGAGGGGCTGGCCAAATGTTGGACCTTTAAGTGGGGTTTGAATTGCTAAAGTCTTACAATAACTGCCAAAGTCAAACTACAGCATATTAGAAAAAAAAGCAGATATGTCCTAGGGTTTCACCTTTGTTTTGAACACCAAAATATTTGGCAGCAGAAAATGATATGAAAGAAGCAAAAAGGGGTTGTATAATAAGTGACTCAGAGTCTATGTTTTATACAAAGCTGTGTTTGGAAATAGAACATGTAAATTGAATATCTTAGGTGAGTCAGATTTTCAGAATGTTCTATCAAATGCTCTTTGGACGGGATGTTTTTTTCTCCGTAATGCTGAATTATGGTCTGTCTATGCTGGCACAAGGCTCAGGCTTTTTGTATTATTGTATCAGTAGTTTCACTGCAGCATCTCTGTTTCTCTGTAGCCTTAAAGGCAAACTGCTGCAAATACACTAACTGATATGATGAGAAAAGTGCACAATACATGTGTTTTTCAGATAGATATGGGGAGTGAGCTGTTGAAAAGATAATTATTTCCATAAGCTTGCTGTAAAACAGCATATACAGTCTCATAAAGCTTAAAAAGAGGTGTCAAACCTATGACCTTCCATCTGTTGCCAACTACAACTCCCAGCATACCTCTGCAGCTGAATGTTGTTGTGAAAAGCTGAGACTTGCATTTCCTAACAGCTGCATGACCACAAATGTCATGCCTGTGTGAATTAGCAATGGCTATGGTAAAGCTTCAATTCCCAGTATCCACAGGGAATCTATACCCAATAGCAGCCTGAGGTTACTAATGGAAAAAGTGCCATACCTTATGCTAAGAATGGACATCTGTAGGTAAAAGGTATATATATTTTCTTGGATATTTTCTTTCTGCATTCAGGGTAAGAAAGATTTTATATAAGACCTGGATAATATTTCCAGCACATATCAATAATATATTAAAATCTATTCTATTATGCATAATGCACAACTTGTAATGTGGCTGAGGGCAAGTGCAAGTTCAAGAGTCGTAAAAGAAAAATTCTACATTTATTACCATGCAGAAGCTTGAATATATTCCATGCTTGTGCTTGCCTTCTGCATTCCTTTATGGAGCTGCACTATGTATCAGCTGTTCTGTAGAATGGCTTGTTACATTTAAAAAATTTTATTACAAAAATGTTGTAGGATTTGTGGCACAACATTTGTATGGATACTACAAGAACTCTCAGTTAAGAAATGCAGTTATGTTCAGTGTGTAGATATGGTGTCATACACGGTGGTCATATACACACACAAGAATGTACAAAAAAAAGTTTGTTACGATTATGTGTGTGTGTATGTGGTGGTCTGCCTATCCCAATTGATATATCCGTATACTATGGATATTGGACGGTTTAGGGATTGGGCAGGTTTGCAAATTTCAACTGCTGATCCACAATGTTGCCCAGTGTATGAGGAAGATGAGAAAGTGAAAAGGAGCTAAATGATTAGAACAAAAGGTGGCCATACTATATGGGGGTCAGGGTATCAGATTGACCCATGTATGGGTGCCTTAACTCAGAGGTCTTAAGTTCAGCCCCAGCTTTGTACTCCGAAATAGTCATTCTAATATAAATCCAGTAATATACTAAAGAGTAAGTAAGAATTTTGCCCTTAACTCTAATCAGATTTCTGTGACATACCCAGCCATATACAATATGGAGTTTAAGTCGGGAGACTGATTACCTTGCTTCTAATTCATACCCCAGCACGTGCCCTTGTACTTTCTGGTGATTGTATTGTATGTCAGGAATTAAGAGCTATCATTGGTCTGGAAAAATATTTGTGTATATGTAAGAATGTTGTCACAACTAGCTTTAATATGTTCCATTTTTTTGTTTTTTAACAGTTACTGGCCCACCAAGAAACCTGAGAGTAAGTGACGAAACAACTGATAGCTTTAAAGTTGGCTGGTCACCAGCTCCTGGCAATGTACTGAGGTACAGAATTGCCTACCGGCCTGTGGCAGGAGGGGCAAGAAGAGAGGTTACAGTCCCAGGAAGGGAGACCGTGACAACACTCCAGAACCTCACACCTGATACAAAGTACCAAGTATCTGTGATTCCTGAATATCATTCGGGTCCTGGAAAACCTTTGACAGGAAATGGAGCCACAGAAGAAGGTAATTTATGGTTACAAGTTTGTTTCATATATAACAATCCCTGTACATGCAGCTTTTTGTAAACATTAAACTTGAATACATTGTCTAAGCAAAGGGAGCACACGCCGATGTATTTGACCTAACTGTTAATTATCAAATTATCCTGCGTGAAGACAGCCAGGTTGCTGAGAGGGGTATAATGATCATTTGAATATTTTAGAAATGCAGAATTTGTAACTAATTATGTTTAGGAAGTTTCTTATATCCATGAGATGAAGCTAATGCTAGATTTTCATTAAAGCTCTAATGAATTATTTGCAGCAGATCATGGGTTATAAAAGAGCAAAAATAATAGTGAAATACTATACACTGATTTGCTTACATAGGTGCTAACCCAGATCTCATCATAACTTACCTTTCTGCATTTATTCAACAATATAAACATCTTTAGAACAAATATATTTAATATTTGGTCTTCATTTTTCTACAGTGTTGGGAGAACCAAGGAATCTGAGGGTTTCTGATGCCACAACCTCCAGTTTAAAACTGTCCTGGGATTCGGCACCAGGCAAAGTGTTACAGTATCTTGTAACTTACAACCCTTCTGCAGAAGGGGAAACTAAAGAGGTTACAGTAAGAGGAAATACAACCAGTACAGTACTGAAGGGATTAGACCCAAGCACCACATACTCCCTTTCTGTAGCTGCACTCTATAGATCTGGCGCTGGCTCATTACTTACTGGGGAAGGAACAACTCTTGATGGTAAGTTTTTCTTTTCTAATCTCATGGTTAGATGTAGGACAAAATGAAATAAAATATTTATATATCTGTATATAAAAAAAATTATGTAAATGGTTATAAGTGATGTTACATGGGCTGCATGTCTCACTGAAATACTGTAGCACCTGTTGTAAAATATGGGGACACTGAAAGTAATTTTGCAATTGGTTATGGATGCATATGGTTATGGAACTCCTTGGTAAAATCAAATACAGAAATTGGAACTGTTATCCAGAATGCTACGGATCTGGGTTTTTCCAGATAAGGGATCTTTCCATAATTTGGATCTCCCTACCTTAAGTCTAAAAAAAAACATTTAAACTTTACATAAACCAAATAGGATTGTTTTGCCTGCAAGGATTAATTATCTTAGTTGGGATCAAGGAAAAGGAACATTTTTTGAAATTATAATTTTTTTTGCATATAATAGAGTCTATGGGAGCTTGTTTTTGTGTAATTTGGAACTTTCTGGATAACAGGTCTTCGGATAACAGATCCTATACCTGTTCCTTATATTTTAAAACAGGAGCATTATTATTACCTATATTATAATTACAAAACCAGTAAATGCTCAAGGTGTTCCTTGAAAGTAGTTTGAGGCTTCTGTTTTCTTAAAACAACATTTAAACAATAATATATGATGTTAAAACAGAAGAAGAAGACAAGAATAAAGTGAAATATTAAAAAAGCCCTATGTTAAATGTCCATTATATTTCACTCTTAGGCTTTCACTTAAAAAAAATTGCTCTTTTAACTGAGGCAGAAAATGCAGAAATCGTCAGTGTTCTTTGCAGCCGCCATTATGACAGCACAGCTGATCTCTGCATAATTTTTAATAGCAAAAACAATGGGATTTAGAAAGGTGCAAGTAAAAGTTAGTAATGAAAAGGGCCTTTATGATGCAATGGAAGAGCTTTGATAAAAAGAAAGCTACCTTAGTTCTGTGGCATTGAGTACTGCTCGTACTACTTATCCAGGTAAAGTGATGGGACAACAGAGTGAGATGGGGCTGTGACGTCACTGAGATCAAAAGGCACACTATTGATTACACACTTATTAAGTTAGGACTTCTCCTTTAAGTCCATCTAATTGTGTGAGAATGATTTCATACTAGTATGTTGAATGATTTCTTAGTTGACATCTTAGTTGACCATGGTATAATGATACCAACCTGATGTGTGAAGCTACTGTAGTTTCACATGCACTTTCATGCACATTAAATTGCTGTACTTGTCAAGATTATGTATGGCTGAAAAATGCTGGATAAACCAATGCAACCTATTTGTTATATCAGTAGAATTTGTTGACAGATTGGTGGAGGACTTTTGTAGCTAATTGATTTACAGAGTAGGGAAGACTGGTTAGTGTATACCAACATAAGATAGCTGAACCTGATAATGGTTTCATGTAATACAGCATATTATTGATTATTGATAGTCATTTTATTTTAAAGGTTAATGGCAGTTAAAGACTTTATGCAAACTGCTTAATATCATTGATTCTTGCGGTGTTTCAATGTCTGCAGCGATATACAATAAACCAATAAACAGAAAATGTTTTTAAGGTATGTAAAGGAGCAGAAAAATATTCAAAACTAAGAAAGGCATTATACCAACTGTACCTTAAAAAAATTAGATATTCATTAAAATAGTTAAAAAGTCACGTGTGTCAAATGCAATGAGTAAACCTTTGATATGGTAATAATAGATGTAGCTCTGGCACCGACACTTGATAAATGAAGTGTACATGCCAGTGCATAACATCAGCTGTGTCAGGTTGATCTTTAGCAAATATGCTATGAAATATAAGGAGAGAAAGGGAGATTGCAACAGCTATTTTTTGGCAACATAGTTTGCAACTTGATGTTCACCTACTAAAGAAAAGAGAAGAAGCAAGTGAAACATAGCTACCTTAAGACATTTGGAGGGTTTAGGAAAGACATAGTTTACTGAGTGTGAGTGGAGCACTTGGTTGTCATTAGCACTGAAGCAATATCAAATTCTGTTTCGGACAATTAGGCTTGAATTGGACCTTGAAGTCTAGAGATCCTTGTTTTAGAATGCAGAGACACTAAAACCTACTGGGAATATTTGTTTGATAATCTAAACTCCAGAATGTTCTTTTTTCCCCAAGTACAAGGATATCCATATTTTTTTATGCCTTCCGGACAGTTACTTAGATTCTTGCCACAAACCCAGTTGTATCCATGCACCAAGGTCATTGTGCTATATTAATAAAATAAACCCTAAAAAATGTTTACTGAATTTTTTAATCTTTCAGTTTTGATTTTGGATTTTTTTATGGTTTGACAAATAGATTTTTCTGTAGGATTTGTAACTGGTGGACTTCTTTGTTGAGGGGTTGAGGGCCCCATGTTGCTATAGATCTGCTGACTACTGATGTCTTAGCTTGGTTCAGTGCAGGTAAGGGTGAGTAACAGTGAATTCTAATGTGCTTGGTATGGAGGATTGCACAGAGACTAATCATTGCACAAATAATAATCTAATTGTAAAAAATGCCATATGTGGCAATCTTAGAGTATCAATATGTTAATGTATTTTTGTGAACTTTAGGTTGGGAGTAAAAACACAAACTGGCACAAACACTTACATACCATAATTAAGTTATATTGACTGATAAAAACAAGTCAGTAAAAATCCTGACACGTAGCAGTCAATGTTCTGCAAGCAGTTGCAAAGTCCTCTGTCAGTTTACTCTCTATACCCAAATGAGAACAGATGTCTGTTTAGTACAACACTACATATTCTTCTGTTTATTTAGTCCTACCATTTCTCTTAGGACACTTGCAGCATAGATTTATTCTTCACCTTGTGGCTTTCCAGCTGTGACTACTGAACTATAACCCTGGCCATCCAACCAGCATCCGGATGCTGGGGCAGATCCAGCTGGAAACACAGGTTGGAGTTGTGTTTGTCTTTTGTAGTCTCCAGCGATACCAACCAGCATTCTAAGAACACGCAATTGTGAGAAAAGCAGTTTATTTCTACCTGGTACCGAGCCTCAGATCAAGAGGGCAACAGGAAATATTGATTTTAACCAATCCTATATTTGTAGCAGACTTGTGGCTCACAATGACCCACAATGCCAATGTGGTTTAATAGATCACGATCACATCTTGATCACGTTTTGCTCCATCCGTACATTAATTGTCGAAGTTCTAGCAATGCAAGTGATCCAGTGACATACAGCCATTTTTCAATAAGTAAACGTGATCTCTTTAGCAGAAAGTTCTTCTTATGAGTTTTGCAGATAGGGAAAAGGCAAATTAATCTCTTGTAGGTGGGCAAGAATTTGGGGTCTGTTAAAAACTATAATAAATAAAATAAACCTCAGACTTATAGTCTGCACAGAAAAATGTAAAAATGGTCATGGATGGCATATAGCTATCTCACATTCATATAACGTAATGAGATTTGCAGATAGATTTGCAGTTCTCCATTTGTCTAGTTGTTTGATGGCCCTGTCTGCATTACACTTTGTATGCAATGCCAAAACCGCATGTCATAGTCCAGATTGAAATTGTAATGGAAAATGCAGATAGATTAAGCCCTGGAAATGCAATACTTTGAGTCAGTTCTAAATGCTACTGTTTTTCTAATCTACTTTCCCAAGGGTGAGATGGTGGTAAAAAAGAAACTTGGCAGAAATGTACTTTTACTACCTTGAGGCCCAGATTTTAAAAAGTCAACACAGACAACACTTTAGTTCTTCATATATTACGCCAATCCTGTTTTTTGTGTGTTGAAAATGAGATGCTTTTTTATTTTTCCATTGCTAAAGGCAATACTAAAATTAGCCCAGCCCTTAATGAATAAATATGTGGCATTTGATTACAACATAGACATTAATTGCTTAAATTGCATAGTTCTTGCTCAAGGGCAAACGCAGTCTTTGGCCACAGAATACAAAAATGTACCAAGATGAACTTACTTGTTTTGCATTTAAAATAAGAACTGAAAGGTAATTATTAACAAAACAGTTATTTTTTACTCATAGAAACCCATATTATACTATGGGATTATTTGATTTATTCATCGCATCTCTACTAGAAGGTTAAATACACACCCACATTTCCCCTTCTGTTCATTGCTTTGGCATTTTTCAATATGCAAATATTAGGAGTGGCTTTCTACCTGGTCTGAACTTAAGGATGAATGCAACACAGCAGTAATACTAATACTACCATATGCAGGTCTCTTAAGGGCACTTGTTTTACTTAGAAGACAGTATAACACGAAACACACAACAGAAGCAAAATAAGTGAATGAAACTTCAAAACACATGATTGTGTAGGTGGTAGAATGGTCATCCACACAGAAAAGTCTTAATTTTTATGCTGTTCCCTTCATATTATGCTTACATTCCATGAAGGGATCTCTGGGTGGTGGGGAGCAGGTGAAGTGTGGTTTAACCAGGTGGTCCCCAAAGTATAGGTGGAGTCCAGTCAGTGCGAGCAAGTAAGAGGACCACATTGTATAAAGGAGCTGAGTGGAAGAATAGGTAGTCTTCATCCACAAGGAGTGGTAGTGTGGTCACTATCCATCCTACTAGTAGCTTACCGCTAATGTTTAAAAATTAATAAAATCTGCCAATAACATTAGTAATGCTTAAATTGATGTTTAACATGTTGCTTAAAGGGTAAATACGCACAAAAATACATTTAAAAAACATATTTCAAAGCAAAAAAGGTAATCGTTTGTAATTCCTTTCAATAGTTGCTGCAGCTTAATATAAGGTGCTTTAAATAAAGGTGCTTTTGGAGTAGAACTTGTGTCTCCTGGGTGCAGCCTTTTTTAATACCCCCTAAACTTGGAACAAATGTAACAGGCTAAAACATATTTTGAAAATTTTTAAAGAAAACTGATCCTGGGAAATGATTTTCTTAAATATGGTGTGTGTTTTATTTTAAGAGGCTTAACATGCTTCTTGTCAGTTGTCAAAATATTCTAATGCTGTGAGGTGGCTTTTGGTTGGTTCTGTTCTGCTCACTTCAAAATTACATGCACCCAGATGAAAAAGTATTCAAACTCCCTAAAGAAAGCACCTAAATTTATTCAGGGTGGTATCCTGGGTCACAAAATAAGAGAATGCTGCCAGCAAAGCTAGGATAATGTAAATTCCATATGGGAAAAGCAGTTTGCATCATGAGATTCAGTAAGCAGTTCAATATGTGCTTATTAGATCTGTGATAGCTATTGAAATATCATTTCATGCCTATCGCTGCTAAATCATAATGGCTGCTAGAAAGGGAAAGAAAAATGATCTGCTCAGCTCAAGCAGCCATGTAACTAAGGCTCTGCAGGGCTCATGATCGCTGTAGCATGTGGTATGCATGTGAGTTTCCTATCTGGCATAGGCACACTTGTGGCTTAATGCATTGGTTTCTCACGGCATCACTAAAAGCAATATGAATGAATGGTGTTTATTTACCTTTTCCCTTAATAAATCATTAAAATCAAAACAGTTTCATGTTAATTGCCATGAAACCGCATCACCATCATTTACTTTTGTGCCTGTGTGTGAAAGGATATTTACATTGTGCACGCGTTTCGCCACAGCTCAGCTCAGGGCTGCTCGCACATAGGTTTAAGTGAGCTAACAGATGTTCTTTTCATTTCATTGCCAGCTTCCAAGTCATTACCTT
Organism: Xenopus tropicalis; assembly: GCF_000004195.4. Classification (NCBI taxonomy): domain Eukaryota; kingdom Metazoa; phylum Chordata; class Amphibia; order Anura; family Pipidae; genus Xenopus; species Xenopus tropicalis. The sequence goes on from NC_030681.2 coordinate 90,923,418, forward strand.
CACAAATGGAAACAGTTTGGTTCTTTCCTATCAATTAGCAAACAACCTGAAAGGGCGACAGTGGAAAATAGTCTTTTGGTACAGTAACTGTAATTGTTGGATAAATTATTATGACACTTGTGCTATTTTCTGCCACATTCTGTTGGCATGTGACATCATTATTTATTATGTTCACTATTTAAATATAAGGCAAGCAGGCAATGCACAATGCAATCAAAATACCAACATTCTAAAGTATGTTCAGATTTGTATGGACAGGCTAAAAATAATGATCTTACATGCAGAGGCATTCCATTGTGGATAGGAGGTATGAGAACAAAGCCTGAATAAAAAGGGATGGAAAAGAAAGATATTTGTTGGAATTGACTGATCCTGAAACTAGCATATAAATAAAATGATGTGCTAAATGTTTAAAACTAACAGGTTTTGTTTATTCTTGTGCAGTGTTTCTGTATACACAGTTCACACATCCTGCTTTTTTAATCACACTGTAGTTCCATGTTGTGTTACCTAAGGGACACCAATGCATGCAATACATTTTTAGGTCTAACCATTCCTAGTTCTTTCCTTACAGTTTCTCCCAATGTCTACATAATTAAAAACTGTACAAATTCTACAAATCATACCTTGTTTCATATGTATTGTGAGGTGAATGTTGGGTAACAATTTGGGCTAAGACAAAAAAAATCTTATATTGCAATTTTACTGCACTTCAATCCAAAGGATTGTTCCAGAATTTCCCCATCATCATATATCCCCCTTCATCTCTCCTAGTCTTGCAGTCAGCTGCCATATGGAAAGTAATGCACCTTTTATATGTTGTTAGAGTGGCCTTCCCTTCCTTACTACCTTCAGATGAGCAGCTTGTACCCCAGGAGAATCTTGTGTATATCTCATAGGTTTTGGGCAATTAGATTATGTTCCTCAGGAAAGCAATTCAACTGAGCTATTATTTCTATAAAGTAAATCAGCTGCCATTTATCTATGATCAGACTGCAGTCAGCAGAAATAATGAGATGCATAGTATTTAAAGGTGCGATATTAGCTGGAGATTTGTTAACTGAGCATTGATAGATTTTTGTATTACCCATTTAACACCTAAAACATACCTACAATGCAGAAAATAGGATTTATCTCCTTATTTACTGCTTGAGCTAACCTCTAACCTCTGTAGTTCATCAGCCATCTAGTTTTCATGCCCATTGTAACAAAAACAAATGTTCCACTCATGTACATTAAATATGTATGGGTCAACTTTTTACATTTAGACTTTTTAAAACTAAAGCAGTGATCCCTAACTATTGGCTTGTGAGCAATATGTTGCTCACCACCTTGTTGTATGTTGCTCCTAATATCCCCAAAGCAGGTGCCTATTTTTGAATTCCTGGCACGGTGGAAAGTTTTACTTGATTAAAAACAAAATTTACTACCAAACAAAGCCTCCTGTAGGTTGATAGTCTACATAGAGGCTACTAAATAGCCAATCACAGCCTATATTTGCCACTCCATTAACTGTTGCTTGACTTTTTAAAGCCTATTTTCTAAAGATGGCTTTCTAAATACAGATCTGATCTCTGGGCAGTTTTCATAATGGTGGGCTAAACCTGCTGATATGAATCTCTGACCAGTAAACAACAAAAGGATGACATTGTTGGCCCTCATTGAATGGGCAACTTTGGAAAACATCCACATCCCAATGAGCACCAATTCAGACTGGATTTTAAGCCTGACCTATTTGATATCAAAATGAGCCCAGATCAGATATTAGTTGGGAAAGGTCACATTGGTAGCTGATATCAGTCACTGTATAAGTACCTTTCAGATATCATTAATATCTGCCTTCCAAATCTAAGAGTGGTGTGGTTGGGCAGGGAATGCTACAATCCCCCAGAAAAATTTTAAAAAGCAAGGTCCTCCTACGAACAGAATGACAGTGCAAATGAATTGACATTTCTTCACAATGAAGTTCTTAGCAGCTCACAGGAAGTGTACGTAATGTTTATTAGGCAGCTAAGTTTCTGCATGGAAACAAAACAAGGGCTTCATTGTGTCTCAGATAGTTAGTGCTGCCTCATGCATTTCCTAAAATATGAAGTCACAGTCGGGATGCTTCATATTTGAAATCAGCATTTGTATAGAATGGTAATAAGCACATGTTACACTGGTAGGAAACAGCTGAATAAATGTGATCAAGTAGTTCAAGTGTTCTTTACTTCATCTAACACTGATACTTATCCACTGTAGTAACTGATTTCACAAAAATGTTCCACATTCTTTTCAGACTCTATTTACTGATTAAATTATAGCCCACTTTAGACTGCATTTTCCTTAAATATACATTGTTGCATAAGAAGCAGTGGTAAGAGCACATAACTTTATTATCATCATCATTTAAAACTACTTATACTGCCCAGTTTAGTCCAGTTTTAAGACCATTTTAAGTAATGAAAGCTTTTTGTGGAAGACTTTGGGAACACTATATAGATATATAGTTATAAATATTCTTGGGGTTATTCAATAAAAATAGGGTATAGCCATATATTTGCCCATCAGTTGCAGGAAATTCCACATGGGCATAGTGTGTAAAAGGAGCCCTGTATTTACACCAAATCAATGAAGTTTTAAAATAGAGGGCTCCATTTTGCCTTTGTGCTTTGTACCTTATTTATATTAGTCTAGGTGCTGCTGACATATACGCTAGGCACTCTGTGCCTGCTAACAGTAAGTTTTAGCCATTCCAGAATAATGACAGATGCATAAAAGAACCTCATAACAGAATTACTTAAAAGAGTAGAAAAGCTTAATTCCAGTCAAAATGTAAGTGCTCCTATCAGCAGAAAACTGCATTGGCCTTGGTAATTTTCAGCGAGCATCTTGTTTCTGCTTCTTCCTGTTGGGTGAGCATGCCCAGTAAGCAAAACTTTAAGCAAAAAAGCCAGCTTTATTAATGTAATGCACATGCATTGGCCTGGAGCCATTTAAGAATTAACGAAGCAGAAGAAGGTTTAGTGGTGCTCACTTAAAAGTATCCCGGTCTGGTTCAGATTTCTGGGAGCAGGGTATCAAATAACTTATAATCACTGAAGATGCCTAACATTTGGAACCCCCAGTGATGTAACCTTTCCTTCTCCTTTAAGTTAGACACCAAATATTTTCTACAAAAATAATTATTTTTTTAGTGCTGTAACTAAAGACTGGGTGGTCAGGTAACACAAAGGTGAAATACTTTAAACCCACTGTATAGTATTATGACTGGGTTATACACAGAACAGCACCTGACAGATTCTTCTTGCTGTCAAACATAGTGGTGGGAGCAGAGACTGAGAAGCTGTCAACATTCAGTGGAAAATGGCTTGAGGAAAGCACAGTCACATCTTTCAAAAACATCTGCTTCAGTCTTTTGTAGATGTGAAACCAGGACTTAAAATCACCTTTCAGCAATACAGTGACCCAAAGTGCAAACCTCCCCTGGTATCACTTAATGTAAGGGCTCATTATGTCCTGTCCCCAAGCACAGTGGGCAACTTGCACTTTTCCTCACAGTCAGTTGCACATAAAACCACTTTTATTAAAGTTACTTGGATCAAAATGCTCTCTTTGCACTTCTGTATTGTTGCACTCAGCGCTGCTCAGTCCTTTTCTGCCTTATGTTTGAATTGGGTGCTGCTGTGCCTATTGACACATAAGAACCCTGGAGATACTGCCACCTCCTGACCGAGCGATAGCTTTAGGTTTCCCTCAGCACCCTGCATCAGTAGGTAACACGCTTGCACCTAATAGGGTGCACACATCACTTGCGTGCCAAACACTGGAAACTACATCTGCCAGACTTATATTCACCTCAACTCCATTTTTCAACAAAGTGCATGCATAATTGTGGACTTTTTATTGAATCTGAGGCAACTGTGGTAGACACAGTACAATTGCATTGAGATGATTTTTATGGGTAAATAACACTGCACTGTGGGAAAAAACATGGTAATTGCTCTCAAAATTGAACTTTGTACACTGCATCTTTTCATAGCAACTGGATTTTCTAGTAGGATTGCCAGGAATAACTTACCTACTTAATCTTGTATTGAGTTAGAATTATTGTGCCGGCTTTTGGCTTTGCAAACAGACATTCATTTCTGCAAATTAACACGAGCAGATGAAATATAGCATATAAATGTCTTTTTTTAATATCTAGTTTAAGTGTTGCATAAAACTTCCCAGGTCCACATTGTATTGCTTTGGAGTTGCAAGTGTTCAAATCCAAACTGATGACTAAATTATATGACAGCATCAGTCTCAGAATTTTTGCTCACTCCTTTATACAAATTGTCTGGCACCTACTATTTCTGGGGTAAATCAGCTATTATTTGTGCCTATATATGTCCATTTTTAGGATAGGGTGTTTTCTAAACTGTGTGTGCAATAACAGGAGAGGGAACAATTTATCGCTTTCATTCTGTAGAATGAAATATACATTTGCATTACATATGGCAGTGGGACAGAAATGAGTGAAACAGTGTGGCAACAGTATAGAAGATGGAGAAGGCAGACCAAGGGGATGTAGGGAGTAAAGCAGGAAGGGGGGGGGGGCAGAAGAATAGGGGCTAACAAACAAAACTACCACAAATAAATTAGCATTTTAAGAAATACATTTCTAATAGTCTTTTATTCATTGTCCCAAAAAAACCTTCTAGTTTTCATGTTGTTTTCACATTTAGAACCATAGGAGTCCACCTCTTTGGAGGATACTCACTTTGGACTACTAGTTTTATGTTAGATTTTTCTGTTGTACTTCCATACTTGGGTCAAGAATGTAGTTTCTGTTTCAAATGATAGTTGTCAGGTTTATGATCTGTTGCACTGTTGCAAGAATAACTCAGCATCTGGATAATTTTCTGGTAAGATGATCTTGTGCTAGGGCAAGATGTATCATGACTGACTGAAAAAACACAAAGGCTTCCTTAATTTGTGAGTGTAGTTTTCACTAAGGTACATTTAAGTTATGCTGACTCAGAGAAAATGTATGTGACAGCCAGTGAATACAGGACCGACCATGCCTTCATTATCCTTAACTTAGGAACAGCCATTAAGAAATGTTAAACCCAAGGCCCTCTAATGGATTGGCTTATTACAACCTATTGCAGAATCCAAAGTAAAAATAGCAGAGCAAACTATTTTACTGATGTAAAAATATACATTTGGAGTGTTTTTCTATAGAGCTCTGATGAATAAATGATGCATAGTTGTGATCATTAGATTTAGTAGGTAAACCAATAGATACAAAACAAGGATTTACTAATACAAGTATAGGATCTCTTATCCAGAAACCCAATAACCAAAAAGTTCCAAATTACAGGAAGGATACAGCCAACATCGTAACTATGTATGTGTCGCTGGGTCCCCTTGCAGTAAAAAATCTTCAGAGGGGCCCAGCTTGAACAGCCAACCCGTGCAACCCACTTCCCCCAGCCCCATCCCACTCATGACCCCTGCTCCCCACCCACTTCTAGGTAGAAGAGCAGCTGGGGAGAAGGAATATCTAGACTATAGAGGTAGCAGTAGGGACTGTTCCCCTGAAGTTACTCCACATGCCACAGCCCATAGAGTCACTTGAAACAAGGGTAACCTTAGACTAATTATACTGTTTGACTCCCCAGCAGCAGTCAGTAGGTAATGACGTGTTTTAGGTATCTATCACTAGAGTGAAATAAAAGAGGTCAGTGGAAGTAGACCAAAGAATTTAATATTACTTATAAAGTAATATCAGACCTGCAACCACCCTTCCCTAGACAATTAACTGCAAAAATAAGTTGGAAAATCTTTTGACTTTTCCTCTTATTGACTTTTGCATTGTAAGTAGATTTTTTTGGAATCACCAAAGTGGCATTTTATCACAGAATGTGCTGTTGTCTAATGTCTCACAGTTAAAGAGATATTAGACAACAGTTTATGGCAATGGAAGTTTAAAATCTGTAGGGTTTAGTTGGATTAGCATCCTGAAGAACTGAGCAGTTTTATGGGCATTGACCTAATCTACAATTAGTATTTCCCAAGAATCCTGCCATGGTTACCAGCTTTACTTTGTAAACAGTCTGCTGATGAAGGTCTTGTTTGACAGATGTCTGCAGTTAGAGTTTTAATTGTAAGTCACGGTTGTACTGAGTCATATGTTTATTCTTTCAACGTGACATTTTACAGATGGAGTATTTTGTTTTTGTTCTAATTAAGCAGCAAAATTAATGTCTATGCTTGTACAATGCATAAGTGTCCTGTAAGATGTGTTCTTGGTGTGGTACTCATTATAATATGAACAAATGATGCTACATACACAATGCAAATTAAAGTTTTAATCGCCAATCATTATACACACTGTACGCTTATTCCCTGGCTTTTTGGCACTTAGAAATATATGAGCATACAAAATCATAAATAATCACATTTCCCCTCAAGCTGAAAATATTTTAGGGTTACAGCACTGCAATAAATTGAAATAGATCAAGTTGAATATATGAATTTAAACCCACAGGGTCACTTATACACATTTTATGGTAAGGCTTGCACTTGGCTGTCTAAATGTTTCTGTTCTTTATTTTAGTGATCTCAGTTATTGCAAGTTGATTAATCTCTGTAAATGGCTTTGCAGGAAAAGTGTTTGGTTCCCAGTCTTGTCTACTTCAGAGTTAGTTAATAAAGGAGAATAAAGCACTATAAGTAGGACCTTGCAATCCATTCAAGTACAACATTATGTGAATATGCCTTGGTAAATTATTTTATATAGATTTCATACTAGGGGAAAACAATACATCTGAGTGGAAAATGAGCAGAATGTGCATGGTTTGCCCAACTGGACAATGTAACACTCACGTAACTGGGATACATTGGGAATAATGTTTAATTGGCTTAATGGCTTGGTCTTGCCGAACGTTACATAGGTGCTAAATTGCACCACTTTCTACCAGCTTGCTGGTGTTTTATATTATTGACTGCGTGATTTAATACAATAAGCAGTGCTGATACTTTTGGTGACACAAAGCACCAGTTCAAAAACTCATCTTACTCATGTTTGTGATAGAACAATATCATGGTGTTGGCACAGTTCTTTGCAGACATTTCACAAAAAACTGCAAATTACCCTCATTTATTACATGAGTGTAGCTGCCTTCTTATTGCTACATAATACATCTCAGTAGCTAAAACCCCGCAGCTTGTTACAGGGCACCAAGTCACTGGTTATAATGCTTCTTTGGGTTCCAGTTTTTACTATTAGACAATATCTAGTGTACAGAATATGGCTATCATGGATGTCAGTGGATACGCCTTTCCCTTTTGCTCTGTCTTAAAAAAAGAAAAAAATCCTCTGTCCAAGCCTTTAACAGTCTCCAAGAGGTGATATTGTGGGTATTTATCTAAACTCAAACCTTTCTTACTTGTGAGCCACAGTCAATTGTAAAAAGACTTGGAGAGCAACACAAGCATCATAAAAGATCATGGGGGTGCCAGATAAGCTATTTGGTATCTTCTATGCATTATCTCAGTTTACAGGAGGGTTTGTTTGATGGGACATTCAATAATCTGCTTTGGGGACACTTGGAACAACATCCAAGGGGTTGGTGAGCAACGTGTTTCTCACAAGCCACTGGTTGGGGATCACTGGTCTAAACCATGTACTTTGAGGACAATGTAATAATGAGTAAAATGTAACTAATATGAGGTTACTAGACCATGAACAAATGTTGTGGTTTTTATTTTATTTGTTTATTTTATCACCCCATGTGCCTACTATGGTTCTGCATTACCAGAATAAATGGCTCTTACATGAGTTGCACATAGGTGATTACTTTTCTCAAGGCTTATAACACATGGAAATGCTAAAAGACCACAGGACCACACCGAACCGCTGAACACACATAAGATGCCATGTGTAAATACCCTTTCCCTAGGTTTTGAAGAACACATTTTTTCTGGTTCTTTTATATTACCTATGTATCCGAGCTAAGACATAGACATGGGCACTTAAGTTGTGCTGTAGTCAAGCTCAATTTGTGTTCCCAATGATTTACTTTTCCTTTAATTTGGAGCTGTCAGATTTATAGTAAACAATATAGAACTACTTACCTCTTCCTAAAGGTTTTGAATGTTGCAAGATAACCTACCAAAAGATATAGGCACAGATTTTGTCTTCTATTCATCTTGCACTGGACCTTTGTCCGTCATATAAAGAATAGGACTCCCTATTGTATATTCAAATACTGCAGTGTACAAAACACTGAACATTCAAATTGGTATTTTTTTTCTGTTAGGAATTTAGCTGCAGGGATTTTTCTTTCCAACCAACCAACCATATTAGTGTTACAAAATATTATTTTGGAACAGTGGTTGAATAAATGTTTTCAGTATCTTTCGCTTGTTAGGCTTCAGTTAAGTATCAACATTTAGACATAAAATTGTCATTCACACAGTTAATAGTGGAAACTATTTGGTTCCAAGAATTTATTACACTTTCCATTTTATTCCCGACTTTCAGTGATTGTCTTTAAGGAACATATGTTAACTCTGCTATGTATTGTATGGCACACTTTAGAATACATTAATATAAAAGTAAAATATTGGGGAAAATATGTTTAATAATAATTTCAGTCCAATCAGAGGTCACTGAGCCACATTGTCAAACATCTAGCAGATGTACATAAGCAAAGAAAAAGTATAAAATGATATAATACATGGCATGATGTTTCCTTAGGTCACGGGCTTTAATTCTTCATGTGATTTATTGTAGAACGTGGTTCTCCTCGTAACCTGGTAACCAAAGACATTACAGACACTACAATTGGAGCATCATGGACAGCAGCCCCAGGGATGGTTCGTGGTTACAGAATTGCATGGAAGTCTCTTTTTGATGATGACTCTGGAGAAAAGAATGTTCCTGGTGGTATTACTAACACTGTGCTGGAAAACCTGAGGCCAGAAACAAAGTATAAAATTTCAGTGTTTGCTAATTATAGAAGTGGAGAAGGAGACCCTCTTGAAGGAGAAGCCACCACTGAAGGTACTATCATGTGCACAGTGATACAAAGCTGTAATAAAGCACATATTAGCAAGAAAATCCCAGTTAAGCTAACTAAAAACCTGCAAAATCTATTCAAAGATTTGTTGCTGCGTGATGTCATTAGTTATTTTCAGTGCTTAGTGATGTCATTACTACCACATGACTTGTAAGAAATCTTTTGCACAATATACTAAATTTATAAAGAGGCACTAAACTATGTAAGTAACATTTTCAATACAGTTTTACTTTCCTTGTAACAATGAGACAATACCTTGTGGTTGATTATTACCTAAACTAGTGCAGCTTCATCATACAAAGTCGCACACAAAAACATGGCATTTATTACATGCATCTAAAGCTGCTCCTTGCACTTCCACCGAAAATCATGTCCAATTACACCTGTTGACACAGGGGAAGCCTGGAGCTACCACCACTCTAGAAGGTGGAGTTACAGCCACGGTTCCCCCCAGCAGTGTGCGTCAAGAGAGCAGTTGTGCCTAAAGAAAATGATGACAACTGAAAATTATCCTCTCAATTGTGTCCCATTTACATCAGTACATGCGTTGCTGTGCGGATTTTAACACATAAGGCACTCATCACCCTCATTGGCATCAGGCGCATTTCCACCTCATGACTGCAATTGGAATTATAGGGTAGGATTTGTGGGTAAAATAAAACATGGCAATTGCCTCCAAAATTGCACTTTGCACACTGCACTTATATTAAGAAAGTTACCCCTTCTAACATATTTTTGTAGGTTAATCACATATTTTGGAATTGGAGTTCATCTGTAAAATGCAATATATTTATGTAAAATCAAAGATAACTGAAAATATCATTTAAATTGTATTTAATATATAAACTACGACTAATTTAAGCAGCTGTCTCTCTTGTTTACAAATGAGTCAATTTTCCTTACATTTTTAAAGTCTTATATTTCTGCAAGTCAATTCCAACTAGAACTGTGAAAATGATCTTAAATGTAAGCTCTTCATATAGTCAGGCTCAGTGGCTGTTCTAATACAGCTGCTTTAGCTGAATTGTCTTAACCATAACACATTAAGGGGCCAAAGGCATTACTAAAACTTTGAAAGCTACTGAATGTTTTTTTGGTGCCTGAGCTCAAGTATTTCTTGTCATTTTGAATGTTACACGTACAGATCTGCAAATGCTCCTTAATATGAATAAAATCCCAAGAATTTCAGGAAATTCTCTGAGAGCCATCTGCTAGCAAGTTTCCCAAGCTTATTCCAGTTTCCAGAACATGTGTTAAACATGTGCAAAAGTCTAGGATGTCCCACATTATACATGTGTTGCCACAGATGACTTCTAAACTCACCAAGGTCTTACACTTTTTAGGTTAACAACCTTTATGGGAATATGAAGTCATGTGACCCATAGTGCTGCTTAAGAGGGATTTCTGAATATTAACTTATACAATTTCAATTTAATAGCTTAAACATTAGAATCAAATATCCTTACTATATATTAAAAAAAAAAACACTCATCATTGATAGAAAGGGGAGGTTAACCTTTGGGAAACAAATATGGGATATGGGTGGTTTAGCTGGAAATACTTTTAGAGAGAGTGGTTGTGAAATAGAATCATCTCCAACCAGAAGATGGAACTGCTGAGCTTTTTGAATTTACTACAGCCTTTATGTATTATACTTTTACTTCATAGATGTTACATTTTAACTCTAGGAATTTCTATTATTTAGCTCTGAATATATTTTTCCTATCACAGCGTCACCAAGTGCCAAGCTGCTTAAAGTCAGTGATGAGACAGAAACTACAATGAAGGTAACCTGGCAGCCTGCCCCAGGAAATGTTGCAAATTATCGGGTTATATATCGGCCGAAGCTTGGAGGAAGGCAAGTGGTCGCTAAAGTGCCAGCTACAGTCTCCTCAACAGTACTGAAAAGGCTTCAACCTCAAACAACCTATGATATTACAGTTGTTCCTGTTTATAAGGCAGGGGATGGAAAACCAAGACAAGGAGAAGGGACAACAGGTATGCTTTCAGAAAATTTCTTGTCACCAGAAAAGTTTTGTATAATATTATAGTATGATGTTATCACATATATATGTGATTATTTGTAAAGGCTAATCCTTAATGCAGTGGTTCTCTGAGTTTTTCTGTTCAAGCTCCACTTTGTGTTTCAGAAATTGGCCTAACTCCTGTTTCAGTCATTGTTCCAAGGGAATCTATTCGACATTTAGGATAAGTTTTTAGGTATCTTGGAGAGCGATTAGACATTCTCTACAAATATTTCCCAAACTGGCACTCAATCACTGTGATGGGGCCCTCTAAAAGGGACAGGCCAACAGTTTGGGAACCACTGACTTAAATAATTTTAGTTGTATAGCGACTAGCAACAAGTCTAAAGCTATATTAATTTGTAGCTTTTATGTATTTTATATAGATGTAGTATACATGAATTCATGTATAATATCTGTCTAAAACTACCACTAGAATTAGACAGTCCATGTCTAGAGTTTGTTACAAATGGCCTTATTCCTTCATGACTATAACATGAATGTGAATGAATATGTATTCTTCAGCTTGCGTTTGACTTACAACTATCAGCCTTCAGTTTAAGCAAGGGCTGGACATTTTACTCTTCTAAATCGTAATTAGGAGAACATTTTTGTAAGTAATATGTGAACATACTGTACTTTTAATCACACATGTAGGATTCTAACTACATTTTCAGGACAGGCCTTCTATACATTATACAGCATTCATTTATTATAATATAAAAAAATATTTAAACAATCTGAAAAAACCATTAGTCTACCTGTGATGGACTGGAAGAAAGCTTGGCAAAAGTTGAAGAAGGCAGCCAGATGAAAACAGTACATGCCAAGTTGGAAATGAAACAAATACTACGTTATTTCATTTTAACATTAGTTTTGCCTAAGTGTAGCCCAGTTTGAATAACTTTGGGTACCATTAGTGTGGTTTTTGCCTGCAGAGTGCTATTATTTTATATGATACAAAAGCAATTGTTTGGCATGGTGAACAAAAATATACATTTTCCAAAAATAAAATAACATTTATTTATATATAAACTGACTTATGGACTGACCTCATAGAACCTTTTTACTTAAACATCTAGCAGTCTAAGCCTTACTCCATGGTCATAACCCCCTAACAGTGTTCAGCTTTTGTGTGTTCATGGCAACCCGCTCATCAGTTACAACAGACACTACCAACAAAGTTAATATACCTAATAGATATAAAGTTTAGCTTTACATTTCAGTTTCATCTACTCCTACCTCAAAAAACCTTTACAGCAATTTCACAGTAAAAAGTAACCCAACACTTCAAAAGGTCATATCTCAGAATGTCTTTCTTTTTCCAGTGTGCTAGTGGGAGGGTATGCTTGCCTTGGCAGAGGCTTTCTTCAGTGAAAACTTGTCATATATAGGTATTTCTGTAGCTCTCTTGAAAGGAATTAAGGTTATTATAAAAAATGAGCAGGAGCAATATGCCGTTCATACAATAAACAACCCCATTAAATTATATTTTTTTAGGGGAAATCCATTGAAGTTAAATAATATGTGTAATTATTAAAATGTATTTATTTTATATAAAGCCTTTCATTGTGAAGTTGGGAAGTCTTGAATAAGAGAGCCCTAATTAATCTTTTTTATTTTTTTTTATTTAGCTTCTCCTTTCAAGCCCCCAAGGAATCTGAAAACATCTGACCCCACAATCTCAACTTTCCGAGTCACCTGGGAACCTGCTCCTGGTGAAGTTAGGGGTTATAAAATCACATATTTTCCTTTTGGAGAGGAGCAATATTTGGGAGAGTTAGTAGTTGGACCATATGATAACACTGTGGTACTAGAAGAACTCAGGTATGAAATACAGTAAATGTATAATATAAGGAAGACCATTTACACCTTTATATAAAATATTGCTTTTTTATGACTTGCCTTTTAGATTTAGTTGACAAGTTCTGACCAGACCATATGTCTTTATTTTAAAAGTAATTTCTAAAATGTACCTCTTGTTTTTTAACCTCAACAGTGCACTCTCTCCATTCCAATGTTTCAATGAGAAACAGCCTAATGTTGTTGGAGTGTAAATGTTTTAACTGTCACCTTATGCAAGCCTTCTGGCTTTATTCATCATATGGTTGCACATGGTTGTACTCAGAAAATCAGTTAGCTTTCAGGTTGCCAACTCAAGGGTAGGGATGTAGCGAACCTCACAAAAAAAGTTCGCGAACCCGTTTGCGAACTTCTGCCAAAAAGTGCGAACTTTTGCGAACTTTGCGAACCCCATAGACTTCAATGAGAAGGCGAACTTTGAAACCTAGAAAAGCCATTTATGGCCAGAAAACTGATTTTAAAGTTGTTTAAAGGGTGCCACGACCTGGACAGTGGCATGCAGGAGGGGGATCAAGGGCAAAAATTTCTCTGAAAAATACGTTGTTGTAATCAGTAATCAGAAAATAAAAGCAGTCCTTACAAGGACTATTGGGTTACAGCAGATGAGATCAGCAGGAGAGCTGTCCCCAGCAGCTACATACAGAGCAGTAGAAAGTAGATTACTAGTCAGCAAAGCTACCTAAACTGTCCCTCAAACCCCTGCACAGCTCTCTCCCTATGCTAACTCATCAAGCACACACAGGCAGAATGTAAAATGGCTGCTGGGCTTCGGTTTATATATGGAAGGGAGTGGTCCGGGGGTGGTCCAGGAGGGAGAGCTGCCTGATTGGCTGCCATGTATCTGCAGGCTCTGGGGTGAGAGGTCAAAATTTGGCTCCAGCTAAGGCGAACCCAAAATTGTGAACATCGCTGAAAGTTCGCGAACTTGCGAACTTGCGAACACTCGATTTTCGTGCGAATTAGTTCTCCGGCGAACAGTTCGCTACATCTCTACTCAAGGGTGGTGTGGACTGTCAGTTTGAATAAGCAGACCAAGTGACTGACATGTTTTAATGCTTTTATCAATTCCAATACTTGTGGTAGCTAACTGGACTAAATGGTCCCCCATATAGCAGTTACTATAATAATAATGAATGAGTAATGAAAGGCATCATATTTGCTGTAATTACAAACCAACCACAAACAGGTTGCCATGTTAGTAAAGGAACAGGTTGAACTCCATATCTGATAAGGATCCCCTGCTACAAACAGACGGCACTGCTCAAGCAGGCCATACACGCACCGATAAAATCATATGTTTTGTATGCTCAGAATTGGTGTCCCGATAATTTTTGTACTATAATTTTTTTTTTTTTTAAAGTGCACATTTTTCGGAATTTTCTATGCATCAAAACCAAAAAACTCGAATGCAAAAATACATTATGTAAAATCTTAAAAAAAAGTCATGTGCTAGACATTTTATTTTGTGGTCCTTTTACTGTGGTATTCTGATTTTTGGGGGAGCTATTATAGTAATGTAAAGTTCATGATAGTACAGGTATGGGATCCATTATCTGGAAACCTGTTATCCAGAAATTTCCAAATTATGGGAAGGCCACCTCCTATAGACTCCATTATAAGCAACAATTCTAATTTTTAAAAAAATATTTCCTTTTTCTAAATAATAATAAAACAGAACCTTCTACTTGATCCCAACTAAGATATAATGAATCCTTATTGGAGGCAAAACAATCCTATTGTGTTTATTTAATGTCTGAATAATCTTTTAGTAGACTTAAGGTATGGAGATCCAAATTATGGAAAGATCCCTTATCCAGAAAACCCTAGGCCCTGAGCATTCTGGATAATGGGTTCCATACCTGTACTCCATGTGTTCCAACTTTAATCTCTGTTCATTGTCACAGCTACTTCCTATTCAGGGGTTTCTGAGCAGATATTTTCTGAATGGTTTCAAGTTTAATAATACACATTTAGTGGTCTGGTGTCTAGCATATGAGTCTCAAAACAAACTATATTCAGGCAATATCATATTTTAACATACAAAAATGTGCTTTGTGGGTGCTCACTGCTGATAAATGACTGGTTATTATTACGTATTTATATAAAAGCAATTGTTTATTACACACTGGTGTTTAATAAATCATCCGTGCACAAATAGTATTTACAGACACTTAGGGGCGGATTTATCATGCTGTCTAAAAAGTGGAGTGAAACATTACCGGCAATCTTGCACAGGGCAACCAATCAGTAATTAGATTTCAACAGTCAGAAAACCAAAGCAAAGCATCTTAACGGCCTCATGTGGTTAAACTAATGACAAATCTGTCTTTTCATGTAGGGCAGGAACATCTTATAAAGTCAATGTATTTGGAGTTTTTGAAAAAGGAGAGAGTGTACCTTTAATTGGACAAGAAATGACAACATTGTCAGATGCTCCTGAAGTTCGCATTGATTCGTCAGGTAAATTTTCACAGGTCCAAAAAAAGTTTAGGCATAATGAAGGAAAAGCTTAAAAGAATGCATGTGCATAGAACACTAAAGTAAAGGACTAAAGTTGTTAAGACAATTACTCTTGTTGTTAATGGAAAACTGTTTGGAACTGGTGTCTGACAATAAGATTTATTTGTCTAACAGTAGTGTGATTATTCTTGTACTGTATTTATGAAATTGCACAGTTGCACACATAGTATTTAGGTTGAAAAGTTCAGCAATTCACGGAATCCCATTTGGGAACTTGATAGACTGTTTTTCAAGCCACATATTTATGTGTATTGTATATATCTTTACATAGCAGTACATGCAAATGCAGTGCTGTACATTTCTGCAATATATTAAATGGCTTGTTCACCTTTAAATTAACTTGTAGTATGATATAGACCGTGCTATTTTGAGACAGTTTGCAATTGGTATTCATTTCTTATTATTTGTGTTTTTTTTTAGTTATTTAGCTTTTTGTTCGGCAGCTCCCCAGTATAGAATTTGAACAGCCATCGGGTTGTTAGGGTCTAATTTAACCTAGCAACTAGTCAGTGGTTTGAAAGAGAGAGAGGAATATGAATACAGGACGGCCTAAATAGAAATTTAAGTATTAAAAAGTAACAGTAACATTAAAATTGTAGCCTCACAGAACATTTACCTGAGGAAAACGTAAGGTCAGAAGAAGACAAATAATTTAAAAACAATAAAAAATAAAAAATGAAGACCAATTAAAAAGTTGTTAAGACTAGGCCATTCTATAACATACATACAAAAGTTAACCTAAAGGTGAACCACCTCTTCAATAGTACAGAAAATAACAACATATTTGTGAAAAAGGTAATAGTAATCTTATTGCTTTATGGTTATTCAATACACCTTTGATATTTGACACAGCAAACTTTGACAAGCTAATGTGATGTTGGTGCCTTACAAGGGTAGCCATAAAGCAATTATGATATTTAACTAATTTCTGTGGTCACGTCATTGGCAAGTGTAGTTGCAAGAAGATGGTGCTGATCTCCAGCATATTGAAAGAGACAACCCTTGTAGATAGAGCTTGAATTGCTATTCTCATGACCATCTGGTCCCAGACTTGCAGGAGTGCAGTTTTTGCTGTAGCAGTGAATTAGGCATAGGAAGTGCGTATGTCAATATAAATCAATAAGTAGCAGATTCTGGCCAAAATCTGCCCGTCAAAAGTATTTCTTTGAAAACAAGTTACAGGCTCCTTGGGCAGATTCAGGCATTTTTTCACTGGCTGAAAACAATGGCAAAGGTTAAGCCCTGACACCATAAGGCTAATTATATCCATGATGTGTGTTTGTTTATGCAAAGCATGAGGGTAGGACCAAGCAAGTAAAATTACATTTTTTAGCAGCCAAAGCCAGGGATTTTTAGGGCCACTGCTTGGACACCCCAAATATATTCTGCAAACAAAAGAGAGCATTTCTTTGGCTTCCAGTAATTTTGTTCCCCCTAGTCAGCGTTTTAAAAATATTTTATTATGTAATATTCAGTACAGTAATATTATCCAGGTCATCAGGAGATCGGAACTATATTAAGTTGGAAAGAAGAGGAAAATACTTTTGGAATCTGTAACATTTTCCGCCATAATATATCATGAACAGTTTCTTCATTACCGAGTAAAACGTTTTATTGAGAACATATGTCCTGCTATACTAGTTTCAAAAATCTTTTATGTCGATGAATCATACCCTTTCAACCCCATTAAAACGACTTGGTTTCTATTATTAGTGTGTCTAACAGCCTAGGGAGAGTTGTAAATATCTATGGCCTTTCTTGATATTTGATGCTAGCCATGTTGCTGGTAGACCTTTTTATCACTAATAGTTCAATAGACATGCTTGGCCATTTTGCTGTAAATCTAAAGAACACGATTTTTTTGTATTAAGTTAATGTACATTAAGGGGGACATACATACAAGTGGAGTGTTCTTTTTAGTAAGTAACAGTACAAACAAATTCAAATGTAAAATTAAGTGGTAGATTTTTCAATATGTGACATTTGAGCTCACCACAGAATCTGCCCCTAAATGTATGAAATGCCTAATCAGTAATGACCAGTAAAAAAAAAAACCCCAAAAAACCCCCATCATTTTTTGGTGCCTATTTGCAGAAAAATTGTTGTTGTGTTTAGTGTGAACTAGACTTAACTTTTCCAGAGATTTATCAAGAAAATTCTCTTTTCTCAGGTGTAACTAAAGTGCCCAAGTACAACCTATGTAAAAATATAAAACAGGTTTTATTGGCTTTAAGGCATGGGTGTCTTCATAACACTGTATTTAGAAAACCCCATACCTGATTATGTACACAATGACGTATTAGTACCACACTTTGGCAAAAATCTGTAAGCTTGCATGCCTCGTCAATGCCCCACATTATATATTATTCCAAAAATGTCTATTGGTGAACTGATGGTGCATATAAACGTAGTAACCTTTTGAGTGTAATGGGTTTTAAAAAGATGATATACATGGCATTTCATTTTTGCTTGCAGAAGTGGTTGAGAAAAAAAATATCCTTATCCAATTATGGGCTTAAATTTTCTCCAGGACTAGTTACTCACCGCAACCAATAAGAAGTCTGCTTTCAAACAGCCTACTAAAAAGGGCAACACTAATTCACTTGGAGTGTGCCAAAATGTTTTTATTTTGGAAACAAGATAGACTATCTGAAGAACATTCTTAAGCTATGTTGCCATCTCTACTCATTCCTTCTATCTCAGGCAAAGCTTGACACAATGGGCCTGATTCACTAAAGGGCGATAAAAATTATCGCATGCTTTTTTGCGTTAAAAAACGTAAAATAATTTGCGCGCGTGAGAAAAATCGCCATTTTCGCATGGGTTATTTGTCGCACTAGTTTTACCGCATGCGTTAATTTCTGCGCTGAAAAGAATACGATCGCATGATTCACTATAACTTTTGCGCGCTAAATATCGCATTCGGCTATGCGAAAATTAACACCTACTACAGGCAGGCGAAAAATTATACAAAAGTACAGTAAATGAGTTTTTGCCAATAAAATATGGACTTACAGTGTTATTTATTCAGTATGTGTTTCCCCTAGAGTGGCGCAGCCGCCAGTTTGCAGGGAAATGGTCATTTTTAATACAGTAATTTTCTGCAAGTATTGGCGTGTATGGCTAACATGGCGTGCGTTCATTTGCGCGACTATTTCTATTTGGCTACAAGTCATGAAATGTTTCACCAGGCATGGATTTGCAGCAAATTTTTGGACGTGCGTTGAATTTTTTCGCGGCGGATTTTTTCATGCGTTTCGCAAAACAATCCGCCAATGGCAAAACGCCTGAAAAAATTCACCACGCAAAAATTCACCGCACATACAAAAATTGATACAAGCGTCAAAAAATAATAGTCACAGCAACAATTTTTTTGCCCGCACAACATTTTTGCCGTTTCGTGGATCTTTCGAAAGATTTGCTAATTTTTCACTAAAGATAACCAGAACACATTTGCTCATCACTAGTGGCTACTATTTATAAGCATCTACTATTTATATGCTACCATTTATATGCTACTATTTATATGCTACTATTTATATGCTACCATTTATATGCTACTATTTATATGCTACTATTTATATGTGGCTAATATTTATATACACCATTTATATGCGGCGACAATTTTTATACACTATTTCTAAGCTACCATTCATATGCGGCGACTATTCGCGGGCGTAATTTAGCGTATGTACCAGCAAATACCGCATTGAAATAGTCTTCGCGAGTTAAATAACGCATGTAATATCGCGCGTAAAAAAGCGCGAGTATGCTTATAGTGAATCGTGCGAAAAATCGCCAAAATTAAGACACGGTAAAAATTTTAGCGCACAATAAAAATAGCGCACGTTTTATTGCCCTTTAGTGAATCAGGCCCAATGTGTGTAAAATCTTAATATTTTACTCTACCAGTTCCAGTGTCAGTCTGTATGGGACAGTGACAATCCATATTTCATTTTCTGAGGAAACTTTAGCATTTTGGTATAGTGCTAAGTATAATCTGCCATAATTATCTAGATGAAAACTAGATTTATAATACATTTCAACAACTCACAGGAAAAGTAGCACTTGCATTATATGGGCAAGTTGCCTAATTACAATTCCCCTCAGCAACAACAAACCCCAAACAGACCTTATAGAACAGACGTTTCCCATAACTTCCAAGTACAGGACATTGCTTCAGCCTCACATCCTTTTGTGCTATCTTTTTTTATAGTTTACATTTGCAGAGTTTGTCTCTTTTCTTCTTACCACATGGTCCTATTAATCCTCTTGTCACATTTCCACATGATTAATTCAATATAATTAATCCTAAGTGTTACATGGCCTTTTTTTACAACATTACATCATTTACAGCATTTTATTACTATGCTTAAATACAGAGGAGCAGGATTACAGTTCATATATAAGCCCATACAACAAAAAGGTGAGAAGTTTAGGGTTTAAGTTAAGATACCAGGGGGGTTATGTAATAAATGTGCAGTAACCCATAGCTACCAATCAGCAGGTACAATTTACTGGTCATCCGTTTAAAAGCAAATATCTGATTGGTTGCTGTGGGTTAATGCTACTGAGCAAAATGAGTGGCTTCTATTGCATATGTAGGTTTCAGATATTTCCTACATTAATGAAGTGTTCATTAATTCATATACATGTATGCATATAAATGGTAGCTGCTCTTCTCTTTGTTTCCTTGGAACTATTATTGCTGTAGCATCTAACTATGAGAGCAATTATTACGTCCAGTAGTGTGCACACAACATACTGCATGTGTAATAAATGGCATACAAACTAAGGTTAATTATTGATCTATTAGAGGCATTTAGAGTTAGTTGCATTGCTTTATAGCCTTTCTAATTATTGCATAATTTGATTACATGCTGTTGCTATGAAATGTGTATTTGTCTGTGGTTATGTCCAGCTGTTAAACTGAACTGTCCCTTGATGTCCTGTCTGTTGATCTGTTTAACAAAATGTATTTATTTCCACACAGAAGAGAACTTGCATTTAAGCCCTTACGTTCAAAGATACCTTTACAATTACAGGAGTGTTGGATCAAAAATTTGAAACTCATATGAAATCACAGTATGAAAAGTGCATAGGATATATATATCTGTAAATTTTTAAAAGGGATATCAATTTCACTCCTGCTTCAACCATGGAAGGAATCTATGACGAACAACAATCATTCAATCTCCTACAATGTTTTTTACATGTATAAGTTTTGTTTGTGCATTGAGAAAGGCCATAACTGTTGCTATGTGTGCAAATGTTGACTAAATGTTTTTCATGTATTTATTTCATACGTCTTTGAAATGTGTCTGCACTTCCATCTATTCTATCCTTTTTTCCTTTGTGTGCATTCACTGTACTCTTTTGACTAAATAACTGCCTTCTTGGATCCGATCTAAGTGTAGAACTATAATGTGGCAGTAGGGAAAGATTTATTCATAGGATGCATAATTTATTAGATAAGTAGCCAGAGTGGTAGTTATTGGTAGAAGTGGTGGATATATAGACAGTTGTAGATATAATCAATGTGGCATAGTGGTTACTTGAATATTGCCGTCATTGCTCAAAGTATAAAAATGAATTTAGTAATTATACTGTGGGTGTTCAATCCCTTTAGTATTGACCCTGATGTTGCCATATGGGCAGTGTTACCCTTTTGCTGAAAGAGTTCAAGCATGTTTGTTATATTTTATGCATTTCTGTATGATTACCGTGGCAGGCCTGGAATGCAAAACTAAAGCTGCAGCTGATATAGTGTTGCTGGTGGATGGCTCTTGGAGTATCGGCCGCCCAAATTTTAGGACCGTCAGGAGTTTTATAGCACGACTGGTTGAAGTCTTTGATATTGGCTCAGACAGAGTGCAGATTGGTAAGTTTGTTTTAATCTTTTGGTAATTCTTTCATTTGAATCTACCGTATATACTCGAGTATAAGCCGATCCGAATATAAGCCGAGGTACCTAATTTTACCTAAGAAAACTGGAAAAACTTATTGACTTGAGTATAAGCCCCTCAATGGTGCAGCATGAAAAGCATCCATATACCGGTATACAAAATCTTTAATCCAATAACTTAATATGGCATTTCTGTATTCTTTACATACAGTAAATTGCTGTTCTGGATGTCACTTCAATGAATACAAAATTATTCTATATAAATTTGATAAAACAACTACTGTGCCACTAGCCATAGAGCTTAGCAAGCTATGTAAACCTCTCATAATATAGAGACCAGTACATCTCTCTCTTTGAGAAGAACTGCATGTGGGTACTTTTTATTTAATTAGGTGAGCAGTAATTATGTAAAGAGCTTCAGAGGGGCCTCTTGATATTAATATGAGTGTATTAAGCAAGGCTAGGGCCCACAGCTATCACAAGGATATCATAACCAACTTATACTAAGCATTTCAACAGTGTGGAGTAATGAAAAAAATTGCTCCAGTGGTAGCATTCTATGCCCATAAATCCGCAGGTAGCGGCATATTTAACCTGATCACTTGCTCAGTAGGTATCAGTTACCAGTCCTAGTAAGGCTCCGGTTAGAGGGAGGTGCCACGGTGCTGCTCTTTGTGTCACTTACTGTCATGTTGGCACTCAACACTAACTATATAGTGGGGCTCTGTGCTCTGCTAGGATGTTCTGCTGCCGTTGTCCTGCCGCCCACGGGGGTCCAGGGAGGGGGGGGGCTCGGGGGTGCTCCTTAATGTGTCCCTATGTGCCGAGCGCTGCACATAATGTAGCGCGCACGCCGCGGGCACAGTCTGCCTACGGCTCGGGGGTGCTCCTCCTGTGCTCCAGTGTGTCCCAACGTGCAGCGGCGCGAAGAGCATAATGTCACGTGGGCGTGCCGCTTTACATGCTGCTGAAGGCCGCGCAACTACTGTATTCCATGTAGTTTGGGTGCAACTACCGTATATACCCGAGTATAAGCCGATTGTTACTTTTTAAGCACATTTTTAGGGCTGAAAAACTCGACTTATACTCGAGTATATATGGTATTTGTTATATAAAGAACAGATCATTATAGGTAAACTGATTCATCAGAGCTTGTAATTCTTGTCTGAAAGGTAACAATGTTAACTGCTTAGAATAAAATACAGAACATTTATGATTAATTTGTCTCCTTAGTCTTGAATCTCATTAAAATTTAGTCATTCTCATTTTTTAGAGATCTAAAGAACTGCTAGAGTGTTATAGTCAGTTCTGCCTGTATAAAAGAATTCAAGCAGTCAATATAATTCTGAAGGGTTGCCATATTTAATAAGAAGCGAAATATGCTCTGATCTGATAAATGTCACAATTTGTTAAAGCAGTTTTCAAATAAAAAGTGTTAATACCTGTGATTTTTGTAAGTAATCCCCAGTTACCAAATCTACCCATCTATATATGTTAATTTAATAAATTTTACACTTATATATGCAGTATATCTAAAGAACTATGGAAACGGAAAAAACTGAATCAGAACATTTTTGGAAACAGCAGACTTTTCTCATAAACCTCAGATACATGTTAAATGTTAGCATTTAATGGACGTTTAAAGGAAAACTATACTCTCTGAATGAATACATAATACACTCAGTAATTTAGGATGAAAAAGCACACATCTATAAAAGTCAACCTTTTATGTCTACATGAAACCTGCCTAACTGCTAGTTGATCCAGACAAAGGCAAAACACCTTCTGAAGCCTCTCAACTCTGCATCATAGGGGGGAAACCTGACTCCAAGATGGCATTCAGACCAGTCCCTGCATCAACTTGTACTAAGAGCAATATTTAATAACCCTGTATTTCATTTCTTGCTAAAAAGCCATCTAAGCCTGTCTTGAATCTATCTACCTGTACAACTAATTCAGAGTGAGATGTTCCACACCTTCACAGCTCTCACTGTAGAAAACCTTTTCCAAATATTTAGATTGAATACTTAGCCAACAGATAATTTATATCGTAATATGTGCCCTATTAAGGAATATTGCTAAGTTTGCATATACCGTACATATCCTTAGACATTGCCTTTTTACATGTTTTAGTTTGAGCTGCCATTTTCCAATGGTCTGTGTGCTCCCTCAGTGATCACCTAACAGGAAATAATGCAGCTTTAACTGTAACAGGAAAAGGGGTGGGAGTAAAAGACAGAGCTCTGTCCATCCATTGGCTGATGTGACCTAGCATGTATGTGTGCCCTTGGTTTGTGTGTGAGCACAGTGGATCATATGGCCTTTAGCACTTAAAATGGCAGTTTCCACTTTAGGATTATCCTAAGGCACATACTATTAGAAAAGTATACTTTTATGAAAACTGTTTATTTAGATAAAGCAGTGTTTTATATATGGGCTGTTTTATGCAATATATTTTGATAGAGACCTGCATGTTCAGAGTTATACTTTCTCTTTAAAGCTGAAGCAGATTCCATTATAATCTATGTATACATATTTTGGTTATTTGTACACCACGGCGTGCCTTTTTAAAAAAAAAATGAGCCACAAAGTGATTTTTGTCCTTCTGAGGAAAATTGGAGGCATTTCAGGTTTTTATGTCTTCCTCTGAAAGACTAACAATCAGGAAGGTATTATTTGGACAAAAAGGTTGAACTTGGCACATTTTTTTTCTTTTTCAGACTCAGCTACTATGTTATAGAAACACCATGAATGAACCCTTTGGGTTGGATAGATGTGCAATTTCATGTTCAGGCAAAAGTGTAATTCCACATGTAATCTAATGCAGGGACTGATACTAGCTTAGTCTGGGAGGGAAATCAAGTGATTAGAGTTGATTGTATACAACTGGTGGTAGAGCAAAACATAGAGGAAATGCTGAAAGTCTTAAAGGAAAACTATAACCCCAAAACAGATAGTTTATATTATGTTAAGTGACCTATTAAAGAATCTCGCCAAATTGGAATATGTATATCAGTAAATATTTCCCTTTTACATCCTTTCCCTTGAGCCACCATTTAGTAATGGGCTGTGTGCTCCCTCAGAGATCACATGACCAGACCAGAAATAATGCAGCTCTAACTGTAACAGGAAGTAGTGTGGGAGCAAAAGGCAGAACTCTGTCCATTAATTGGCTGATGTGGCCTTGACTTGTTTGTGTGCACCGTGAATCAAACTCAAACACATTCAACTTGAATTCATTTATTGGCTTTGCATTTAAGCTTTATATTTCATCATATAATTGCATTTTTATCAGTGAAATATTATTCTCAGTTACTTTACTTCTTTGTGATCACACCTATTTCCAAGGGCAGTTACAGTCCTATCATATATTAGGCCTGTGCATACATACAATTGTTGTGAGTTGATGGCAAACCCTTTTTACTGTATATTTCAGCCTTGGCCCAATACAGTGGGGACCCTCGATCTGAATGGCAACTCAATGCTCATAGCACAAAGAAGTCTTTAATGGATGCCGTTGCAAACCTTCCTTACAAGGGGGGTAACACTCTTACAGGTATGTCATAAAAACATTAACATGACCATTAGGAATGAATGGATCAAGCGCGCCACAGAAGCCTATGATCTGTACCTGTATGAGAACAGCATTTAAACATTTCTGTTTTTCATAGGCATGGCTCTGAATTTCATCTTGCAAAATAACTTCAAGGCAGAGGCAGGCATGAGAGCAAAGTCAAAGAAAATTGGTGTCTTAATCACTGATGGAAAGTCACAAGATGACATTGTTGCACCTTCCAAAAAGTTACGAGACCAGGGAATAGACTTATTTGCAATTGGTAAGTGGAAACCTTGGGAAGTGTGAACATGAATGGTTCTGTGGATGTCTTAATGATTTCAAAGTTTACTGGCAGAATCCATTAGTGGCATTCCTTCTGTACAAGCAACTTGGGTCACTGAAATTGATGCAATTCAGTATCCTAGGCCTGTCAGAGGATGTATAACCATTCATATTGATGATGATAATGTGCGTCAGTAGGTCTGAAATTATTCTCAGCCCCATGTCCCTACCAGCTACCACAGAAATGGTGGCACTATTAAATGTATAATGGCTAAAAATGAATGACATGTACCAGGCACCAATAAGTGTCAGAAGTGAGATTAATGGAGCTTTTTCCTACAAGGAACTAGTTGTACTTAGCACAACATTGGGTAGGGGTGGAACGGAGAAAAGAAAGCATTAAGCATAATATTAGTTAAAATAAGACATTAGACAAAGCAGAGGCAGAAAAAAGTTAGATAGCAGAGGAGGTACTGGACATAGTAGACAATGAGAATATTGCATTTTCAGTTCCCACAACAATCTTCAGATGTCAGCATTATTATATTGTAGGACTTTCTTGCATATACCTTAATTTAAATTATTTTCATATTAACTTGGTGCCATATCTTGGTTACTTAGAGGGCATGAATATACCTGCCCCCTCACAGCCAGTAATTACAATATACGTATAATGTACTGCTGCCCTGCACTGGTACAACTGGTGTGTTGCCTTAGAAATATTACTATAGTTTATATAAACAAAACTGATGTGTAGCCATGGGGGCAGCCATTACACAGGTTACTTAGCAGATAACATATAAAGCCCCTTTATATTCTACAGAGCGTATCTGTTATCTACTATGTAACCTGTGCCTTTTTCCAGCCTGAATGTCTGCCCCCATGGCTACACAGCAGCTTATTTATATAAACTAGGGTTCCTGAAGCAAACACACCAGTTTTACCAATGCAGGGCAACAGTACATTCAATTCTAATTACTTTTATACACTCATATATTGGTGTTATTACCCTTTAAAAACAGGCATTTCCACAACTCAGTTCAGTTTGGTTAGGCTTGATGTAAAAAGAAATCTCTTCCAGTGCACCATATTTTTCCTAGACTGTAGTGTAAGGACATGCCAGGCATTTTAGTAGCCTCTAAAACAGTAATAGCTGTAGTCCTTCATTTGTCATGAACTCAATGGCCTTATTTACGTAAATGTAAAGCTTATTACAATCATTAATTTTGGCAGGTTGTGAGTTTTTTTTATGCCAGTTTAGGTCAATTACATAATCGGCTATAAATCTTTTAGATTTGTATGTGCAGAGTGGCACAAAATGTATCCATTGCAAAACAACACCGAATAGTTTAAGAATTATCAATTAATTATGTTATTAAAATAATTGCTGCCAATTTATATATGCTAATGAACAAAAGTATATTTTGTGCATCAGAAAATTCCCTGTTGTAATCTGACAGATTTGCATCTGTTTTTTTTTTTTACATTTTATTTTGCACCTTGGTCCTCTTTTAGCAAACAAGCCCTAAAATCTCAAAAATACAGCTTCTGTTTAGGCAGCATACTTCTCAGACACAGGATTACAACAAAGACAATACTGTACAAAGCAAAGTTACAAGTTCAAAGATGTATTGCTGGCAAAGCATGAACAGGATCATTTTAAAAGCACAAATCTCAAGCTTCCTTCCAAAATGAAATCATTTGCAGAGAAGCTGGCTATATGCCAATGTAGGCTAAATGTGTTGCCAGCCATCCACCAGGCTGAGGATACTGAAATGTAAACATTGCAAAGAGCTAGGAATATTCCTTCTTTGAAAGGGGAACTCCACCCAAACACAACAAGCTTTTTCAAAAGTAAACATAATTTCAAGCAACTTTGCAATATACATTAATTAAAAAATATGCAGCCTTTTCATGATTTTTAGTGTAATAATATGGTTTGGACCAGTTACCCATGCCTTGCCCCTGACTGTCCTCGGCCTGTCTTTATCCTGCATCCTCCAAATCACACAATTTCCTACACATGTGATGTCAATAAGGAAAGGACTATTAAAGTGCAATGCATTGTGGGTTATACAGTTGCTGCATTCTGTCTGTAAGCTGTGGAGAAGTTGTTCCAATTTGTAACATCAGTTTTAGTCCCTCCTCCACTGCCAGGATTTTCAAATGATGCAGAAAGAGAAGAAATGGTTTGCAGCCAGATTTCATTATATAAAAATTGTATTTATTCATACAGGTTACAGTGATAGGTACAGTGGCTTGCAAAAGTATTCGGCCCCCTTGAACTTTTCCACATTTTGTCACATTACAGCCACAAACATGAATCAATTTTATTGGAATTCCACGTGAAAGACCAATACAAAGTGGGGTACATGTGAGAAATGGAAGGAAAATCATACATGATTCCAAACATTTTTTACAAATAAATAACTGCAAAGTGGGGTGTGCGTAATTATTCAGCCCCCTGAGTCAATACTTTGTAGAACCACCTTTTGCTGCAATTCCAGCTGCCAGGCTTTTAGGGTATGTCTCTACCAGCTTTGCACATCTACAGACTGAAATCCTTGCCCATTCTTCTTTGCAAAACAGCTCCAGCTCAGTCAGATTAGATGGACAGCGTTTGTGAACAGCAGTTTTCAGATCTTGCCACAGATTCTCGATTGGATTTAGATCTGGACTTTGACTGGGCCATTCTAACACATGGATATGTTTTGTTTTAAACTATTCCATTGTTGCCCTGGCTTTATGTTTAGGGTTGTTGTCCTGCTGGAAGGGGAACCTCCGCCCCAGTCTCAAGTCTTTTGCAGACTCCAAGAGGTTTTCTTCCAAGATTGCCCTGTATTTGGCTCCATCCATCTTCCCATCAACTCTGACCAGCTTCCCTGTCCCTGCTGAAGAGAAGCACCCCCAGAGCATGATGCTGCCACCACCATATTTGACAGTGGGGATGGTGTGTTCAGAGTGATGTGCAGTGTTAGTTTTCAGCCACACATAGCGTTTTGCATTTTGGCCAAAAAGTTCCATTTTGGTCTCATCTGACCAGAGCACCTTCTTCCACATGTTTGCTGTGTCCCCCACATGGCTTGTGGCAAACTGCAAACGGGACTTCTTATGGTTTTCTGTTAACAATGGCTTTCTTCTTGCCACTCTTCCATAAAGGCCAACTTTGTGCAGTGCACGACTAATAGTTGTCCTATGGACAGATTCCCCCACCTGAGCTGTAGATCTCTGCAGCTCGTCCAGAGTCACCATGGGCCTCTTGGCTGCATTTCTGATCAGCGCTCTCCTTGTTCGGCCTGTGAGTTTAGGTGGACAGCCTTGTCTTGGTAGGTTTACAGTTGTGCCATACTCCTTCCATTTCTGAATGATCACTTGAACAGTGCTCCGTGGGATGTTCAAGGCTTTGGAAATCTTTTTGTAGCCTAAGCCTGCTTTAAATTTCTCAATAACTTTATCCCTGGCCTGTCTGGTGTGTTCTTTGGACATCATGGTGTTGTTGCTCCCAATATTCTCTTAGACAACCTCTGAGGCCGTCACAGAGCAGCTGTATTTGTACTGACATTAGATTACACACAGGTGCACTCTATTTAGTCATTAGCACTCATCAGGCAATGTCTATGGGCAACTGACTGCACTCAGACCAAAGGGGGCTGAATAATTACGCACACCCCACTTCGCAGTTATTTATTTGTAAAAAATGTTTGGAATCATGTATGATTTTCATTCCACTTCTCACGTGTACACCACTTTGTATTGGTCTTTCATGTGGAATTCCAATAAAATTGATTCATGTTTGTGGCTGTAATGTGACAAAATGTGGAAAAGTTCAAGGGGGCTGAATACTTTTGCAAGCCACTGTATATTAGGAGTTCTGTGTCACGTGGGGCTCTTTAACAAATTTGGTTTGGAAGCCTGAGTTCAGGAGCTTATTTTGTTGGAATTGTTAAATAAACCTATATTTAACATATCAGTTCACAGCTTTAGCCTTTGAAAAATACAAGTAAAAATGTGAAAACCAAAAACAGTTCAGTGATTTTAAAAAAGCCCACAAAATTAGGAAATTTCAGTCCTTAGTCTTTTGCATTAAGTCCTAAGTTTTGTTCTATTTTTTTTTAATTTCTTTTAAATGTAAAAGACGAAGTCCTATTATAGTGCTGCACACATCATTACTTTTAAAGTCATCACGTAGTCATGGAAACAGTAAAAGCTAACAGGCTAGTAGAGTAAATATGAGACAGTACTAATTAATAATATTACATAGGACAACAGTATAGCACAATGCTTAAAATAAATGCTGATCTGCAACTTGTTAAGTATTTCCTTTGGGTTGATCCAGTTTTCACATGTGGGGTAAGTAGTTAAACTAATAAGCTCTGTTATCTGAGAATATAAAAGTCTAGTATTTTCCATAGAAAAGATGATGGCCATCACCAGAGACATGTGGGCATTAAAAAACAAAAACCATACCATGTTTTGCTTGCTCACAGATATTGTCTGTGTAAATGAATACAAAATTATTAATTTGTAATCATTTAAAGATAGAAATTTTAAACTGATTGCCAAGGTGCTCAAAATATATGAAGTGTATCCCAGTTAATGTCCATCAATTACATTGCTGGGCAATAATAAAATAACAGTTTTATCACCGTCTCAGAAGTCTCAAGATTTTTTGGATGCTTGCTTTAAAATGTACACTTTATTATTGGCTTCTAATTTGTCTTTATTTTCTTCAGGTATCAAAAATGCTGATGAAAATGAACTGAGGCAGATTGGCTCAGATCCAGATGAGACTTACGTATTTAACGTTGCCGATTTTTCTTTGCTTGTCAATATTGTTGATGACCTCACTACCAATCTATGTAACAGTGTGAAAGGCTCAGGTAGTTATGCTATTCAGTCACTTATTTGTAAAGATGTCCTTTACCCCAAAATAGTTTTTTATATAGTAAAAGAAAATGCATTATTAAGCAACTTTCCAGTATATATGAATTAAACAATTTCGTGTGGTTTGAAGTTATATATAAATGTCATTTCTATTAAAAGCAATGACTTGTTATTTACATTCTCTGCACTCCTGGCTTTGACTGAAACAATGTTGCAAGCCAGCTGATCAACAGACTTGGAGAAGATCTGACTCCTGTTACACTACATTGTCTAATGTCAGACCCAGAAAACAGAATCAGATAAATAAACATTGTTTTACTTGACATTACATTTACAAATAACATTAAAGCCACTGAAGGTAATTAATACATATTGGAAATTTGCTCAGAATGACACTTCTTACACTTTGCAAAAAAAGTTTTTTGGTGGAGGCCCTGAAATGCAGCTTCTTAGCTTGGCTTTTTAATCTTTAACTGTTGTGCTCCAGTCCACCTGTGCTCCCTACACCAGTATCCACACAGCGGAAACCCAAAAGACAGCACTCCAACATATACTTAAAATGCCTTTATTAAGTAGTTTTAGCAGTAGAGCAACATTGACAAAGAGACGCATAGGGGCATATTTACTAACCCACGAACGGGCCGAATGCGTCCGATTGCGTTTTTTTCGTAATGATCGGTAATTTTGCGATTTTTTCGGCGTCTTTACGATTTTTGCGTAAAAACGCGAGTTTTTCGGCGTCTTTATGATTTTTGTGTAAAAACGCGAGTTTTTCGTAGCCATTACGAAAGTTGCGCAAAGTCGCAATTTTTTCGTAGCGTTAAAACTTGCGTGAAACGTTGCGCCTTTTAAGTTTTAATGCTACGAAAAAGGCGCGACTGCGCAAAAGTGTTAACGCTACGAAAAAATCGCGACTTTGCGCAACTT
Source organism: Xenopus tropicalis (assembly GCF_000004195.4). NCBI lineage: Eukaryota > Metazoa > Chordata > Amphibia > Anura > Pipidae > Xenopus > Xenopus tropicalis. Next base: position 90,954,435 of record NC_030681.2, read on the forward strand.
TCGTAATGGCTACGAAAAACTCGCGTTTTTACGCAAAATCGTAAAGACGCCGAAAAACTCGCGTTTTTACGCAAAAATCGTAAAGACGCCGAAAAAATCGCAAAAAATACGAAAAAGTTGCAAAATGTTCGTTTCCAATCGGAATTTTTCCAATTCGGATTCGAAATCGTGTCTTAGTAAATCAGCCCCCTAGACTTGAAATGTTGCTATTCATTGCCTTTAGAGTTCATAATAAAGGCTTTAAGTAAACACACTTGGCTTTTTGCTGAAGGAACTCTTTAATTTAGATAAAGTGCAAAAAGTGGTTCGAATCTGTCATGTGTTTTTGCACTTTGCATTCTGCCCTGCACTTTGCAAAATTTCTGCAGGTTTCTGCTCTCCAAAATGGAAAGGAGGCATCTATGTTCCCTGTATGAATAGAGCTATTTGCATTCAGCAGTGCTGTATTTGTTAGGGGTGAGTGGTATGTGGGAGGCACATAGGTCTCACCATTTTTATAGTGATGGGTGTATTGGTACTGCAGTTATGGGATGGATTATATGGAATGCATGGGACCTAGAGTTTTCCAGCAAAACCAAAAAAAATAATTGTAGCTTTAGAATATTTTAACATGACATATTCCTGTAGTCTTATGGTTTTCTTAGCAAACTGTGGGGCTGTCTGCCCAAAGGGGTAGATGGGGCACAGCCTCAGCCTGGATGCCAGTTATTGTCTGAATCCTATTATTTTTTGGATATTGTCAGAACTTCAATAAACTCATATCTTAATGCATATTTAGACGCATTATGTCCTATATGGGGCATAACTAAATGTTGGACCACAAAAAGCAGCTTCAACTTACATAGTATAACAACCCGTGCTTTAATCTAAATGCAGGAAATGAACTGGAGCCACCTTCAGACCTAGTAACATCAGAGCCTACACCACGGAGCTTCAGAGTCACATGGAATCCACCTTCTCACAGTGTAGACCGATTTAGGGTGGAATATTATCCAGTGTCTGGTGGTCGACCTCTGGAGGTGAGATATGTAGTATTAAAGTAAAGTTAAGACCTTTTTATATATAAACTGTACAGGCAGCTACAAACAATTCCATGCCTTGCCTTTATATATTTTTTCATTTCAGATAACTTTCACCTTTTTTTTTCTTTTAGGTATTTGTTGGCAGATCAGATAGAACTACGGTTTTGACTAATTTAAAGCCAGAAACAGAGTATGTTGTGAAAGTGTATTCTGTGTTAGAAGGAGAAAGCAGTGAACCATTAGAAGGCACAGAAACGACATGTAAGTTATAGTCATATTTCAGTGGACAGCCTATGCGTTATTTATTTTATATGAAAAACATGACTGCACTCATTTCCATTGCTTGTTATGTGGAAACATATGTCTTTGCAAATCTGAGTCCCTTCTTCACAGCCTGCAGCAAAGTTTAAATACAAAATGTCTAATAATTTACCATCTAATAGAACTGATTTCCCAACAAAATTTGCGGGTAGCAGGTCTTTACCTCACACAAGGATGTTTTTATGAGTAAAATAAAACCTAATTACTTCTTGCTCAGTAATAGCGCAGAATTATCCTATTTGCATTCTTGAACAGATGGCTTGGTTACAAAGTGCGCATTACCACATGTGGCCTCAATTTACTTATGTTTAGTGCTGGTTAAAGTATTTTACAAAATGGCCTGTTTCATATAAACCAAACCACTCATTTAATGTATAGAAAATAACCAAGTAATGGCTAAACAAGGGTTGTGTCATAATATGCATTGATAAATAAGGGGGGATCCAGGCTATAAGGGAAATATTGTGATACCAGAAAAAAAATGATGAATTGCAGTACTAAAAAAAACAAACATACAAAATGGATTCCTGGTGAAGCTTTTGCTTGAACATGTTAAGTCAGTTTCACAGTGTACAACCATATGTCCCCAGTAGCCTGATACAGAGGTATCAACTTAGCATATTTTATTAATTTGGTATCAAATATGAAGCCTAGCATGCTTCTCTATTTGATATAATATAACAAATATGAAATAAAAGGGCTCCTAAACATGGCAGTGACTTAAAAGATTCATGAAGTGCATGGTCTTTTCCTTGCCTTATGTTGTATGTTTCTGACACTACAGTAAAACTGACATCTGGGTAACACAAGTGCAATCAATTTTTTCCTGGTTTAAAGGAACAGTAACACCAAAAAATGAAAGTGTATAAAAGTAACTAAAATATAATGTGCTGCTGCCCTGCACTGGTAAAAGTTGTGTGTTTACTTCAGAAAGTCTACTATAATTTATATAAATAAGCTGCTGTGTAGTATGGGGGCAGCCATTCAAAGGAGAAAAGGCACAGGCACATAGCAGATAACAGATAAAACACTATTGTATTCTATAGAACTTGTCTGTTATCTGCTATGTAACCTGTGCCTTTTCTCCTTTTTTCCAGCTTGAATGGCTGCCCCGTGGCTACACAGCAGCTTATTATATAAATTATAGTAGTGTTACTGTAGCAAACACACCAGTTTTACCAGTGCAGGGCAACAGTACATTATATTTTTATTACTTTAAAACTCTTTTATTTTTTGGTGTTACTGTTCCTTTAAGCCAACCTGAGTTTTTACACATATGTTATTTTCTTATTGTTTTACTGAAATGGATGAGGACCTTACAATCACCCCATGTCAAGGAAGAAAGCAGGGCTCTCTTTTACATACATATTACATATGTTACTGGTAGCTGAGGGCTTTTGCACTTTTTTCCACTTTAAAGGGCCAGTAAAAATGTAAAATGAAAATGCCCTAAAAGCATATACACATAATGTTCTTATAGGGCATACATTTTAGAAAGCATAACGTTTCTAGAATGTATTACAAATTTACTGGCAATGTGAATTTTGCCCCTGGCCTGCCTAGCTAAGCCATCAACCCACCCGCATCCTACCTCTTCACGATTTCCACTCGATTCACCCTCTATAGCAGTAAGTTGCCCCACAGTTCCTCCCCTTTTAACATCACTATCTCAATTGTATCATGACCCACCCCCTTTTGTCACCAATCCTAGCCAGCCAGTATAAAGGATTGTAAAAGGTGGCAACCCTATATTTGCATAAAAGCTAAAGATACACAGGCTTATTTTTGGCCAGTACTCAGCATATCCACTGGCACCACTCACTTGTGTGTCTGCCCCCACAAGCACTGCTTTATCCTGGAAGCAGACACAAGGACTGAAAACGCATATTCACACTTTTCAGCGCCAAAATCCATTTTGTGTGTCTATGCTCTGGTTGGCTGTGCCTCTGGGGCAGACACACACATGAAAGGTTACCAATGGAGGGGCTGTTCCTGGCCTGTGCTTATATGAAGACCAAGAAACGGCCGGTGTGGCATTACCCTAAAAATACTAGTTTATCAACATCAGCAGGTCTTCATTTAAATAAAATATTTTCTTCAAATTTGCTCAAATTTTTTAGTATGATTAGATTATTAAATGCAACAGAAATAATGCCCTCTATACTTACACCCACAGTGCCCATCCCTTCAGTCAGAAATCTTAACATATATGATATAGGAACCAGAACAATGAGAGTTCGATGGGAAGCTGCGCTTGGAGCTACTGGTTATTTATTGCAGTATGAGCCAGTAAACGCTACTGTGCCTTCAACTGAAAAAGAGGTGAGCAATACTTGCCTGGTGCTTTGTATAAATAAAAAGATTGCAGTTCATCTTGGGGCTAGTATTTGGCCAGTGAGAAATTCAATTGAGTATGCCAGTCCTTGAGAGACAACTGATTTTAAACTCTAATTCAAAGTACGTATTTCATTATTTTAATACCATGTAAGATCTTGCAGGATATCAAAGAGATACTCAAGCAGCAAACTGAAAACCAAATATTGATTGCTCAAGACATCAGTGTTCAAATAGTTACATGTGTTTAAAAAACAAGCACAACCGGCAGCCAATGGATGCAAATAATTTGTTGTAGTTCCGCAGCATTGGAACAGCTTCCTTGTTGTCATGCCTGATTTTAAGTTTTCTGAACATGCTTTAGATTCCCTCCTTCCCACCACAAATTATTCTTTTTCTTTTATCTGACATTTCTAGTTGAGAGTTGGTGCATCGGTGACAGATGTACTTCTGGAAGATTTATTCCCCAACACTGAGTACACCTTGACTGTATATGCACTTTTTGATGAGCTGATCAGTGATCCTCTTACCTCACAGGAAGTCACTTGTAAGTTTTGTATTTTTTTTTTTTTATTAAATTCTGGAAATTCTGGGCAAAGTTTTTGTTCTCACTGTCTAGGTGCCCAGGGCTGAAAAGTGTAGTTTGCACTTTACCCATAATTATTAAAAAAAACGCTCAAAAATGATCAGCTGTGTGCTTCTTAAAAAAATAATGTCTAAAACAAAGTAAATTATGAAAAAAAGAGTTGAATACTATAAAAAAAAAAGCTTCTTTGTATTTATTTTAACAGTACCCATTCAAGGCGTGGGGAACATTAGAGTGAGAGATATCACTCACAGCTCAATGAATGTCCTTTGGAGTGCTGCTCCTGGAAATGTTCTCAAATATATAGTAAGATATAAAACAGAGGAAGAAGAAGAATTCAAAGAGGTAAGATACCTAATTGCATTCTACTGCAGTTAAAGGAGTTGTTCACATTAAAATTAACTTTAAGTATGTATAGATTGATATTCTGAGACAATCTGCAATTGGTCTTCATTTTTTTATTATTTGTGTTTTATGAATTTTTAATCTTCTAGTTCAGCATTTGTCCAGTTTGGAATTTAGCAGCTGTCTGGTGGTCCAAATTACCCTAGAAACCAGGCAGTGGTGTATAAAATATAAACACCGAAGATCAATTGAAAATTTGCTAATAATTGCGCATTCAATATCATACTAAAACTTAGCTTAAGGGTCAGCCTTTTTTACACAGTTTAAGTTCCCCCTTTTCTCATTCCTTGTACATTAGCATTCAACCAGTGGGCCACTGTTTATTTTAAGTGAAATCAATAGCCAAAAGTACAGATCCGCTATAGAATAAAGTAGCTAGAATTACATTATACCCTATGCTACTAGTGGTTCAACCACCTACAGATTGTGACTGCCTGTTACACTTCTTTTACTAAATTTGGAAATGCATGTTATATTATAGGTGGAAGTGGATGGATCAAGGACAAGTACACGACTTACTGACCTTTTCTCACAAACTCTATATGAAATCAGTTTAACTGCAGTATATGATGAAGGAGTATCTCAGCCACGTACTACACAAGGAACTACAGGTAGATGGTTATGCTATAACACTGGCAACATATGCACTAATGCAGTAGCCCCTAGGAACCAATGAGATGGGGCTTTTTATTATTATTATTATTATTATTATTATTATTATTATTATTATTATTATTATTATTATCAGGCCAGTAAAATCTAAGTGCTTATTGCTTGTTACACAGTGGTATTTACTATTGCTAAAACCCAGGCCTTCCCAGAGTCCTCTGTCCTAAAATTCTGGACTTTTCCTTACTTTACATTTACACATATTTACATATATTCCACTTATCTACCTCCTCTTCTGTATGCAGCACTGTCAAACACAAGTAGTATTACATATAGCAGGGATCCCCAACTAGTGGCTCGTGAGCAACATATTGCTCGCCAACCCCTCTCAGTGCCCCCAAACCAGGTAGTTATTTTTGAATTCCTGACTTGGTGGCAAGTTTTGGTTGAATAAAAACAAGATTTACTACCAAATAAAGCCCCCTGTAAGCTGATAGTGTGCATAGAAGCTGCCTAATAGCCAATCTTAGCCCTTATTTGGCACCTCCATGAACTTTTTTGGTGCTTGTTTTCAAATGTTACCAGTTGTTATGGTTTTTTTTTGCTACTAGGCTGAAGTTCATTGTTAATTATAGATATTAGTGACCCACTGCCTAGGATCAAAAAAACTTAATTAGCCAAGCCAATTCTATAATACACCTCTGCCTCAGGTGTCAATTTAACAGCATCCAAGAGTTAATTATCAAGAAAAGGCTACATATGCAGTACTACCTGCAAAATTATATTTTATTTGCACAACATGTTTTGAGCCCCAGTGGCCCTTTGTCAAATGTTAATGGCTGAAATTCAGTAATTTCTATATTATAGATTCTGCATAAATTATATAATTTAATTATTATAGCAAAAGTAAAATATGTTAGTGCACTCAAATAGTGATGAGCAAATCTGTCTTGTTTCACTTCATCTAAAAATTTGCAAAACTACAGAAAATTTCAGCAATAAATTCGCAAATTGGCTACCAGTTTTTACACAACCACAACTTTTTTAAAGCAAACTTAACTTTTTTGAAGTGACTGTAACTTTTTTGACACGGCAGTGACTTTTTTTAAGCACCTTTTTCTTTCCTTGCAGCAAATTTATGCCTGGCAAAAAAATTTGCTCATCACTACACAAAAACAAATATATGTATGCGATTTGTACTGATAAATAACAGGAAACTTGAACCTTAAATCTGTGCTTCTTCCTCAGAGAGAACAGCCTAAAATTTTAGTATTTAAACGCAACTAAAATATGTATTATTCTAATTAAATATGCTCATGCTCATGTTCCTGCTAAGTGAATTTTGTATACCAACAGCACCAGTACCAGCTCCAGCAAACCTCCGGTTTTCTGAAATAGCAGTAACAAGTTTCCGAGGTACTTGGGAGCATGGGGCTCCAGATGTAGCTTTGTACAGGATAACGTGGGCACCAGTTGGAGCCATAGAAAAAAAGAAAGAGGTACGTTCTACTGCTCATATAGTATGGAGTTGATCCAAAGATGCCTAAAGGTAACTTTCTAACTCAGCAATTCTTTTTCCTAGACAATTGTTGATGGTGATATAAACACTTTGGTTTTTGATGAACTGGAACCAGACACAGAGTATGAGGTTTCAGTAACTGCGATTTACCCTGACGAATCAGAGAGTGAAGATCTGATCGGTGTTGAAAGGACATGTAAATATTCAATCATTTACTATAATAATCATAATCATAATAATAATAAAACAAACTTAATTTTTCCAATACTAACTGACTATTATTTATTTTCCTTTTATAGTGCCTGAAATAATTTCTACAACACCTGGTAAGTACCTATATAATATTTTGAAGTTTAGATTTCTTCTCTAAATGTAAAAGAAATTGCTTTGAAATATTAGGTACTTTGTAGAAAAGCAGTCTTTAATGCCAGCAAGTATTTTTCTTGGAAGAAACCACTATCAGTCATTTGTGAGCTGAATTATATTTATTAAATGCTAATGCCAGTATTTATGTACTTTATTCTGTTTTTAACAGACTTTTTATTTATTTTTTTATTTGTTCTTTTTAATTTTAGCCCTAAGGACTGGCCCTAGGAATCTACAGGTGTTCAATGCAACACAGAATAGTTTGACTGTACGATGGGATCGTGCTATGGGCGATGTGCAAAAATACAATATCTATTATAAGCCTGTTTCTGCTGCTGGTGCTGAACAAATGGTAACTATTGATATTACTTACTCTACCAATTAAAAAAGTGCTGCTGTAAGTTAAACACTCATATTGGAATACAATTGGTTTTATATGACATAGCAAACCCAATAATTTCAACATGGTTTATTGGTTTTGTTTTGCCAATTTTTTTTCGGCACCTACTAAAAATCTAAATTTTACAATACTGAACATGCGGGTGGTCCCAAATAGTTGAAAGGAACGCTTGGAAAATGGCTCCAGATGGAAGAACATAGGGCCAGGGTCCAAGGTTAGCGATCATTATTATTGGGGTATGCCCCCACCAGAGATTTTCACTTTTCAAAATCAATTACACAAATGCTCAGGGGTCATTCCCATTAGTTTTGTATGTACAATATTCATAATGTTGTTTTCATAAAAAATATTGCCATCTATGTACACGGTACAGAAAAAGGTAAGGCATGTAATTAAAACAATATCTACTATCCTTCTAAAAGACTGTAGGGCTCATTTACAAATGCATGTGCTTTTTGCAAAGCCCTTAAGTGGATGGAAAATCGGGTGCATGTTGCTGCAATTAATATTTTTTTACAGCGTGGCTTTTCTGGAGTTTAGGTATAATGTTAATAATAAGTTATAGTTCTCCTTCTTTTTGAGTACAATTATCCAAAACTCTCACTATTCACCAGGTATGGAAAAATTCATAATCCACTGCTCCTTGTTGGTCTCATTTGGTGTTTGAATATCCTTATTTGTAACTCAAAATGAAAACATGTCCAGTAAAGTTTAGAACAAAACAAAGAGATAAAGGTGGAGCAAACTCAAAGTGAGCAGTTGTGTGCCTGGTGTCAGTGCTGGTGCACAAGCATTGGCTTACAGATATAGCTAGCACTATCTTTGGAGGATGTAAAATTATGTGTACCAACTATAGAAGTACATTATGTTAAAGCATTATACTAAACTTAGTTTTATCAAGCAGTAATGTTAAAGGGCATTTACCAAACATTTTATATTGGTGTTTGCAGAAACGCCCACTTCAAAGTTTTCCCAGCTGTTCCTAGTAAAAAAAAAACCATCTGCTGAAAGCATAAAAAGAAAAATATATTTGTTTAAAAATAAATGAAAGACTTTATATCAAGATCCTGTGAGCCCAGCAGGATATTGGCATCAGCCCCCATTTCTTCTGATATAGCCATGCAACAAATAAAGAAGGAATATTTTTAGTTCATTTAGAAACAACCAACAGTGGCAAAGCTGCACTGTATAAAGCTCCAGAATTCAAAAGTTTTTTCTTTCTGCTCATAAGGCAAATAATCAGTTAAAGAGATACTGACACCAGAAATGAAACCTTTTTAACATCTATCATAACATTGTCTTTGCATGAGCTTTATAATTTTGCCAAAAAAGTATTTTCTGATGTTTTCCCATTCCTTATCTAATCCCCCATGTTCTTCTATGAGGGGGCGGCCATATTTGTGCAGCAGAAGCCCATTAGCATTAGAAGATATAACTGACAGGTTGAAAAGGGACAGTCAGGTTGGCAAAACAGTCAGGTTTAGGAACTTCAAGCAACAATTACATACAAAACCAGCCCTAACAGTGAAAAAATATCAACATGACCTATAGGTAACTTTTTATGTAGATTCATAATTTGAAAAGTCATTTTTTTGTGTCAGTATCACTTTAATAGCATAAAACAATGATTTTAAAATTTATTATGCAAGTTAAAAACAAAATCAATTGATTTAGATTAAATGATTATAAGTCTACCTAATTCAGATCTTCAAAAAGCTTCAATGTAATCAATACTTACATTGATCAAATGGGAGGCTGAAGAATCATAGGTTTCCTATAACTCCAGTTTGCTCTGATAGATGTGTGGGTGGGTGTAGTTCTAGGGAATCATACCATTGTGTTGCTGCTTTCTGGCTTTTCAACCATGGGATAGCCTATGTGAAAATAATCACAATAATCCCAGAGCACTATTCATAAATTTGCAAAACAAATAAATATTAGATTCAGTCAACAGACTATGCAATGAAAATGTACAATGAAATACATTCAGTTCTCCAGACCTTGCAAAATGAGTTATTTCTTGTAGGAGGCAGAAGAATTTGCTTTAAGGCAAAATAAAAAAATAATTGAATTTTCATATTCAAGCAAATGATATAAAAGTAGAAGATTTTATGAACATTATATTTGTTTGAGGTCATTTACATTTTAACAGAACAAAAACTGTATAGGTATGTTAAAATAAGTTTATAAACTAGGCCCATAATGAGTGATGTAAATCAAATAAATGTATAGGTAAAACCAAAGGGGTCAAGTGCAAACAAAATAGGTCAATGAGGGGGGTGCAAGTGCAGGAGCACCAAGGGGCACAAGAGCGTTCACATTCATTTTCATTCTAGGAGCACTTGACCCCCCTTTTGCTTTGCATTCTGCAAATCTTGCATTCAGTGACAAGCACAATGGCAGGAGGAGCAGCTAGCCCTGTCCTTACAGATGGCACATGAATGTCCAGAAAGCTCTATATTTACTTTGTTGGAAATAGTAAAAAAAAATAATAATGTGCATTAGCATATAGAGTTCCTGCATATGATGGCCTATGGTAAACGGAGTGTGTGGCTCTTTAATACGTTTTGCTTCATTCCCCTTCTATTTATATTCTACTATCTTCAAACATGTACATTTTTTGACAAATGAGGTTCCTATATCCCAGTCCATTGTCAAACTTTGATTAAATTATTTTATGCTCACTCCAGCCAGTCATTGCATTTTAATTATATTTACCATATGTGTAGCCTACAGCTTAACATTAGTGCTATCATTCAGTGCATTTTGTGTACCAACCACACATGGGCAGTTCATATTTAAAAAGGCCTATAAACCCTGGAATGCAGATCTTATCAAAGTAAAGTTGAGCTATTTTTGGCAGCCTAAAGCAACAATGAATACAAGGCAAGAGGCACGGAACAACGTTGGAGGTGTCTCTATAAAATGCTATTAAGGTTTGCCTCAAGGTAACATAGGCTCGACAGATGTTTTACAAAGCTTTGTTGGAAATCATGGGATAGTGCAGCCTTTTTTATTTTTATAGAGCCATTAGCATCACAAGTCTTAAAAATTATTGACAAAATACCAAACACAAGTGAGTAGATTTCAAGCAACTTTCCAAACAGAAAATTATGATATTTATCTAAGTAAAAGAAATGCTTATAGGAGAACTAAACCTTTAAAAATGAATATGGTTAGAAATGCCATATTTTATGTTTTTAGTAGTATTGATATAGGTTGTTACAGTTGTCACCGGAGCTCCCCATCTTGGATTCTGTCCCCCCACCCCCACCCGGAACTGCCCGGGACAATGCACATGCTCAGTGTGGTCTGAGCAGCCATTCAGAAGCTGAGCTTAGGGGTCATTGCAAATTACGAAACAGAAAATGAGGATTGTCTGTCATATAAGCTGATGCTACAGGGCTAATTATTCAATTCTGATGCAAAGGCCCTGGTTTTAGATCTGTCATGTAATGTGAATCTGAATTAATTAATACAGATTTTTACTGTTACATTTATACTCTATTTATATAGTATATTATGAGTTGGTCCCTAAGCTCAGTAACTGACAGGAGCACAGAGCATGTGTAGGGAATCTGCAGAAAAGAAGTTGGGGAGCTACTGGGGCATCTTTGGAGGCACAAATCCTCCCTGCTAAAGGGTTGTGGTCACCTTGGGCTGGTACAGAAACCCAAAACATAATGTACAACATTTCTGCCCTAGTTCTTTAGTTAGGCTAAAATAGTATATATAATATAATACAGGTATCGGACCCCTTATCCGGAAACCCATTATCCAGAAAGCTCCGAATTACGGAAAGCCTGTCTCCCATAGACTCCATTGTAATCAAATAATTAGGATTTTTAAAATTGATTTCCTTTTTCTCTGTAATAATAAAACTGTACCTTGTATTTGATCCCAACTAAGATATAATTACTCCTTATTGGATGCAAAACAATCCTATTGGATTTAATTAATGTTTTATTGATTTTTTAGTAGACTTAAGGTATGAAGATCCAAATTACGGAAAAACCCCTTATCCGGAATACCCTTGGTCCCGAGCATTCTGGATAACGGGTCCTATACCTGTACCTATATATATATATAAAACCAGTTACCCTAATGAGTTTCTGAAACACTATAATTCCACTATAATTTCTAATATCAGATGTACAATTCTGTATTAGTTGTTATAAAGAATCATATATGGGTGCTTTAGTTATGTGAATGTACTACTCACAATTACAAATAACTCTCTAAAATGGCATCACTGTTGCCTCTTTTTAGCTGTCAGCAATACTGTTTGCTTCACTGACTCATTTTTTTTTCTAATAAATGGGAGTAAATAGTCCCTGTGGGTGATTTATTAAGAGAGCGCCACATCCTTTGCAAAGTATCTTCTTTATTTGTATTGTGTATCTTTATAGACACTTTACCCTTTGTTCATTTTTGACAATCCTGTATTTATTAGACTGTGCCATATGGTTACATTCATTTTCAGGTGTGGAACATCTTCTCTTTTATCCTATATAGTCTTCAACTGACTTTCTCTTGAAGTAGTTTCCAGCTGCTAATAAAACACAATCACATTGTTTTTTTTCTTCAAATGTCTTAAGCTACAGAGGGTATGAAACAGAATATTGGCAAAACGACAACACTTTTAGGTTTTTTTCACAGACGGTTATTCCAGCAGGACAATTGGCATATCTAAAGTTCAGATTAAAAGGTTTATTTACTAACCTTCTCCAGCTGTAGAGATAGGATAAACATGGGAAACAAGTAATGTATAAAGACATATTATTCCTGTTAACCAGTCTGGTACAGAACTAGCCTATCTAAAAGATTTTCCTTGTGTGGTTATATAGCAAATAACATCAACATGTTTCACAGAACAAAAAAATAAACAGCTTTCCGTTCATAATTTTTAAGGTGCACTTTTTATTTCTAAATTACACTGTTTACATAGCAAATAATTCACTCTATCATTTCAATTGTTATTCTTGAAGCAACAAATGTATTTTTTTTAGTTGTAATATTGGCGTGTAGGCAGCCATCTCAGTGCATTGTGCCTGAGTCTGAGATTTCAGAAAGAGCCAACGCTACACATAAGAACTGCTTTCAGATAACGTATTGTTTCTTCTACTCCCATCTAACTGGAAGAGTCCCAAGCCGGACTTGGATTTCGTACTATTGAGTGCTATTCTGATATCTATCTGCTACCCTCCCATTGTTCTGCTTATCGGCTGCTGGGGAGGGGGGTGATATCACTCCAACTTACAGCTCAGCAGTAAAGTGTGACTGAAGTTTATCAGAGCACAGGTCAAATGGCTGTGGCACCCTGGGAAATGAAGAATATGGCTAGCTCCATGTGAAACTGGTACATTTTGAAAAAAACATGTTTTCCCACGGTGGTATTCCTTTAATGTTTAGTATCTTATAGAATGGCCAATTCTAAGCAACTTTTCATTTGGTCTTCATTATTTATTTCTTGTAGTTTTTGAATGATGTACTTTCTTCTGACTCTTTCCAACTTCTTAATGGGGGCCACTGCCCCAGCAGCCAAAAATCTTTTGCCTTTTGAGGCTAAAATGTTATTGTTATTTTTTATTATTTTTCTACTCATGTCCTCTCCTATAAATATCAGTCTCTCATTCAAACCATTCCCAAAGCTAATTTGAACCCTAACCACCAGATTATTGCTGAAATTTCAAACTGGAGAAATGCTGAATAAATAGTAAAATAATAAAAAAAACACAAATAATAAAAAAATGCCTGCACTTTCACATGTACAGCAGCCAAACTTCTCCAATCCATTAGGCATGGAGCATAATATAGGCCTCCATAAAACTGGAAGAAGGAAAGATGAGCAAAGTACAGGTATGGGACCCATTATCCAGAATGCTTGGGACCTGGGCTTTTCTGAATAAGGGGTATTTCCATAATTTGGATCTCCTACTTAAAGTCTGCTGAAAACATTATTTAAACAGTAATTGAACCCAATAAAATTGTTTTGCCTCCAATAAGGATTAATTATATCTTAGTTGGAATCGAGTACAAGTACTGTTTTATTATTACAGAGAAAAAGGAAATCATTTTTAAAATTATTTGATTAAAATGAAGTCTATGGCTGATGGCCTTTCCGTAATTTGTAACTTTCTGGATAATGGGTTTCCGGATAAGGGGTCCAATACTTGTATTTGTATCCAGAGGAGGACATCTTTCTCCAGTGAGTTGGTGGGCCTCATGTAATAGAGCTTGTGTATCTGCAGAAAACATACACTCATTATTAACAAAGATGCATCCAAATTAATGCAAGCTTTTGTGAGAGGTAGGCTAATTGTAATCTTTCTGTGGTAACTAAGTTTAAGGGGCAGATTTATCAAAATGTGAGTTTAGAGCTTAATAAATATAACTTATTTAATATTGCCTGTTGCCTCATTTCAATCATGAACTGAATATTTGATGGGTGAGTACTGTAGAGTATATGTCAGCTTATTTATTTTGTCTTTAGACAAGTGTTGGTGGAAAGCAGAACAGTGTTGTTCTTCAGCGACTGCAGCCAGACACTCCATACAACATTGTTGTTTCATCAAGGTACATTGGAGATGAGGAAGGAGGAAATATCTCAGGGAGAGGAAAAACAAGTAAGACATTGGTGATCCTAAATATTCTAAATGTATTGAGTAACTTTTGTTCATTCAGTATTTTTAGCACAGAGCTGTCCAAATGGAGACCTGGGCTGGAATCTAGCCTTTAAATAGTTCCTATGATCCCCAGCCCCTCAAAGCACCACTGATCTTAATGTAGGCCATAATCATTTTAATGGCTTTTTATGAATATAAAAGACAACTGGCCCATTAAACAGCATTTGGACAGCACTGTTCTTGCAGATTTAATTTGCTCTACTTTTGGCCCAGCTAGATTTCAGAACATTGAAATAAAAAAATTTAAAGAGCATGTCTTAATGTTTTATGTGGTTCAACTCAGATGATGAAATTGTGCAGCATTCTTAGCATTTATTCCTACCTTGCAGAGCCCTTAAATACAGTGAAGAATCTAAGAGTGTATGACCCAACAACAAGCACTTTAAATGTACGTTGGGAAGCTGCAGAAGGAAATGTGCGGCGGTATAAAATTTACTATGTACCAACTGCTGGAGGACCAGAGGAAACGGTAATGTCTTATGTGAATAAAAATAAAATTGCATAAAAAATATGCATTGTAATATTTCTCATTACAAACTTTTATTGCATATAGAGCTTTTCTATGAGGCCTTTTTGAACTAGTTTTTTGACCATGACGTCAGAAAATGTTACTACATATACTGCACACTGACGCAAAATATAGAACAGGCAATCATTTTTCCACTGGTCTGTTGTAAGTACAGTATTTGCTGTGTAGGTGAAAGGAAATGTTTTTTGAGGGAAATTCATAAGGATAAAGCAAAATGTATGTTGAGAAATGCAATACATGAAGATATACTTTGAGCTATTTATATTCTGTTTCATTTGTACAGGTGACAGTGCCCGGAAATACAATCTATTCAGTTCTTAGGAATCTTCAGTCTGATACATCATATACAGTAACTGTTGTTCCTGTCTATTCTGAAGGAGAAGGAGGTCGTATGTCAGAAACAGGAAAGACTTGTAAGTAATCCTGGCCTTTTATTACCATTGTTATTTTGCAAGGTCATTTTAATTAATAATTCAGATCTTTCTAGATATTTATTTGTAGGTATAGCTGCATTCATTGTCATAAAAAATAATGTTTTTCTTTTTTTGGTGATCATTTCCTATTTAGAGATCAACCAAGCCATCATAGTTTGAGCTGACCAGGTTGGTAGGCTCTGCAACTCTAGGGGTGGTGCCTTCTATAATGGACAGAAGAACATTTACACCTTCTAAACAATAATAGCTTGGTTTGCTATTACACAATTATTGTTCTTTCCTTTTCTAATGCAGCCACATCAGCTTCTCTTCATTTGTATTGTGTTAGGTTTGCTATTGCCAAACAAATTAGTTTGCAAGTTGCAAAGCTTGCTATAGGTCTAGTCACCTATACCAGTCAATTAGTTGCCAAAATTTACTAGTCACCTATTTAAAAGCCACCATACAGTTGAATGGTATGAGTTATTATACCTGAGTTTACATAAACATATATAATGATATACATTAAGGGGATTATCTATTATCACTCATTTTTACAGAGTTGTAATCATAGTTACGTCTTGGTAAAACATTACTGGTGCATTAAGATTTAACAATGTATTTTCCCTACTGGAATCAATTGTTCCAGCTCAAAAAAATAATTGTCTGAATTGATCTTCTTCTAAGCTTGATAAAGGGCCAATTTGAGCATGTAATGTTGCTGTAATGCCCCAAAAATGCAATAAGAGTACATGGTACATGGAGCTGTTTCAATATTTTAGGCTGTCAAAATAACAACAGTTGAAAAATGATCTGTCAAGTTTCAAGTTTTGCTAAAGTAATTTCTTCTTCCAGTATTTCCAAAGGAAGGCAAAAAAACAACCTGTTTGCCACAAAAGGGAAAATAAATCCTTCTGAAATTGGCACCTGGGACTGATGCTTGGCTTTACATCTAAAATATGAATTCATGTCAGTTGCTTTACATTTTCTCAGTTCCTAAAAAGGCATTTGTTCATGTCTTATAGTTATTTTTGTACCTGCCAGTACAATCGCTTCAGGCTGAGAATTCCACAACTTCACTCATCTCGCTTTACAAAAAAAAGCCTTACAATAAAACCTACATATATTACACTACTTTTGCACAGGAAAACAGCTTGAGGGATAACTACATTTTAAATTCTCACATATTGCTCTAGAAAAATTCTGGCGGCATCCAGATCATATGCAATAGAAATACTATTGCTTATTATTAAAAGTAGAAAGACTTCATTAAGTATTGGAGAAAGGCATCGCCATGAAGGACTTTTTTTTTAGCACATTGGCATTCTAATTAGAATATGGTTGTTACATTCTAAGGAATTTGGTATGTTAATTGAGTGCCTTTAATTTAAGTGTGAATTCAAACAATTTATTTCTCAGTATACAGTACAATACCACATACTGCACAAATCATATAACAGTGGACACACAAACCATAATTACCTTAATGTGGCCTTTAAAACTATTGTTAACTAACTATGGTGTGGCAGCTAATGTCATTAATACACAAAAGGGATTGTAGGCATCAGAAAACTACACTAATGCCCTTGGGCAATATGCCTATAAAGAAGAACTAAACTCTAAAAACAAGTATGGGTAGAAAGTCCTGTTTTTTTATATACTTAACTTACCGCAGAGTGTCTATAACAGTTATGATTCAGGTCTTTAAAGTTTTTACAGAAAGTGTCAGGAGTGTCAGTGACATTGCACATGTTCATGAGTTGTATACTCTTTATATATATTGTGCATCGCTTCCTAAGCTCAGTAACTGACAGCAGCACAGAGCATGTAAAGGGAATCAGCAGAAAAGAAGTTGCGGAGTTATTGAGGCATCTTTGGTGGCACAGATCTTCCCTGCTAAAGGGCTGTGGTTGCCTTGGGCTGGTACAGAAGCCCAAATCATAATGTGCAGCTTTTCTAACCTACTTGTTGCCTCAGCTTTAATTTTCCTTTAAAATGTGTTTATTGTGCTTCTCTTCCCTATAAACAGATACTTTTAAAACCACATAAAAAGTAACCTTGTAAGTCAGTGCCAAAACATGATAGGACTTCAAGCATACAAATACAGATTGGACAGATATAAGAACTATATAACTATATAAGAATTATATAACTATATAAGACTATATAAGAATTTCAACAAAATTTCATCAAAAATATTGGTAAAATAAAAGATATTTGTTATACAAACTAATTTAAACAGCAAGATTATCGCCATGCAGGCCTAAAGTTTTGCAAGGCACCAGTGTAAATTGTGACTCGTTTTCCTCATCTCCACTGGGTCATAAAATTGTACTTAATTAGTATGATATAAAATAAACTAAGTAAAGAAAATAGCTGAGATATGATGTTGAGACCGCTTCACATATTCAGCATATATAGTGCAGAAACTTTATACAACATCATTTGATAGGGCAGGTTGTTGAAAGTTGTTAGGATTAATCTACTAACAAACAGCACTATTTATTTAACTCACAGCAGCCAATCAGCAAATAGCATTGATTAGTCTAGTGCAAACAAGACAATAATAACAACTGTCTGTTACTGGTGCAATTTAGCATTTATATTAGCAAGATAGTAGATAAAATGCTTTTTTAAACATTTTAAAACTGCAGCGGAGCAAGGCTGTAAACATTTCTTTGTTTATGAAGACATTTGTTTGTTTAGCCATTGGCTTCTGTATGACATAACTTTAGTTACATTACATCATGTTTAAAGGGTTTTAAATTATCCACTCCCAAAAATGTTAAATCATTATTCACTTTTTCCCTAATTTAGTGGTGCGGGGAACAGTTCGAAATATTCAAGTATACAACCCCACAACAAACACTTTGAATGTTCGCTGGGAGCCTGCGCCTGGACAGGTCCAGCAATATAAAGTCAACTATGCTCCACTTCTTGGAACAAGGCCTACTGAGTCTGTGAGTCATTTTTCTTTGGGATTATAAACATTCATGCGGCGTGCATAGGGCTGGGTAGCTACATTCTTTTGTTTGGATTCCGTGTGAGTAATTTGGAGGTTTTGTTCATTTACTATAGATTTTTCACTGTCTCTAATGTGGTGATTAATGTTTTTGTAGAATTCATTGTGGCCTTGTATACAGTTATCAGATATTTCAATGCTATGTGGTTCTGTATTTAATTTCCTGTAATGGGACATTCATCTAAAGTCTGGGGTTATGTACAAGAAAAAAATAAAATAACACAATTCCCTTGGCCATTTGTAGGTTGTAGTTCCTGGCAATACTCACAACGCGCTGCTGGAGCAACTTATTCCTGACACACAGTACTCTGTAAATGTTGTGGCTCTTTATGCAGATGGTGAGGGGGATCCTAGCCCTGGTGAAGGAAAAACATGTAAGTGTATCCACTACCCACTTCTATGATATTGCTATAAAAGTATGATTCAGCTTTGGCTCTCCAGCCTTCCTCAGTCTTAACATTGGGCAAGATACTTATGGTGAACAAAAGTTAAACATTACATTACATTCAGTGTGTCTCAAACGTTAAATCATTTTTCCATTATCAATTGTCACAACTTGTTCAAAAAGTATATCGTTACTGTACACAAAGAAAAAATTATTCGTTCAGAGGAAAATCTATTTGCATTGCTCATTTTCCCTCTGAAGCCCTATCATTACATATGAAATTTGTGTCTAAGCGATAAGATTTTAGCGCATGCTGCCATATATCTATTGCATATACCTAGCAAATACTCTGCACTATAATTTTGCACCCCTCGGCACCACTGAATTAAGCTCAAATGATTTTCATAAAATGTTTGCCTGGATATAGATCTTTGCCACACTTTCCTAATTTTGAAGTCAATAACCCTAACATCTGTCATTTATTACTATGTTATTGGAATTTTAAAATGATGATGGACAGTCTTCTGATGGGGAGTTCTGGAAGCAAATACTGGAATTACTGGGTTGTTGAGAGTGTATGTCTGTTGTTGCAGAATGGAGGCCGATTAAAACAGTTCGAGGTGGGTGGGGTTTGATTAGTTGCATCTGAAGAGACAGTATAAATAGAACTGCTTATTTCTGTGGAGTTTGCTTGTTTGCAGGGCTTCTTTGTTACTGGCAGCATATTTACTAGGAAAGACTTTTTACAGGGTTAAAACAACAAAGCAAATGGAATGCTATAATGCTACTTAGCGGAAGTACCTTGAATGAAAGGAAAGGTGTAGCAGCAGTAGTAGTTTTAATATTAAAACATTTTAGTATTGAGGCTGCATTTAAAGCACTCAAGTTAACTGGGACAGCTAAAACTTTTATTAGGTACAAGGGGACCAATAAAGCATACAAAAAAAGATACACTAGATACACAGGTATCTCAGCATTAGTTCTTTGTTACTTATCCATGTGGATAAAACTGTTTGAAAACACTTTGCATCATGCATTCTATCTGTAACTGTCATATATACTATACTAATGTACGGCCCCTCATACAAAATTAGTGCAAACTTCTCAAATGCTGCAATAAATGTTGAATGTATAACTGAGGTTTTGAAGAGAGGAAATATTTCCGTGAGCATACTTTAATCCTCCAGTACTTTATGCTAAGTTCAGTATAAAAGTTTTGAAGCCACATGTCTAGGTAAGCTGCTGCCTGGCACAATTTTAACATTACTGGGCACCAAATGAAATTAAACAATAATTCAGAGTCTACTGCTCTTGTAATTTACTGTTCTTCAGTACTCTTGTGGCACCTGAATGGAAAGTTCAGCTCTGTATTATATTAGAATTTTCCTTTCTTTTGCTGACTACTTTGTAAATCCCTCCAGCAATTCTGGAGCCTTCCAAATATTTGTGGTAACCCTCTTTCCACATTTTGTACTGTGGTAGGTTTATTCCTTAATAATCTGTCATTATGCGCTGGCTGGCTGGCAGCGTTCAACTATGAAGGCTTTGTAAAGTAACCAGACACCACAAGTTTGGAGATTGTCGATAGTCTCTTTTTTACCTTTTCATAATAAATATGTTGTTATTGTTAAATATAACTTTCTTATTAATAAAATTAAGGTAATGTATTATTGTGTTTTGTCTATTTTAGTACCTCGCAGTGGGCCAAAAAATATTAGAGTTTTTGGAGAGACCACTAACAGTCTCTCTGTGAACTGGGATCATGCTGATGGACCAGTCCAACAATACAGAATCATCTATTCACCAACTGTTGGAGACCCCATTGATGAATATGTAAGTTGTATTATGATTTAAAAAGAAAACCCAATCAACCTACCACTTGCAAGAATAAAGCTATATACATAGCTATATAAATATAGATATATACAGTAGTAGCTAAAATAATTCAATATTGCTCTAAGCCCTAGGGGTGCACACAATTTAATATCTTGATGATCTGATAATATAACCTTTGCTTGGATGTTACATGGTAATTAAAACTGATGAGATGAACTGGTAATGAGATTCCTTAAATTATATAAAGAAATTGTTCTCATTTATGTTCCAAAAAAGGCTTTCGCAAGCAGACACTTAACAAAGTATTTTGACATGTGTCCAAACCATACAGTTTGTCAAACCACTTTTATCCATATGTTACCATTTTGTAGAAAATGTGCTTTTTGTTGAAAAGACAAGCATTCCACATGCAGTGGCCTGTGTGTTAACCAGATGTATCAAGAATCATCACTCTGCTACAAAATGTCTCCAAATGGTTCCCTCAAACGATTGCAGTCCAATGTCTTTTTTTCTAACACCAAGGGTCTATGAAGTTGCCTTTGCCACTATAACAACCTTTACTCTTATAGGCAGGTTTAGCATTAGATGTTGTAAAATGCTTGTTTGGAATTGCTTCCATTTAGTCACAGTAGCATTTATAAGGCACAGTTAGCATTCCAATTTATCCCACGGCTGTTAAGTTGGGTTGAGGCCAGGGCTCTGTGCAAGCCAATCAAAATGACAATAGGGACCCTAGCCTAGGCAATGACAAGCAACATCAATGCATTATTGCCCCTCCAGAAAACTTTACATTGTACAACTTGAACTTTACAAATTGAAGGACTAATTTACTAAAAAAAAATTACAAATGTTCAGCACAGAAGTCCATTCTTATAATGAATCTTTCTGATCCCTTTTACTATAACTTTTACTGCCTTGTAGTGTGGTTTCCATTCAGCCCTGTCTCTTAACTCTACTTTTTATGCTTTTATAAGCTATGTCTTCAGGAATTTATTCCCTCCCCTTTGTACTTCGGGTTCTTTCACTAGCTGACATATGTTGCATCCTTCCACAGAGCCTGGCCAGCACTTTCATTATACATTCTGCAGCTTATACTGTAAGCGCTTTCACTTTCCGCAGCTGAAACTTGGCAGAAGCTGGTTACTTCTCAGGTTCTGGCTGATCAGTTCAGCACCTCAAATGGGAATTTAGGACCAGGGGGATAGAGGGTATCAAGAACTAATTGGTTGGAAAGAATTGCAGTAGACAAAAAGTTTCCAGTTAAGAGCAGACAGGGTCAGAAAGGACAGAATTCAGAATGGAACAAGCATGACACAGGCAGAAAAAAAAATCCATCCTGGAAAATACTAACTTGGTCATGACAGAATCCAGGTTCACTATGCATGGAAAGACAAGGTTGATAGCACTAGAACAAGGCTGGAAAGATTGGTTGGAACAAAACCAGCAGACTGGACTGTTACAAATCTACACAGAAGCCAAATACTAAAGTCTACAGCAGCTAGTCATGCAAAGCAGGGCCTCTAATATAAGAATCAAATCAGAGAGGATTTACACCAAACAACTTACTGTTTAATATGGCAAATATCAACACAGCTAAATGTTTGTTAACTTAAGCAAATTGTAAGCCTTTAACAGATATAATACTGTTGGTTAGAAAGCTCTTTCTATTATAATTTTTTTAGACAACAGTGCCTGGTAGGAGAAATAATGTGGTACTGCAGCCCCTTTTGTCTGACACGCCATATAAAATTACTGTGGTGGCAGTTTATGCTGATGGTGATGGAGGACAACTGACAGGAAAAGGAAGGACAGGTAAAATATTTATACTGTTGCATGCTATCGCGTATGGCACAACATGCTGGATGTATTAAAACTTATTTCCTGTTATTGCATGATAGAAAATAGAGCACAGATGCAGATATTAAACATACCAGGAGAGTCCTTTGTGCTTTAGATTTGTGTCCTGCAATTCAGTTCTGCCTTTCCAGAATCAAGATATTAAGTACAGATGCTCTTAGCAGATAAAAGAAACACGTGTCAAGGGTCTAGCCGTGCTTTACCAATGACGTCCAAAACCCTTCTCTTTATCAATTAATATTTTTCAGTCTTAAAAATACCAGCTTTCATGTCACATTTTATTTTACATTAAAGGAATTAGTAACAGAGTTAACCTTTAGGGCTTTAAACCATAAGTTATTTGGCAATGTTACATACTGTATATCTGTAAATCTATATATTTTCCCTTTTTTTAAAAGAAAAAAATTGTTGATTTGGTTTTAGTGGGTTTGATTGCACCACGGAACCTTCAAGTGTCTGATGAATGGTACACAAGATTTAGGGTTTCCTGGGATAGAATACCATCTCCTGTTCTTGGATACAAGCTGGTTTATCAGCCACGTGGTAAATATATAAATATTTTAACAGTGACATATATTGTCAAGTTACCATTACTTTTTCATTTGTTTTTGGTTATAGTAAAAAAAAATATTAAAAGTTGAATGGATCATTATTTGTCTCCAGCTCTTTCTTATTTTCCCTTTCTTATTGTCCCTGCTTATGATTTTTATTTGCTGGCTGTTCTTTATTCAGCATAGTGTTTATCTATTTGTAAAATTACATAATTTATCCTCATGCAGGGGGTATAATTTCACATCATTATTTTATCACGACCTTTAGTAGTGGGAACATCATGACTTTCTGCTATAGATTCTATGCTTTTTCAATATAAGCAGTGGTAAATCACCCTTTTTCCTTTGTAAAGCCAAATGCTGTCTCCATGCCATACAGAAGTACAAGGGTAGCATATGTTCTGGATTTTTAACTTACATATTTTGCCCTCAATAACATCACTACTGGCTCCAGTTAAATGTGATAATAGTATAAAACCAGTAATCCAGAACTTTCTTGCAAAGCATTTTTGCTACTTGGCATGTCCATAAGATACTATTGTTTGGCCTGGCCATAGCATTCCTAATTTGCTTTATTGAGTGTCTTCAACCTACAAGGAGCCAATAACTTTTGTAAAATATCAGACAGGGTGCATAGTTTGACATGAGGAGAACTGCCAGCGGAAAACCACCAATAACTAAAGGGAGGCATAGAAACACCAGAATAAACCACAAGTTACACAGCAAGAGAGAAACCATTAAAATATGCCAGGAAATGTCTAAAGAGGCACTAGTGGTAACTAGAAATGATATAAGTAAATTAATATTGAAATGGAAAATTATTATTGACATGTAAATAAAATAATTGAATGTGTGCTTGAATTTCAGATTCAGATGAATCAATGGAAGTATTTGTCGGGGATGTGAGCTCCTACACTTTGCAGAACCTGTCTCCTGGCACCACATATGATGTGAAAGTTTACGCTCAGTATGATACAGGATTAAGTGGGCCCCTATCAGGACCTGGGACAACTTGTGAGTTTATTGCACATACTGTGCTGTTTGCAAAGCTCAGCTGCACATTTCCCAATGAACCCTTATAAGTTATTCTTTGCAGTATTATGTCCCCTTTGAAGAAATGCAGAACTTTTGATCTGCATATAGATGCTCTACAAACCTCACCTCTCATTTAGAAAAATGCTTATCATAAAGAGCAGAGATTCTTGGCGCAATACAGTAAACACTGAACTAAGTGAAGACGTTTCATTAATCTAGTTTACACATTTTCACACAGATCCATGATTTCAAAAACTTTTGCATTTCAAGCTTGTAACGTTTGTTGTTTTAAAGTTAAAGGAAGGAGAAGAAAGTTTACAGGACATTATCATTTTCCAGATAGCTTATTTAGAAGAATATCAGCTAAAAGTGACCACATCTGTTACTGTTATCGCCCTCTGCTATGCTAGTTTTTAACCATCAAGACTTAAGGATGTAATTATTCTTCATATTTCACAATCATGTGTCATGTGTTTTCTCTTGGGTTTTTCTGTTTGTTTGGAAAATATTTCTGATAAAAAAAAGTGATTTTACATTTTGACACACCCTTATAACTTACATTTAGTCCAAGACTCACTTGGTAAAATGCCTTTGATTGATTATATTTATCAGGGTACTGCTGATCAATACTGTGGCTCTCAAGCGTTTCTGAGTCTTGAAGTTTTTATAGGGTGGGAGGGCCACAGGTTGCATATCCCTAATATAGATTAGAGCCACTGTTGCAGTGGTGTATTAAAATCCGGGCTATCATAAGTAACAGCACAGGGAATATAATTTAAATATGCAAAATTATAACTTAATCACATAACCTTGTGTGACTAGTTTAGTTAGTATACACGTTTAACTTCCTTTTATTTTTGTCTAGTATTATATCATTTAAGTTATTATTAGGAATGCAATTCATTTACGAGAATGATTGCATTTCAAATTATGGCTCAAAGAATCAACTATAGCATGCCTACAAACAAAACTGACAATGTGGAATCCTTGCTTTTATACATAGAAGCTTTTGTAACATTTATATTGTCTAACAAAATCCAAGCAAAAACTAGCTAGCTGAATTTGGAGCCACAGAGGGTAGGAAATTTAGAGCTGGAGAATGACGTGCCTCAGTGGTAAGACAAATTCAGGTCATTAATTCATTGTCAATCCCACCATCTTTTTCATTAGAATGAAGAGGCATTATTGATTCTCTTCATAAAGCTGGAATTTGCCATTTAATCCCCTGCTTACAGGACCCATGGGATTTTTAACAGACTTCTGCTGCTCACTTTTACTGTAGTTTAATTCTATTAGTTGCAGCTGTACAAAGCTAGGACTGATTTGGGTTATAGGCAAACTCTACAAGTTCGACAGCAATTTTTTTTTATTGGGTTAGCATTTGCTAGAGAAAGAATTACTGTGAAGTGACCGGTGACACTGGAAACACTGGAAATAGTATAGTTTTATATAGCTGTAATGTACTATAATCCTTCTTAGGTTAAAGTGTGTATTGGCTTCAGGACAGGAGCTCTAGGGCCCATACTGTATAGCAGATAAGACATTAAAGGGGTGGTTCACATTCAGGTTTACTGTCAGCTTATAAATAGGGGGTCATTGAACCTGACAGCCAAAAAACAATATCCTTCTGTTTAGACCAGTGATCCCCAACCAGTGGCTCATGAGCAACATGATGCTCACCACCCCCTTTGATGTTGCTCTCAGTGGCCTCAAAGTAAGTGCCAGTATACATTTCTGGCATGAAGGCAAGTTTTGGAAGCACAGAGACACAGTTTTACTCCAAGCAGAGCCTCCTGTAGGCCAGCAGTCTCCATGGGGCAACCAAATTGCCAATCACAGCCCTTATTTGGCACCCCCAAAGAACTTTTTCATGTTTGTGTGGCTCCCCAACACTTTTTACATCTGAGGGTGGCTCAAGTTTGCCTAGGTGCTGTAACCTATAGCAACCAATTAGCAGGTAGGACTTATGGGTCACCTGTTAAAAAGCAATCATCTTATTGGCTGCCATGTGTTTCTGCACCTGGGCAAATTGCTTTTATTCCATGTAGGAATAGCTTTTTAAAAATACAGTGGAGAAAAACAGGAGTCACATTTCTTTTATGGCTCCATACATGCATGTTTGTATGAAAAAGACCATTGCTGCCAAGAATTATTTTGCGTGCGGGTGCTTGACAGATAGAACGTTTAAATGTAAATAACATATTTCCATTCACCATGATAAAGTAGTCTTTCTTTCCATTATTTTAATTTGCAGTATACTTAAATGTAACCGATTTGACAAGCTATCAGGTTTCATGGGACTCGTTCTGTATAAGATGGACTCCTCACCGATCAGCCACTTCCTACAGACTGAAACTGAATCCAGTTGATGGTATGTTTCTGCAGGCAGTACAAAATGATATATTAATGATGTTAATAATTTTCAATCAATTTTTACTCAGAAGTAAAACATTTTCGAGAATCTCAAATGATGGCTTAATCATTTATCTGATTCTGTGTAGTTCAAATATTGTCGACTATAGTCCTCCAGATGTTCCTTGATCCCTTACAATTAATTTTGAGGTTTAATTATTATTTTAGAAGATTACCTTTGATCCATGAATGGGTGTTCCCTTTCCTTTATGAGCACCAGGGAACCCATACATTTATTTCTATATCCCATCATAACAAATTGACTGTAATTCCATTGTTTTAATGTGGCCATATAGCTATTTAGGTTTCTGATCTGTATTGGAACCACATGTTCCCTATAGCTTATTAGAAATCATTTACTGACACAGGAAAATGCAATAACCAGTAGCAACCAATCATTGATTTGCTTTCATGATTCTGTCTGTAGCAATCTTAAAAAGTGCTGTTTTCTGTAAGTTACTACACTGCATTAAATTTGCAGGCCATCAAGTTTATCTACAATAAAAAAAAAGCAAAAAAGAATAAATAAGTTATTTGAAGATGTAATTGTTACTGAAATCAGTATATGTCTTTTCCTGTGCTGTTCTCTTCACTACTGGTTTGACTACATGTACCACTGTGACAGTGTTCCAGCAATAAGCACCCTTCCAAGTCCAATTTCTTTGATATTGTGTATGTTCTGTAATTAATATATCTGTAAATACAAAGAATATCTGAAGTTTGCAAGGCAATGTGGAAAACTTTGGTTTTGTGGAAGTCTTTGGTGGAGGCTGATTAAAGGCTTGGACTTGTGGAAATGCCACAAAGGCCTGGGGCAGCAACATTTCAGGGGAAGCATGCCTCCTGTTGGTCACATCTGCACTGGGCAGAAGATTCAAAGAGATGTCAAAATCAAATGTTGCCAAACAGCAGTGCAACTGCATTAGGTAGATGTGGAAGGTAGTGTGAGTACGAGTATGAGGGGCAGCTGTGAGCGGCTTAGGGGCGTACCATATTTAAATCCACCCTGGCTGTATATTGAATATTGTTCAGTTTCATTACGCAAAATGCTATATTTGGCTACCAACCTTGTTAATTCTGGCAATAATTGAATGATAACGTGCAGTACTTTGGCCAAATTCAGCCAGTCTCTCCAAGTTCCATCCCTTGTGAAAGACCACTGCCCAGTAAACTGAGGATCTTGCAAATGTAACATCACAGGCAAACAGAAAATATGGTTTGCTGATATGTAGGACTGCATTAGGCTGACACAGACTGCATCTCCCTCACAGTTGCCTTGAGGTCAGGCCAAATGACCAAAATAATAATGTACTAGGAAATCATACTTTAACTGTCCATCTTTAACAGCAGCTTTGAGAGACTAAAGTAGCTAAAATATCAGAATGTATGCAGTGACTTGCAGTGGAGATGTGCCCAAGTCTTGGATTTTCATCCAGTTTTTTTTATCTGATAATCTTTTTTTAGGATCTCGAGGTCAAGAAATAACAGTAACAGGATCAGAATCATCACACTGTTTTAATGGACTGAACCAAGATACACAGTACACAGCTACTGTTTTTGTGCAAACACCTAACCTTGAAGGACGAGGAGTTTCAATAGATGAGCGTACATGTAAGTACAAATGGTCTAGTTTAAGGGGGTTAGAATAAGTAACTGTTCAGTGGTGTGTTTATTACATTCTTTCATTATATTGCCTCACTAGCTCCAATGAATTTCTTACTTAATTTTTAGTGATCAAGCCTACAGAATCACCAACGACACCACCTGCTCCTCCTCCACCCCCTACAATTCCACCTGCTCGGGAGGGTAAGTAAAACCTCACAGAACCTCTGAGCATGTTTATCATGTAGTGCAAGTAAAGCTTCTGAAAAAAGTGTTGTGAATTTAGTTAACATTTAGAAGCTCTGGATATGGGATTGAAACAACTCTTCCGCAGTTGAGGAATATAAGATATTTTATATATGGAAACACAGATACATATATATATATGTTAAAAAAACATGGTCAATATATCCAGTTTCATTGTGGTAGGGAAGTTTACTAGTTTCAGGCCCAACCAATATGCAGATAAGTTGACAACACAGTGTAGATAACTCCTACGATACAAAGGTATTAAACACAAAGATTTTTTTTTTTTTTACTGTACACATTTACGATCCCTACACTGCTCCCTTTAAATTTCTGTTGATACGAATAAGTAAAGAAAATGGGTTCTTTTTAAAATGAAGAGTAACTATGAACCCTCTTTTACAAGTTAAGAGTTTACCGTTTACCTTAACCCTCCATTACACCACAGCTATATTCATCAAAACATTTTGCTAGACAATATATTGTTAGAATTCTTACTGGTGAAAAAAATACCCAGGTGGATTCTCTGGCTGATATCAATCAGCTTTTTCTGCATTTCTTTACCTGATTTATGTCAATACCATATGGACCTTGTGTTCATTCCTTTTAAAGAGTTGTTTGTTCTTCTGTATATTGGTTCATGTTAATCTAATTTCATCATGCCTTAAACATTTTAATGCTAGATGAGTTTGTAGCACATTCCAAGATAACATAGATAAGTAAAGCTTTTGCAGGTCTCTTCTTTACATTTATACTTATCTAATCTGTTCTTAGTGTGCAAAGGGGCCAAAGCAGACATAGTATTCCTCATTGACAGTTCGTGGAGTATTGGTGATGATAACTACAATAAAGTCCGTCAGTTTATCTTCAATACTATTGGAGCATTCGATGTAATCAACCCTTCTGGAATCCAGGTGAGTACAAGGATACTAAAAACAAAATTCCTCATTAATAGTTCACGCTCTCTCTTCCTTCTGTCTAAATGTTTGCCTATGTTTCCTTATTTACCTTTTCATGGCTACAAATAATTTAATCTACAATATACAGGGTAACTAGAACCCCCCCAAAAAATGTTGCTTGGAACTAGGACTTTATGCATACAGCTGCCAAACCAGATTAAATGTACTTGAGCTCTGGACAGTGAAAATTCAGGCATCTAAAGCTGACCAGTGAAACTCAATCAAGTGTTAAGCTAAACCAAGTCCAAACCTTTGAAGTCACATGAATTTAAGGGGGGAATTCACAAGAATGTCAGTATAAACACACTTTTCTGTCAGCCGCCAAAGTGTAAAAGTGCTGTAAGTATGACAAATTCACAGAAGGTATCTGTTTTATGGATTTGCCATAATGCTGCCAAATTTTCAGAGCAGTGCAAATCATTTTCAAAGCCCATGGATAATACTATCACACCAGAGCCAATTACAACAACACTGTAATGTATGACAATTTGATATTTGCTTTGTTGATTTTACCCAGTGTCTTGTTAATTATTTTTAGGATTAATTAGGATTATTCTTATTCTTGTAATAAAATCAGCACTGTAGTAGAGCCTACATACACACCATTTTTGCAGTTTATGCTGTTTCTGGTTTTGATAAAGCATTTTATATCATATAGATGTCCAGAACAATTATTGCATTTCCTTCCTTCTCCAAGTGATAGATATTAAGTGAATACTTTGTGTGAATTATACCAATGATAAGCCATGTTCCTACATCTAACAGAAAAAATATTTTATACATTTTTGTACTAGATTTTAAATGATCTTTCTCTGCATTGTGTTGTACATTTCACGTGTCCATCTGGTTTTAATAAATATATTGTCTTGTTTATAAAAATGCCTGTCTCAGTTTTGAAAGTGTCCTTCTCTCTTCTTTTTCCCTTTACTGGGGAAAAAACAACATGCAAAAAATGTACAGTGTTGACCTTGGTGTTGCATTTTAGTGCCAACATCTCTGTAGAAGAGGTTGAAAAGTCATTCTGTTGTAGTAAACACATTTTTCCATGGACTCTTTCAGGTCTCTTTTGTGCAGTTCAGCGATGATGCCCAGACGGAGTTCAAGTTGAACACTTATGCCGACAAATCACAGGCTCTAGGAGCACTTGCCAATATCAGATACAAAGGAGGAAACACAAAAACAGGTACACATTAGTAATGCTTTTCCAGTTCTACAGAATCTATGCATTATCATTAAATAAAATAACAGAGTTGTTAACTTTAAAAACATGTATGCCCATTAAATGATGCTTCCTCCTGTAACTTACTTTAAAGTCAGGCTTCTCACTCATAGTAACAGTGTATGTAACCTGCCTAACTGTCAGTTGATCCAGAGGAAGGCAAAAAAAACCCCATCTGAAGCCTTTCAAATTTGCCGCAGAGGGGGAAAAAATTCCTTTCTGACTCCAAGATGGCAATTGGACCAGTCCCTGGATCAACTACTAGGAGTTACCGCCCATAACCCTGTATTCCCTTACTTGCTAACAGCCATCCAATCCCTTCTTGAAGTTATATAATGTATCAGCCAGTACGACTGATTCGGGTAGAGAGTTCCCCAACTTCACAGCTCTCACAGTAAAAAATCCTTTCTGAATATTTAGACGGATCCTCCTTTCTTCTAATTGAAATTATGTTAGTTATGATTCCCTTATATATTTATACATTGTTATCATATCACCCCTTAAGCGCCTCCTCTCCAGTGTAAACAGACCCAACTTGAGACTTTGAGACTTTTCATGCCCTTTACCAGCTTAGTTGCCCTTCTCTGAACCCTCTCTAACTCAATAATGTCCCGTTTGAGCACTGGAGACCAGTAAGTCCATCAAATTCAACCTCTCAAAACAAACCCCAGTACACATATATACAAACAAGAGCACTATGTCAGAAATATCAGAAGCAAAGTTAATTCAGGACTTTGGTTCCCCATCAATATTGTTTTTTTCTATTATTCTTAATAAGAAGCTGTGATACAGGGGATCATTTATAAATCATCATTTCATTAATAGCAGGACCCATGAGTACTACTTGTAAAAAAAGATAACAGTGAATTCTGTACTGGAACAATTCGTACCATGGCTGCAAATAATTGTCCAATCCTTTCTCTCTGCATGTGATTTACATTAAAGAGAAGGGTTCAGACAGCTCATTGCTAAGAATGATCACTTTATAAGGAAAACATTCCTGAAAATATTCCCAACAGTCAGGACATTTTGTTAAATTGTTAATAGACTGAACTGCTAAGAATCCTTCTGCATAACCCAGTTTATCTATAATCATTTTGCCCATAATCTCTAGGAAATGTTTATGTGACACTGCTTCCTGAAAGGTTTTTTTTTTTTGGCGTCAGTATCACTTTAAGAATGATTTCAATAATGTGTAGCAAAATTTTGTATTACTATATACTACAGAGAAAGAAAAAGCACACATAACATTGCCTTTGCACCCAGAAAGATGGCTTCTAATCTCCGAAATAGCATTTAAGCATAGTTAAAAGCAATATAGTCATTACTTTATTCTGAGTTACCCAAAACTTTTAGTTGCTAGCAAAAAAAAATCTCAGCCAGGAGCCGTACAAAATATAGTATAGTTAAAATATATATTTTATAATGTGGCCTTTTTTGAGGATTAAGAATGTGAGCGTGGAGGAAGAATGCTTGTTTGATGTTTTGTATGTTTTAGTTCATATAAACTATGAACTAAAGGGCACCTGATTTAATTCTGTACAGCAAGGGGAGAACTTGAACACAAAACCATCTGCTTTAAAATGACATAGTTGTATTCATGCTTTCCTGGCTAAGAGACATTCCAAGACCTTGTAATGAACTTAAGGTGCAAAGGAAAATGTTTGTGTGGGTATTAAAATCAATGGAAATTATGATATCACTCACTGACATGATGTAGACTGCCAAATGTAAAACTTTGCCCTATGGAGTAAACTCTCACCAGGTGGATGTACATGAGATAAGGAACTGCTAGCAAATTATGCAGAAAATAAGTTTAGAGAATGTAAAAATCAGAACCATAAGGAAACCAGATCAGAAATGCTATGAGAGGGAAATATTTAAATTAATAAAA
This sequence comes from Xenopus tropicalis, assembly GCF_000004195.4. Lineage (NCBI taxonomy): Eukaryota > Metazoa > Chordata > Amphibia > Anura > Pipidae > Xenopus > Xenopus tropicalis. Next base: position 90,986,643 of record NC_030681.2, read on the forward strand.
TAACATGATCCATTGAATCAAATACAGATGTAAGATCAAAAAGGATATGTATGGTGCTTAAAGTGCTGCAGGAATTGCATAGCATGAGAGATTAAAAACATAAAATGAAAGACATATATGAAATGAAGTGGCTTATTTAGATAACCTGATTTTGGGCCAGGTTCAGTTCAATGAGAAATATGTGGTATATCATGAAAACTCTATTGAAGTCTATTGGAAAATCTAAAATTGAAGTAGGAGAAAACCTTTTGTCTTTAATTTGAATCTTGATCTTTGAATGATAAATTTGGTTGTGTGCCCCCCCTCCTCACCCCCAGAACAATTGTAGGGCTTATATTTCTACTCCTTTTTTAGTACTAGCACTCATTGAATGAACTGTTCTGTGTTACAGGAAAGGCTCTTAAATTTGTCCACGAGAAAGTGATGACAGTTGAGAATGGAATGAGAAGATCTGTTCCTAGGGTTCTGGTAGTGGTGACTGATGGCAGATCTCAGGATGATGTTAAGAAATCAGCCTTGGACATTCAGCAATCTGGTGAGAATGTACAGTAGTACTTAACAGATGTACAGATGAGATCAGAGGTACTGAACCTCTGGTGTAATAATATCAGTAGTTACATCCAATGTGGCTTACATGTAACATGTGAACAAGAGCCCAGCACAGGGCTGTCTAGACCAGCCTAATTCCAAGTGCTAATGGAGCAAAACTGTATTATCATATGGATATGGTGATCATTTTTTCAAAATGTGATAGCTCACTGCTAAATTCCCATTCCTTCACTAAAATAGGGAATTAAGGTTTCAACATAAATCCATTAATATACGTATATATATTATCCAAAAAAGCTATTGCGACCATTCACTTTACTTGGCAGTTTTATTTCAAGGGGAAAAGCAATGTCAAAATGTTCACGATCTCACACTATAAAAACATTTTATCTGCAGGTTTTAGTGTCTTTGTCATTGGTGTGGCTGATGTGGATTATAATGAGCTAAGAAACATTGGCAGTAAACCAAGCGAGCGCCATGTTTTTATAGTCGATGACTTTGATGCTTTTGAGAAGATTGAAGATAACCTGATCAACTTTGTATGTGAGACTGCAACATCCAGTAAGTTTTTTTAATGTACCGGCATTTGAGATACCATTCTATCCATTAAAGGATGTAAGCCATTTTATTACATTTTAGACTCAGAGATAGATTAATTAACATGTTATCAATTTTTTATTTTCCTTTACAGTTTCTTTTTCTTTTGTGATTGGCTTGCACTCACATAGAAGTTTTTCCAAGTATAATTATAAAGTAAATATAAATGAATACTAAGTCTAAAGCATCCCACCAATCAGAAATTCTGAATTGCAGCTCACCCCATCCCCCCACATGTACCAGGCACCCTCTGCCAGTGAGTTTTTTGAGCTGTAAAAGAGGAGTCACATACAGTAAAGATCAATTCTGATTTGAGATCATTGTTAAAGTGACATAAAGCAAATTTAAAGCAATTCCTAATAGGTAGATAGATATTCATTTGCTAAATAAAGTGTGCATTGGATGCATCAGTGGTTTTATCACACATTGGCCAAAATCTTATTACATTATAAATAACAGCTGAGTCATTCAGGGGTAGGCCAAAAATTAGAGTAAATGTCCTTCATTAACTTGTCCATTAAAAAGTAAACAGGGTCATGCTGACCTATATTTTTTTGGCAAAAATAACGGAACTCTAGGGAAGCCGGGAAGCATCAGGAAGCTCCATTGCCCCTTGTTCCAGACATTTCAAACTTGCCAGAAGAGTGCTTATCTCATTAAAGGCCACGTCTGATTAAAGCATAAATCAGGAAGTTTCTATCAACAACAATACATTTTGTTCTTCTGTGTGATCAACTCCTGTTTTTAATTGTGTGTTGGTTTAGATTTTGTAGCATTCAAGAACAACACATGCTGCCAACATTTTTATTATGATATCTACTTGGATTGTGTCTATTTTAGATATATGGCTTGAATATTCTTAGTAGTGCTACATTTGTGGTAGGAAATGCATAATTCGGCTTTGTAAATTGACTTATGATTAATTGCTAGAATATTTATTACGCACGATTTAAAGAGTTTCAGAGTTTTCCAGACTTTTTCAAACATTTGCCAATTTGCTAACTGTACCAGGAACAAACAAATGGAACTCTATGTTTCAAGACTTACTATAAATGTAATTATTTTGGGAGTTTTGTGATTTAATGGCATATGGAAGCAGATGGCAAATTAATACAGATAACAGACTTCTTAGACTTATGTCTCATTGGCTGTTTATATCAGCTCTACTCACTTCAAGTCACTTCCAAACTGGTAATTATGTAATTAACTTTGGAGAATTTTCTTGGTGGTGATCTCTGGTCTGGGGCAGCTGGTGGTGCTTACCATTGACAACCTGCATTGGATCACACTGCTGCTTTAAGTAATAGGGTTGTATTGTCTTTCTACAAATACAGAGCTGCAGAAAAAGTCAATGCAATATTTGTTGCAGCTAGGAGGTGACTGTAGACCAACTGTTACAGCTCACAAGGCCCAAACAGTTCATGTCCTACATATTCCAAAATGATGTTGTTAAAATCAATATTTGTAACTGTGCCACCACACTTGTAAAATGTTAATGTTTACAGGAAAATAGGAAGATGGTAGATGAGGATTCCCATTTAGCTATAGGTGCTCCGGCTAGCAACTTGCAACCTACTAGATCAACCTTTTTTATGATGGTTGTGATCTGCTCAAAAGGCTACCACAAAATACTTTACGTCACACATACTGTATATTTTTATCACTGGCACTTTGGTGACATTTCTCATGTAGAATTAATTGTTCTCTATTAAATAAATGTACTCCCACTTGCATTGACAAAAGAAGGCTCAGTTGTGCATCTGTCTTGAAGCCTTCTTGAATGTTCTGCATCAACATTGTCTCTGGTTTTAATTCTGTAGAAATACTGCAATACAAGTCATGCACATGGAATTAAATAACATGAATTAAAATTAGGAAGATACTGTTACCAGTAATACCAAAATAATCCAGTCATGTAGGAACCACATATCTGCCCAGCTGTTGAGCAAAGTTCCTAGGTTCCCCAAGCAGTCAGTACTAGAGTCAGAGCTATAAAGGCTAGAATTCCCTTTTGTAGATGAGGTAAGATGCACATGTCTAAGCACAAGATACAGCATCAGGGGAAAAAACCTTTTTTAATATCACGTGGCTCAGATCTACGACAATGCAAAGTTTCAGGCCAATACTCAGCCCTTTAATAAGCTATGCTGCACATTACTATAATAGTTCTTTGTATGAATATTGAGTAACTGGAAGCTAATATACTGCACATTAAATTCTAATGTTATTGTTCTTTTTTTTTTTTTTTTTAGCTTGCCCACTTATTTACCTGGAAGGATACACTTCACCAGGTAATGTGATATAAATATCTTAGGTCAAACGATTGTTACTTTGTTAGGCCTGTTTACTTAACATATATTTGTTTTTATTTGGTATTTCAAAGGTTTCAGAATGCTGGAAGCATATAACCTGACAGAGAAAACTTTTGCCTCAGTACAAGGTGTCTCAATGCAACCAGGATCTTTCAACAGTTTCCCTGCATACAACCTACATAAAGATGCCTTCATTTCCCTGCCTACCTCGTAAGTAAAAAACACTTAATTCATACATGGAATGCTTAAATGTATCCTCATATTACAGATAACATTTAATAAAATGTATTATAAAGTTCTTACTCATTTTAATTCAGAACAAATGTTGTCAAAAAAGTTATTTAAAGGGGTTGTTCACCTTTGAGTTAACTTTTATTATAATGTAAAGAGTATAACCTAATGGTCTTCATTTTTTATTAATTTTAGTTTTCTAATTATTTCACTTTTTGTTCAGCAACTCTCCAGTTTGGAGTTTCAGCAGCTATCTAGTTGCTAGGGTCCAAATTATCTTAGAAACCAGGGAGTAATTTAAATGAGACACAGATATGTAAACTGAATAGAAAAATAAGTTAGAAGAAGTAAACATAACAAAAAAATTGTAGCTTCACATGGGAATACCAAGGGTTCAGATGTCCTGTTTGCTGAGTCTGCGCCTGTACAGGCCTTAAATGCAGTGTTTTAGGCAATGGAAATAATACTCTCACAGCACAAACAATAGCCATCATGCTTTATTAGTAAAATAGCAGAACATGATGTTTATGTATCTGGAAATGGAATTTCTTAAAGAAGAAACACAGAAAAGCTGTTTTACAAGAAGCATGTAGATACAGCTGAAATACATTCACTACCTGTTGGTATCTTTGGCAAAAACAGCTCTCATCCGTAAAGCGGTCCTCCACCCATTTTGTATAATAAAAAAAAATAATTCCAAGCAACTTTCCAATATACATTAATGAAAAATGTCCATTGTTTTTACAATTATTTCTAAAAGTAACTGCCATTGGAAGCAGGGCTTGTTTATCTATTTCTGTTATCTGGTTCTTAAGGTGGCTATACATGGGCAGATTTAAGCTTCCCATGTGGGCCCTTCAGACCAATTCAGCAGCTGTCTATGGGACCTGCAATTTCAAATTGGGCAGATGACTATTGGGCAGGTTTGAGTTTTGTGTGTGTTAGACCGCATTGTCTTGTTGATGAGGACAATTAGCATATTGCCCACCTTAGGTGTCCATGTTGGGTGTCATTTGGTGACCTTGCCAAATGAGCAGGTTATATTATGTATGACCAGCTTTACTCTTAAAATAGTAAATCAGAAAACAGGAATCAGATCTCCAGGTCTTTTAATATGATTTTTTTAGCTGACTTGTTGCATTATATCAGGAGTTAGTACCAGAGCAAGGAGTGCAGAGAATGAATATAGGAAATGCATAGTAGAGTAACCATGGATTTAACTGGGATTTATTTTCTTTTTAATGTACATTTTCCATTTACTTTACAGAGAATTGCACCCAGAAGGATTACCACCTTCATATACGATTATATTGCTATTCCGTCTGCTGCCAGAAACTCCCAATGAGCCATTTTCTCTATGGCAAATAACAGATAAAGGTTACAAGCCACAAGTAGGAGTAAATCTTGATCGTAAGTTTTTTTTTCTTTGTTTTAGATGTCTCTGGGTTTCCTGGGGCAATTCTGTATTCCCAGTTGTAGTATCAGTTCTAGTATTGAATCCAGATGAGCACTGAATCCATTTAAACAAGTACAAGTACACTGGTAGTTGGCATTAATATTTTAGCTTAATTCATGGACAGGATTTTTTGTTGGGCCAAACCAGACTTTCTTCTATATGATCACCTATTTGTTTGACTTCCTTACTTTCTCTCCTATAAAATGCCAGCACATTCTAGGTGACTTCAGCATTTCTGTTGATAATTCTGTCTCTACTACTGACTCACAATTGATCTCAATAATAACTTCATTTGGTCTCTCTCAGTTGACTGGCACCTCTACTTGCACTGAAGGTCAGGTTCAGCACTTCACTCTTGCTTTGGTTATTATCTAGTGTACCATCACTGCCACACACACACACACACACACACACAACAATGGAGACAACAATGTTTTGGATTGCTCTAACCCTATAACCTGCTTTCCTGCAATCCTGCACTTACTTTGCTTTTTAACCTTTCACTTTCATCTGGTAATTTTCCATCCTCATTGAATGAAGCATTTCTGTCTGAAACTGTCTGGTCTAGAATCTGCCCCACAACTGACACCCTACAATACAGTTTCCACCCAAAACATTAGACAGAAATTGTCAGCACCATAATAGCCAATAACTTTCTTCCACCAATATTTAAAAGATACAATTTTATACTTATGTTTTTAGATATCCTGCCTTTGACACAGTTAATGTGTCCATCAATGTTCAGATTTTAGTCTTCTTCTAACATTCAGACTGAAATTGTAGGTTAAAGCCCTTAAAATACAAATTGGAGGATGGTCTGAGCATGAAATACAAAAGTGACTTCCATTGTAGGTCTCCCAAGTAGATCGTCCAATAAACAATACATGCACAGATTTTATTGTTATCCGACCAAAATTTTCTAAGCTGGTCCATTGATTAAACAACCGATCGCTATGGTATGAAAATGATCAGGATGATAATTTGGAGCCCACACACAGTCTGGAAATTGTATGAAACTAGGTTTCATATGATTTTATTGGTACGTGTATGGCCAGCTTTAATGACTCTCTCTAGATATTTTAGCATTTTTGACACTACAATTTGCTGGTTTCTGACTTTTCTAAAGTTACTTTTCTGGTTCCAACTCCCCTGCTCTTCTCAATCTACAGTACATATCTAGGAAAACTGATTCACTCACATGGAATGCAATGCCATATTCATGCTGATGACATCCAGAATGACCTGTCTATTCTACACCTCTCCTTCTGTGCTGTCCTATGCCCATGGCTTTCTGTTACCTCCTCTTGGATGCTGCAATGCTACTTAAAACTAAAACTTCTTTTAAACTAAATGAACTGTATATTCTGCTAACATCTTCCCTGTACCTTAGATTTCAAATATGAATTGCACCTTTCATTCAATGGCACTTCTTTTTTTTTTTTTTTTTTTTACTCATATTGCTTGTTACACCCTAAAAAACCCATCATTGTAGAATTAGCCCTTATCATAGTTTACAAACAATTAAAATACATACATACTCTTATTATTTCCCACATAGACTAATGGATCTTTACAGGCATTCCAATCTACCATCTTTCAAAATGCTTTTCTATATGCTGTCACATGATCCATCCCACTATTCTATTCCTAGTTCCCCAGCGAAGCAATATGCCTATTGCTTTACTGGCTCCTTACTTAAACTCCATTTAAATCCTCTAATAATAAAATCCCTTCCTATATTTCAACACTCATCTCAAAATATTCTCCTCAGTACCTCATCATATTCTTGTCTGCAAAACGTCTCTTCAACTTCCACCTGTCTGACTCTTCCCTTTCATTAAAATTTTCAAATGCTCCCTAAAGATCCATCCCACCTCGAGCTAGGACCAAGAAACTCTTTTCTATATTTGAGAATATTAGTGACTGATGTAATCCTGGAAGGCAAGATTTGTAGCTAGGAAATATTTTTAAATTACCTAAACATTCATATGAAAGTGAATAAGGTTGAAAACTACCATTATAAAGATAGAGCAGCCGCTTGTACATCTCATTATTTACATCTTTTATCAATGCTAATATTCCATATACATCTTGTGAATTAAGAAAATTTTAGTGAGAAGAAAAATCATTTGGCCCTAGTAGGTGTGGGTTGGATGCCAAGCTATGTCAGTGACTATTATTCCAGGTCAGATTTATACTATGTAGCATTAAGATACAATATTGATGATATAAAAAGATTACCACAATAATGGGATCAGGGATGTATATAGTGACAGTGCTTAAGACATGATATAATAGTCTTATGCTAAGGATGGGTGGTATAGCTAAAAGCTTGCCTTTTGATGTCTACATATGCTGCTTGGATCTCCTACACTGTTTGGAACCCTAAGGAACCCTGTTCACATTGCACGTCTATCTAGAAGTGTCTAAGGCACCCTGTTAAATGGTGAGGCATATTCTGCCCCCCACTGCTAATGTTACAAAACCATTTGTTTGTGGTCCTCTAAAGGTTAAACTCTTCTTTTATATCAATACATTTTATTTATATCAATTAATCTCTTTAAGTTCCTCAGCAATTAAAACCTACTGCTAATATTTCCTGAAATCAAATACACGAAAAAGAAATGTTTAGGGGTATAGGTTCTTCTATTGTAACATTTTATACTTATTTGCTTTAAAGGATTGTGGTTTGCTTTTAACTTAAATATTCGTATGCTATAGAATGTACTGTTCTAAGCAACTCTGCATTTCATTATCTTTTTATAGTTTTAGAATTTGCTTTTCTCTTCTACATCTTTCCAGCTGTCAAATGGGGGTCACTCACCCCCCGCAGCCAAAAATACTATTAAAGTTAGCATTTTATTATCGTTATTACTTTTTATTCCTTATTTTTATAGCTAGTCTCTTTCCTGTTCATATTCTGGTCTCTCGTTCAAACACTGCCTGGTTGCTAAGATAAACAAGGCCATAGCAACCAGATAGCTGGTGAAATTTCAAATTGAAGATCTACGGAGCAAAAGGCTAAACTGAAAAACCACAAAAAAAAATGATTATGAAAACCAATTGTCTCAGAATATCAATGGCTATGTCATATTAAAAGTTAATGTACAGGTGAACAACTCCTATTTTATTGCAATGATCTTACTTTCTGCACTCTCTTCTTCAGCATCTAAGAAAACACTGTCGTTCTTTAATAAGGGAGCTGCTGGGGATACTCAGACAGTAACATTTGATGGGAATGAAGTGAAGAAACTCTTTTATGGAAGCTTCCACAAGGTAACAATTAAATGCATTTGTAATATTTAGTCATTAGTCGGTTAATACTGAAATTTGTATTATGCATATGCAAAGTTACATTTTAACTGTATTGTGATAATTTGCAAGCTATTGGCTGACTAGTTCTGGTTATATATCATCATGGATGTCCTTCAATTGCGGTTTACTGGAAAAACAGAACAAAACCATTTTAGGTTGGCGAAAATCTGAAATAAATTATCTATCTACAGTTAGAACACCGCCCTCTAAGCCTTTTATATTCCATTCTGTAGTCTATTATGAGGCGATGATAAAATTCTGATGACCTTTAAGCCATATGTATACATAACTGTCCACTGAGAGCTAAACAACTTTTTGTCAGGTAATTAATCAATCCTGTATGATGGAAATAATTACTTTTAAATATTGTTGTACAGGAGCTTTCAAAACGGACTCACCAAAGAGCTCATTTATCAATCCAAGTGCAAACTGAAAAGTGTGCAAAATTCCATACATTGCATACTATCCATAACATACTGTACTTGTGTCTATACACTCTGAATGTACTATAACCTTGTTTTAAAATGCCATTTGCTTTTCTAAAAATGGTTAAAGGTGAAGTACAGGGTGCACAGATGCAGATTGTTTATGCATTCCCAAGTGATCCTGTTCATTTGCATTAAACCCCATCACTGTGCTTTCCCAGGCCCCGTAATATCCCCTTAAGCCTGAATTTGTGCATGTGATACCTGGATGCTTGAGGCAACATGGCAGAAGTACCGCTGGGGTAGGGTGTAAGAGATTAGAGTCACTAGGAGCGTGCCTAACAAATTGGCACCCCCTGTGATATTACGTTCCTTGCCCTTTAAGATATCTTGTTGTTTTCATTTGTAACTTGTTCTTTTGGAGAAAATCTCTTGGGAATCCAGGAAGTCAACCAATAAGCAAAATAACAGCTGCACTAAAGTCAAATCTGTGGTGCTCAAAGTATAGTCTTTGGCTTGTTGCCCTTTGGCAGCCTCATTCAGAAAGCGCTTAGGTCTATGTGAAGTGACCTTTTTGTGAATTAGTTGATTTATAGCTTTGAAAACTTTGTACTGTCAAACTATCACTTTTTGGATTGCATATGATGTATTATTTGGAACCTGTGTCATTCTGGTTTGACTTTTCTAATTTCTATTATAATAACTTAGGTCACAACATTTGGACCTGACTTTCTGGGATATTTTTTTTTGAGCCATAATTTGTACATAAATTGTGATAAATAGGTATATAATCTGCTGTTCATATCATATATTATAAGCAAAACTGCCAGTATTATAGAATGCGGTTTTATGCATACTTTTTGAGAGTTACAGCAAACACAGAGAATTGATTTTTACTAAAAGATTACTGAAATGAATCTGTTCCATTGGTCAACCTGGGACATATACAGGCAGAAAAAATTTCAGGCATAGGAATAAAGGGACAAGCTGAGTTTGTGACCACTGGCAACTATGTAATATACATTGTTTCTGTTGCAGATATTGGCAATTTTAGTCTTCAATTTTAATTGGTTGATTTTTTTAGTTTCCATGGAACCAATCTTGATTGGTTCCTTTATTAGTTTCATGGATATATGGATTTAAGAGAACATAAACCAAAACTTATCAAAAAATATCAATAATTAGAAATTCCTGTGTTGAATCAGTTAAGTGCCTGCAACTGCAATAGATTTTGTCATGGATCTAGAATAACATGATTTTTCCTATATGGCACTTCTGAGTCTGCATAGTGTTTATGAAATATGTCTGAGTTCTGAGAAAGGAAAGACTGCTCTTTCATCCAGACAATAAATCACCTTAGCATAAAGATGTCCTGCAAGCAAGGAAAAATAATTAGAAAATCTAAACCAGCTTGAGTCAAGATTCACCTGACACGTTCTCACTGGAGGAAACATGTGTAGTTGCTTCTGCCCTGTTACCAATTTTAGGCTCCTCAAGCTTCTGTTATTTCTATCTGCCAATTTCCATCTATAGTTCTAAAAGGGAAATATACTGTAGTTATAGGTGGGATTCATTTTAGTTTTATATTTCTAGAAGTTTTTATACACAAAGAATGTTATTTCTCTAGTTTATATTTGCATTAGCAACATAAACATGGACATTGTTTATCATAATCTGATAAGGTAAATATCTATTAAAATCTGTCTTGATGTTTATCTCTATACTATTCTTTGTTCTACAGTAGTAGGAATGTTTTTTTGTCATTTAAATATAAAGTATCACAGATACTACTATGATGTCATAAAAGGCACTAAGTTTGCCTAGAAGCATTAACCGATAGCAACCAATCAGCAGGTAGCATTTACTGATCACCTGTTTAAAAACAAACATCTTATTGGTTGCTATGGTTACTGCTCCTGTGCAAACTTAGTGCCTTTTTTTACATATGGGGGCAAGTGCCATATATATATATAGTGAATAATGTACCCCTTATTGTAAAAGAGGATATTATTACGGTAGTTATCAAGGAGTCTCTGTACAGGTCATGAAACTCTGAGGGGGCTTTAATTTAACTTCAATATCCTCATATTTTATGACATGGGGTACATTGTTTATAATATTAGACATATTTTAGTGATTTATGTAATAGATCACTAAGCACTGATTATAACTGATGACATCACTAAGCACCAATTATAACTGATAACATAACTAAGCACTGTTTTTAAGGATATAATTTAGGGATCCCACAGAAAGCCATATGTTGGTAGCCTCCCTAAATATAACTTTTACCATTCTCTCTGGTTGATGTTGTTTTGTTTGTATCTGTGATGTACATCAGATATATAACTACCAAGCTATACAAGTTTCTAAAAATTAATATGAATCAGCATACAGCTTATCACATTGCACAAATAAATACCAAGTGGTACACATCTACACTTATCATAACACTAGCACTACTAGAAATAGCCCATAATACCAAATTATATAGTCCAGCAAATAATATTTCTGAGATTCTACCATAAAACTAGAATTTTAAATCTAAAGGAATGGTCTACTGAACACAAGGAATGGGAAACAAATCCAAAAACATTTTGTAATCTTGTATTGGGTAATACATCAGATACATTTTAGACATGTTTATTTAAAGATACCTGTTGGGACAAGAAATTCCAAATATAGAAATGAATACTGCCAGGAAAATATGACTTATGTAGAATTGGGCACATTTATATATTTTTCCTAGTGAGTATTTAACGCCGATGTATGAGTTGGCTATTGATTGTCCAAGGATTATAAAGCCTTTCAGTCTAGTTTTATTACATTCTGACAGATTGAGTTTATCATGGAAGATAAACTCATTCACACTTCATAAGTAAATTCCATACTATGGAACTGGAGAGTATTTTATGGCTGGAAATCATCCTTAGCATCACAGTCCTCTCACATTGCATATCAAATACATATGGGCAGCTGTAAGAGGATAATTGAGGAGTGTGAACAACAAGCTTCTGTTTGACCTTATCCTGCTTTGTTGCTGTGTAGTCCTTCTGTAGTGGTTTCTGAGAGTTCAGATTCTGACATATGATATTCTACATACCCTTCTGATTATTTTCATATCAACTGTTAGTATTCCAGCAAAACAAAATTAGTCTGAACTTGTCCTGTGAGACAAAATCTGGCATCAGTTTTTTCTAAGTTGCGATTCTGTGGCTGTTGAACTTGGGATGTCACTTACTGTTGGAAAATGTTTGGCTTTACTTTTAAGATTGAAATCTGAGTAACTTTAAAAGACAAACAACCTTTATGGTTCGTGTTCTTTGGAGACAATGATCTCACTTAAAATGCAGTCACCCTGTAATAGCATTTAATCACTTGAATACTGCAATTTAAAAAATAAATGTTTTCTCTTTTTATGTGGTCTGCTGGTTTATGTTCCATAGCCATTTATTTAGTTAACAAGCAACCTAATCATGTCCAGATCACAGTAGCCAACTTCATGCCCTTTACCTACTCTAGGTTACTGTTCTAGGTATTCTAGAACACTGAAATGGTATCAGCTTCTAATCTGGAAGTTGCTTAAGCTAAGTGCTAAATGTATATATTTTGTGCTCTCTGTATTAGCCGCAAGTGGGGAAAGTGGTTAAAATATGTAAATATTTTTAATTTTTCCAACTCACCTTTAACATCTCTAATATTTTATTTTAATATGATTTTTGCACAACATTGTCTTAGTAAGCATCACATTTTTTAACCAAAATATAGCACAGAAATTTGTTCTCCAGCTCAGACTTGCTGATTTTGTCCATAACACCAAATAATTAAAAAATAAATAAATATTTAAAATCCATCAGTAATTCTATTAAACCCACTGGTATACAAATGCAAAAGATTTTTTTACTTCAGCCAAGGTAGTTTTCATTATTACATGACAGTTACTTTCACATTCCTCTGACTTAGCCAGATATTTTTGAAGCCTTGTAAATGGGGTTAATATACCAATTTAATGTAATAATGTAATATAAGGTCAAAATTTACCCTGATCTAGTTAGCCATAGCAACCAATGAGATGTGTGTTTTCAAACAGCTGAGCAGTAAATGCTACCTTCTGGTTGCTATGGATTACTAGACAAGTAGCAAGCTTTAGACCATGTATCACATTACTCCTGATGGAAACCACAGACATGCATCAATGCAGTAACATTACAATTGTCATGCTTTATATATAGTGCCAGAATCATTTTATAAGGAAAATGATGACATTTTATTGAATATTTATTTTTATTATATTTTCATGGTGGTTAAATACTTTGCACATTGCAAAATTACATTCAGCTGCCAACATTTCCAAGTAAAATGGCAACTAAAGCAAAAATAAAAATGAATGCTGGACTATGTAAAGGGAAAAAAAATTGAGAGAAAAAGAAGAAATGAAAAAAGCAATTAGCTATTTAACAAGTTGTTTATGAGGTAAAGATGTTTAGGATCACATTTACTGGCCTATTTTGCAACCCTTTATTTGCCAAGTGTAACAAAGATGTTACGGAGGTTTTTAATGTACTGCAAAGTCTTGAAATGAAAATACTTTTTAGATTATTCATGGAGTGATAGATTTATATTTTTGGGAATATTTGAGTATAATGAAAAGCATGCTGCATACGTAATAGGAAATGGCTTGGGCTGTTATTGTTAGGTGCCTGTATGGAAATGTCTTTTTATATTTCAAGTCTCTGCTAAGTGTTTAAGAAATATCTTGAAAGCATTGACGAAATTTGATCCTGACCATGCGCTACTGCTACTGGAATATGTTCTCCAGTGGAAATAGTTTCTGAGCAGTATGCATTAAAAACTTTAGTAACCTTGTTCAGATAAAAGACACTAGGGTTCTAAGTTACAAGCACAGTTCTGTGACATACATGGCTGATGTCAGTGAATTGCACATGTTTAGTGGAAGCTCAGAGATTGTAGGAAATATGGATATGTGGTTATGTCAGAGAATATGATGCTACAGGGCTGATTATAAATCAGTTCTAATGCAGAATCCATACGTTTAGCTCTACGTTTTGGTAAATAACAGCAGCCCAGATTCTGTGCTGTGAATAAGGAGCTACTGGAGGTAACCTCTCATACACATATCTTCACTGCTATATGGTTGTGGCCTTGGGGTGGTTCAGGCATTTTCCATTCAAGTGACTGGGACTGCATAGGGCAGTTTAGGGCTGCCCTTTGCATTTCATTAAATCTCTACTCTCTACAGCATCATTACATTGTTTTATTCTTTATTGTAATAACTTACATTTACTAGTCTTTAGTGAAGCCATGTAAATCCCCTTCTTAAAAGTATCCTTATTGCTTTGAGGCAAGTAATATTGATGTTCACATGAACCTTTCACTGCATAGTCAGCCATGTTCAGTTTTCTCTGTTTTTATGCCTCATTTACTTCCAAGATACATAGTAAAAAAAGTAATATGGCATGATAAGAAATATTTCTGTGGATTTGTCATCAATGCACTAATTGGGACAATGTAATAAAGGTGACTGGGGCTCATTTATCAACATTGGGCAAATTTGCAAATGAGCAAACGATTAAAATTGAAATATAGGCTAAAATATAGCTTGAATATTAATAACTTCTATTGACTTTACATGATCTTACCAGCTTTTAAATGTTAAAATGCTTTATAAATCTTGAAAACTCGAGTTGCATAAACTCAAATTTGGAATTTTGGCCACTAAAAAAACCCAAATTGTGGTAAAATGATTAATTTGACTGTTGGTTAATCTGCCCCTAGTGTTAGCTAGGGGCAAAGCTTAGGCAACCAACAGTAGCCCACAGCATGTTTATTGAATCAGTGTAAATTATAATAGAGAACTACTGTGGGTAAATAAGTCTGGCGCTCTTAGTCAGAATTGCTAAATTAGTAAGTGTAGAAATACAAAATAAGGGTGACAGGTTGCTAGGAATTCACCTGCAATATAGGGCATAAGCACAGAAGCGTGAGAGAAGAAAGACTCAGTATGCATTACATAAGATAGAGAATTGGAATATTGGTTAGATAAGACTGTATGAAGTATAAAGTAAAACAAAGAATGACATCATAGTAAAAGGATGTGTTACATTACCATTTTTATGAGTTTGGCTACAGGCATTGCACACACAGTGGTTAAAAGCAGCAAATGGTGCATACCCTTTGGCTGCCCTTTAGCTGACACTTTATTTCTTGTTAAGATGAGCACACACAGAAGAAAACAAGCACTTCAAACATAAACAGTCTATGAGAATCCCTAGTGCTGTGCAGCTGTATCTAGCCCTAAAGAGGACAGGAGAAGGACTTCTGTGCCACAGAATCTTCAGTAACTGTATGGAAACATGCACCTACATCAGTCATTCAATTAAAGGGCCAGTAATATGAGGGAATGAAAATGCCCTAAAAACATTTAGAGATAATGTTTTTTATGCTAAAAAATGACCTTATTTAAAGAATTTGCTGTTTGTATAGTGGACTAAAAGTAACAGCTGCCTTGGAGAGGTCTCTATTCCCGTGCTGCCCTTGCGTGTTTGTCTTACACGTATCTGACCTGCACCTAGTGAATCACACACCAGCAATGTTCTTGGCACCTTCTGTTCTCAGAGCCAAAACCAATTTGCGCACATATGGACACCAGAAAAACACATATGCAACTTGCACGTAATTTATCAATGCAAATGTTAATTTGCTCATGTTGTTTAGTTGGCTCCTGCTATTACACTAGAAGTCTGTGAAAAAAGCACAATGTGAATAAAAAGCAGAACTTTTTATGTGTGTTTTTGCAGCCAGGGTTTTGCACTTGTGTTGGTAATTGATCCCTTTTCTCGAGCAGTTTTTCCCTTTATTTGGCACCTACAATTATTTGAATTATTTGAGTTCCTATTTTAACAATATATTCAGTCCCTGATAAATCATTATAGACCACTAACCATTTTTTTTTACATCTCATGCTCCAAATGTGTTTATGCACGGTTCTTGTTTTTACTACATGTCTATGTAGGCAAGTGTTATGATCAACCCAAACCTTCAGTGAAAAAAGATGATTATCATGCTGTGGTGATGTCTTTCACCAGCAGGAACACCTCCCATGGCATGGCTTAACCTGAAAAGGGAAATCTACCCCAGTCCCATACTGAGGTTAACCCTTAGGAGGATCTTTTACCTACAGTTAAATCAATACCTTTACCCTTTACACAACGAAATTGGAGCAAGAATCTTTCCCTTAAACAAGGTAGTCTGAAGATCTGTGCTAAAAAAATGTAGTTAACTCAAAATAGTTTGTACTTTACTACTTTTTTGTAGGTCCTTAGTTCTAAATGAAACCACTTTGGACTCAACAGCAGATATTAGTATATATTAATACATATTTTAGTATATATTAGTTGTGGATCTAATCACCATCACGGACTCGATACCTTATGCTGCTACATGGAACTACATACTATAGACCTACAATTTGTGTTTGTCTGGCTGCTTAGGAAAAGCATAAGCATTAGTATTTTCCCATTTGATGCCTTCAACACAAGTATATTTCCATTTTAAATATTTGTTCCACTATCTTTCAATTGCTTATGAAACAAAATGAAACTCTTTTGCCACTGCCAACATTTGTATTATAATACGGTACAGGACTAAAACGAACATATTTCTTTTCCAGGTTCTCATTGTGGTTTCTCCATCATACGTCAGAATTTATATTGATTGTAGTGAAGTTGCTGAAAAAGAAATCAAAGAAGCTGGCAATATTACAGCAGAAGGATATGAAGTACTTGGGAAGACATTAAAGGGTGATAAAAAATCTGCACCCGTAAGTTTTTCTTTAATATAAAATAAAATGTTGCATGTGCAATCTATAGGGCAGCAGTAGCCAGCTTGTAGACCCGGTTGTAGCTGAAATTCACCTCCTTTTATTCAGCTATTTGATTACTGCTGGGAGCTGTAGTGCAACGCAGTACTACTCTAGGTGGGATTTTTTTTTTTTAGTTAATTGTATTAATGCTGCTTTTTAGTTTTTATAGACTTGTAAGTCTTCTGCAAAAAGCTGTGTTAACATAGGCTTTTATGCTTACAGAAGTGATCTTACTATCCCATTAAAGCTCATTCTGGAAAATAACTGCAATGGTATCTCTTGAGATGTGTTGCTTTAAATTAGTTTGACACTATTTCAGCCTTTTAAGTTTAAGTGTAAAGGACTTTTTTTTCCAAATCAATGTCACATCATATATATAACATGACATGTTGATTAATATGATGGGCTTTGCAGGAGTTAAATTGTTTTACCAGTTGACATCACATTTTGTAATTGCATACAGATGTTCATTTGTCATCTTTTCATACTGTGTGTGATATAAGGAACATGTCATGAAAATGTATAATTGAAAATATACATATGACGTTTAGAACTAAACATGTTCCTCTCTCTCCCCAGTTCCTGCTCCAGATGTTTGACATTGTGTGTACTGTGACCTGGACAAGTCGAGATAGATGCTGTGATATTCCTGCTACAGTAAGTCTAAACCACATGTGTGTTTTGCTCCTGAAACAGTTTACAGCCTTTATGGAAATTCAGGTTTTTCAAAATCTCCAGATTAAAAAATCTAGCTGTGGTATACAGGAAGAATGGATAAGATAACAGCAACTGTAATAGTAATATTCATATTCTGGCATCATGCTGACCCCAGGAGTCTGTTATTCTAATTAAGATTATGCAGCTTTGACTACTAATACCATCTATACATTGCCAGTTTTTTTGATTACTACATCTTCTCTTAACTCCTACATGACTAATTTGCGCTCTGTATAAAAAAATACTGATACAAAATATCCTCTTTATATCCTCTTATTCTCCTCTTTACTCTGCACTAATTTCCCATCAGCTTGTGTCTGTATTGCTCTGTCATCTGTCATCGTTCCCAAATATTCTTAGAAAAGCCAGAAACATTAAATGCCTGGGGTATTAACCCCCTCCTTAAAGATCGAACAAAAAAAGTCAAGAGAGTTTTTAAACATCCTGACCATTTTTAGATGTTCCCAGTCTCTGGAAAGTGGCTATGCAAGTCAGAGGGGAGACAAAGCACTGTGGATCACCAGTATTCTCAATATGTTCTCTATAAGTTTGCCAGGAGTTTTCTTATGCTTAAGACTCTCGAATTTTAAATTATCAGTTTACATTTGTGAAAGACACCAAACCACCATTTTCCTGTCAGAAATTCCCTTATGAAGCACATAGTACAGTCGTTTTCAGCCTTGATATGTGGGCTGTCTCTTTTCATATTTGTGGGTTCCTTTCACGCAAACCAATTATTTCAAAGAATTTTGGCTTTTCTAGCATGCAGTGTCTTCAACATGCACCATTTTGATGTGATGCAGTACATAATGGTATCTGCCTGGATAAAAACCCGAAACTACTCTAAAATTTCCATTGACTTTGGTAGAATAATTTGTCTGAAAAGTTATGTAATGCACTTGATAAATCATTGTGAAATTTAATGACGATTAAATATCCCATTGTGACACTTGAAAAATAAGCCTCAAAATATTTGAGTGCAAGATGCTGCCAAGCTTTTGACTTTCTGTTAAAGTTATTAAAGGTACACATTGTAAATCAGCGACAAATGTTTATTGTGGTTTTGTCATCTTTCTGATTGCACAAGTATCCCTCCACTTAGTACGGAGAAAGATGTAAACTGGTAGCCAGTTGGAAAATGGAATGGCATTCATTTGAAAAAATTGCATGGACACCACAGCTTTGCAGATATCAAATGACTTTTGAAACCTGTAAAGAGATACAGAGAAAAGCTTAGACAACGTATCCTTTTGGCAATTGCAGAAAGAAGCAATGCTCTTGGAATGGGATTTTTTTCTTCCTAAAACCATATGTGGCACTTTACGTACATTGGTTCAGCCCTGTACGCAGATACATCCAATTAAATATACAGTTATGGGATCCGTTATCCGGAAACCCATTATCCAGAAAGTTCCGAATTAAGGAAAGGCCATCACCCATCACCATTATAAGCAAATAATTTAAATTTTTAAAAATGATTTCCTTTTTCTCTGTAATTAGAAACCAGTACCTTGTACTTGATCCCAACTAAGATATAATTAATGCTTATTGGGGCAAATCAAGTCTATTGGGTTTATTCAATACTGAAATTATTTTTAGCAGATCCAAATTACGGAAAGATCCCTTATCAGGAAAACCCCAGGTCCTGAGCATTCTGAATAAGAGGTCCCATACCTGTACATTTTTGTAAAAATACAATTCAATGTACAAAAAAGGGTTTACTGTCCACCTCCTTGGCCACAAATCTCATTTGGTGTCTTTTTACATTGTAAATATTTGTGTATTTCTTAGCATTTAGGTCAGCAATGCAAGCTTTCCTCCAACTGTTGTTGAACTAAAACTTCTCATATCCCAGCACAAATAAGGGTGTATGGAGGTTTAGTTTAACAACAATTTGAAGGTCATATTTTATTTTTGATTGGGACTCCAGCCTTCTTTTTTTGACCAAGGGCCAATCATCTCTCGCGTCCGTCCTGGTTTCATAGTGGCCATGACTGATTCTTCTAAAAAATGCATGTTCAATTTGTTTCTTCTCTAAAATGAAGCAGCAATAGATCAAGGGGTTTCCAATACTAATAGCTTATATTTTAGTTTCCTATTACTTTGAACTGCTAAACTCTAACTGTATAACTGTAATTAAGGAAATATTCCTATTGCATCACTAAATGCAATTTTGATTTCTGCTTCTTAAGCATATTTCAAAAGCAATGTATATCATACTCCTCCACCCAATACTGCAATATGATAAATGGTCTGGAAATAAAGACATCCATCCAGCCAGATTAAAACTAAAAATTTGGATTATCATGAAGAATTGATAATGAGGAGACAACAGTTAACAATTACAGCTTGGCAATACCCTGTTCCAGTGGATCACCAATTCTAGAAAACCAAGCATTCTAAGAAAGTTGCTACTGTTTCTAGGTTTTATAACTGCATTTTTAAGTTTTTTTATAGTTTAGTACAAAATAGTATGAACAGTTTCATGTATGATATGTCTTTTTCTAGAGGGATGAAGCCAAATGTCCAGCTCTGCCCCATTCCTGTACTTGCGCACAAGACAGCGTTGGAGCACCAGGACCCCCAGGCCCATCCGTAAGATGGCTTTAAACTTTGTTTTTTAAAATGTGCACTTTTGAAAATTATTTGCATCATAATAAATGCTGCATACATAATTTAATCAAATGACCCCCCAAGCAATGGCAATGTCTTATTCTTTAGTCTAATGTAGTGGAACAGTCAATTCCTGACACTTGTGAAGCGAATGTAAGTATTGTGTTCTGTAAACATCTCAAAAATTGTAAAGAGAACTGCACCAGGTTTGGGCAGTATTATTAAATTCAGTGGTCCCTTTACATGTATAGACAGATTGCATATTTACTACTAGCTAGGCCATAACACCAAAGGAATGGACACACATGTGGCCCACTTAAGATTAAAATAATAACCAAATGCCTCTACTTCAGTAATGTCCAAATGATTTTCCTGATCACTGCTTTATCTGCTTTTTCTGCTGTTTGGAATCTTCTTATCCACTTTACACTGTAAACAATGCTGTTAAATTAAGTTGTTTTGAATTTTAGGGTATTCCCGGTAGTAAAGGACCACGGGGTGACCGAGGTTTGGATGGACCAGTTGTAAGTATATACTACTATTGTATGTATATATACATAAATCCAAGAATCTACATGAGGACAATAGCTAGCTTGCACTTATAATATTAAAGCCCCACATTTTCTAATAGTTCATTTTCTAATACTTGACTGATTTGCTGTACTAATGACTGATTTGTTGCTAAATCTGCAGTCATATGAAATAAAAAATATGGATGCTGGGGCAAGGCACATGGGGAATTACAACCAGAGGTGACCAATTCTTTGAGCTCTGAATCCATATGAGTCAGGCTTACTTGCTGAACCTATTTCCAAAATCTGTTTAGTAGTCCAGAATCATATCAGTATAAACCCTGTCCCTAAGGACCTTTAAGTCAAAAGCAGCTTCCTTCCACTTACTGATTGTTGTATAATAATAAGTGCCAGAGTATGCTCTAATTTTTCAATAAAGCATACCCAATGGAGGCTCCTGTTCTTGATAAAGCATACATTGTATCTCTAAATTTTAATAACTACTAGCTTAGTTGCCTAGGTCACTGAGTTTGATTTCAATTAGATTACGCCAAGCAACAGTGATATGGTGTGGGGAAAATATAATCTTCCTTTTGACATCTGGTCAGTTCATGTCTGGTGAAGCAGTATTTTTATGTTCTAAATTTATGTTCCAGCTGTATTAGTGCAATTCTGTAAAACTATTGATATAAATTGCTCTCACAGTTACCTTTATAAGACTTACATAAAGGTGAGATGTCAGTAGGCTTTACATTAAAGGCTGTAAATTCCTGACTTTGGAGCTGAATCCACACCGTAGACATTTATTAGCCATATGCACTGAAGTGGATAAAATATTCATCCCATTCCCTTTACTGCTGCTTTGGTGGAAACCTGAATTCAGGAGGTGAGCAGGCTTGAAGATGTATAGAGATATGCTCTTTCAGTAGGCAGATGGCTTGGTGCACTAAGAGCACATTCAGTTAGCTGCAGATCACATTTTAGTCCCTTGAAAGGAAAGCACTTTTTGTCTCCCGCTATATGCAATAACTGCCTGGAAACTGAATACAGTTATACTTGCAGGACACTTCTTTTGTTTCCAAATTCAAGTGAATGGAAAGAAATCTGTATGGATAGCAGAATATTAAACAAGTGACCAAAATCAAATCTGTGGATATGCCATAGCTCTAGTCAGAATGCCCATGTATTTGTTGCTGTGCCAACCTCCAAAACTATTAATAACAGACAAACCAACTGGTAAAATAGCAGTATACTGTCTACTGTTACGTTAACTTTTACTCAACCTCATAGATACAACTTAAAATAAATATTAGTGAGTATTAGCTCAGTTCGTCTTCATTTGTTAGCTATGTTTATTCTTCAGTCTCTGATTAAATGTATTTTGGCTGAGCTACCAAAACTATTCATTAAGCAAATTAAATACCGTTTTTCTACGTTTCTAAATACAGGGCCCACCAGGTCAGCGAGGAGAACAAGGTTTGCCTGGTCCACAAGGACCACCTGGACCTCAAGGACCACCTGGACTTTCCATTCCTGGAGAACCTGTATGTATATACTTAAAAAGAGCAATTTTGCATTGAATATTATAGGCCAGAATTTAGAGAATTTCTGAAAAAAGTTTTGATTTATACTTGTATAGTATTTTACAGTACTGATGCAGCAAAAAGAACAGTTGAAGCTTAAGACTTGAATTGTAAAATATTTGTCCACAATGAAAATATCAGAACCCATTTTGAATGTACAGTATGTGAGGGCCCTATAGAAATTACCACAAGGTCTGAGTTTATTCAGCATTTACTAATGCATTCGCCATAAATGTAATTGTAGATTTACATAGTATGGGACTGATTCACTAATAGTTTTCCACACTATTATTTGTAGTTACATAAAAAACTGATATAAAAATGGTTGTTAAAGAAGTCCTACACCCAAAAACTACTTTTGTATAGTGCAGTAATTCTAACTTTTTAATATACAATTACAAAAGCAAATTCTTTGATTCAAGTAATTTCTAAATAGAATTGCTTTTGAAATCAGTTTCTTTCTGATAGTTTTATTCTCAGCACTCCTTGCTTTGTCCATTAAAATAATGTTGCAAGTCAGCTGATTAACAGACCCGAAGGAGATCTTACTCCTTTTACATGTTCTATTCAAAGATAAACGAACCAAACAGCTCCAAGCAGTAGTTAGCAAGTGTTTTTTATTAACAGTGATTACACTGCTTATAATAAAAAAAAAAAACACAGTTTGCTAACTACTGCTTGGAGCTGTTTCATTCGTTTATCTTTGAGTTGATTATTCTTCCTAGTGGTACACAGACACCTGTAATATATGAATGTTAGCTGTCCGCGTTTAACCATATGCTTTGTTTATTTTACATGATCTAATCTGACCCAGATGACATAAAAACATAAAGAAATACTGATTTTAACGGCAAATACATTTACAAATAACTGATATTTTTAATTATGGTACACTGGAAATTAGCTTATATTTACTTAACACCCTACCTAACTTGTTACAGCCCAGAAGAAACTATTTTGCCAAACTGGCACATACATCAAAGTAGTAAATGGTTTTATGAATATGAAAATTAGTTAAATACAATCAGGGAAATGTTAATAACTAGGGAAAATATCAAACTGATGTAAATCCTACTATATATTAATAATTATAATTACAAAATTAAACGTGGACTGTTACTTTGGTTAGCAACAGTATTGAATAAGACATGCTTGCACTTGCTTGCATGATGAGTAAGGTTGGACACATTTTGCATATTGTTTCTGTTCCTAGTCTTAGATACGCAGTTGAAAACACGCCCTTCCAATTCTTATATACAGGAATAAGTCCTTTTCTGTTTAAATATGAATAACAGGAAAAAAAAGTATTTGTATTTGACCAAGATATTTGACTGTGTTAACAAGACCTTATTGTAGAATATGGATCTTATATTACGAATATAGAAGTGTCTTGTAGTGTATGCATTTTTTTAAATGTTAGAGATTGCAGCTGTTTATGTGGCAGTCAAAATTATCTTCTCATGAAATGCTATTTTCTTCAAATGACAAAGGGTCGTCAAGGAATAAAAGGAGATGCCGGTGACCCAGGATTGCCAGGAAGAATGGTATGCAGTTTTCACATTCTATACAAATAATTCACATTATATTCTTATTGAACTATTCCACAATACAAATGTAAATGTAATATAAAGGGCATACAAATGTACCTAGGGTTTTTGGGACCTAAGGTTTTTGTACTGTGGAGCACAGTATCTTGACTTGACCCAGACACAAGTGCAAAAGCAGTTTATAAATCCTTGGTATGGCACATTGGGTATTTTCTCAGGAGTTTTTTTTCAGCTAGATAAAAAGAAATGCTCAAATGCATATTTGCAAAGGCATACTAGTAGATTATATAGATGAGAGGCAGCACCGGAGCTTCTCCACCATCAGATCAGCACAGAAAATACAGGTATGGGACCTGTTATCCAGAATGCTCAGGACCTGGGGTATTCTGGATCATTCCGTAATTTGGATCTTCATACCTTAAGTCTACCTAAACCTCATTTTAACATTAAATAAAGGCAATAGGATTGTTTTGCCTCTAATAATCATTAATTATATCTTAGCTGCCTCTAAGTACAAACTACTGTTTTATTATTATAGAAAAAAAGAGGGTGTTCCTGGGGTGCCCAAGTGCTGCCCACCACACACTCAATTGAAATGCGGGCAATGCAGTATTCACAGCAAGTGCAGTATTCATGGCAAGACCCAGTTCTTTGGTTCAGTTCTAAGAGTGAAAAGTGCTGCTTTTTAGGGCTCCTATTTCTAAACATTTAAACAACCTTACCCCAAAAAAGGGAAATGAGGGCTATTGAGAAAATGCAGTTCATTCAAAAATTAAGAATTATTGTGTAGAGATTGGCAAGAGGTATTGCTATATCTAGAAACGGTTTGAATAACAGGTTTCCAGATTATAGATGCCATACCCGTGTCTATTTGTTAATGTATATTTATATTTTGTTATGTGTTTCAGGGTTCCCCAGGGGTGACAGGACCACCAGGGCCTATGGGTCCACCAGGCACAAGGGTAAGTTTATTATTTAACAAATATCTTCTGATACATTGGTATAATTATTTATATAAAGTTATATAAAAGTTGTCTTTGACCACAAAATTATTTATTTTAGCAAATATGTAGAAAAATTCTGAGAAAACAAAATCTATGTTTAAAATTTTCTTCTGCAACTTGTGTTTGAAAAGGGTATGGTAAGGAGTAACAAAGGCTTGTAAAATAGTATTTTTTCAATGCAGTGGTCTTGTTTGATTCACATTCACTTCCTTTTTTCCACGTTTTTCAATGTTTGCTCCAGTTTATATATTATAAAATATATAATAGTTTATATTTTATATAGTTTGCTGAAATTTTGGAACAGGTGGCTATTTTTACTGCTTCCTTTGCTTTTTGAGTGAATGCAATGCAATGTACCAGTCCTTCCACACCTCTGGTAGCTGACCCTCAGCACAATATTTTAGAAATTAACTACAGAAATCTCTCATTCTGCAATAGCCATTGCAGTCATGGCATAGCCCAGCTCTGCATAGAGATAGGTTAGGCACAGGCTCAGACTCATCTGGTGGCCTGTGCACTAAATATACTGTGAGGCACTCTGTTTCTTAAATAACATAGATGAAGTGGCATAGCCCCAAACCTGGCATTAGTACAACTAGCAAATGAATATATATTACCCTATGAGGTGGCGACCAAACCATTCCCACTCCTGCAAGCATTCACCCGCCAACCCAGCTGCAATGAAAGCTGCAAACTACCCCACACTACTGAACCCTGGACCATGCCTCACTTCCAAATTACCAGGGTGGGATGTTGCCAGGCCCAGAGTGGGATTCAGAAAAGACCCTGGTACACACAGGCCCAAACAGCCCCCAACCAGCCCACTAAATAGTGTCTGTCTATGGCATCTTAGAATCCACAGATTCCCAGACTTGGCCTGGCTGGTGCTTCAACTGCTGCTTAAGCCATGTGCTTCCCTTGCCTTTCTCATTATCCCCCCCACCGTACTTGCAACTTCCTTAAACAATTTTAGAAAGCCCTATTCCTTTTAAAATATGTCACATGTATAATTTGGTAACAATTCAAATAATGTAGTAACAGGCATGTTTCGGATAAAACAATTTTTAGGGGGTGGATCTGTTAGTTAGGAATGCAGCATGGTTACAACTTGCTTTAAGCATGTAAGCATATAAATTGATGATTACTGTTCTGTGACATGTAGAATGTGAGTGTATACACTTGAATAGGTGTAGTTAATTCATTCATTCAAATTCATATTAGTGCAAAATAAAAGCTGTACTAAGCAGGGCATCTAATTTCATCATCAACAATACAAGTGCAACCCTTTGTAAACACTTTTATTTCATTGAAGGACAAAATCAGAAAGAATATTCTGGTTTCTACATGTCATTTTCTAAAGGTAATGGTATGCTGGGATTTTTCAGGTGCTTTAAGTTGCACACTTTTTATAAGTCTAAAATACAATGGTGGTAATTTAACAACACTGGGCAAAATTGCCTATGGGCAGTAACCCATGGCAACCAATCAAATTATTGCATTCATTGTTCTACATGCAGCTGGCTGGAAAAAAAAGCAAATTACTGATTGGGTGCTATGGGTTTTTGCCTGGTGCAAATTTGCCCAGTGTTGATAAATGAGCTCCAATAACAGCCCCTTTATACTGCATTTGCCTAATAAGAGTTTATACTATCATTTCTCATACTATAGCTCCTGAAAAAATCATCTGTTTGCTCTTTTTAAGCAACTATCACCTGACAAGGACTGGTATGAGCACTTTCCAGGTAACTGTTAGTGTTTGGGGGCTTTACTTAAATCATTTGAAACAGCCCCGTGTACCAGTACCCTAACATAGGTGCGATGGAACCACTGCCCACTGACTATTAGAAATCACGCTTATATTTCTAATATGTTGCAATAGCAAAAAGAATATAACTCACATAACAGGATGTCCAGTTGGGTCTTCAATTTTACATTTGTGTATGTTGATTGACATGTAGTAATTAGCTAACCTGTCCCATTTCGCTTTGCTGAAAAATTTGTAAAACTGAAAAAATTTGTAAAACACAATGAGTATTTGATTGCGGTGAAATGAAGTTTCAAATGCTACCCTGATGCTTGCTTGCTAGGTTAACTAATCCTGGCACCCATATAAAAGTTCAAATCCTGCAACACTGTCATAAAAAAGAAAGCAAAGATAACTACCTGGCAATTGTCTATATAATACTGTATGTTATTAAAAATATGTCCTCCTAAAAAGCTTAGAGAGCTAAGGTTAAAGACATGTGCACTGACATTTTAAAACTTCAAAAACAATTAGTACAAAGAAACCTAGCCATTGCCTCACTTGCCTCTGTTATGAGACAGCACTTTATAACTGCTCAGCTGATCTTCACAATTTAGATAAAAGACCTTGCTCTTCTTACTAAAAATTACATTCCTTTTAATCTACTTTATAATAAATTGGCCAACTTAAAGTGTTTCAGAACTTTTTTCCACTTGTGTCCCCATATTGTTATACAGTTTAGGGCAGAACACCAAGCAAAGCAAATTATGGATTCTGACCAAAGTTAGAAATCTCCATATTATACTGCCCATATGCATGTGCTCTTGTAGCATTACAGAATTTTTGACAGAGCCAGTGTTATAGATGCTTAGCAAAAAAAATGGAGGAACTAACTATATTACCATGTTATTTAACACTAAAAAGAAGATTTACTACTGATCTTCATGGAATGATCCATTACAATCAATTGTAGTCATTACAGGAACAAAATGGAGTATTAACTATTACTGATCGACCTTTCCAGGTGATGTGGTCGCTCTTCCAGAAACGGAATTTAATCATTAGTGATAATTTACCAATAATTTTTATTTTGATATTGATCTTTTAGGGTCTGAGAGCTGCAATGCTAGGAAACCACAGACAATATTAGATAGTAGTTTTGCATGAGTCAAGCATTCCTATTAATTCCATTGAATTTATATATTTGATCACTGCAGGATTCCCCAGGCAAATGTTAATAAATCTGCCACTCAGAAAATGTGTTCTAATAAGTTTTCTGTTGGCTTGACATAGTACAGATGGCTCTGCACCTTTGCAGTGTTAACTATCTTCTTACTATCTTCTTTCTTTTGTCATGTTTTTCCATTTCTCTGTCTCATACATGAAAGTGTTTCTGCGTGGCTGATCTCTGCTGATGGTCTAATCCAGGTGTTCTATGCTCCAGTCCTTAGGGCTGGTTTGTAGGCTCTCCTATCTCAGACACAAAAAATAAATGACTGGTTCAGCTACTTAGAGTGGCACACCTGTGCTCAAGCATGGAAAACTTTAGGACCTGATCTGTTGATGTGCCCTAAGGAATACAACTGAAATTCTTCCAACAACAAAGAAACCAGTTTTCTTTCCAAACAATATTCTCTTTCTTCATTGCTTATTGGGGCATTTTAAATGCTTTCTGGTATTCAACTGTATGTTTTGTTTTAGCTTGAACATTTATTTACATTTATACATATACATATAATAAACTCATTTAGTATACCATATACTACCAAGATTTAGTCACCATTTCAGTAATAGAGCAAGTAGATATATTAAACAGCCTTCTTATGGGTTAAAAATCTGCAGTCTGTAAGTGTATAAACAGAAGAGGATGGGCAGCCCACACAGAGCTTAGTAATAAATATTTTTATAGACACAGATAATATCATAGTGTTTATACTGCCTCGGAGACTTCTCTCTCAAATACAGACATTTTATTTATTAAATAGACTCCTTGATCTTTGGAGCTTATATACAGATATATGTATATTATATTGAAAAATGTACCCCCTGGTATAAAATAGGATATTATAAGTCTCCTTGTTGTTCCATGACTATATAAAAGCACAATGCTTTTACACAGGTAACGGAACTTCAAGGTGAATTCAAATATCGTCATATTTTACAACAGGGGTATATTATTTAGTATAATACACAAATTTTCTGTCACATGACAGACATTACATCACTAAACAATGATTATAAACTGATGTCATTACCAAGAACTGTTTTTAAGGATATAATTAATATGATATTCATGGTTCTTGTGTAGTATATATATATATAATAATGAAAAAATGAAGGCCAATTGAAAAGTTTCTAAGCACTGGCCATTCTTTAACATACTAAGCGTTAACTTAAAGGTAAACTTCCTCTTTAACCAAGGCTACTTTTTAAAATAATAAAATGGCATCCTCCAAGATTTCAATTCACTGTCACTGTAAAGGGTGTTTAAATTACTTGAGTAACCCTCTATGCATACTATATTGTCTAATTAAGGAGAAGAAGGAGATTTATAAATAAAGTCATATTTCTCTTCCTTGAGGAATAAATGTAGTGGCTCCCTCTGATTGAATGAAAAAATCTTCTGTACACAAATTAGACTCTACAGCTTAAAAATAAATGAACACTCTTCATTGACTTATGATGCTGACACAAACCAAGGTACCAATTATCTACATGTAGAATTTACACACAAGAACCTCAAGTATCATCATAACCATAAAAAATAGAAGCTATAACCAGCCATTGCAGTGTTGAGAGAATATTAAGGAACTTTACATTTTCCAAACATTTAACAAGTTCCACATATGGTCTGTGTTTCATTTGGAAAGGTGTTTTTTGCTATTTTCCTTATGGCTTACTTACTCATGCCATTATTGGTTGGCAACCACACATGAGCATCATGTTTCATGATGCCCTGTCTTTTGTTTTTTGTGAGAACAGATGGAAATGATAGGAAATGTAATAGTCCTAATATCAAAAGTAAAATCATTACACAAGATGGACAGCATTTGATAACACCAAAATATACTGTTTAGAATTGTAGATGTTTGTTTTTTTTATCCTGAATGATAGGTGAATGACATTCTAAGCTGCTTTCCCAACACACATTCTTGGTTCTCAAAAATTATAGGTCATTGATTGTTTTATTTGGAAAAGGGATAGTGGAATTATGCAAGATCAAATTATCTTTGGATTAACACCAAAGAAACAGCTTCAAGCAGCTCTCATAAAATTAGAAGAAAGGCCAAGTGATTCTGTTTTATTAGAAACGTCACACTGAAATCCTTCTCAAACCATGTGATATATTGACATCCAACTTGTGAGAGTTAATGTTCATTTAGTAAGCAGAGAAAACCTCCTTTGTAATGTGTGAACAAGATAACATTGGATAGCTTTACAAACCCCATTTCATGTTTACTAGCCAAAATATAAAAAAAAATGCAGTGCACTTTATGTGAGTTTTTGTTTTATGGATTGTTTTATGGATTCCCAAGGCCTTTTTTTTAAATTCACAGAATGACTCATTACTATTATATGTTTTTATAGCATGTACTTCCATTCTCTGTTTTCTTTCAACTCAAATGACCTCTCTTGCAGGCATGTGGTTTTAGGTATCCCTTTGCTTCTTTCTTTTGGTTTTGCTAGCATTTTTTTAATTTATTATATTTTAAGTCATAAAGGTTGTATTCTTGATGATCTTACTTACTTACAAGCCTGCTTTTTAAGCATCCTGCCGTGTTACTCCTTGGTCCTAAAGGATGCTTTTGTTTGAAAGGAGAGTATAGTCTAAAGCAGTGGATCCCAAACTGTGGGGCTTAGGGTGGGATCAAGGGGGCTCAGTTTGAATTCAGGTAAGGGTAAGATTTTGAGGAAAATGTCAGTTTGCTATTTTAGATACCCTGGAAAAATAGCTTGGAGGTCACTTAGGGATAGATTTGGAGTGAAAACTTTCTTTCCTAGATTGGCCAGATTCAGTTCAGTGAGAAAAGGGTTTATAGCATGAAAACTAATGGACAATATTCAATTTGAGATGCAGAAAAACTTACTTCTCACAATTTATCACTTGAAAACTCTATTGATGTCCATGGTAAAAAACTGAAACTGAATAAGAAGAAAAGTTTTTCCTCAAATTTAATCTTGTCTATAGGTTTTCATGTGATAAACCATGAGACAACTCCTTCTCACTGAATTGAATATGGCCCATAGTTTTGAAACACTACTATTTCTTATATCTGTAACCTTTGAGATAAAAGGGGTCATAATCAAAGGCTTGGCCTTCAAGAGGACTTGAACTTAAAAAGTCAGGCAATCACCAGTTATAATTAGTCTGTGAAATAGCTAGAGTACTTAGCCATAAAGCATGTATTGCTGTATGTCATAACTTAAAATGATTAGTCACACAAGTGATCTTCCTATTATCAATTGTTTTCAACAGTGAGTTGCACGGGGCAGAAAGCTAAAACATATAAGATCCTCTTCATTCAATCCATTGTTACACATCTTAGTGCAGTGTTCCTGCTTATTAATCTACCAGGCTGATGTTGACAAATGGCTCAGAGTTGCTCATCTGTTTTGCTCTGTATGCCTAAACAATGTCTTCAATTCATGCAAGGAGTATGTACTATTATATAGAGGTGATAAAGTTGTCTTTATTTTTATATGTGACATGTTTGTACATTGGGCTATACTGGATAACAGTCATTTTAAATTCCTTTTGGTTTTGCTGGTGTAATTTGCCAGTAGCTACATTCATTAAATTGCACCATATTCAGAATCATATTATGTTTTCAATGACATGCTTAAATCAAAAGCAAAGTTGTGTGACTAATATTTCATATTGTGGGTCAAGACTTCTGATTTCTGAACAAAACTAAATTCTTTAAAGACTAAACTAAGATAACACAACTATATTTTTATTGACTATAGCAAAAAGGAGTTATGAGTTGAGATAAGGTGTTCTCA
This sequence comes from Xenopus tropicalis, assembly GCF_000004195.4. NCBI lineage: Eukaryota > Metazoa > Chordata > Amphibia > Anura > Pipidae > Xenopus > Xenopus tropicalis. Next base: position 91,018,134 of record NC_030681.2, read on the forward strand.
TTTTTAAAATTTTCAGCTAAAAATGAAAAAAGGAGCCAGTATTTAAAAAACAGATGGGCAGATGCAATCTGGAGTGAATTATAGGAATAGTTGGTTCATGATCCTTTATAGAGCACACCTTAAATTTATTTCAAATATAACAAACATTCAAATACAAAATTAAAATCAGACACAACTTTACTTTGAGGTTGAAATCAGACACAAGTCAAAACATTTCTTGAGGTCTAAGGACTCTAAATAACATCCAAGAAACAGCTGGAACAGGGATAACAAGCTTGAAGACACCTGTTCAACATCATGAGAAACACCTGCTCTTTTGCAGCTATTTTACCTATTTTAAAAAGTCTGTTATAAGCTTATTAAATATAAATTACTGATATATTATTTTGCAATCAAGCACAGTTCCTATGCAGGATCTAATAATTGGTTTATATAACACTATGTAGTATGACCTAAAATATCATTATCATAACAAAAATGTATTCTCTGTTCTCTAAGCTAAGAATCAGTTATGGATTCCTGTTGCCTTACTGAAATAATGCATTTGTTTGTGAATTTGCAGGGTTTCACAGGAAAGGATGGTGCAGTAGGACCCAGAGGACCACCAGGACCAATGGTAAATGGCAGTATCTCCATATTTTGACATAAGACAAGCTAAAATCAAATATATTACTAATGCTGGAAGCATGCTTTTCTTATTTTATAGTGGCAGCCGAATTAGATTGTAAGGGGAAAGTATTTGCTAGCATAAGAAATATGATCAGACAGAAGTATTTTCCATTGGGTATTCATGTGGAAATAATCTGACAGTTTGGTTTACAAAGACCTGATAACATTACTCGTGATATCATCAATTCAGTGCATTCTTTTTTTTTCTAGGGAGCACCTGGACCTCAGGGAGTGCCAGGTCCAAGTGGGAAACCAGGAAAGCAAGGAGATAATGGATTGCCAGTAAGAAATTTTCCCTGCAGGGCTACTTTTAATCTTTCCTCTTATGTCTGCACACATCATTGCTATGTTTTTGCCTACATGAAACTTTGCTATATATCTATTTTAGCTATAAAGCTCAGTCTTTGGAAACTGTGGTAATCGTTTTCCATTTGAACAACCACTGAGATGATTTGCCAAGACATATATTTCTACAATGTGTAAACACAAAAGGCCAGATCAGCACATTCACAGGAAATGTTGCTCCCAGAAACAGAAGCACAGTCTAGTTGAGGTCAAAGTCAAGCATTTGGCAATATTTAACCACACTGTCAAGGAATCCCTTTCACTATATCTAACAAACTCTACTTTATTCTGTTAAAAAAACAGCAGAACAAAAGAAAAGTAATTACAGAACATGGAGTACATTTTTACTTAGGAACTTGTGAGAAGAGAATGCAAATATGTAAGCTGGTAGGAAAAGGTTGAAAACATATGTTAATTGTATCAGTGCATACAGAATAGCATAGTCTACAAGTCATGGGGGCAGTAAAGGCGCCTCAAGTGTAAGATACAGTAACAAATGTGCTTCTGCATGGCTTTTGCATGGTTCATTATGCCTTTGTGTCTGTCATATAAAATCCATTATGCTGTGCATTAATATTGCATAATTTTCTTCGATAGTACCATAAATAAATAACACTGTGTGAGAGATCACCAGAGAGCAGTCTCAGTACTTCACAACATTACAACCAGGATTCCTTGTTTAACATGAGATAAACGAATAGGTTTTGGGCTGAAATACTTTGCCCATTGTTTCCATCACAAAATATCTTTAGCTATCATCAAAGGGATACACTGCCTCTTTAAGTTGGCTGAGGGTGGAGAGACAATGATATTGCTCATACTGGTGACAGTGCAATCTTTCAGTAGGCTAGAGTATCTGCAGTTTAGCTTATGGGCTGCCCCCAGCCCACAGTGACTGTTTAAACCTAATGGTTTCTCCTCAGATCTCTGGAGTGTCAGGAGTTGTAGGAACAGGACAGGGGGTGGGTCAAGGAGTTTGTTTTTATCCATTGTCTCTGCATATGCTTTTCCTCTTTGTTGTTATCTTTTTTCTCCTGGTTCCTCATTTTCTGTCTCAAATTCTCCCATGCTTCTGGTAATGTAGCTCTAGTTTATCTTCCTATTACCTTTATTTTGTGTTTCCCTCTTTCTTTTGCTTCCTTTTTGTACTTATTCACACACTATTTTGCTTTTCCTCCCATTTTTCTTTTTTGTCTCCTTCTTCTTGTAACTCATTTTGACAGCATTTCATTCAGAGCTGCATTTAATGCTGACATGCTCCCACACCAAAAAGGACACATGCTGCTCTGTTGTTTGAGTTGCCAAGGTGGGAGTTTGAAACTCATAACTCACTGGTGAAATCATCTTTCCACTAACTTTTCTTGTGTGAACACAGAGATTCATGCATTCACATCCCAAGCAGGGGCTAAATGAATAAGAGCTCATTAGGGCTATGGCTCACTCGTGGAAACACCCTTAAGGCCACGTCATTCACATAATAATAACCCAGCAATTGCTCAGTTTTCTCTCACTGAAAAGACTTTTCTTACATGAATGTATTTGTCCATTATTTTATGCATTGTGGGGTATGCCCAAAATGAATATGCATTCTTTGTGGTTTTTAAATGTTTGACTTAAATGAGACTTTAATCATTATTTTTAGTAAGATGACATTTGTAGAATACAAAATTAGCTCGAGAACATCTCTCTATGGCACAAAAGGTGGAATTAATATTGTATTTACTGTTAATGGATGAAGTAATTTCTTGTCTGGCTAGATAATAAATGTAAAAATATTACTGGCACTGTAGCCAACAATTGCACAACCAAAGTTAACAAAAGTATAAAATGTGTGACTCAACACTTTGCTCATTACAACCCAATGTGCAGTCTGGTAACACTTATCAGTGCATGATGTGATTTCACTGGATGAGTTACTTTGGTTAGTTATACAATTTCCTTCTTCCTCACATCTCATCTCCAGCACAAATGCACCTCAGTGTATTATATGTTTGCTAATTCTTACTATTTGTTTTCATATTTGCTTGTTATTTCTTTTTTTTAATATAAGCTGGTTACATGGCTTCCTTGGCATCTGCTCTAGATGTATAAATAATATCTGCATAAAACTAACCTTAAAACTTTAAGCTAATCTAAACTTAAAATTCTTTGGAGCAATATTTACATGAATTACATAGTTACATAGTTAACATGGGTTGAAAAAGCTAAAAGAAAAGCCCATCAAGTTCCACTCTCTCAATAAGAAATGTTTCTAATATAGTTAGTTAGCCAAAAATGTAATCTATGAGGGACAGAACACTACTTTCTGCTCTCTAACCTCTAAGTTAGTCAGCGACTTAAAGGGGGGGCCACATGGAACATAACTGGTCAGCGAGTTTGCTTTTGATCCTTAGCACACAGGTCAGATTCAAAAGCAAACAGTTACAGTATGTCCCATGTGCCCCCCCCCACTCAAGTCACTGACTTGCTACTGACTTGTAACATGTTAGAGAGCTACAAAGGAGGAAGTTGTGGTCTACTAGTTCCTTTAGGGCAGTGACACACCAATGTGTCACTGCCCTTAAGAGCACTATAGACTTAGATATTCTCCTTGTTCAAGAATTCATCCAAGCTACTCTTAAAGGCATTAATAACATCTCCCATCTTAACATTACCAGGCAGAACATTCCACAACCTCAATGTCCTCATTCATTTTTTTGCATTCTAGGGAAAATGCTGTATTTTAACTAGTTGAAAGTCAAGGACTTTCCTCCTCGTGTTACTAAAGCTAGTGCTCGTAGGCTTTGGAGTCTTTGGTACTTGGCTATAGATAAAGGAAGTTTATGTACATTGTAGGCATGTGTAGGATTAGACAAGGATTTTTTTTATCTATACTGGCAGATAAGAGGATTTTACAAATATTTAAGGGTAAAAGCATAATATGGTTAAATGTACAAAGGCCAGAATAATCCCAGGGTTCTTAATAAACCCCACTTCCAGATATCTTATCACTTTTCAAAATATGTATGGGGGTGCATTTATTAGGGAAATGTAGATTACTTTAGGAGAACTGACATGGAATGTTGATTTTATGACTGAATTTTGCGGAGACACTGAGCTCCAGATATAAGCTGCAGACTGGAACTATGCAAAATACGTTTTTCATTTTATTGCTTTTTTGGACTGTGGGTCAAATACATAATAGAATATCATTTTGTTTTAGGGTCCTCTTGGACAGAAAGGAGACAAGGGTGAGAGGGTAAGTAATTAATTTCTCTTTTGAAAGGCATTTCTTGGCTACAATATAATTTAAAGTGATTTAAATGTTGTGCATTGCCCTTTTCACTGCAAACATCTTGTAAAAGTTATCTATTTTGCTTTATAAAGGGAGACATGGCATCTCAGAATATGATGAGATCAGTAGCAAGACAAGTCTGTGAACAGATGATAAATAGTAAGTACATATAAAGAACATTTGCTACAATTTTATGTTACATATAGTGATGAACAAATCTTTTCACTAGGCATGGATTCATTGCAAAATTCTGCATTTCACTATTGGCGATTTTTTTCAAAACTGTTAAGAAAATTTGGAGTTACAAAAAATTTACCTAGTGAGAAAAAAAGTTAACAAAGTTGCGGCCCCGTCAGATAAGTCTTGGTCATGTCAAAAAGTCACAGTTGCAGCAAAAAAGTCACATGTGCTGTATGGTACAATTTACACACCATTAAATAACAATACACGTATTGGTAAAAACAACTTACAAATATACAGTAGATGTATAAGTGTACAGAGAGCTGATAGCAAGGAACCATTTTTAAGCGATAACAGTTGTTTTCTTAAACAGTATTATTTTCTTTCTGAGTCGAGTTAAGAATAATGGAATAAAGTGGTTTGCATTTTTATTTTCTTGTTAAGAGTTCAGTATACAGACATATACATGAAAAAAATTGCACAGAACAGTATTCTATGCATATATCAGTGATTCTGGAAAACATAAATCTAACTGATAAGCTATTTTTATTAAAGGAGATGTAGAAGGTGAAGGGGAGAAGAAAGACATTGGAATGCAAATTATATTAGATCAGGGCAGAAGGCTAAGTGTACATGCCATGATGCAGAGACAGCTACTTTACTAGTGATTTATTGTAATTTCATGGGTGCTCCATGTTAAGAAGGTTGTATATGGCTGCAGAATAGTGTAAAATATTCTTTAACGTAACTCAGCTGTACAAAAGCCAAAGGATGGGGTGAGCTGTGAATGTTGTAGTGCTTAGTAATTATATATGTTTCATGGTGAGTTGTGGCTGAAAAAATGTAGTCAGTGTTAAATAAATCATGTGTACATATCTAAATGAGTTGTTAAGAGAAGGGTTATTCAGTTTAAGTGGCACCATCAGTTAGTTTAGGTCTTTATTCCTCTACCTACTAATAAATTCTTCATTGCAAAGCTATTTATACAGAGAGAACTCAGTTTATTTAGCTGCCCATCATAGGTAATGTAGATAAGGATACACTAATGAAATATATAAAATATGCAAAAGTGACATAAATACACACAGTTTATCAAATACCCTAAATGGAGGCACAAGCAAAGGGATGGGGAAAAAGCAATCCTATAGTATGGCATTGCTACATTTTTAGGAGTTATTTGAAATTCCTAAGTTCAGCCTTTTGTCCAAGTGAGCCTACCTAACTTCTAGGATCAAGAAAAATCTCACTCAGTCTAGCCATATCTAATTTTTCTCTTTTGGTAAATATTGCCTTCCTGACCTCAAAACTGCAACCAGAGTACAGTCCCTGTACTTTAGAATTAGAACATTCCATTCTTTTATTCAGGTTTCGTAATGTCCCTACTGAAGAGCAAAATTGCATCTAACCATTAGTAGGATAACAACATCCTTTTCCATCAATTATATGCCTTAGTTGCACAGATGCATTGTTTCAGTGTCCTACTCTAAGGACCCAATATATGATTGCTCAAGCCTTCCTACTTGAGCAAGCATTCTTAACTCACACTGGGTTTTGGCCCAATTATCTTATAAACTTTGCATCTTTTAGGTGCCAAAAATCAAGTCTGATGGCTTGAGCCATCATAAATAGGGCCTCATTCATTACCAGATTAAATTAAAACAGACTCTGAGGAACACTACTTAGATCTCTGGTCCATTTGAGAATGTACAACTTACTTCTGCTCTTTGCAAACAATGTTTGGCCAGTTCTGTATCAATATGCAAAGACCATCACCAAGACCAACAAACCTTTGCTGAGAAATGAAACATTTACTTGGCACTATATTAAATGCCTAAAATTGTACTTAAGAGTATGTTTAATCTGGCCTGGACCTAGACTAGTGCTCTACCTCATTTTCAAAAAAATTGTCATTGGTTTCAGTGTTTACCATACCTGTTGGGTCACCCCCAGCCCCCCTCAATAATCTGTCTACTCTTCTTAACCCTAGCACCAGAAAAACAACACAGTTTTTATCATTTAGGGTCCTTTATTTCCAGAGCAGCTGAGAGCCAGGGTGCTCTAAGAGCATGTTTTCTTTATAATGACTAGTTCAGAACAGCTGCTCTCCTCAGTATCCTCCCTCAAAACAGTGAACTTGTTTGGGCAAATTAGCTGGGGACCAGCCTCCCTGGACTTTCACCCCCTGTCTCCTCTGTTGTTGCAACAAACCTTTTTAATATTCATGTCACCCTCCCCAACTCTACCAGCAATTCCCCCCTCAGTGAGCAACCTATCCTGCACTGAGTGCTGCAAGTTGCCCCATAGTTTTGAAACTTGGATTTTCAAAGGAAAATCTACCCTCACCTCTTACAAGGCAATGCTCCCTGTATCAGACACTTTAGGATTCCAAATATGACAAACATATACTAGCAGACAAGATACATGAAATAAAATATCTTTAGGTAAAGCTGTTCTAGTGGACAGATGAGATAAATTAAATAACATTTCTTTAGGTATAGGCTTATAGAAGACATAGACAGAAAGGATAAATGAAATAGCAGACAGACAAGATTAATAAAATAAACCTTCTATATGTATACCAAACTGTTCTAGTACACACTAAAAGACAGAGAACTAGCAACACTTTGGCACCACTGCCTCACACTAGAAAACCAGAAGCATTGTATGAATTTAACCATGCTTGTCTGGTAGGTAGAAAAAGAAGAGAGGTATTAAGGGGCAGATTTATCAAAGTGTAAAATTAGAGTTTACAACAGAAAAATTCATCTGCTTTCTGTTCATTCCTGTGGGATTTTTAGAAGCATACCAATTGGTCAAAATTAGAGATTTGGTAAATAAGCTTTCATTGTAGATGCAGGAAAAGGCGATGTACCGTCTTAGCCAGTCAAAAAATCTTTACAGGGTAACCCTTTTGAAATAAAAAATAACAAAATGGTATAAACGTGAAACCTTTACTGGCTAACTAAGATAATCATACCAAGCTTTCAGAACATTTTAGTTCCTTTTTCAAGCTGATTACAATGAAACTGTGGTGCTCTCTGATATATATACAACATTCCGCTCATAGATCAAATAACCAGAAAAAAAGAATATCTGTGTGGAAGGTGTTAACAAAGTCATATAAACGGGGGGGGGGGGGGGGGGGGGGGGGGGCAAGGGACAAACAGATTAGGTACAGGATAATGTGGATCAAAGTGACTTGATATAAATTAGGGTAAGTTACACCAGTAGGAAACCATTTTAACAGCCCTCACCACTCCATAAACGATTTAAGAATCTTGGTAAACTTGGGAAACTTCAAAACAGACAATGAAAGGAAGGTATGGGAGTATAAATTAATGAAAACTTTCAACTCTCTGGAGAAGGGACTGAACCTGGGCCTTGGATTTATGGCAAATTATATAGATTAAGAACTGCCTGCACCCAGCCAGAAATAATAACATCTATAGAGACACTGGGCCAGTTAATCACATGGAATTCCATTCACTTCACACTTCAGTAACTTACCCTAATTTATATCAAGTCACTTTGATCCACATTATCTTGTACCTTATCTGTTTGTCCCTTGCAGCCCCTCCCCCCCCCCCCCCCCCCTTTATATGACTTTGTTAACACCTTCCACACAGATATTCTTTTTTTTGGTTATTTGATCTATGAGCTGAATGTTGTATATATAACAGAGAGCACCACAGCTTCATTGTAATCAGCTTGAAAAAGGAACTAAAATGTTCTGAAAGCTTGCTATGATTATATTAGTGCCAGTAAAGGTATCACCTTTATACCACTTTTGTTATTTTTTATTTCAAAAGGATTACCCTGTAAAAAGTAAATAAGCTTCTAATAGCCTTAGGTCTATATACAAATCTATTCTGAAATAACTCGTCATTTAAGCAGATACAAAGAGGCAAATTTGTTAAAATGTGAGATTAGAGCTCACCGCACAGAAAATTAACAACTTTCTATTAATATGGGATTTTTTGAGGTGTATTCATTAATGGGTGAAAATTAGAGCTCACCAATTAAAAAAATATGCTTCTAAAATGAAATGAACAGTGGGTGAATTTTTCTTTGGTGAGTTCTTATCTCACATTTTGATACATCTTCCCCATAGTCATGTGATTGATGTATAGCCAATAGATTCTCCAAGTCCACTACAGCACAAAAAAAGGACAAAAGCGCAGATACCTCTTGGTGAGCCAAGCAGTAGTGCACATTTTATGACCTGAGTGGTTTTCCTCGCACTCAGCTAATAAAATGTTTAGTGCTTGACCCGCCAAAGGATTGTTCAAATCTACCATATTTAAATAAATCATATTTAGTGCTTTGATCTATTAAATTAAGTGTATTTAGGAACTTTAAATTATTTGTCACTAGATTGGTCAAATATTGTCTAGAGTTTGGAATGCAGGAATTTAAATATCATAAAGATCTTCACCATTGCATAAAGGTCTTCACCAATTCCAAATATAGTTTATTCTAATTTGGTGCCATTTTGCCAAATTGTTTATAGCTATAGATATATTGCTGCCTTCTTCCATTTAATATGCTTTATTCTCTTGCATTTTACATTCCCTTAGCATGTACAAACATTCATTACAAATATGCTACACAAGCAATGTATAAAAAAGTTTAAAAATTCAAGTTTTATTCTGAAATACACAAATCTGTCCCCACAAATACACAAAACTGCCCCTATCCACTTTTTAACAACAGATATTTAGCAAGAAATATTTTGCACACTGAGCAGTGCTTTACAGCTGATAAGAGCTTTGGGCCACCCAGTCTGTCTTTTTTTTCCCTTTGGGAGGAAGATCAAGAAGTGGTTTTGCTCTGCACATTTTAATTGTTATGTTACTAGTTTAGGTTGACAGCTATTCCATTCAGCTTCCACTGACTCCCATCTAAAGAATGCTCACTTTAGCTAAAGTCAGCACTGTGATTTGATATTCTGTTTCTAAAAAGCATATTAACCTCCAAATCCTCTGTCATTACACTCAACATTTAATTTATAACCAGTAGTTTGAGTGAGATAGAAGTTAAGCGTACTGTTGATTTCTAACATGTCATTTCCCCTCTTTCTGTTTAAGGTCAAATGAGCAGATTTAATCAGATGTTGAACCAAATTCCAAATGATTACTATTCCAATCGCAATCAGCCTGGTCCTCCAGGTCCTCCCGGTCCTCCAGGCAACGCTGGCATGAGAGGAGAACCTGGAGCTGCTGGCAGATCTGGATTCCCAGGAACACCTGGTCCTCAAGGACCACCTGGAGAAAGAGGTATGCCATATAAAGTTACAGTTAAGCTTAACAATACCCAGCTTCTAAACATTTCAGATAGGACTGTGTTTCTGTATTCCTATGTTTGTGTAAGATGAACCAAGGGCTGCTAGACATTTAATTTCACTATTATCCATATGCTTTTTCAGGAATACCAGGAGAGAAAGGGGAGAGAGGGAACCCAGGAATTGGATCCCAAGGACCCAGGGGACTTCCAGGACCTCCAGGTTGGTGTATATCTGATTTTTAAGAGAAAACGGTGCATACACTTTATCTGATAATAAGATTTTGTGTTTAACCTGGATAGGATTTTCATTGCAGGGAAAACAAAACATCCATAGATTTAATATATACATAATATTTTAATTCTGTAGTTGATTTTTTTACTTTGTTGTTTTGCTCAGCATTTAAAATTCTCAGGATAGAGCTAAAGCAATTGTATATTGTCAATTTATTGTAACTCTGTAGTAAAATATATTTATTTCAAGTAACTTCAAAATCTAAAAATAATCCTGTTTTCCCAGTGTGCTAGTAAAATATTGCTGGATGCAATACAAGCTTAAAAACAGTACTAGCCTTTAGTCTTGCACTACTTCTGATCCATGCCTCCCTTTATACACTGATTATTTGCCTATGTCTTGGCAGTGGAAACAAACTGTCTGGCTCTTTCTGCCTTTAATTTACTAGTTAAAACATGATTTTTTCATTACAAGATCCACAAGAAGCTTGCAACAATTTTATCCTCACTTGATTCAAGCCTTACATTGGAGTTAAACATAATAGAGAAGGCTCCAAAAATAACATTACTTCATCTGCCCTTGAGCTGCAGGGCAGCAGAGTTGATGCACTTTTACATTTTAATTGAAATTCAGTGTGCTTTTCTTATGCAGTAGGTTCCCCAGAGGTCTTTATATCTTAAAGGTGGAAACTAACCAACAAATTCATTTATGTCTGTACTCTGTCTAAATCCTGACAAATCAGAATGAGTATAAAATAACCTCTGATGAAGCTGCCTACACGGAAAAGTTATGGTTTATCATGGTTAAAGTGATTAGTTGTAGTTTGGTGTTTTTGGGGTGGCTTCATTGACAACATGTGTTCAAAACGATCTTTCCCTTTTAACATAGCAAAATGAGTCTAGACAGTTTATATGCCAGATTAATTACTAGCCTTTGTTTTAAAATAATAAGAAACAATCCTTACAGTATCCTGACATTTTGTTTAAAAACTGTAGGACCTCCAGGCGAATCCAGAACAGGACCTCCAGGATCCTCAGGCTCCACAGGACCTCCAGGACCTTCAGGTCGCCCCGGTAACCAAGGAATTAGAGGGCCTCCTGGTCCAGCTGGATACTGTGATGCTTCAATGTGTGCAAGCATTCCTTACAATGGGCAAGGATACCCAGGTATGTCCCACCTATAAAAATTATGAAGCGGAACACAATTAAGTATTAATTACTGCTAAATACAGAACTGCACATTGTACTGTGTATTACTAGTGCAGAAAATATATAGGGTGATCACTAACCCATAGCATCCAGTTAGATGATTACTTCCATTACTGTATTGTAAACCTACAAAAGCCTAGGTTTTGGTAGGCTAAAATGTATTATGGGGACAAGACACACTTGTGCAACCCTCTAATGCATTGTAATACATCAGGATTCATCTTTATTTAGGTGGCAGAATTTCTCTTGCATGTTTAAAATTTAAAAAAAAAAAAAAATTCTTTTTCCTACTCACTGTCAATTTTGTTTCTATACTTACCACTGATAAACCAGTTACATTTACCAGTAGGTAGTGGGATTTAATTCTACAACGGAGCTAACCATCCTCTCTCATATTAGTTAGGGGTTTCATCCAACCCCATTGATAAATTATGGGCTAATTCTCTTAGCATAGCTAGTGAGCTTATAAAGGTGTACTCTTTGAAGGTTCTCACTGATGGATCTGTTGAAACATAATGATTACAGATTCTTAGATGATTGCAGTTTCACCCATCACGCACATCCCATAGAGTAACTTCACTTTTTCTGAGAGTTTATAACATAACATTGTGATATGTGGTACTGGGAGGTGTTGGCCAGGTTGGAGAAACTTTAACTATACAAGAGGTGAATGATTTCTGAAAACATAGGGGTTCAATACCTGAGAAGCAATTCAATTTTAATCAATTTAAAAAGTTAATGCTATATTTTATTATATTTCCTTCTCCTCTTAGCATTTCAGGCTGATTGAATGGATCTTGCAAAGTGGGCCATCATTTAGTACAGTACAGCACACTTCAAGAAAACCTAGAGGCAAAACACACAGACGACTTGTTAATGTGCTTCTCAGAACCTTTATGTGCAGAAAGGGGAAGCAAGGAGGGCTTTAATATTGGGAGACAGCATGTCCCTCATTCTGGTTTTATATCCCTAGTAGTAACATTAAAAAAAATATATATATATTAAAGAATACACACACACAGCGAACAGGAATTCTCCCCAAATTTCACCCAAATTGGCCTTCAAGCTGAGCCCCACTGCTATTGTTCCAAACCTGCCGATTGTGCCAGCCCCATAATTTAGGAACCACTGTTCTACAGGGATTCTGTTGGTAAACTGCAATATTTTTAGCTCATGGAATTGAATCTGATCCCTTGTTGAACAGAGCCAGATTCACATCTTGTAGTGTAGTAGAAGTCATTACTGCTTTCAGTGTTACCTGTTAACACAGAGCCATTGCTTCCCTGATTTGCTCCATGGTTTTAATGTCACTACTGACATCACACCACTGCACTCTATGTCACCACATACAGAGGTCCTTCATTTCACCTGTTTAGGTGGATATATGGGGTGTACCAATAACAATCATAACTTCCACCACAGAGGAAACTCTAGCTCCTTGTACTATTAATATACTGTTTCATTCCTGTGGGCTGCAATATACACTATTAACTTGTGAATAGGTGTAAGAAAATGTATTATGCATCATTTACTAACATCTCTTTGACCTGTTTCAGGTTCCGGCTAACACATTTTCTAAGTCTCCAGTGCTGCTTACAGTTTGAACTCATGAAAATCCTGTTTCTGAGATGTTTGCGCACGTGCTTACCTTGAAATGATTCTTTTGGGAAATTTCACCATGGATATAACTAATGACCCATGTTGGCATCAGTAAAAAGGGGACATTCTTTATACTAACAACACTCGAATGGGAACAAGGACTGCGGTGTCAACTTACAAAGCCTGTTGCATTTCTGTATTAAGAGAGTCATGTCAAATACAAGAAACCTATAGGGCCTAATCTATATAGGAGGTCAATATAACTACTAACTACTGTACCTGAGGTAACCCATGTAAAAGAGAGATTTAACCAAAGAAAATAGAACCAACATATGTAAATAATAAACTAATTGTGGCTTGTAAATGATGTGTATGAGACCATATCCACTAAAATCAGTTAACATTTTTACAATAGGCTTTTGCATTCAAGCCTGCTGCTTGCTGTTTGCTGAAATAACCATCATTGACACTCTATACAATCTATGGTGCTACTGCTTGTTAAAAAAAAATGTTCAGATAATCAGACTTTTAAGAAATGTATCTGCAATTATTAACTGGGTATAACTATTTTCTATTCACCCTGTTTCCGCTATACTTTTCTATTTATTTTGTTCTGCGAAGAAGTAGAGCCATACCACAGTCAGTTTGCTATACTAACATCAGTGTTGTTCATCTGAATCTTACCCAAATTAAAATGCGTTCATTATTTATCTGTTGCCCTCAATCAACCATTTTAAACAGCTAATATTTGCAAGGATTATGATTATCAGCACTAAGGGCATTAAATTACAAGAACTAATTGCTAAATTATTTTTAGACATTTTTACAAGTGAACGTCATTTCATAATAACAACAAATAATATCTTAAACTGTATGTGTTTCAAAATAATGCTCCATATGTTCATGGATTCATGTCATAAGATAACTATCTTGTTCAATCGGGGAACTATTTTCAACCAGAACCTTATCAGCCTGAAAGTGGACCGCAGGAGCCAGAGAATCAGCCTTACGTAGTACCTATGCAGCAAGAGAGTCCAGATGAGGATTTTGAGGACTATGGACATGAATATGCAGAACATATGCGATGGAGGAGATCCTTACCAAAGAAATTTTAAGATATTTGTGCAATTTCCTTGGCTATATTTGAATATGCAGATATACACAGATTAGCTGGATAGCACATTTTGCCATTCCATTCCAGGATACTGCAGCTACATAATGATGGAAATAATTTTAACTAACAGAACAAAAAAAATGAAGCTTTGTTTGATGTCCCCCTATAAGCTTGTAAAATAGTTTTGGCTTAATTTGAAATCTGTGAATAGAGGCAATACCATGTAGCAATGTTAAATAGCTCTAATGCAGATGCAATTTAAGGCTTTCCATTGGCTGGTAACCTAAGCAGAGGTTTAGCCCATTGCATGCTAGATGGAAATGCAGCACATTACAAAGAAATGAATTGCACTTTCATCTTGCGCTTTTCTTATCTTTTAATTGTCAGCTGACTGTAATAATTTAGAGTCTGTCAGTCCTTCTGCGCTATCATTTTCCAGTCCTTCTGTACTTTCACGTACTACTCAGGCTTCAGTTATGCTTCATAAAAGTTATGCTGCTTTTTTTATACTATACTTTCTTTTTAACATTCAGAAACTTCTCAACATAGCAAAACCCCTTCACAGAGCTAAGTATGCTGTGTCATTTTGATGCAGGCTTATATTGTAGACACAATAACAGTTACATGTATGCCAAGTTTCAGTCAGTCCTACAGAAAAGGAGTTTGCATGTTTGTGCTGTATATTTAGTATGAACATTTTTTCAGAATATAGTGTTTCTTAGTTCTCAAAGCAGTTTGAATTTGTCTGCAAGGCTATGAAAATAGAATTGCTGTTTGAAGATTTTTAACTGCAAATTGTGAATTTCACTGCCTTATATTTTTATTTATTTCTGAAACAAAAGAGGCGTTTTTCAATAAAACTACTGAAAATATCTTGCTGTCGTCTTGTCATTGTATGGTACCAAATGCTTGTGCTCAAAGAGACTGCAAAAAAACAGGGAAAATGTTGATTTTGTGACACATTAGTTCACTGAATATCATCACAACTGTAATAGGAATTCAGCTGCAGGGTGGCAGGTTTTAACCAGACATGGGCCAAAACTTCTTACAATTGGATATTGTCTTGTCTCTGATTTTGTTTATGATTTAAGCTTTTTAAAGTTGCTAGGATAATAACATAGGATAATAAAGCTTCTTCTCAACATGTAACTCTAGTGCTGTTACAATTTTAAAAACAGTCATTGCATTGATTGCTATGGGTTACAAGAGAAGCACAAAGTCTTTCTATATAACCCTGATACATAAATAATATCCAGTGAATACAGTTTTATTCAAGACTCATAACCTAGGGGAATCTTTTATTTTATGGCTGACATAGGGGCAAATGGAACAAGTTTTAAACTGGAAAATTTCTGGATTCACAAAAGCGATATTAAATCTGGACAAAGGAAATATTATTTGCAAAAAAACAATAATATTTTGCATTTCATATTTTTTCTATGTAATTACTTTTATTAAATTCCTTCCATAGTGTCATAGTGGCATAGTTTTTTATGAAAATGTGTGAATACACAGTCACACACTGATTATAAGTAGTATAATCATTTCAGCTGGTTATTTAGTCCCCATGTACATAAACAGTAAAAAAAAATACATTGCATGGCTATATATTCAACACTAAACATTTACCCCTCAGGGTATCATGCTACAGCATTAACCCAAATTGATTGCCCTGTATTTTTTAAGAATGTGATATAAAAGGAAAAAAGGTATAATATATTCTTATAAATAAGCTGTTAGAGAATGGTGGAATTTTACTCTGGGGAACTCTAGTTTATATACTCTAGTATAAATCTGCCCATATATGTTATTGTTTGCTGGGTATTGTTAGCTGGGTATTATAATTACAGTATGTAATTGTGTGACATCAGTTGGATATTTTGTAATTATGGCAGCTGAATTCCTGTTCCTTATATAAAATATATCAAATATAATTTAGCAGACCAAAGCATGCATACATATTTGTACAAAAAATGCTGACTGCTAACAGGAATCCATATATAAATATGTGGTTTTCTCAGATGTGGGAATGCTGTTTTGGTCATGCATTAAACAAAACACAAAATAACACAGATAGGATTAGAAATGGGCAGCTAAATGAATGAAGTGAAGAATATAGAAGCCTTGACAGAATGGACACCTTTAAAACAAAAATGACTTGAGATATATTTAGGGCCAGTAAAGAGTAATAAGAGCAATGTTTCCAGAAACAGATGAAAGATGATTGCATGATAACCATAATTCTATTGTTGAATGTCTACTCTTTTTAATACATCATCAGCCATGTTACAAAAAAAAAATAATCTATAACAGAAAAAATACCTGAAAAGTACCTGAAATGCAAAGGGAAAGTTTATATTCATTAAAAACATGTTGCAGAATGCACATCATTCTTGGATCTTATTGAATAGCTTTATACGAGTACAGTTTGGATTAATTACACTTTAAAAGTTGTTCATTTTTCTTTTGGACTAGCTGTGATCATCTTTTTTATAAAGCTGTCATATCTTAGTTCCTAGAGCACCTACAATGCTAGATATTATGATCATTCAGGCCCATTTACTGTTACTTTTATGATATAATAATAATGTTGCAGAACAAGTGGTTTACATTAAATATTAAACACCAATCATTTGTTTCGCATAAGATACACCCATGATATATAATACAGGTATGGGATCCCTTATCCAGAAACCTGTTATCCAGAAAGTTACAAATTACAGAAAGGCCGTCTCCCATAGACTCCATTATAAGAAAATAATTCTAATTTTTAAAAATTATTTCTTTTTTTCCTATAATAATAAAACAGTACCTTGTACTTGATCCAAACTAAGATATAATTAATCCTTATTGGAGCCAAAACAAGCCTATTGGGTTCATTCAATATTTGAATAATTTTTTGGAGACTTAAGTTATGGAGATCCAAATTATGGAAAGATCCCTTATCCGGAAAACCCCAGGCCTGTGCATTCTGAATCCCATACCTGTAATGATAATAAGAATAAGGAAACATCATTTGAAACCTTTTTTTATCCACATCACTTCTCTGAGGTTAAATAAGGCTTGCATATTTTTATTAAATTACACTACATGCTTAGATAAACCCACATGGGCACATACCATGCATTAGTGGGGTTTATACACTGTGTATTCTATGTTAACCAAATATAAGGTCAAATAAGGTTTGAAAATACTGCGGGAAGCTAAGGTCTGAAAAACAGCTGTCATCTGTGATAGCCTATAGCCACTGCATTTACTCTTTAGTTTAAGAAATGCCACTATAGATAGAGAATGACTATGCTACAGCAGCCTGTGTTGTGGAAAACAGAAACATTTTATCTGCACTCAGCATTCTTTTCAGACAGGAGAACTAAGAAATAGTTAATCAGTTGTTCATAAACATGTAGAGCTGGTAAGAATGCCAATACACATGTGTACTGATTTTTGGTGATCACATAAAATTATAGTATATAAAGCAGCAGCTACTTGAAAATGCTGTATAAAACCACTGATCTATTGTGTTTTACTTCTTTGTCCCCTGTGATTTTCCAATTAACATTAGAGGCTTATACAAAGTCTAAGGGGGTGTCAAATATTCGCTTTAAACATGGCCACTTAAAAGAAGATACATACCCTTTTGATTGCACTATTTTTTAACATAAACCATTTCACACATTTTGATAAACAGGCCAAACAGTGTAAACCGAAATGCCCTTGGAGTGTGATTTTGATTGCACTCCCCCAATGGGAACACTAGCTTTCATTTTTCATGACACCCTCATTAGGGCCAACTATTTTCCCCAGATCCATTGACATCCATGATAGGAAATCTTTAAATGCCCCTGGGCTAAGTAATTGGCAGTTTCTATGTAGATCCCTATCTATGGGGATAGAAGCATATTTATCAAATGTTAAACTCTAATTTTCATTCATTGATAAATACAATTTAATTTTTCCTGTAGTGCACTTTAATCTGCCTCTAAGATTCTTCACTACCCACACCAATCTGTGATCTTGTTTCCAGAAATTCAATTATTTTTAAAATACCCTCAGGCACAGTCAACTCAAAAATGGGTTTAATGCTATGAAAAATCCAAAATTACTACAGAGAGTACTAGCACATTTTAAAATGTCCGAGGTATTAGAAAGGTGAGGATGATATGATGAGAAGGTGAACAGATTACATAATAAAAAGCAACCAATACAAGAGGTAAACAGGCTAATTCCACAAAAGAACTTAAAATCTAAAAAGAACTGGGTTAAAGAAATAAAGAAAATAGAGGAAATAATATCCTCAGATAGTGACAATAAAGAAACATTTATACAAAACCTTGGCCCTCAGTAAAGGCTGTTGATGGCCGCTATTGTTGTATATCAGTGGCTCTCAACCCCTGGGTCGGGACCCCTTTGGGGGTCGAACAACCCTTTCACAGGGGTTGCCTAAGACCATTGGGAAACACATATTTCTGATGGTCTTAGGAATAATTTTATGGTTGGGGGTCACCACAACATGAGGAACTGTATTAAAGGGTTGCGGCATTAGGAAGGTTGAGAACCACTATTGTATATGATAAAATGATTTAATTTAGACGGGATAGTATATGAACCATTTTATATATATAAATTAACAATACTTTTATACCTTTGGATCATTTTACACAGGGATTTTTAGTTACAAGTTTATGATCATAAAATTACCAAGCCTCCATGCTACATTAAGGGACACCTCATTAACTTAATTTAATTTACTTAAATTAAAAGTAAATAAAAATATACAAAAGACAGGTTATGATCATAAAATTGCCAAGCCACCATACCACGTCAAGGTAAACCCCATATGGTGGAAACAATACAGATTGTTGGTAAAATATCAAACAGGTAATGAATATACAGTACACAAAGATGCTATTCCAAGGAAGTCTAGTCACAGGGATCATTTAGCTGTTCTTACTTATATAGTGCTGACATGTTAAGCAGCACTTTATAGTGACGATCCATCATTGCCCTAGTGGAGCCTACATGGTATGAGATGCCTTTCATGTTTACACTATCTGCGGTCACTGTTCCACTTGGTACAGTAGAAATTTAATTAACTTTTGCCAACTCTTCCCAAATTTGCCATAACATCTGCAAATTTTCTTAAACAAGAGTATGACACATTTTGAAGTAATAACTTTGCATTCGTATAAGTCTCGGGTAAAGAACACAAATTGCAGGCAGTCAGACGATATTCCCTTAAAAGTAACATCACCTGAAGCAATAGTAATGAAATAACAACTTCGGGTCAGTTATGAAAATTCCTGCAGCTGCAGAGAGTCAGTACGATACCTGCACCAAACATGCTGCACTTCCATACACTTGTCAAAATAACGTCTGTCTTGACTTTTCTAATAAGTTGTGTGCAAGTGCTCCTATTAGATTTGAGGGACCTTAGAGGTACCACCACCCTAGGCCTGATAGCTCCAGGCTTCCCAGAGTGCATTGCACCAGACTTGTGCCCAGCAAATCATATGCAAACTGTGTTTGAATGGTGTCTCTGGAAGTAACACAACCTTTACTCTGAAAATGCTCAATACAACTTGCACCAAAGCGCAAATGTATGCATGTATGTATATATATATGTATAACTTTATTTATAAAGCGCCACAAGGGTACGCAGCACTGTACAATCTTACAAAATTACACACAGGGAGGACAAATGTTATAATAAATAAATAAATACAATAAATATATATAAATGCACAGGGAATAAGTGCCATGTGGTATAGAATCAGTTAACATGTGCTTACACAGTGAAAATAGCTTCTTGCAGCCCCAGGTGCACGCTGTACCCACTGCCCGGGCAGATAAATACAAAAATGATGAAAACAGCAGCACTCCGTTTGTTTTGAAAAATGTGATTCTTTACTCAAGTGCCATGTGGTATGAGACACAGTAGGAAGGAGGTGCAATTTCATCTGTGTTGTTGCTTTGCCCATGATTGCAGTGGCTGCAACTCTGTATTTAGTAGCAATAATGCTGGAAATATGAGGAAAATGCTGCACTGGAGGTGAAAAAACATGGTGAATTGCATCCAAAATTGCACTTTTCATAGTGCACTTGGGATTATAAATGACTCCATAAATCCATTTTAAAGGCTATAACATACAGGACATTAGTAACCCACTTTGGAGGAGATTAAGCACACAAAATACCCCATGCTTTATAGCCCTTAAAGGGGTTGTCCACCTACTTTTAATATGACATAGACATTCATATTCTAAAAGTTTTAACAATTGGTTTTAATTTTTTCATTTTTATGGTTTTTAAATTATTTCAGAATTTCTGCAGCTATTTGGTTACTGGGGTCCAGTTTACCCTAGCAACCTGGCTGTGGTTTCAAAATGAGACTGCAAAATGAATAGGAGAAGGCAATAAACACTTTGATGTACTTTTGGTACACCGCAGCAGTTGTAAGTGTGCATCCTTTTTGTCTTATTTTCTGTTTTTTTATACATGTTGAGCCACATGATCTGAAAGTGACTGCGCTGTCCAGAAAATATTAAAAGTATCCCTGCATAACTGTGAGTGTGTGGAATGCTGTCACTGGTAGCAAAATATTAAGCCAGAAATTGCCTTTCCCTGCATTTGCTGCTGCTAACACAGTACAAATCTTTTTGTTCCAGCAATTTCTCCTCTGAACTATAAGAAAAGATTTTGTAATTATAGTTAGTCAACTAGTGCTGCCTCCCTAACAAAATACTTATTGATGAGCCCATCAGTTATACACTGATTTGTTTTCTATGTAAGACTCAGCCTTCAATGTTATGGCATTTTATCTTTATGGGATAAGTAAAACATAAGATATGTGCATAAAATCACTATAGTAATGATTCATGCAATATTTCTGCTGGCAATATACATAATTATATGTGCCAAATGACATATAAAACAACTTCATTGCAGATTCCATTTAGCTACCACAAGGCACAGCTTGTATCAGGTAGTTGTCATGACAACAATAGCATTGTGACATCACAGGCCTGTAACGGTAGGAGCTTTGAGATGTCGCAGTATCCACAAACACTGGTTCATGTAACCATGACAACGATTGTGACATCACAGACTTGAGGTTTGATATCACTCTACCTACAAATCTTGTGCTCAGTCTGATGTTTTACATCGGACAAGAAGCAAAGAATAAGAGCTCATTTTATTGAGTCCTTGTTTTTTACTTCTTTTTATAAAGAGATTTTTTTTAAACATCAATTTCAACTTTTTATCATAAGGTAGGAAATTACTTCTCTTAATTTTAGGCATTTAGAAAGTTACAATTGTCTAGGTTTTTTTTTTACAACCAACCAATGTTTTTCAAAGAAAAATGTCACATATATAGGGGCACATTTACTAATGCACGAACGGACCGAACGTGTCCGAATGTGTTTTTTTCGTAATGATCGGTATTTTTGCGACTTCGTCGTTGTCGCGATTTTTCGTATTTTGCGCAACTTTTTCGTCGCCGTTACGACTTTATCGTATATCTTCCGCGACTTTTCCGTCGCCGTCGCGAAAAAATCGGATTGGTTTTTCTGCCGTTTACAATTGCTCAATAAGAAAAAATCGCGACAGCGACGAAAAAGTCGCAAAATTTTCATTTCCAATCCGATTTTTTCCCAATCGGGATTCAGATTCGTGGATTAGTAAATGTGCCCCATAGAGTATTTAATTTAACTGGTTGCTGCAGCCCTGCGGTACTTTTTAAGAAAAAACAAAGGGAGGCTCAGCATTGTTTATACTTAATTATACTTATGTTTTGCTTACACAGTATGGCACTCGTCATTCACCATTAATCTTTTGTTGCTTTGGCTCTTATGCAAGTCTGCAGTAAAGATACATTGCTTCCATTATAGCTTTCTTCACCTTATATTTTGTTTAATTAATAAATAATTATAACTATATACTAACATCTAAAGAAAATAATTCCCATTGCAATTAGCATGCAAAGAGAAAGCATTCAATATCATTTTTTTAACTTGGAAAATGGTTAAATAGGAAGACATTGTTATAGTTTTATAAATAACCATAATGCTCAACAATGAAGGATAATAAATGGAGCCCTGTATGTTATGTTAGTGTCCATTAGGTGATAAATATTTACATTTATTTTTACAGAAATTCTTTATTCTATATCTTTCTATTGCAGAACTCAAGAATGAATTTCACCTATTTTGTTTTGTGGATTATCTTTGGACTTTTTCAACTTTTTTGCGCATCTACATCAGGTAAATAGAGAATTTGAATTCAAAGCCCTGATTTCTGACAACTAGTCTAACCTATAGTTAGGACATCTTATAGACAATTGTAGTCTTTTTATATCAGTGAAACATAAGCTCTATAAGCATGACTTGTGTTTGCTGTGTGTATATGAATTTAATGGATATATACTTTTGTTTTTGATGTTATAAAGAGTGCACATGAATAATAATAGTATTTTTTTCCAATGAAAATGACATCCACCTGGACTTTTTATGTTATTGTGAGCACAAATACATTTATTTAGACTTAATATCATAGTTACGGCACTCTTTATCATACTTTGTCAATATTTTAAAATGACACAGAGGTGGTTATGCAACCTTACAGTCAAAACAGTGACAGATTATAAACTAGAATCGACAGGGTCGCCTACAGGTACCTCCTAACTTGTTCTATGGATCAGTTTGAGACCACACAGGGTTATAGGAGCTGTATAACTTTTAATAGATAAACAACAAAAAGCAAGCAGTGGTTGTATTGTTTTGCTTTTTACTCACTTTTTACCTTTTTAACATTAACACTGACTTTCCTTATTGTTTTTACCAATTATTAAGCAATTGAAACAAATATGTCCAGTCAAGTAGGTCTGTACTAAATTATCATTATTTTTGCAGAAATATATAAAGAAGCAATTAAGAACCGCAAAAATGATTCTGAAACAGAAATGAACAAGCTTACAATTCAGCAGAATGATGGTGCTGTAAATGGAAACAAGAATGATCTGAAATATATTATTCCAGTAATTGTTACATTGTCGATGCTGTTATTTCCTGTGCTTGGAGCTATTGCATGGTAAGCTACTTTACTTGGGAAATTTATATATATATATATATATATATATATATATATATATATATATATATATATATATATGCATATGCATATATATATTATATATTTTATTAGAAACAGGCACCATAATAAACTTTATTTAAATTATCTTCTGTCTCTGTAGGTTAGTGTATGTAAAGATTATGCAGAAAAAGCATCCGGCTAATGATGTAGAAAACCCACCAGTGACAGCACAGTCAGAGAAAGATTCTCCAACACCTGAAAACTCTGATAGGTTTGTAAAGCTCAACTAACTTTTCATTTATATTTATAGGCCTAACTACTTTTTTTCAGATTTCTGTTTATGTAGATATAGCCCTTATTTAGAAACACATTTAAAAATAAATACATTTGCTTTTCTTGTCCCTATTGCATGCCTAGGAGCAAGCCTAGGTCATTCTGCTATTTTTTATCACAACTAAATAAATTCTTATCCAAACATTTCAGTACAATAATGCCCACTAGGCAGAACTATAATAAAAACAATTTTACAATACCTGCTTTGATTTAAAAACAATAGATTGCATTTTGTGGTCTCTATCGCTTGCAGAGCGTGCCACCCTAAATTCAGTAAACTGTTCTTTTCTTTAGTTTCTTCAGGTGTCTATTTAAAAAATTGAAGCAGAAGATGAGAAAGAAGAAACCAGTTACTGACGTGGAGAATCCGCCAGAAGTAGCTCAGTCTGAGCTAAAACTTACAGGAGCTACAAGCTCTGATAGGTTTGTAGCATTAGTAACTTTATTGCTCTAGTTAAGCAGCTTGCATTTTATTTATTCCTAAATTTACATTTAATGGCTTAGCTAATTATTATAAAGAAAATGGCATATTTTCAAATTTCCATCTGTGCATATGTACCTTACTTAGATATAGTGAAATAATGTTAGAATGCTAAGCCTTACCTAGAAATTACATATATTTTCTGTCTCTAATGGCAGTACTCTAATTTTAATTAGCAAGAGCTATCATGTTAATATACACATGCACTACAATTCAATGTATCTTGCTTTGCTTTTTTTAGGTCTGTGCGGAAAAAAGTTAAGCAAAAGAAGAAGAAGAAGAAGAAACCAGCGGCAGCAGCAGCAGCAGCAGCAGCAGCAGCAGCAGCAGCAGCAGCAGCAGCAGCAGCAGCAGCAGCAGCAGCAGCAGATAAAGGCCCTGATAGGTTTGTACCTACATTTGAAGGCCTAGCTTACTGTATATAATGTGTACTATTCTTTAGAAACCCAACTTTTACCACAACAATGACTATAAGCACCAACCAAAATCTACAACTGGGCATATGGTTGTGGTAATTCAATGGCAGCCACAAATTGCTAAACTTAAAAAATCCATGCAACTTACTTCATATATTGCCAATACACTATATTATACAACAATTTAAATACAATTATTTTTTGCTACGCCATACTATTACTATATTTATGAGCTGCAAATTACCTTTTCAACTATGATATGCATTTCACAAAGCAAAAGACTAAAGATATTATGATGTTTTTTATTCCTACAGGAGAAACCTGAGAGAAATTACAGAGGAAAGCAAAGGTCAAATAGAAAGTGTTCAAGAACCTGAAAGTGGAACTTTATCACCAGCCTCCACTTTCAGCTTTCTGCAATCTATAACACCCTTAAATAAAACACCTTCAAAGAATCAGAAACATAAAAAGTGAGTTTACTATACATAAGTTGCATAGCTCATGTATTCATTATGTTATGTCTTTAAATAGTGATAATGCAGCAATTTATAGCAAACAGTAGATCTTGAATTTGATTGTGGGATGAGTAGAAATTAGACAAAATATAAAGAGGGGTGTTTGTACTTATAACAAATATTGAGAATAGATTTGTAAGGGGTAGAAATTTCAGTGCACAGTCGTATCCCATTGCTGCTGTACTTTGCTTGCTGTTTAGGTGTGTCAATGTGTTTGTATAACCTTGGATTGTTTTGTATAGGGTACAACATTCTATCAAGCTTGAAGAGATTATAGATAATAAGGAAGACACAGAAGGCTTGATGAAGCAGTTGATGGCATTACAGAACAAGTCACCAACTGCTAATAATCTCAAAATGTAAGTGTAACAATTTGCAAACTTTATATACAAAACAAAAACTGTAGTACCGTGTTAGCCAGTTTAAAAAAAAAAAAAAAAAAAACACAAACAAAGAGTATTGTAGAAATGATACCTATATTGGCTAACAATAAAAATACATTGCAAGCTTTCAGAGCTTTCCAGACCCCGGGACTATTTACAACCCACCCTAATAAACATTAATTACTTTTCTTATCTTCACAAGCTATCTCTATCTATCTGTAACTTCCTAATTTATTGCTTGTAAACACTTCTCTCTGATCTAAGGGCTCTGGCACATGGGGAGATTAGTCACCTGCGACAAATCTCCCTTGTCACGGGCGACTAATCTCCCCGAACTACCATCCCACCGGCGAACATGTAAGTCGCCGGTGGGATGGTACACGCTGCGCAGGCGATTTCGGCAAATCGCCGAAGTTGCCTCGCAAGGCATTTTCGCAGATTTGCCGAAATCGCGCCGCTGTGTGTAGCAGAGTAGCATACATCTACTCTGGTTGGTTTTGGTGGTAATGTTAAAACTGTTAGAATCCCTGCAATAACAAGACAGCATGAGATTAGAGTTATATACTAAATAATACACTAAATTAGCCACTTTATATGTATCCCTTATGCAATATTTCCCTGCTTTGTCAAATATGATATACACAGGAGATTCATATGCACAACCTTGTTTAATTTTTAAGATCCAGAAACTAATGTATCAAAAAGTATTACTGTATTAAAAACTATTACAGAGATTAGATAAACGTCAGAAATGTAACAATTGTTATCATTTACAGTTCGGTGCACTATGAACGGATAGAAGAGACTGATAGTAAGGAGGAAGATGCTCCTCCACTGCAGATTGAGATGGAAACTACTTCTATCCCACTGCAGACTTCAGAACCCTCAGAACCTGAGAGGTGAGTTGGCTAGGCTTTATGCCTAAGTATTACATCATTTAAATAGAAAGGAATATACAGAAGTTTCATTCATTATTTTATTGGGGGCTCCTGTTTTGCTGTAAGGCCATCAGCAGTTGTTATGGGTTTCAGTTAATGTAGCTTCTGGGAGCTAAATTTTGGTAATCGAGACAGAAAAACAAGGGAGATGGCTATGCAAAACCTAGTCTAATATTTATGACCTAAAAACGAATGTAGTGTAATTTATCACTGCATTTAAAACTTGAATGTAAAACTTTGGTGTGTAAAAGCTTGCAAGCTTATGGATTTGTACTAGGAGAAATGTAAGAAATGTTTTTTAATTCAAGTTTTAAACATTTTCCAGTGTTTTTGAGAGTTTAAAGACCCATTGATAATGGGTTGAGTTGAGTTTTTTAGATAACACATTTTTAATAAATAAGCAAACGTTTGAGTTTGACGGTTGAAAAATTTCAAGTTTTACTTGAATTAAAAGTAAACTCTACAATTCATAAATCCCAATATTGGTTATTAGGCCTCCCCTTCTGTTTCAGCTTTACACTAATTCAGGTTGCTCTATTTTTGAACTGTCAACCAACTTTATAAATGAGTATGTAATCTAAAAGGCTAATGATTTGTGTATGTTTCTGTTTGTATAGGATAGAGAAGAGTGAAAAGGCAGAAACGGAAACAGCTCCTAGTAAAGGAAGCCTTCCAAAACCTGGAAGTGAGGTTTGTCTGCCACCCAGTGCTTTAAGCTTTCTGGAACAGCTGAAGGCTTCGTTTAAAAAGCCTTCTGGGAATCGGAAACGCAAAAAGTGAGTTTGTTATGCATAGGTTGCAGAACCCATGTCAAATTTTTGATGGTGAAAATGTAGTATTTAATAGCAAAAAATAAATCTTAAATTTCATCTTGGGATGAGTCAAACTAACCGATAAGGAGGTAGCAAGGGCAGAGGAGAGAAAGGGATTATGATTATGGATAACTTGGAGTTTGTTGGTTATTTAAATGATTCAATTCTGCACAAACCCAGATAAAATACTTTTGCATGACACACTTTATCATTTAAACAGGGTACAGCGCACTATGATGATTGAAGAGATTATAAGTGATGAGGAAGACACTGCTGAATATACTGAAGTATTCTTGAAGCAGTTAAAGGACGTATGTAATGAGTCCCCAACTACTTATGACCCAAAAATGTAAGTATGCTACACTCAAGCTCTCTACACCAAAAATGCATTTGAGTGTTTTGTAATAATGAATATAATTTTTATTATTTATGCTTAAGGCAGGGCAGTGAGTTCCTGTATAAACAGTAAGGGAAAAAGATAAAAGACATGTTTATTATCTATGACCTAGCTTTAGAAATAGGCTTTTGTGCTAGGATAGGGATAATACAACATTAAGAATAAAATGGGTCCATAGCTATAAAAACACTGCATACATAATTGTTATCATGCAATCGGCAATCACGTCAGGGCCAAAGTTACAAGTGGGCATGTAGGTAGGCTTAGAGGTGCCAGGAAACATCAGATCAAAACAAACAAGGTCACATAAAGACTAGGTTAAATTGAGACAAAATGTATAGAAAACACAAAACTCGTTATTTTAGAAGATACTGTAAATCAATTCTGTAAATGCATCTTTCAGTGCAGAACCAAATATAATGTATTCTACACAGGCCCAGATTAAAGTAAATAAAAAGAAATTAACACTTTTTCTAATCCACAGTGAAGTGCAAATTCTGCAGCTTGAACCAAATGAAGACACCTGTAGTGATGAACTTACTTTGCAAAGTGAGCTACAAAGTGTTCCTTTGCTAGAACCCAAGAGGTGAGTTTGCCAAACTCTATATCCAACTCATTATATCACTTATTGATTCAGATTTCAGGACTTTGTATCGTTGTATCTGTAACTCTAAAGCCCAAATCTTTATATCATTTTTAAATTAATTTATTATAAGAAATTAATTTAAACATTATTGGTAGCAGTGTTGTACACTTCTACACAGTGTTGTCTAATAATTAATATATATATTATTACTTTTTTCTAACACACAGTAAAGTGCCAGAGGTGCATCTTGAACAAGCTGAAGACACCTGTGTTGACAAGGAAGACAAAGCTCCATTGCGAGAGGACCTATTTTTCTATTTCTTATTATCATGTGCTAATGCAGTGCAAAATATTTCTCAGCAACAGTCGTGAGAACCAGAGAGGTGAAGTTTCTGAATCCTAATCATTATATCATATTTTTAATTTATATTTAAGTTTTTAATCATGAAATAATGCAAATGTTATTGTGCAGTACATTGCTACAGTACTGGGTTGTAGTGCAGGTAGTAATGGAAAAAGAGAGACAATTAGATTTAGTAATTAGGATTTGTGCAAGAATATTGTTAATACAACATTAATAAAAATTATGAGAAACTCAGTTTCCAGAGCATTTTGAACTAGTCAAATGCAGTACCATTTACATTAGAAATATAAGCTTGGCAGAACCACAGATTTATAAGAATAATTGAACCCTTTTTTCTAATGTGCAGAGAGGTGCATCCTGTTCATTCCAAACCAACGTAAAATGCCTGAATTGATGAACAAGGAGAACCTTTTTCAAAAGGGGAGTAGAAGACACCTGGATGAACAGAAGTGATTAAATATTATTGCCTTGAGAGTAAAAAACCCCAGTTTTTCGTTATTCACTTCTGACTACGTTACATGCTCCAGTCTACAATAAGAACAAGAAATCAACATACTGAACATTATTGGACTTCAACTTGCAAGAAAAGGAAAAGTGTACCTCCCAATTGTACCTTTAACACATAAAAGAAATCTGAAGCAGTATTGCAGGTTAGCTAATAAATTAAGTCACCTTTGTAATGCATTTTTGTTATTATAGAGAAATATTTACAATAATGATAACTATCATTTTATGTTTAGGATATGGACTCTCAAGGACTTTTGGGTCTATAACGAATCTTCTTTCCCGATTACAAGATATACGTTGGAACCCTAACTACAGTTTTCCAGAACAAGAAGCCAATATTTTTGGGACCTCAAATTACAAACTGTTTAGTTTTTAATAATGATGATAATGATTAATAAACTTTATTTATAATAACGAATAATAAATAATTATGTTAATAATGATAAATTGCTATTAGTGTTGTCCATTTAAATTAACAAATAGAATTCTGAGTTTAAATACAGATAGATCTTTATTATTTCGTGTTAGTTTGTTGGGAAAATTACATTGGGCAAAATCTGTATCTCACACAAATGAAAGGGGATGTTCACCTTCAGACAATAGTGGAAATTTGAACAACCCAGTGCCAGTAAAAACATTTTCTTTTTTCATCATCTTTTTTTTAAAAAAATATTTGATTTTTGAGATACATTCTAGTTTTGTTGCGCATCACCAATACTTCACCAAAAGTTTCTGTGTCATCCCCTCAGGCAGGGGAATGCCCATGCAGAAAGCCAAATAAAGAAATTCAGGACTGAAGTGCTGCTGCGCATGTCCCTTCTTTGATATCTTTAAAACAGCCAATCAGATTAATGAAATGCAAATGAAGCTGGAGAGAAAAGGCATTGTGCCGTAGCATATCAGGACAGCAGAACATGCTTGAGAGAGGAAAATAATTTTTCCTAACAATTTTCAGCAGCAGAGGGGCAGTGTACTTCCAAAGTCTGACCCACACCAAGTCGTCGCCCAAATTTTAACCTGAACCTGCACGCACATCACTACCTACCTAAGAAACATTAGGTGGAAGTTCAACAGTTTAGTGTATGGAATGAATATGTTTTCTTTTTTGTGCCTAGCAGTTGCCCTGTCGTAGTAAATAAGGCCCCAGAAATGCACTGGCTTTAGTACATTTAGGGCACTTGATTAATGGCAACAAAGTAGAGAGAGATCTGTCATGGGGGTTTTTCTCTGAGATCGGTAATAAACCCAACTTGCATGTATCATATGATTCACCATCTACAACTAAGTAAATTCTGGCACTATAGTTAATTGCAACCTAGTGTCATTTTTGCATATAGGTGCATCACCAGATAACTTTAAAAGTCAATTTCGGTCTAGAAATGAATCCATTTTATTTGAGATTGAGTTGACGTTCTTCACTAGTAATCCCACAACCCTTTTCACATAGTTCTGAGCACTGGAGAGGTGCATTCAGTGGTAACATCAGGTGTGCTGTCCCAGCCTACAGGGCTAGAAGCTCTTCTGCCTTCATCTAGCCCACAGTTTCATTTTAACTGGCCAAGAACAACAATGTCCTATTCTCTTTTGTATTTTAAGTGACTACCAAGGTGCTTTCCCCGATATACAGTATATTTATATAACTGCATTTTACACCCAAGAGAATGCCGGTTCAACCAACCGAACAGGAGCAGCAGAATTCCAAAAGCAGGAAACGTGTAAATCCACTATAACTTGTAGATTTTATTGTGCCTTTAGATTTTAATGAATGATAACAACAGTCATTAAGCTTCAGAATCCATTTTGGGATTGAGAGAAATACATTGTCACCCATTTAAGGAGTCAGGAACAAATGGTGACAAAAAAAAAAATGACTTTCCATTGCCATTTATTTCAGTTGTATATTTGTACATATGAGCTAGAAATTAAAGTTTCAAGCTCAATCTACCATGTTTGGTTTGCATAGCAATAAATATGCTGATTATCTATTTTCTGTAGCAATTATACTGGCACATCTCTAGTTACTATGCAAATTGTCAGTTTTCTGTAGTAATTATACTGGCATGACTAGGGGTTTAAATGCCCGTTATCTATTTTATTTAGTGATTATACTGGCTCATCTGGGGTAAAATGCTCATTATGCATTTTCTGTATTAATTATACTGGCACGTACATACTGGGGTATGTTTTGTTAAAACGGGTGTTGGATTTAAGGGAGTGTTTACAAATTGCACATCCCCAAAAATTTTTTTGCAGTGCTGCATGCTGCACAATTTCATGATGTTTTCTTTTTTTAAACAGCCCCGTTGTTATATGATTAAGTAAGTTGTAAGCAACTTTATGGGTTTTATCAATAAATTGATTTCCTACAAACTTGGTTCCTAGTTATTGTATACAGGCTTAGTTTAGAATAACAGGTTGCCGTTGCTTGATTTCTTTGCTTCCCAGCTAAATTTTCTGCAGACACCCATGCCTCACAGGGGCTGTGCCTAAGAGTGTGTATGAGCACAAATACACAAAACTATGCATTTTCACATTGATAAATGACCTGTTTGCACAAGCTGTGCCGGTCACTGCAGAGACACCAAGGAACTGATGGGAACGCATCAGCTTCTTTTAATCTGCAAAAAAATGCAAGTGGGGAGAAGACTAGGCACAAACCCATGTGCCCTGAACCTAGCCAATTCCTTTGCTGTTGTACACCCTAATAGGAAAAACTGACATTGGAAGCAGAATGAGTGAAATCAACGGCCCTGTAAATAATGTAAGAGGCAATATAGACACAATCAGAACTTTGCTTTTGTTTTTTTTTGCCATCATCACAGTAATGTCCTGTAGCCAGCAAGGCCCCAACTGCACCAGAAGCTTACCAAGAGCTGACAATGACCCTGCCAAACAAGTAGATCTTTAAATGGATGGCCACCTTTTGTAAAAAGTTAATGATCTGTACTCCAGAAAGGGGTAAAGTCAGCTCCAATTAACTAATTGTCATACTAAAGAGTGTTTATAGATCTCAAGACTATACAGATTTTAGAAAATCCACAGAGCCTGCACTGGTACTGCCTTGCTTTTCTTCTCTATTCCTTGCTACCTCTATCCTTGTCTGCTTTATTTGTTATACCCCTAATCCCACCTTGCCTTCTGTGTTTTCTGCCATTCTTTGTCTCCTTAACTTATTAAATATCCCTCATTTTAGTCTGCAAATTCAATGGCTTCTCTATTTTCTTTTCTTTTTCTATTATGTAAGCCTCTCTTCTCCCATTTTTCTTTCTACTAACCTCCTATCTCTAGGTTCCCTTAAAGTGTTTCATTGTGTGTACTTCCACTCCTTACTGTATAGGCATCACCTTTTCGACCCCACCACCTTTGACCATATGCCTCTGCTCCCACACCTTTGCTATGCTAAATTCATCATAACTGACTGCAAACTTCTTATTACAGAATAGCAAAAGAACAAAAGTTTTTGTGTTTGTGCCTTTAAGAATTAACTTTTATTTCATACGATTAAAAAGAGAATAGGTAACACTGATAAGTAATTAATTTGCTAATTAAAAACCACTTGTCCATAAATGGGCATAGTGGAACCAATCATTACATATGTCTCAGCTAAAAGAAACAACATAACAAAATAAAAGGTGGCGATATAGGGGGGAAAAAGGGGGGGAAGGAGAGAGAACGAAAAATAGGGGGAGAGGAACTACCAATAAACATAAATCAATGACCCAATTGTAGCAATTATTTGGTCAATTATGGGAATAAAGTTCATTAGTGTGGGTGCACTGTACATTATTTGCAATAAACTCACTGGCTTTGGCTCACAAATTATCCTATATTCTTAGCCAAACGATACTGCAAATTAAGCAGAGTATATTAATCATTGTGGCAGGGCAAATAGAGGGTTGCGCGCAGCGATCTAAACCCAGCAGCCTCAGCGGCACTCTTAACAAAAATATCAAACACACCACTGCCTGCACTGGGACACTAATGTGTCAAATGTTAGTACAAACGCGCTTACTTCCAACCATGCGCTAATAATTAAGCGCCGCGAACCCCACAAGGCACTCTGTGCAGGGTCCGTTCCAACGCCCACCCACTCAATTGCGTTCCATGTGCAGAGCCTGAGCGCTCCCTTTAATTAACGGGTCACGCACTCTTTGCACCACACAAGCCAAGACCCAGTCTGTTAAAAGAACAGCCACCCACAGACTCAACGTGCGGCTCGTACTGGCCGCATTCCTCCCGGACAGATAAATCCTGTCCCCTAAGTAAAAACTCTCTCCGTTCTTATTACAGAACTTGCTTTGGACTGAATGCTTCTCTTAAAGAAGAACTAAAGCCTAACTAAAGAAGTAGGGCAGAAATGTTGTACATTATATTTTGGGCTTTTGTACCAGCCCAAGGCAACCACAGCCCTTTATCACTGAAGATCTGTGTCTTCAGTAGCTCTATCTTCTTTCCTGTTGAATGCCTGCACATGCTCTGTGCTGCTGGCAGTTACTGAGCTTAGGGACCAACACAAAATATACTGCTGATTAGTAATTCATTCAGATTCACATAAAATGACAAATCTGAAACCAGGGCATTTGCATCAGAACTGAATAATAAACCCGGTAGCATCAGCTTATATGACAGACATATCTCATTTTGTGGTTGATAATTTGCAATGACCCCTAAGCTCAGCTTCTCAACAGCTGCTCAGAGCCCACTGAGCATGTGCACTGTCCTGGACAGTTCTAACAGAATCCAAGATAGGAAGCTCCTGTGACAACTGTAACAGCCTATATCATTACTACTATAGAGATGTTGAAACTTTAAGCCAGTCCAGTCAGTTTATTATATAAAATATGGCATTTCTAGCCATATTCATTTTTAGGGTTAAGTTCTCCTTTAAGAAAGTTTTGAACAGAGCAGTGTGACTGAACTAGTCTGAATCTCTGCACGCAGTCCAATCTTTAGTGCATGGCTCAAAACATTACTTAGAAAAGTGTGCATTCCAAAGTGATTGTTCTGAAAGTTTTAATTCCCTATGGCCACAATGGAAGAAGAAAGCTTGGGCCCTCTGGGAGTTTCCTTAATACCCCGGTGGGCCAGTCCAACCCTGATTACTGCTAAAGTGAATTCTGTTAGCTGTCTGCTCCACGAAGCCTATTCCTATGTACTCAGGTACTAAGGCAATAAGCTTGACTTGACTTCAATTCAGAGAGATAATTAAGTTATTTCACTTTTCCAACTGAGTAGAAAATTGTCTTGACAGTCACAAAAGTTTTACAGAATTATTATTATTTATATAGCGCCATCAATTTGCAGAATAGAGGGGTACAAAAGACAGAACAGTTAAAATGTACATATAAACAATTCACAAAAATGGGTTGCAGTTACATTTGGATGAGGATCGGAGACACTAGGGGGAGGGCCCTGCTCGCAAGAGCTTACATTCTAAAAGGGAAGGCTGAGACATAAGGTCAGGGTAACTAGCATGGCGTTAGAGTAAAGTGACAGTAAGTGCTTTAGGTTATAGGCTTGAGTGAAAAGGTGAGTTTTAAGAGACTGATAGGTGCAGCGAGTGAGAAGTCCTGGATAAGAGACTGAGAGGAGGGGATGAGTGAGGAGGAGAGTAGGTCATGTGTAGAGTGAAGGTTATGTCTGGGAAAGTGACACATTAATAAATGCAATTTAGTGTGCCCGCTCATCACAATGTTTTCAGTAGTCACACATTATTTTTTAGTGGGGTGCTATAGACACAAAAACTGATCTGTGACATGTACAGTATTTTGGTATTAGAATCATGAGATTCAGTTCGTTCATGGGTACCCTTAACCAGGTCACATTTTATGCAACAGTTTGCTATTTTTTTATTTTCTACTTTTCCTGGGAACTGACTTTAAATACTTCCTATAGTGTCTGTTATATTATGTTGTAAGTTAGATAATTGTCCTAACAGATGGAACTGCACCAGACAGAGCAAGTATGCATCCGATTCAGCAGGCTTTCGGGGGGGAAATGTCTTTGTGACATGCTTTATGCATCAGAGAATTACTCTATCTCCTCATGACCACTGGGGTTTCATCTATGGCTCTGTTATTTTTTCCAAAAAGGAGAAATTCTAGGGTTCATTTATTAATGCAAGCACAGCTGCCATGTGTTAAAATGGTAGTAAAATTAAGCTTGCACTGACATTATTCACAAAGGTACTTGGTTCATCACCAACTTGGGGTGAGCACCCGTTCACGATATCAACCTGCTCTGATAAAATGCACAGAATCGCATGTATGCAAGGTTAACCTAGATTTACTGGCAGGCTGGCTGTGAGTAACTCCAAGGTGCCCTTAGTGACTTGTATTCTTAGCCACAAGTGATTAATAAAAAAATAATAGCTTGATAAAGACATTTTGTGCCCTAAGATTTCAATTAAGGTACTTTAAATTCAAGTTCTACATGGGAGTACGTTCAGGAACACTTTTGGCCCAGGAAAAGATCCCTGAAGTGTGGCCTGTCCTGAGAAAACGGGGAAAAATATGGACCTTAGACAAATAAGTTGTTGAAGTTGTTTACATGTCTTATATATAGTTTTTGTATCAAACTTTCTTTACCAGTACAATTCACAGCATTAATCTTTGGGATTAGTTCCCTTTTGTTATTTGCATTAATCTAGTTATGCAATTGACATCTGTGCATAGCAGTTGAAGATTACTATAAGAGCAACACACGCAGTCACCTTGAGCCTGTAATTTCCAGGGGCCCAGCACAGTGGAGAGGGAACAAGGCTGGGGCAGTAATTTTAAATAGGATAAGGGTTTGCACACAAGAAACAGTAGATTAATAAGATAATACATACCACAAAATGTGCATAGGCAAAAGAAGACAAACAAGTTAGCGGATACACTTGCCAAAGATGAGAATTACCCCAACGTTTCGGCAAAGAAACCTTTCTCAAGGGGAATCCTGATGCATAAGTTGATGTGGAAGGCTGGGGCAGGACAGGAGAGAAGCTGATATGAGATTGAGAGGGAGTTGGGGACAGCCAGGGCCCATGCCACTGCTGCTTAGCAAATTTGCATAACCATATTCTGAGAAACGCAGGAAATAAATGTATCTTACTTTGGGGCTTTGATAATGATTTAATACTCAGGAGCATTTGCTGACATATAAGACATGACAATCGGTTATAGAAGTGAGTTCCTGAACTCCCTCATGTTTGCTATAATAGATTAGTTTGCTATAATAGATTACTTTGGCTTGCTGCCCAACAGATAAAAAAAATGTTTTTTTCCCACAAGCGGGTTCTAAAACCTGCCAAGGTTTTTATTTTTTTTTATTGTTCTTTTATTTATCATGGAATAAAATCCTGTTGATTTGCTTTCAGGAACTCATTTACACCCTTAGGCTTGAGCAAAAATAAATCAGGTCATACTTGAATCAATATAATAATATAAATTTAATAGCTTGGTATGATACAATCCATGGGAGACTGTAGATTGTCAGCAAGATCCTTGAGACAAGGGTGAAGCACTGCACACTTTCACGTCATTGTTTGTGGGGGTGTCCCACACTTTCACGTTATTGACCGTTGGTTTCCCGCCAAACACTGTATATAAGGTTTCTACTCACTGTCCTTTTGTAACTTTGACAAAGGCTGGTGTTACAGCCGAAACGTCAGTTCTCTCGCCTTGAAAATAAAGCTTCAAAAATAGAACTTTAAGACCTGTGTGAGCGGTACCTGCTTTCATGAATCAATATAATAATATAAATTGAATAGCTTGGTATGATACAATCCATGGGAGACTGTAGACTGTCAGCAAGATCCTTGAGACAAGGGTGAAGCACTGCACACGTTTCAAATGCTGGTTTTCATCTCTGCCCTTTGGGGACCCCAGCTTGACAGCAAATGAGCTGCCCAAGGGCAGATACCAGAAGATCCACAACAATAAACAAACAATAAAGCTTCAAATATGCTATGTAAAAATACACCAACTTTTGGTAACTTTCTTATTGTTACTACACTAGGATGCTAAAATCTTGGAAAACCTCTTACTTTCCGCTCCCTTTAAAAGGGTGGTTCACCTTTAATTTAACTCTAAATATGTTATAGAATGTCTAATTCCATCTAATTCATCATTGTTTATTTCTTATTTATAGCTTTTTCCAACTCTTTGTTGTTTCAAATGGGGTCACTGACCCCAGCAGCCAAAAAAACGATTGCTCTGAGAGGCTACAGTTTTATTGTTATTGTTACTTTTTAGAACTTTTTTTTTCTATTCAGTCCTTCTCCTATGTATATCAGTCTCTCATTCAAACCACTCCCTGGTTGCTAAGGTAATTTGAACCCTAACAACCAGCCAAACTGGAGAGTTGTTGAACAATTATTGAAATAATTAAAAAACTACAGATAAAAAAATGAAGACCAATTGCAAATTATCTCAGAATATTACTCTCTACATCATGCTAAAAGTTAACTCAAAGGTGAACAACTCATTTAACTACAAATTCTCAGAAGCAATTCAATCTAAACTAATATTTCATTTAGAAATACATGTGAAGTATCGATTGCTGTTGCTATGTAAGTAAAATAATAATAAGGGTATGAGTAATAGAGTTTTAGAGTGAGTTATTATCCATTCAAAAACACTGCTGCCATCATTCTTTAATGAATCTGTGTCTCAGTAGAAAGCCTTTGTTACAAACAGTGTAGCATGTAGATACTAAATCGTATTGTGTGACTGCCTACTTGGAAATACATTTTTTTAAGCTTGGATAAAGCAGGGATCATGGCTGTTTGAAAGTTTGATCTTGTGTATAAACTGCTAGATTATCGTTTGTGTTTGGCAATCCAAATTCCTCCTACTGCAATCCTGCTTTGTATATATTTATGCTAACCATCCAAACATCACTACTCAACACGTTTCTTGCAATCCTTCAGATGAGATAGAAATTAAATGTAAACTGACTGTCCTTTATTTCAGGAAGATGAAATATGATGGGGTTTTAATCACAAAGGGAATGTTTAAATTCCAAAAATGAACTAAATACAGATGGATTGGACTCAGTAACAACAAACTATGCAGTTTTTGACAGCCATAACTAACCAATAGAAGCTGGATGCAAATGGGAACATTTTCTTTGAAAATGAATTCTGATTGCTTGGATACTCTTTGCTTTTTTTATTTTGTTTTTCAATTATTTCTGCTAAAAATAAAGCATTATCTCTTTTGTGGAAACAATAGTTCTTAAAGAAGAGGTTGCATATTTAAACATCACTTTCCAAAAATAACATTCCTGCTCACTGAATGATTAGCAGACATTTCCATCCAATTAAACATTTTAAGCTTATATAAAAACAAACATGGAGTCCCCATAGATACCTTGCCAACCGGGCGACAGGGGTTTGACCCCTCTTGGACATCCTATATCCAGTGCAGCAAGTGAAAGGAAAGTGGGTTATAGTAACTTGTAGACTGTATTCTTTTAAGCTGAGGAGTTAATCCCCTTGACCCTGTATCTTAGTCCGTGTAGTGAACTAAAGCATTCTAGGCAATAGCCCTACTGTCCCAAGGAATAACCTACCTATAGTCTAGTATAGTTTATTGGATGGAATAGGGGAGATGTACAAATGGTGTAGTGCTCTTGCAGGAATAAAGGCTTATGCTGAGTTAGTCATGCCACTAAACAACCTTTTAGGGAACAAAAAAGACTAAAAATACTGTAGATTTATTTGTTTAAACATAAGATTACTTTTAGCATATCCCACCGACATAATGATTGAAAGGCATTTCTCTATAGTACATAGTAACATAGTATCATAGGTTGAAAAGACACTTGTCCATCAAGTTCAACCTTGTATGTCTAGGTGAAAGCTGCTTACTGCTAGTCAATTCAAAGAAAAGCAAAACACCCCATCTGATGCCTCTTGAATTTGTCTTAGAAGAGGAAATAAATCCTTCCTGACCCCAAGAGAACAATCGGACCAATATTTGGATAAACTTTGTTCCAAAAGCTATTTTCAATAAAATAAATTTCCTCACTTGTTAAAAAGGCATCTAAGTTATCTAATGTATCTGCCAGTATAACTGAATCCTACTGTATGTGGAAAAATGTTTTGCATGCAAAATATGTACAACACTGTAGCACTTACTTGTTGCAAAAGAAAAATTTCACCTACACAAGGAAGTGCTGCAGCATTGTAATTTCTACTATGTCTATTTAACCCCTGGCAAAGGCTTTTGGACTGCATTGCACCCAGCTGAAAACAGTGGTTTATCTGTGGAGAAAGCAGACCCCACAGGGGCCTTGGAAACAGTGGGGGCCAGGAACTTGGGGAATGCTTCCTCAATAGCCACTGAAAATTTGTGTGGTGGCTGCAGATGCACAGCATACAGATGTAGGCGTGCACATCATTGCCCCGACCTTTGACCCATGCCTAGTTTTGACTACCGTTTTGTCTGATTCTTGTATGTACTCTATATTTGGTAGTCTGAACTCTAAACTCTGAAGTAGGTTCCCATTTAGAACTGCAGCAGAAAGTTCCAAGGCCCCAAAAGAGCGTTGGGGAAGACCAAGACTAGTTGTGGCTTTCCTACTTTATGGAGGAGTAAGACTTGTGCTAGCTGCCCTACTTCTTTGTTTCTGCCTAACTTGTATGTTATAATAAGGGTTTTGAACCTGGAAAATATTTAGCCACTTCATCTGCCAGTGACATTAAGCTGTTTTGTTTTGTCAAACTATTTGGGAAATATCTATACATAATGCACACATCAGATAGAGTAAGAAACCAGGGCACATAGAGTAAAGAACTAGGGCACAGCTTTACAGTTATGTTAAGTCATAGCTAAATGAACACACCCCTAGTTGTTGTCATATAAAGTTGGGCATTGAAAGTTGAGACTTGCCCCATTGTCTTACAAAAAACATGGGAAAAGGATCATAACTCTACTTCAGGAATTGGAGAACGTTAACATACTGAGTTAACAGCTACATCTAAAAATCTGTTATATTGTAATGAATAGGTTCTGTGAAATATCTGTTCTGCTTACAAGAAACAACGATTTCTTGCAGTAATAAGTTCAAGTGCAGAAAGAAAAGTGTGATCAATGAATAGTTTTCAATAAGATTAATATGTGTTCAACTGGCTTGAAAGGTTAGACTTAAATGCCAGAAATCATAATGATTTTGAAATGTTTCTTGCTGTTTTATGAATGTGTAATGTTTTATAACTACAGTAAATACATTGATTAAATACATCATTTTAATAAATTAATTCTTAAAATCCAAAACACATTGTTATTTACTTCCCTTTTTACCTCACTAGAGAAAACTGTTGGCAGATGTGTGCCTTGCTGTGGGTTACTGTCCTGGTGCAAATTGACCCCATGGAGGGGAAATAGCACATCATTTTTACAGTGCAAGAGATTCTTTCATTCCAGCTGGATGGAAATATGACTTTACTGTGAAAAAAATACACAATATTACCTAAAACTTGGAGCTGATGCCATTTTAGTGATAGTTTGAGTTACTTTATACATGTTATAGGAAATACTGGTGGATCTATCTATGATATATTGTCTATGATATAACTTTATCCAATCCAGCAAGGCACTCACTATGACCATACAGATAGTAATACAGCAAGCTAACTGAATAGCATAATTTTATAAAGTGTTTAAGTGTTACCCCCTCAAAATCATTTTGAAACGTATTGTGATCCAGCAATGCTAAGTAATGTCAACATATTAATTGCCAGTAAGCCTCTGTAAGGTCATCTTTCAGCATATGAATGAGGTAAGAAGTAGATATAGTATTGCCACATAAACTGTAGGTTGCAATTAAGATGGTAAAAAAGAGATCAGAAAAGGGGTGAAATCATTGGGGTATATACCATTACTTTGAGATGGTATAAGAGTGATTTCTATCAGAGTTTGCCTAAACTTTACATCAGGCTTGGATATTAATCTACTTCATCAGGCCCTCTAGTTTGGTTGGTGCAGTGCTTAGCTCCCTATTCTTTCTGTACAACTGTGCTAATGATGCAGATTGTTGGCAGAAACCTGGAGCTACCTGTTCAAATCAGTAGCTGCAACTTAAAATTCAGAACAGGAGGCAGAAAGGAGGCAAAGAGTGCAACTATATGAAAGTGCTAGGAGTACCTTGATTGAATGGCATTTTTTGTAGCCAACTGCATAAATGACGCATAATGTCCCCAGTGTCATAAAGTCATGGCAATGTATGCTTCTGAACAGACCCCAGGCTAGTTCAGCAAGCCTTTCTGACATAAGGACATAGGGGTTGCATAGAGAAAGGTGGTGAGGGGGGAGTCAGCTTAAGGAAAATACAGTCATTGGGGATGGGATCAGAATAGTACTATAATTCTGAACTAGTGAGTTGGTGGAATAGTAACAAGTACAAGAGTGTGTGGGTGAGATAAAGGGCCTGATTTATGATAGCAAACTCACACAGAGTTTCCTTTCTAATTGCTTGAGTCAAGAGGCTCAAGAGCAATTATAAATCAGGCCCCCAGAGTCACATACCTTGCAGAAACTGAATTTAGAAAACAATCATTGTGTAAAATGATATAACAATGCAATGTTTATGTGAAAAGACTTGAACTAAGTGACTCTATATAAATCAACAACACAATAAAACTAGATTCACCTTTGCCTGAACTATACAGAGCTTCATGCATATAACACTACTTTAGCATAGTTTCCCTATAAAAGCAAATTATCTGCATTACTTTGGGCATGGTTGTTACATTCTGGTATTTCTGTGTCTCTGTAGCACAGTCGGTGAGAAAAGCCTTTATGGAAAGATCAAAAATACGCAGCATTCTTGTATGCAACTGACGATTTACACAGTTATTAATGCTATTAAGGAATTCTCTTGTGTTCAATGTGAGAAAATTCTCATGCTGGTTTTCACAGACATAGCAGAATTATGAACCATACAAGAAAAATGTCAGTGTAAATATAGAGAGGCAACATACATTGAGAATTAGGCCCAAATGTTGTTATTATTCCCAGAAAGGAGTATGAGTCCAACAATATTGTTACAAAGTGCGTAAAAAATCTCAACTGAACAATGGTAACCAAACT
The DNA here is from genome assembly GCF_000004195.4 of Xenopus tropicalis. Classification (NCBI taxonomy): domain Eukaryota; kingdom Metazoa; phylum Chordata; class Amphibia; order Anura; family Pipidae; genus Xenopus; species Xenopus tropicalis. Next base: position 91,059,939 of record NC_030681.2, read on the forward strand.
GCTGTAGTGTTTTCTATTGTTTATACTGCATGGGAGGTGAAATAATCATAAATAAATCAAATTTAATTAACACAATTCAGCAAATTTTTCCAAAATTATTTTTGGCAGCATCAGTCTGTTCATCATCTGAGTATCAACATTAATATAAATTTATTTATATAGCACCATTGTCTCCTGCATCAAATTACAGAGTAGGGGATACATATTTAAACACAACAGGGGCCTGTTTATCATGCTGTGTAAAAAAACAGTGACAAAATACATGACAGCTTAAAAAATGGAGTACTCAGCAAGTTGTGTATTGATGTTCAACATACCTCTCTTCATATATCATGGGGGAGTTGTGTTTTGTTCCCATGGTTTTTATATCTGCCAGAAATTACCTGCTGCTCCAGTTTTTTTGGATTACACTAAGGGGTATATTTATCATGCTGTGTAAAAAGTGGAGTAAAACATCACCAGTGTTGTTGTATACAGCAGCCAATCAGATGCTTTGATTTGATTTTCTAACTGTTGAAATCTAATTGCTGATTGGTTGCTCTGGGTAACATCATCAGTACTGCTTTACTCCACTTTTTACACAGCATGATAAGTATACCCCAAAGTCTGTGATAGTGTAAAACTGCGGCTTCAAATCCAGCGATCAGGCAGTCTAAAATTAAACACACACCTTGATATGTTCACCATTTTTTTACACAGCTTTTTATACCATTATTCTGGCATTAATCATTTTACAAAGTAAGATAAATAGGCCCCTTAATATACAAACAATGTGATTGTACTGAAACAGATACTTATTGTAGCATAAGCATATTGTTATTGGGAGGGATCTGCTTGTAGTAAGAGATGTAAACAGAATAAAAATTCAGATTTTGCAATATAGCAGTATTCCTTACACTGGAATGTAAAAAGGCATTGCATATTTTTAATACCTGCTTGAAACTGGTGTTTTTTGGCATGAAAACCTGCTTTTTCAGTAAGACATTCTATTACATGCAGTACACTCTAGTAAAAATAACAACATGTACAACTTTTTTCCCATTTGTGGTTAAGTGACAGTATGCTTGCAAATCATTTCTCAACTGTACACAAAGGATAAATTATTCACATTGTGCATTTTTTGCACTCACTCATTCTGTTTCCTACATCTGGTTTAGAATCTAAAAAATCAACGACCAATATATGCTGTACTGAGCACACATCCTGGACTTAAGAGCAAAGGAAAATGGAATAAAGGAAAATGGTCTCAAGTCATATCTAACATTTTTTCTACATCTTGATCTGTTTTGTATTAGGCAAAAGCCAAAGAAAGCTATCAACCAAAAATACCTGACTTAACTGTCAACAAAGGAAGGCAGATTTTTTCTGTATGACAGGCATATTATGAAGTCACCAGGCTGATTATTGTTCTCCATAAAATAATTGTGCTAGGGCATACAAGGTCAATTTATATGACTAGATGCCAACATTGTGGTCTTAATTTACTACTTTAGAAACTTTGCTGTGATTTACGATGGAGGACAGGATCATGCAAAAGTTCATTTAATGATGGACATGTCCATCACCCACCATCGCCATTTAAACCCAGGACATTACAACCGTATTATGCATGGTTGAACCAATTATCACAACCGCAAAAGCAGGCACTCATGGATCCCACAAACAGGCTTGTGTAAAATAACTGCACACTTTATTTATGGCCAACATAATACATAGCCTTATGCGTTTTGTGCATAAAGCACTTAATTATAGGCTATGATGAATTTTTTTATGCACAAAACTTGTAAGGCTATATTATAAGCTAAAATGCTTTAAATGGAATTTCTAGAACCAATTATTACTATATATATTTTATAAAAGATACTAATAACAAGCATCTAATAATTATACAGCAATGCAAAAGATTTTAAAGACAGTCATTATGAAAAGGTTAACTGTCTTATATAAATGTCCAGTGCTGCCATGTATTTGTACATAATACCATGCCAGAAATATAGTATTTAAAGTATTGCATGTGAAAACTTAATATATCTTAAACACCATTATTAGTAGCCACAAAGAGAATTAAAGGAGAACTATTCCCAGCCTCCTCCCCAGCGTTGTCAGCTACAAGGGAGTAACAGGAATACATAGTGTAGTATTTTCTGCTTCAGTTAGTTGTTAATTAATTGTGTATTCAGGTAACAATAATGAGTGCAAAAGACAGTCCCAAAACACTTCAGCAATCTGAAGATTAGAAGTGAAGAAATTTTAGATAAAACAGCAGGTGAGTCAGATCTGGTAGACTTGACCCCCCACTTATTAGCGTATCACACTTCCATCCAAATATCTATACTGATATCCTCTGTGGGGAACTCACTAAAATATAAAAGAGCAGGGAAGTTCCCAATAGCGTAAAATCTTTTTTATTAGAAAGCCAATAAAATGTATTGAACTGACAAACAGTCCATGTTAGTACAGGTATAGGACCCATTATCCAGAATACTCGGGACCAAGGGTATTCCGGATAAGGGGTCTTTCCGTAATTTGGATCTCCATACCTTAAGTCTACTAAAAAAATAATAAAACATTAATTAAACCCAACAGGATTGTTTTGCATCCAATAAGGATTATTTATATCGTAGTTGGGATCAATTACAAGGTACTGTTTTATTTTTACATAAAAAAAGGAAATCAGTTTTAAAATTCTGAATTATTTGCTTATAATGGAGTCTATGGGAGACGGGCTTTCCGTAATTCGGAGCTTTCTGGATAACGGGTTTCCGGATAAGGGGTCCGATACCTGTATAGGCACTATACTATACACTATACTAGTTTATAGCGGTGAGGGAGAATGCCGGCGTTCCCTTCTCCCACTGTGTTTATTCTCAGATGATTTTGGGACTTTTTTATGTATTGTTCCATGCTGCCAATTTATACATAAATTTTAAAATATTTCAGAGCTTTGTTTGAAGCAATGAAGCACAATAATGTTTATACAACAATTGAATATACATAAATGGAAGGACACCAAACTGCACTCTGTAGATGCATTCATTAAATGCACAATAATTCTAGGCAAAATGGTGGTAAAAATTTACTCTCTGGAAGATATCGCTCAACTAGTTATACAAATGATTAGCAAGGTTATGTCACCCAAGTATGATGATGCATTTAACCAGATGGTTGATAAATGTGCAGCCATGGTTATGATAGCGCTCACATGGTTAGTAGATGATGTGTATTTTTTAACAGTGTTAAAATATTGGCACACCTTAATACCTGATAAAGAAAATGTCATGATCTTTAAAGAACTAAAGGTATAATAACAGAGGAGGTGGGTGCCAATATGTTAAGGACCCTTCTCCTGCCTCCTGTTTGTCATGTCATTCAGACATGTAAGTTAGGGATCATCGACAATATCAACAAAGCACATTATATTCTGCTCTTTTACTAACAAATGTATATCCATGATATTGAAGGAATTTTTTTTATATATCTGGCAGGCAATTGCAACACATTTTCTATATTTAAGGCAGACAATTCACAATATGCTAGACAAAATATGCTTAGGATATTTGACACCTATTTAGATTGTAGTGTTCCAGTATAAAACTTGCACCAACCACAAAATTTATGATGGTTCTTGTTACATTAACCACAATGACGTTTTCTGTAATACTTAAATACCAATATGTTATCAATTATAGCAGTTCTAGTATCTATTGTCAGCATATTCTGTACAATAAAAACTTGAAGCTGCTGACATTTATTCATTCGATTGAACAAAGTCCAAATTTGTTATTATTCATATCCATTTCTTTCACTCCACCTTTTCTTTACGATGACAGTAAAATCTGTGTATAGTGGTTGACCCTCTCTTATGTGCAGCCACTGTAACTGGACCTCAGGGCTGTCTCAGATGGTCACATGGATGCCGCTTCCTCCCCCCCCCGCGCGCTTTGTTTCTTTGTGACAGAGAGGGTCAAAAAGTGCTGCATCGCTAGTGCAGAGAGAAAGCAACAGTGCTCTTTGAACTAAGAGAGCCGGAATTCTTATTTAAAAAAATCAGAATTTCAGCTCGTTACCAAGGGTGGCTGCCTATGGTAACCTGCAGGGTGCTGCTTGAGGTGAGTTTTTCTTAATCTTCTAGCAATAAAAAAATCAGCCTGGAAGCCTTGCTACAGTACATTCAGTAAAGAAACACACTAAGGGGCTGATTTACTAAGACACGAATTCGAATCCGAATTGGAAAAATTCCGATTGGAAAACGAACATTTTGCAACTTTTTCGTATTTTTTGCGATTTTTTCGGCGCCTTTATGACTTTTCGGAAATTGTTGCGACTTTTTCGTTACCAATACGATTTGTGCGAAAAAACGCAAGTTTTTCGTAGCCATTACGACTTGCGCTAAAAAACGCGAGTTTTTCGTAGCCATTACGATTCGCTCGTATCTTGTCGCGACTTTTTCGTATTGAGCGCTCGTAAGCGGCGGGCAAAACTTTCAGACTTAGCATGATTTTGGAAGCCTCCCATAGGACTCAATGGCACCCTGCAGCTCCAACCTGGCCCAAGAAAAGTCACCATACTGAAGCTTAAATGAATCCGAATGTTTCGTACTCGGCGTGAAAGCTGCAAAAAAGGCGCGACTTTTCGCGCAAGTTTTAACGCTACGAAAAAATCACAACATTTTGCGCAACTTTCGGAATGGCTACGAAAAAGGCGCGACTTTTCGCGCAAGTTTTAACGATACGAAAAAATCGCCAGATTTTGCGCAATATTCGGAATGGCAACAAAAAAGTCGCGACAATTTTCCGAAAAATCGCCAAATACCGATCATTACGAAAAAAACGAAATCGGACGCATTCGGCCCGTTCGTGAGTAAGTAAATGTGCCCCTAAAGCTGTTCACCCTATACAATCTCAAAGTCTATTTCCCCAACCCAAACCATTCTGTTTGTGTCCTAAAAAGAGATGAACTTTCTGTTTAAAACAAGGGATTACCTCTTAAAGTCACACGCTTTCTCTGGAAATGCATTCTAATCTGTATGCATAGTAAGAATTTATTAACTGTATATCTTTTATATCTTTATAGCAATAATTTTATATACGGTGCTGTATATTTTTACAATACAATATAAACTATGAGAAGTTCCCAGGGGGAAGAAGGTTCCAGGAAAGCCCTGGAGCTATAAGTGTAGGGGCTGTATGACAAGAGATCCGAATGACCAGCAGCCAGATTACACTGGTTTATGTTTAGAGATTGTCAGAACCAGATGAAGCTGTGATTAGGTGAGATGGAAGGAGTTAAGGCAGGAGAAAGCTGGACCAGGGGGCAGAGAAAAAGAGCAATGTGGTATTATCCTTATCTTTTAGCAGGTAGAAACATCCCACCCATCCAACCTCCTTTTTTGCATATTTTGCAATATGTTCTCATATTATCTATATTGTATTTATAGTTTATGTATGTGAGTGTATAGATTGGTAGGTGTGGGTTAGGTGTGCTGGGTTTACTTGGATGGGTTGAACTTGATGGACACTGGTCTTTTTTCAACCCTATGTAACTATGTAACTATGTATCTATTAATAACTGAATGTGGATGTTTTTCTGAATCCAGGGAATACTTCCGATCGCCATTGGGGTCAGGAGAGAATTTTTTTATTTTTGAGGTATCGGTTAAGGCTGGGTTTTTTGCCTCTCTTTGGACCAAAACAGTGGATATCTGATAATGAATTTTAAGTTTTATTTGCCACAGCAGCAGTAGGACCTTACCAGAGTACTGCAGAAGTAAAATTAGAAGACCGAGAAAGGAGGTTCTCTCCTGTGACTGCATGGTGGGTTGATTGAAAAAGATGCTACTACTGCTTGTGCTAGGTGACTGCCTGCTTGGATTTCCCATCATAGAGACACTGCGGTTTCAGGACCAACAGCTTAATTTCTCTTGTGGTGGGAGATGCAGCTCCTGCTGGTAGCAGAGTTTGCAGCCATCCTTTCTATAGGTAGAGGCACCCTTATACTCAGGGTTGGATTTAATAACATGATCTCAAATAGCAGTGAAACTAAAGGAATGGCTGAGCACAGTAGCAATCTCTTATGGAATTCTGGCTTTAGAATATTGCCTTGAGATAGACTGGCAAGGTCCTATTTTTAAAATGTGAATAAATGCTGTGGCCATTTTACTCCACTTCTGTCTCCTGGAATTCATTAAGGTATGTAACAAAGGGGGGTTCAATGAGATGTCCCAAGGGGAAGAGTCAATTCAGGAGTCCCCTTGTCATGCCCCACACAGTTAAATCAGCCTAACATAAAGTCAGTTCAAGAGATTCCCTTAAACAACTTACTTACCTTCTTTTGGAATATCTCTAATAATTATTGTTATTTTGTATTTCATGTGTTTTTTTTAATATTTTAACTTTTTGTTCTACAGCAATTTTTTCCTGTTTGATAGGGCCATCGCTACCCTAGTAATCAGGAAGTTGTGGTTTAAATGAAAGCTGGAAGACAAAGAGATGAGAATATCAAAAGAAAGGTACATAATTATAAAATGACAATAAAAATCTTGCCTTCTATTTGCAATGGAAGCTGAGTCTAGCCTTGTTCTTTATTATGAGTGACCACTGTGAGCGTGCACTTATACTTTCAGTAATAAATGTATACCTAACTGCGTATTAAGTAGAAATAGCTTAATTATTGCCACATTTGTGCTTCACATTTCCTTAGTTTAAACTGGGTCTTTTTAAAGTATACCTAAGTATTGTTTTAACACTGACAATGTTCCAGGTTGCATTTTGATCTTGTATGGAGAACTTATTACATCTACTTCTAACTTGGCTGTAAAATGAAAAGTAAATGGCTATATATATTTTTTTACTTGCTTCTTTATTTGAGCAACCAATTAACATATATTTATAATAGTGGTGTATAAGTGAAATAAATTCAAATAGATAAAAGAATTTTAAATAAACAGTTTTGTCATTGCCCATCTGGAAATGGTTTAGCTGTATATATATTTTCCTTTAACAATCACGCTCAGAACAATAGTTATTTGAATAAGAATTTGTATTTCGTCTTTAAATATTAGGATTACACCATCATTATATAGCTGTTTTAAACAATACATGGATATAAACTCAAACACTCAGTTTGATATATAACTTTCAGCTTAAAGGTGCAGACACATGCATGTGGATTTATAATATACAAGTTTATGTGCACCTATATGTTACTGTTAATGAAATATACATGTTGGAAATTACATTTCTTTAAATCTTGCATTTAGAATATGTGACTTCTGTATGTGAACTCTTTCCTATTGGTGTTTAACCACTGAATTGCAATGACAGTTCTGGACATACCCCTAGCTCAGCAAGGATTTAAAAAAACATAAAAACAAACATAAGGAATTAGCTTGGATATTTGCTAATTAAAAGACAAAACACAAACCAAACTCAAGACACTTACCCAAAACCCATAATAAATCTGTTTAGGATGACAAACGTTGATTTTGGCATGTCATTGGCTGAAACAAAAGGTCATGCCTAGGTCTAGGAGTTTTTCCGAGACTATTACAGTTTCAAGGAAGTGCGCATGCATCGGCCCTGGGATTCCAAAGAAAGAAGACAGAAGGAAGACAAACGCTTGCTTGCGTATACCCCAGCCTGGTGCAGTTTTTTCCTAATGGGAGGGGTATCAGGTAAGACAGGGCTGTCCAACAGGTGGCCCACGGGCCGCATTCGTTCACAGCCCCCATCTGTGTGGCCCCCACCTGTCTGGCTGCTGTGACTGCTTACCTTTGTGTAAGCTTTAAATGATATCCGTACTAAGATTAACTGGAACCCTGGTTCACACCTCATATTCAGGCTGTAACCTCCTGTATCGTTTAAATATTTAATCCTCTGCATATATCTTTTAATCCCTTCACCTCCTGCACTGTTCAAAGCTCAGGCTCAGATTGTAAACCCCCACATTGTTCACCTGTTCACACCTCAGACAGACTGTGGGAGCATTGTGTCGCTGTATGTATTGCCTGACCTATGCTGTCTATGTGTGCCATAAACACAGGCAGCATAGGGCAGGTAGAGTATGGCACACACAGGCAGCATAGGGAAGGCAGAATATGGCACGCACAGGCAGCATAGGGCAGGCAGAGTATGGCACACACAGGCAGCATAGGTCAGGCAGAGTATTGCACACACAGGCAGCACAGGGCAGGCGGAATATGGAACACACAGGCAGCATAGGGCAGCCAGAGTATGGCACACACAGGCAGTACTCTGCCTGCCCTATGCTTCCTGTGTGTGCCTGTGTGTTCTTGAAGTTTGTTAGCATTTGGAAATAGTCATTATATGGTCCCCAAGGTGTGTAATTATGTGCTGGGGGTTGCTGTGCCATCCACAGGGGAGGAGGAAGCATATGGATTTAAAGGTGTGTCTTAATATGACATAATATATATCTTTCACATATGAATGAAGGGTGATATCCCTACCGTGGGCACCAACCATTTAGTTTTTTCCGGCTCTACCCCCATTAATGTGGATATGGTCTTAAAAGCTCTTATGATAACATGGGTGTGGTTTGAAAAAAAATCTTTTTTATTTCAGGTGGTTCAAGAACCTACTAGGAATGATTCTATTTTGGACCTGGTAATATCTAATAATACTGAACTCATGTCTAACATTTGTGTGGGTGAGCATTTGGGGAACAGTGATCACAACATGGTCTCCTTTGAGATAATGCTGCAGAGACAGCTCTATAAGGGAGTAACTAAAACGCTCAATTTTAGACGTGCAGACTTTTCCAGTATAAGGGCATCTCAACAATGTGTCAACTGGGAAAGGCTTTTCATGGGGTTAGACACAGAAGGAAAATGGAACATCTTTAAAACATTGCTTTGCAGGTATACACAACAGTATATTCCCCTTGTAAGCAAGGAGAGGCATCGCAAAGCAAAACCTTTATGGCTGAATAAAAGAGTTAGGGTCGAGGTTGGTAATAAAAAACGTGCTTTTAAAGCATTCAAGTTAGCTGGGACAGCGGAAACTTTCATCGGGTACAAGGAAGCAAATAAAGCATGCCAAAAAGCTATCAGACAATCTAAAATAGAGATGGAAAGGGATATTGCAGCTAGGAGTAAAAAGAATCCAAAATTATTTTTTAATTATGTGAATAGTAAAAAAATGAAGCAAGAAGGGGTGGGAACTTTATTATCACGGGGGGGGGGTACGTTGGTTGATGATAACGGGGAAAAAGCAGAAATTTTGAACTCTTATTTTTCATCTGTCTATACATCTGAGGAGCCACCTAATGAAGGCTTCCCTTTTAATATACCCAGTTCTAGTAATTTAGCTACTGACGCGTGGGTTACTCAGGAGGAAATTCAAAAGAGACTTGAACATGTAAAGGTAAACAAAGGTCCAGGACCGGATGGGATTCATCCCAGGGTATTAAATGAGCTGAGCGCTGTGATTGCCAAGCCTCTTCACATAATTTTTCAGGATTCGTTGAGGTTTGGCATGGTGCCGAGAGACTGGCGAATTTCTAATGTGGTGCCGTTATTTAAAAAGGGATCTCGTTCTCAGCCTGAAAACTATAGGCCTGTTAGTCTGACATCAGTAGTAGGAAAACTTCTGGAAGGGGTAATAAGGGATAGGATAGTTGAATACATTGCAGTTCACAATACTATTAGTTTGTGCCAGCATGATTTTATGCGTAACAGATCTTGCCAGACTAATTTAGTTGCCTTTTATGAGGAGGTGAGCAGGAACCTTGATGCTGGAATGGCAGTTGATGTCATCTACTAAAGCGTTTGATACAGTACCTCACAGAAGGTTAATGATCAAATTGAGGAATATTGGGCTAGAACATAATATTTGTAATTGGATAGAGAACTGGCTGAAGGATAGATTACAAAGAGTGGTGGTAAATGGAACATTTTCTAATTGGACCAGTGTTGTTAGTGGAGTACCGCAGGGGTCAGTCCTTGGTCCTTTGCTTTTTAACTTGTTTATTAATGACCTGGAGGAGGGCATAGAGAGTACTGTTTCTATTTTTGCTGATGACACTAAATTGTGCAAAACTATAAGTTCCATGCAGGATGCTGCCACTTTGCAGAGCGATTTGACAAAATTGGAAAACTGGGCAGCAAACTGGAAAATGAGGTTCAATGTTGACAAGTGCAAAGTTATGCACTTTGGTAGAAATAATATAAACGTGAACTATCTACTGAATGGTAGTGTTTTGGGGGTATCCTTAATGGAGAAGGATCTAGGGGTTTTTGTAGATCACAAGTTGTCTAATTCCAGGCAGTGTCATTCTGTGGCTACTACAGCAAATAAAGTGCTGTCTTGTATAAAAAAGGGCATTGACTCAAGGGATGAGAACATATTTTTGCCTCTTTATAGGTCCCTGGTAAGGCCTCACCTTGAGTATGCAGTGCAGTTTTGGGCTCCAGTCCTTAAGAAGGATATTAATGAGCTGGAGAGAGTGCAGAGACGTGCAACTAAACTGGTAAAGGGGATGGAAGATTTAAGCTATGAGGTTAGAGTGTCGAGGTTGGGGTTGTTTTCTCTGGAAAAGAGGCGCTTGCGAGGGGACATGATTACTCTGTACAAGTACATTAGAGAGGATTATAGGCAGATGGGGGATGTTCTTTTTTCCCATAAAAACAATCAGCGCACCAGAGGTCACCCCTATAGATTAGAGGAACAGAGCTTCCATTTGAAGCAGCGTAGGTGGTTTTTCACGGTGAGGGCAGTGAGGCTGTGGAATGCCCTTCCTAGTGATGTGGTAATGGCAGACTCTGTTAATGCCTTTAAGAGGGGCCTGGATGAGTTTTTGAACAAGCAGAATATCCAAGGCTATTGTGATACTAATATCTACAGTTAGTATTACTGGTTGTATATATAGTTTATGTATGTGAGTGTATAGATTGGTTAGTATAGGTTGTGTGCTGGGTTTACTCGGATGGGTTGAACTTGATGGACAATGGTCTTTTTTCAACCCTATGTAACTATGTAACTATGAAAGATTCACAAATTTATCGGCAAAGTGAAACAGGACAGATTTGCTCATCACTAACTGCTACATATTTATGTTTACCATAGCTCTACACTATTTACACTATAAAAATACAATATCCTAGATAATAATTGAAAGCTATTTCTCATTTTTGTCAGGTCACTTTTGTGTATGAATACCCTGAAATTTAGTTTACCAATATGTACATTGGTGGCTAATGTCTCATCTGCAATATATAACAATGTTAAGGATATAGGCTACATATTTTATATACAGTAAGTATTTTTTCATTACAATTTATAACAAGCAAATGGTCCACTCTTTCTCAGTCACCCTAGTATTTGCCTTTATGTTCTATTTTTGCATATACAAATATATGCATATTCATATTCAAAAAACACCAGATCAGTATTTGATTATGTTGAATTATGCAGCAGAAATATAGACACCAATAATCAGTCATTTTCTCACTTAGCATAGAATTCTTTCCCTTAACTGCTATGAGTTTCTTATTTCCACCCTTGTTATCCACTAAAAATGTAAATTCTTTGTGCCAAGTTAATCAATATTTTACTCTGGAACCATAGAAAATGACAATGGTACTATATGAATACAGGATATCAATAACAATAGAACCAACAGCACCCCAGTCAAACTCCTATAGTGAACCTATCCTTTTAATAGTTACTTGTATTGTTCTAAGCATGGAGAATGAGAGGTTATGGTTCTTCCTCTTTCTTATGCCTTTTTCTATTTACAAAATTACTTTCCAAGTGAAAATGCTTCTCTGTTGAAACCCTTGGTTAAATATGTGAATGACTTGGATAGAATTAATACGTTAATGATCTTTTTTATTTAAGAAAACATATAGAGCTAGACTAAAGCCTACCTAAGCCTATTTTCCCTGCTTTTCAAAAAAGTCCCAGCCTGCTGACAGCCTTGTACCATCATAACCCTATGAATAAGATGATATTTTTTAGAAATTGTTTATATTATTGACATCAGCCCTAGGGCTACTTTTATCCTTTTGTGCCTGTAGCTATTGCACAGTCATTTATTTAAATCATTGTTTTTGTAAATGTAATTCAACATAGCTTTAAATTTTGATTATCAACATTATGCAGTAATATCACATTCAGTTAACAGCCATCTGGAGACTATTTTTTCATATGCTTGTGTTTACTTCAATAAACATAAAATCATGAGTGACATCACTGAATTCCTTGATGGCATTTCTACTTGTGATTGTTTGTGATTCTAATTCATCATGAAAAGATCAGTCATACAATCATTCTATGGAATACTCAGCGACAGGCCCAGGCACAAGTTTTTAGTTCCTTAACATCTTTACTGTCATAACAATTTTTGATGCATTTCTCATTTGGAAAACGCTGTGTAAACTATTAGTTCATGTAACATTATTACAGCTTTTGGCATAAGTCATACGAATAGCAACGTTTTGCTATTAAATAAGACATGTCATCCTAACAGAATCATGCATTAAAGTCATCACTTTATAAACATTTATGCAGCTACGTCAGGACTGTAATATTTGGCCAAGACATGAACATTTGGCCAACAGTACTAATCTTGTGCTAAGCAGGAAACGTATTATTAATTTAAATAAAATAGCTATTGTTATTCAGATTGCAGGGTCCTGGATTGCCAGATCATGGTCCTGGGGTGCCAGATTTAAGGTTAGGTTTTTGCCATAACAAACTAACTTGTTAGAATCCCTCATTTTTATTTGATATTAACTACGCACATATTCAATAACATATGTTACACTGTTGTTGAAAAAATACACAAGTCCATCAAGGTCAGCCTTTAGCTTTTGGAAATCCCAGTAGTTGACAAAGAGTTGACAAAGAAGAAATTAATAAACGTTGTCCTTGACTTTACTGTTTCAAGTTTACCCTATTAGGGAATGGAAAATCTTTCATGGCTCTAAAGGACAATCGGACTTGTCCTGGATCAACTTTGTACTAAAAGTTTTAATAGCAGGTTTATTTCATTTGCTAAAAAGGCATCCAACTTTCAGTTTCTGCAAGCCCTGGTGAAGAATTTCACAGCTTCCCTGTGAAAAACTGCACTGCATAAAAATAATCATCTTGACCCTGTTGTCTGAACATATACAAATAATACTACCAATACCAAGAAAAGTGCCAAATACCAAAAAAGTAAACCTCTAATGGGAGACCACTTCGCAATGTTATACATAAAACACAACTACTGTACATTTATTTTACTTGATCTGTCGCCATGGCCTGTGTCAGCTACATGCAATTGTTTGAGCTAAGCCTTCTCTACTATTACACAGTGAGTTTTGTAACACTGACATCTACACTGAAACCTTCTTATATTTATAAGTCACATTTCATCCTAAGGTAGACAATTTCAGCAATATTGCATTCAAGAACCTCTTTTCAGTACATAATTTGGCCATGCTCCCCTTTGCAAGATAAAGTAACCATCTGAAAGGAGTCTGGTCAAGAGCAGTGTCAAGGTGGAGAACCAAACAGATAGGGTAGTCAAGGTTCATAGACTTTAATTTTTTTTCAAAAGAAATTGTTGTTTTTGGTGCTAATTTACAAAGTCTGGTTAAACTTTAAGGCTTACAGCAGGTTTGCCAGAAGTTACATTCCTTTGTAATTACTCTCAGTTTGAGGTGGGTGGGGTTTGATTAGTTGACCTTTACAGACTGTATAAATAGAACCACTGGCACTCCAGTGGAGCTTGCTCTGGTGGTAGGTGCTCTGTAAGTGCTTGCTCATTAAGTGGGGGCTCTGTAAGTGGAGTTATAAACTCAGGAGTTAAACACTAAGGGAGTTTAAAACAAGGTACTAAGTTTGCAAGGTACTAAGTTTGCATTTACATTGCAGTTCACAATACTATTAGTTTGTGCCAGCATGGTTTTATGCGTAACAGATCTTGCCAGACTAATTTAGTTGCCTTTTATGAGGAGGTGAGTAGGAACCTCGATGCTGGAATGGCAGTTGATGTCATCTACTTGGACTTTGCTAAAGCGTTTGATACAGTACCTCACAGAAAGTTAATATTCAAATTAAGGAATATTGGCCTAGAACATAATAATTGTAATTGGATAGAGAACTGGCTGAAGGATAGATTACAAAGAGTGGTGGTAAATGGAACATTTTCTAATTGGACCAGTGTTGTTAGTGGAGTACCGCAGGGGTCAGTCCTTGGTCCTTTGCTTTTTAACTTGTTTATTAATGACCTGGAGGTGGGCATAGACAGTAATGTTTCTATTTTTGCTGATGACACAAAATTGTGCAAAACTATAAGTTCCATGCAGGATGCTGCCGCTTTGCAGAGCGATTTGACAAAATTGGAAAACTGGGCAGCAAACTAGAAAATGAGGGTCAATGTTGATAAGTGCAAAGTTATGCATTTTGGTAGAAATAATATAAACGCGAACTATCTACTGAATGGTAGTGTGTTGGGGGTTTCCTTAATGGAGAAGGATCTAGGGGTTTTTGTTGATAACAAGTTGTCTAATTCCAGGCAGTGTCATTCTGTGGCTACTAAAGCAAATAAAGTGCTGTCTTGTATAAAAAAGGGCATTGACTCAAGGGATGAGAACATAATTTTGCCCCTTTATAGGTCCCTGGTAAGGCCTCACCTTGAGTATGCGGTGCAGTTTTGGGCTCCAGTCCTTAAGAAGGATATTAATGAGCTGGAGAGAGTGCAGAGACGTGCAACTAAACTGGTAAAGGGGATGGAAGATTTAAACTATGAAGTTAGACTGTCGAGGTTGGGGTTGTTTTCTCTGGAAAAGAGGCGCTTGCGAGAGGACATGATTACTCTGTACAAGTACATTAGAGGGGATTATAGGCAGATGGGGGATGTTCTTTTTTCCCATAAAAACAATCAACGCACCAGAGGCCACCCCTTTAGATTAGAGGAACGGAGCTTCCATTTGAAGCAGCGTAGTTGGTTTTTCACAGTGAGGGCAGTGAGGTTGGGGAATTCCCTTCCTAGAGATGTGGTAATGGCAGATTCTGTTAATGCCTTTAAGAAGAGGGGCCTGGATGAGTTCTTGAACAATCAGAATATCCAAGGCTATTGTGATACTAATATCTACAGTTAGGGGCACATTTACTAACCCACGAACTGGTCGAAATGAGTCCGATTGCGTTTTTTTCGTAATGATCGGTATTTTGCGATTTTTTCGTATTTTCAGCGTTTTTTTCGGCGTCTTTACGAATTTTTTCGTTACCAATACGATTTTTGCGTAAAAACGCGAGTTTTTCGTAACCATTACGAAAGTTGCGTAAAATCTGGTGATTTTTCGTAGCGTTAAAACTTGCGCAAAAAGTTGCGCTTTTTTCGTAGCGTTAAAACTTACGCGAAACTTCGCACCTTTTAAGTTTTAACGCTACGAAAAAGGCGCAACTTTTCGCGTAAGTTTTAACGCTACGAAAAAATCGGGCGATTTTACGCAACTTTCGTAATGGCTACGAAAAACTCGCGTTTTTACGCAAAAATCGTATTGGTAACGAAAAATTCGTAAAGACGCTGAAAAAATCGCAAAAAATACGAAAAAGTCGCAAAATGTTCGTTTTCAAGTCGGAACTTTTCCAATTCGGGTCGGATTCGTGGGTTAGTAAATCAGCCCCTTAGTGTTGGTGGTTGTATGTGTGGTTTGTGTATGTGGGTGTATGGATTGGTGGGTGTGGGTTGTGGGTGCTGGGTTTACTTGGATGGGTTGAACTTGATGGACTCTGGTCTTTTTTCAACCCTATGTAACTATGTAACTTCAAAAGGTGTGAAACTTAATTGAAAATGGGCAAATTATGGGGTAGACAAACAGAACAAACAGAAGTATATTTCATAGATCCCTGGGATAGCACATATACAATGACAATCCCTGTTGCTACTTCTGGCAATAGCACAAAAACAAAACCAGTATTTGGAAACATGCAAAATTTTCAAAGGTTTCCTTTCTTGTTTTTAACAAACATTTTTGCCCGTACATCCAGTGTTTGCGTTCGCTATCCATTCAATCTAGTATTGTCAAGTCAATTATTTGTACACCCTGTAACACAGCCATTGCATTTAGATGACATGACATTTCAAGGCCTGTGGTTAAAACCAACATGTTTATTTTAATCCTAATCAGATGTTTTTTTGCATATGGTTTGCAGACTGCTTAGCATATGCCTTAGATACAATTTTCTTATATATTTTTTGTCTCTGTAGTCTATTATCAGAATTATTCTAAAAGAATAAAAGAAAAGAAAGAGAAATGCATTAACAGGTTTTATTAGAAATGATTGGCATTATACTAGTAACTGCCACATTCTCCATATTCTGCCATGTTACATTCAACAAAAAAACTTACAAAAGCACACAACATAATTTTGTAACAAAAGTAGCAGATGAGTTATAATGCATACTGCATACAAAAGGACATGTTTATCACCACTTTAACAGCCACGGTTGCTTGTTATAAAATCCTGTATATCTAAAAAAAAAATCTGGAATATAGAAAGGTGTTAACTTGAAAAGAAAATCACAGAAAAATCCTTTTACATCAGTTTTCACACAATAAAGTTATTTCAACGGGAATTTGTTGAATTTCATAGGTTTCATTAGGTATAGTGTGTTTTAAAAAATGGGTAAAACGCCAAATCTGGTGTTCAGATGGTGTGAAATAAAACACACATAATTTGATCTCTGAGTTGCTGCCACTCATGTTGCAGTTTCTTTAGATTCCTCTGAAGGACTCCCTTTGGCTTTATGTTTTAGGCTCCAGTCCTTAAGAAGGATATTAATGAGCTGGAGAGAGTGCAGAGACTGCAACTAAACTGGTAAAGGAGATGGAAGATTTAAACTATGAGGTTAGACTGTCAGGGTTGGGGTTGTTTTCTCTGGAAAAGAGGCGCTTGCGAGGGGACATGATTACTTTGTACAAGTACATTAGGAGGGATTATAGGCAGATGGGGTATGTTCTATTTTTCCCATAAAAACAATCAGCGCACCAGAGGCCACCCCTTTAGATTAGAGGAACGGAGCTTCCATTTGAAGCAGTGTAGTTGGTTTTTCACGGTGAGGGCAGTGAGGTTGTAGAATGCCCTTCCTAGTGATGTTGTAATGGCAGATTCTGTTAATGCCTTTAAGAAGAGCTTGGAGGAGTTCTTGAACATGCATAGTATCCAAGGCTATTGTGATACTAATATCTACAGTTAGTATTGATGTTGGTATATATAGTTTATGTATGTGAGTGTATAGATAGGTCAGTATATGTACAGTGGCTTGCAAAAGTATTCGGCCCCCTTGAACTTTTCCACATTTTGTCACATTACAGCCACAAACATTGTCACATTACAGTACAAACATCTGTACTGACATTAGATTACACACATGTGCACTCTATTTAGTCATTAGCACTCATCAGGCAATGTCTATGGGCAACTGACTGCACTCAGACCAAAGGGGGCTGAATAATTACGCACACCCCACTTTGCAGTTATTTATTTGTAAAAAATGTTTGGAATCATGTATGATTTTCGTTCCACTTCTCACATGTACACCACTTTGTATTGGTCTTTCACGTGGAATTCCAATAAAATTGATTCATGTTTGTGGCTGTAATGTGACAAAAGCCACTGTATGTGTGTGCTGGGTTTACTTGGAAGGGTTGAACTTGATGGACTCTGGTCTTTTTTCAACCCTATGTAACCCTAAAATGTGTTTTTCTACCACTGGGGTTCCCCCCCTGATTTTCCAAACACAGTACTATCTTGGATATTACAGCACCTTTCTCTCACTCTCCCTGCTTCTGTCTTCCAGTACTCCCTCTGCAGGCCTTCCTTCCTGTCAGCTCACAGGGTGGGGACTCAGGTATTCACAGTCTCCCTATATTTAACCACTGGCAAGCTGCTCAACTGCAGTGATTTAAAGTAAATGTAATTTCTACAGTCCTTTAGTTGAGTTGAATTTTATATTTTGATTATACCCTATAGCCAAAGTGGAAACTACACATGCCACTATTTCCTTACAGGTCAGTCATAATACATGTCTTGGTGGGCTGCATAGGTTTCAGTCCCTTTATAGAGGAGAACCAGTTAGTGAGGCAGAAAAGTATAAAGGGAACCCCCTTTAGTTGTACTTTAATGAACAGGCTTCTAAAACCTTTAACTGGCATTTTTTTTGCATGTGCAGAAAAATTGGGCTTATATGCATGTTTCAATAGCTTGATCAAACCAGCAATAAAGCATTTTTTTACTTATTAGTGGTAAGTTAGATATATCCCACTTTCAAATGTAGAGTTATCTTCTCCAGTTATCATATCAGTTTTCAGTGGTCAGTTAGCTATTTATTTCTGTTCATGCTGCAGACTACTTTAGCTTACTTGCTAGAATTAATTCTCCATCTTCTTCTTTATGTTCAGTTATTTATACTTACCCTTTAAATACTACATTAGAAAACAAATACTATGTATGCCAACTTTTTGATCTATACTTCATCTGCATGGCATATGTTCTTTATTCTTTCTTTTCTTTTTCTGTTAAAATAGCTTTCATACTTTCCTAGACATAACTTGCAAACTTTGTATAACTAAATAGCTTTACTAGATATTAGCCAAGTTCTAGATAAAGGTGGAGAGATTATCCTTGGAAAGATGGAAATATGAAGCGTTATTGACTCTGAAGAATTGCTTTATTAATGGTTAATATTACAGGTATGGGATCTGTTATATGGAAACCCGTTATCCAGAAAGCTCCGATTATAGAAAAGACTATCTCCCATAGACTACATTTTGCTAAATAATTCAGATGTTTAAAACTGATTTCCTTTCTTCTGTAATAATAAAACAGTACCTTGTACTTGATCCCAACTAAGATATAATTAATCTTTATTTGAGGCAAAACAATCCTATTGGGTTTAAAGTTTAAATTATTTTTTAGTAGACAAAGTTTGAAGATCAAAATGACAGAAAGCAAAACACCAGGTCCTGAGCATTCTGGATAACAGGTCCCATACCTGTAATGTATTTTGTCTTGGGCTATAGGGGAATAAACATAGAACAATACATAGCACAATATTGTAGGATGAATATATATATATGTGAAACACCCAGAAGTGTCACAAATACTATGAATATAATCTATAATGTAAAGCAGTCTATCTTCCAAAAGGTACTGTGCATTTAAAATCAACTCTGAGGGAAGTGCTTTTCACCATACATTAGCAGCGATGACTGTTTACAAGTCTTAGGCCTTAAACGTGCATATTTCATAAACCACATACACTCCTTTTCCTGTAGGAAGATCTAAGAAACAGGTAACCTGCTTATTTAAACAAATAAAATATCCAAGTGACGCACTTACAAAGGTACATAAAATGAGCTCTTATCAGACATTTTTTCAATGAGATACACTGTGGAGCTGTCAGAGTAACTGTTTGTCTCACCCATAGGTGGATGTTCCAAACAGTTTATAACATTTTAGATGTGAACTAAATACAGTTTTCTATGTTCTTTCTTTGTCGTATTAGATAAGCATTTTCTGTTTTTTACTGTGTATTTATACACAATTCCTCTTTCTCTAATCTAGTTGTTGGAAATCTAGTGGGGGAAATATCTATGATAGGAAAAATATTTACACCAGCACACCCTTACCTCCTCCAGAGAATTATTACTTGGTGCACAGCCTAGAGAGTCGGCACTCTCCACACAGTCCGGTCAAAATATTTCAGCCAGCACAGCAAGTAAGGTGCAAGCAGGGCTTAGCCCTTGCGTGTTTATTCAAAATGCAACGTTTCGGGGGCGTACCCCTTCGTCAGGCAGAAATATTGGCTGAAATGCTGGCTGAAATATTTTGACCGGAAATATCTATGAACCAGCTGTTGTTTCAATGTCTGTGCCTCTTAAACACTACCTCTGTTTTTGGATACTGGATCTGGTGCCAAAATACACCGGTGTTTACTGATAATGTATTTTATTTACCAAACTCCAGGTGTGAATGTTGTTACAAAGGTACTGTACATTTATTTTCCCTTAGTTTTGGTTCCTCCACTTTTTCTCTCTGCACCGTCTTTGTATTAAACCTCCTGAGAACTTGCATAACCTATGGCATTTGACTATATCGTGGAGTAATGAAATTTACAAATATTAGTGGGCATTACAGGTTCCACTCTCATTTCTATTTCAGCTGACATTAGAAAAGACTTTGGAAGGAAAAGATGCTAACATGCTTCTTTCCATGATGTCTTTCTTATGGAATTTTAATGAATATTTCTGATTTGGATCTGTACG
Organism: Xenopus tropicalis; assembly: GCF_000004195.4. Taxonomy (NCBI): domain Eukaryota; kingdom Metazoa; phylum Chordata; class Amphibia; order Anura; family Pipidae; genus Xenopus; species Xenopus tropicalis. The sequence continues at coordinate 91,080,217 of NC_030681.2, forward strand.
TCTGTTTTATTTTCATTAGCAAGTTTCCCTGTAATGAGAAATTGCAGTATATTGCTATAGTTAATCTAACTGGTGAATATTTTGAGAAGTAAGTTACTTGAATAAAAGTATGACTGGGATAAATTAAGCAGCAAGTGGTTTTTATCACTGCAGGAAGTTGCTATACTGCTGCAGTCATACATCATACATACAAGTGGTAATTTGCAAAGACTCAGAACAAGAGCACAAAGGGGTAATAGTGCTCATGCATAGAAGACTTATGCCCAGGGCTTGGCTGGGCTCTGCACCTTTTATCAAATAAAGTATCCGGCACAAGGTGCAGAGCATAGCACTGGCATGTGTAGCCCAATCCTGCCTATACCCCCCCACCCCATAAATATAGTGCTGTGAATGCAGGCAATGCCATATTACTTTGGTCTCTGTGCTCACGAGTGTAATACAGTTTTCCCCCCATAATCCATTGTTATCACCGGGGTGAGTTTTACCTGATACAAATGTGGCTGGTGCATCATAATTGATGCAGTTGTGCTTGCACTTTGTCTTGAATCAGATGCAATAATGCAGAAAATTTTCCATCACTTCTGGTGTTTATGTTAAAATAATGTGTACAGCCAATTCTTTAGGTGTTGTCTGCACTGGGAACCCTAGAACTACCGCCACCTTCAGAGGTAACAGGAGCTCTAGGGCTCCCATGCATTAGTAGTTTGGAACAAGAAGCAGGAGGACAGCAGTAGTGTTGGGCACAACTATATGGGAGCGCAAGTGCCTTTTGGGCAGCCAATTTAGAGGACATATGATGCTTTATTGGGAACACATGCAGAACAGTTGTGCTAGCTATTATATATCAAATCTGGGTTCGCCATGGGTGTTAATAAGAACTTTTACCCGTGTTTACGATTCCTACATGGGATTTTAAATAGATCACAAGCAATGTACCTGTATCTGTTGGATACATCTTATCACATCTGTATGCCCTAGACATAGTTACAGTATTTGTGATCTATGTATCCATCTCTGCTTCTTATTTAGTCCATATTTAATGTGTGTGGTATCCATACTGGGTGTGTACATGATCTTTATGCGCCATTTACCTGGTACCTTTGTGTATGTTGGACTAAAATGCCCCATAGCTACATTTTCTTAGGATCACTAAGACCTAAGGGGTTATATACTTTTAGGAAGTTTGGAAAGGCTTCCTGTGGTCATATGGGTGCTCATTCCTTAAAACAGACAGGACCGGCCTGCAGCCCCTGACAATGACTGGTCTGTGCCTCACTCTTTTATCCAGCTCCCAGGACCTGTTGCATCTGCACAAAACAGATGATTGTCCCCTTTTCAAGTAAAAAAAATTGACTTAGCAACAACAACAAAAAAAATTACGGAAATGTTCTTATGAATTGTGAAAAAAATTTGACTTGCAGGAAAAACAATTCAACCTTTGATAAATCTGTCCTCAGTGTTCATCTTTCTCAATTAAAGGATTCCTTTAGCGTAAACATTCTGCCTGCTCACGTACATAGTTCTTATACTGTACATCTGGCAATTCATTGTGAACAGCATTGAGCTGTTGTTGACGGTTTCCATGAAAGTATTCTCAAGGAATCCATGCTAGTGAATATGAAATATTGCACTTTTACATTTTTTAACCCAATCATTTAACTGCCATAACAATAATATGACAGCAGTGATGCATTTTGAATGCTCAGTCATTGCCCTCATACTATTTTACACATATATGAACATTGCCCAAACCAAACCCACAATAATATCATTCGATATGGGGAGGTTAAATGCAGGAACAAAATTAAGAAACTGAAAAACAAAAGAAGTGGCCTAAGCTATATGATACTGTACAGACAAGGACAAATTACTAGACAAATGTATGTTACTAAATGTGCTCAAGGCAAGTCATGGGCGAAATGTGCGCCAGGCATGGATTCGTGGCGAATTTCCGCGTTTCGCCATTGGAAGATTGTTTTGCGAAACGGATGAAAAAATTTGTCATGGAAAACAAATGCCGCCGGCATCAAAAAATAATAGTCGCGGGCGTCAAAAGAATGGCCGCGCGACAAAATAATAGCTGCGGGCGACGAAAGAATAGCTGCGGGCGACAAAATAATAGTCGCGGGCGACAAAAGAATAGCCGTGCGACAAAATAATAGCTGCGGGCGACAAAAGAATAGCCACGGGCAACAATTTTTTTTTCCGCACAACATTTTTGCCGTTTCGCGGATCTTTTGAAAGATTCACAAATTTTTCGGCGAAGCGAAACGGAACAGATTCGCTCATCACTATTCAAGGTTAGTGACTGGTGAATCTGTAATGTTTTGCTTTTCGAAAAAATTCACAAATCAGCAGAAATTTGTGACTTTTTCCAAATCGCAGTGACTATTTTTTTAAGAGCACAATACTTTGGGGTCTATGGAATATAGCTAGAAATGTTAAATTGTATTTACTAAACTTAGGGGCTGATTTACTTACCCACGAACGGGTCGAATGGAGTCCGATTGCGTTTTTTTCGTAATGATCGGTACTTTGCGATTTTTTCGTATGTTTTGCGATTTTTTCGGATTCTTTACGAATTTTTCGTTACCAATACGATTTTTGCGTAAAAACGCGAGTTTTCCTATCCATTACGAAAGTTGCGTAAAAAGTTGCGCATTTTGCGTAGCGTTAAAACTTACGCGAAAAATGCGCAACTTTTCGCGTAAGTTTTAACGCTACGCAAAATGCGCAACTTTTTACGCAACTTTCGTAATGGATACGAAAAACTCGCGTTTTTACGCAAAAATCGTATTGGTAACGAAAAATTCGTACAGAATCCGAAAAAATCGCAAAACATACGAAAAAGTCGCAAAATGTTCGTTTTCAAGTCGGAACTTTTCCAATTCGGGTCGGATTCGTGGGTTAGTAAATCAGCCCCTTAGTGTAGCAGCAGAGAGGTTTAGCAACCCTGTAACAGTAATGATACAGGCCTTCAAGATGTCCACTGGTACAGGTGATTGTGGGTATTGTTATCAGAAAATTGGGGGTATTTGTCATATAAACAGATGCTACAGGGCCAATTATTACATTCTAATGCAGAATGTGGCGCATTCTGAGCTGCCATGTAGAGTCGCCGCCTTTCTCTTAAAAAAAATCCAGATGGGGCCAGGTTGTGATATCGGGGTGTGCTAATGACATTTTCACACCAATCAGGGGACAATGCAGATATGTAATGTGAATCTGGATTAATTACTGATCAGCTGTATGTAGAATAAACGTGATGTATGCAGCATTTACCGCATGCACGCTAATTAACGCCTATTATTATGTGCGCTAATAGTCACCGCGTATAAATAGTAGCATATAAATAGTAGCCACATATAAATAGTAGCATATAAATAGTAGCCGCATATAAATATTTATATGCTACTTTTTATATGCGGCTACTATTTATATGCACTATTTATATGAGGCTACTATTTATATGCTACTATTTATATGCGGTTACTATTTATATGCGGCTACTATTTATATGCGGCTACTATTTATATGCACTATTTATATGCGGCTACTATTTATATGCAACTATTTATATGCACTATTTATATGCTACTATTTATATGCACTATTTATATGTGGCTACTATTTATATGCTACTATTTATATTCAGCTACTATTTATATGCGGCTACTATTTATATGTGGCTACTATTTATATGCTACTATTTATATGCTACTATTTATATGCGACTACTATTTATATGCTACTATTTATATGCACTATTTATATGTGGCTACAGAAAAAAATTAAGACCAACTGAAAATGGTCCCAGAATATCAATGGCTACGTAATACTAAATGTTAATTTAAAGGTGAATCACCCCTGCTGTGCTGCACTGGTTGTGTTTAAATTAAATGCAATCTCAGCCCTAGGAGTGTTACAATTGTCTAAGTGATTTGGTAACTAAACCTTTAATTCTATACACTGTAAAAGGGAATCTTATGCTGGCATATTCACCCTATATGCCTCTTTTTTATACTTTAACCTTTAGGTCAATATCATGAAATCCTGTTTACCCACTTGCTAAAATTCAGTACAGTGCCAGCAGTGCTATAAACCCAAGAAGAGATATAGTTCAAGGACCCATGGAGCGGTTTAGTTGCCCATGATTGATCTCTGCTATCACAGGTGACTAACTACTCTGGTTAGCCAGTGCCCTTTGTATCGCTTCTGTATTCCGAAGTCACGCAAAGTTTCCTCCTGTGGGCAACTTTGCGCAATTTTGTAAAATGAAGTAATGCAAAGGGCTTTCCAGTAGAAAGCCATTTTGGAGCGGTTAGTCGGCCTCAATAGCAGAGATCTATCAGGGGTGAGTTGCCCAGGAGCTGTTATCTTGTTCTGCTGATTGGCTTATAGGGGGGAAGTGGGTGATATTAATCCCCACCTTGCAGTGTAGCAGTAAAGAGTGACTGAAGTTTACTAGAGCACAAGTCAAATGGATAGGGGCACCTGGGAAAGTCAAATTTCAAAATCATGTAACCCTTTCTTGGCACACTCACTTAATTTGGCTGTTTTACTTGCTTAGTACAGGAGATTTTGCCCTCTTAGAATTGAAAGATACTGGGAACTGGGATGTAGCGCAGTGCCTCCACATAGTGGACACTGAGGAACACACCTCAAGGGACTTTCCACTAGGAATAATCACACACAGTTTTGCAGCAATATCATACTTTATATAACTGTTGAAAATGTAAAACAACTTTATGGATAACTGATTATCCTGCTCTGAGGAACCTGTGCAGTCTATCCACTGCTGGCACAGTCAGTCTCTGTAGGTGGCCAGTCCCAACTTGGATCCGGATAGACCACAACCCTTTTTGTCAGTTCAGTCCCCTTCCCCCCATTACCCTTAAGTCCCCCCAGGTACCGCTACCTGCCCCAGAGTACCTTCCCCTTTGAAAAGGTGGCTGCTCCCACATAGCAGGCAAACGAACAATACCTGTTCACACCAAGGGACACACACAGAGATTCCACAGAGGTCTTTGTACTCCCTGGCAGCCCAGCAGACTTCAATCTGAACGCACAACACTTTGTACTGTCTGCTCACTCTGGATCCTTTTTTCCACACTGGCAAACAACAGCAGGGGCTCCCTTTATCTACTGCTGGGCCCGCCCCTAGACTTTTGGCTCCAAACCTTGAGCACGCTTCCTCCCAGAGGTGCACTGCTGCATCCAGCCAATCGGGTCCCTCCCCAGTCTGTAGCTAGTCTGGATGATGTCACAGACTGAGAAACAAGGGACATGGTTCTCTGGTCCCCTACAATTATAAAAAAAAAACTGTTTGCTCTTTTAAAAATGGATTTCGGTGCAGAATTTTGCTGAACGCATTTTGAAAAAACATGTTTCCCTATGGCAGTATATCTTTGAACACTGTAAAGAATTTCTCTATGAGAGTTTGTCATTGGAATACTTGGCTGCTAACTCAATGGATCTGGTTCTTCAGAAACTTGACAGGTTTTCTAAACAGGAAATAAACTTAGACAAACAGAACTAATCACACAAATTGAAATACTGTGAATGTGTGAATACAGCTTAATCCTTTTAATAATGGAAACTGTGATAAAACAGAAGCCACATTACATAAGATAGCATGTAACTAAATAATGTTAGTAGTCAGCTAATGTTGGTAGTCAGCCCTTTCTTAAAATTATATACTGGCTCAGTGGTTAGCACTTCTGCTTTGCAGCGTCAAGGTCCTGAGTACATTTCTAGCCAAGGACCTATCTGCAATCAGTTTGCAGGGGCGGGCCGAGCCGACCGGGTGCCCTAGGCAAACCCCGCCCCCCCCCGGTTTTGGGCCCGCATGCGCAGTTCACGCTGGTTTTTTTTTTTTGCGAAGCAATAGTTCGTTGCCCCTGGCGAGTAATCAGAAGCGGCGGGGGCAATAAAAAAGGAGCGCACAGACTAGGGGTAGGCAAGAGAGGCTTCTGCCTGGCGCCCCCTAATCGTTGAGCTCTAGGCAGCTGCCTCTTCTGCCTACCCCTAGTTCCGGCCCTGTCAGTTTGTATGTTATTTCCATATTTGTGTGGGTTTCTTCTGGGTACTCTGGTTGCCTCCCACACAAAAACATACAGGCAGGTAAAAAAGATGCTGCTTAAACTAACCCAAATGTATTTGTTAAAGGAACCATAGTTTTTAAGCCCCATTGGGGCAGGGTGTGATGTGAATGACAACCAATTTTTGTAAAATATAGGCACTATATAAAAAATAAATAAATACTGTAATCTGCCACAATTTCCTTTGTATTGGGATAATTCCACAACTTTACTGTTCTCATTGTAAACAAGGTTCTGAATGCAAAATACGTGATTTAATTATTTCCTGTGTTAAAACCTTTTTATACCTAAGTGCTAAGAAATATTTTTTACCTAGTTTTTATGGATGTGTTATTGACATTTAATGGTAGGCAATTTTGGCACAATTGTCCTTTGAATTTCAACAATTTACAAAACCATGTACTATCAGTACATAGGCGGAGGGTGACTTTTTTGTTTGGGGAGGCTAAAGATGGGCCATACAGAGTCTGACCTATAGCTAATGTGAGACTTAGTGGATTTGCTACTGGTATAAAAAATGATCCTCCCAACTATCTCTTGTGGTTCCCACTGACTCCCAGGGATTGTGTGCAAAATTGTGGATGGGAGTGCTTTTTTACCCTAAAATGCTTAGGATGTAAATGTATTCATACGTGCACTTCTTTTAGGGGTTCTCCATCCATTTGTGTTTAGGATGAGTTAGCTTAAAGGGGTAGGTCACCTTTAAATTAACTTTTAATATAATGTAGACATTGATATTATGAGACAATTTGCAATTGACCCTCTTTTATTTTTAATGGTTTTTCAGTTATTTAGCTTTTTGTTCAGCAGCTCTCCATTTGGTATTTCAGCAGCTAACTGGTTGCTAGGGTCTTATTTATACTAGCAACCAGGTAGTGGTTTAAACAAGAGCTAGGAATAGGCCATTCTATAACATACTAAATAATTAACCTAAAAATGAACCTCCCCTTTATATGTGTTTAAGTTAGTTTTCTAGATAGAGAGGAAGTGGGTACTGACATCCCAGGCACATTATATACAGTGAAACACAGTCTGTATTTACAAAACCAGCATATTACATGCCATGAGAAGCAGTGGGTACTGATGGCAGATATTCTGGCCCTGGCACTATAACACTGGCACCAATACACAACATTGGCCCCACTGTAACTAGAAATGAACAAAACAATGACAAAAGTAAAAAAAACAAAATAGTTAGTGCAAAAACAACAAATATATAAAAGCACAATGAGCTTTTTCAGGGGGAAATGTTAGATCAGGCAAAAAAAACTATTTAATTCCAACTAGTGATTTAGCCTTTAGAACTGTATAGTACTTGTGCATAGTACCTGTGTATAGCACCCTTGTATAGCACCTGTGTATAGTACCTGTGTATAGCACCCTTGTATAGCACCTGTGTATAGTACCTGTGCATAGCACCTGTGTATAGTACCCGTGTATAGCACCTGTGTATAGTGCCTATGCATAGTACCTGTGCATAGTACCTGTGTATAGCGCCTGTGCATAGCACCTGTGTATAGTACCCGTGTATAGCACCTGGGTATAGTGCCTGTGTATAGCACCTGTGTATAGCACCTGGGTATAGTGCCTGTGTATAGCACCTGGGTATAGTGCCTGTGTATAGTACCTGTGTATAGCACCTGGGTATAGTGCCTGTGTATAGCACCTGGGTATAGTGCCTGTGTATAGCACCTGGGTATAGTGCCTGTGTATAGCACCTGGGTATAGTGCCTGTGTATAGCACCTGAGTATAGTGCCTGTGTATAGCACCTGGGTATAGTGCCTGTGTATAGTACCTGTGTATAGTACCTGGGTATAGTACCTGTGGGAGTGGGATGACATCTGCAGCAAAAGTTGAGCGTTGGTTCTCAGGTAAAGTTACAGTCTGCAGATTTCTGCACTGCCTTCAGTTTGCGAAATCTCCCGATCCCTGTGCGCATCTGTGCTTTGATTGGTAAATTTTACTGTCTGTCAAGAAAGCTGTGCTCTGATTGGAGAATCCACAAGAAGAAAGATCCAGTCGGAGTACAGAATAATCTGCTTGCCAGTACAGAATGTTTCCAGGGCAGTGCAGAAACAGAGTGAGGTTTTTTTTGTTTTGTTTTGTTTTTTTAAGGTGCCAAGCAGGTTTGGGGAGGCTTAGCCTCCCCTAGCCTTATTGAAAATCCGCCTAAGCATCGGTACCATTATTTTCCTTACTACTAGCTCTGCAAAACACAAACATACAAGTGTAGCACACATTTTACTGTATATACTTCATAAACTGAGCAGTAAAATGTGTCTTTACATATACGCAGTAAGACTTTTCTGCAGACAATACCTTTTAGTTCACTTCTACATTGTACATTGCGCTTTTCAGGGCTTACCTCCAATCAAGAAAAGACTAAGCAAACCACTTGTGAGTCACTTAAGTGGTCTATGTGCTGTGTGGGAGGATCAAGCTGCACATCTATATTGCTTCTTATACATGAAGTGCAAAACATGACCCAAGTGGAACACAAAGTCCTTTATTTAAAAACTAAAACTTAAATAGTGAATTAATGAATGCAGAACAAGTTTCCATCATTAATTAGTGCAGCAATTACAAAAATCCAGTGCTCAAAAAGTACACAAATTGCAACAGCAACAGATATCTGGCTTGTAGTCCTTCAGTAAAGCAGGCCATACACATTGAGATTTTTATCTCCCTAACAGCCAATTTCAGTGTGATCCTAAAAAATCCATCAAATTATATTAAGGTCAGTGTGTACCGAACGATTTTTTATACAACTTCGGTAAGAAAATTGAGCAGGTTTGAAACTTTTCGTTGTTACCAGTGAAATATGTCCATTGCCCAATTGTTTGCAGGATCAAACAGGTAGTTTCCCTAGCTTCAACTAGACGATATCACTTGAAATGGTTGTTTTCGTTGCTGGACAAATCGTACTTTTAAATGATCATTTCAGGATATGCTTGGTTGTACAATAACAAAAAGATCTTTTAAAAATCTCTATGTGTATGGGCAGCTTTAATCAGATGTCTATATATAAATCTGTGCTTAACAAATATGCCTATTGTGCAAGCTATTAATAATTGCTCTTCCAGCATATGCATATTCACAGAATGTAAGAAAAAACAGCTGAAAGAAGAGCATTCTTTTGAGGGGAAATTGCCTTTTATTGCCAGATAAAAGGTACGGTATGGCTGCTATAAACTTTTAACAGTCATCTTAATAATGCAGTGAAATACTTTTGGCATATGTATAAAGGGAAATATAATGCATCTCTGAATTCAATAGGATATTTAGCATTTTTCTTTGAATGCTATTATTTTTCCTTGATTTACTATATATATCACAAGTGATCAACATGCTGGTTGCATACAGTATAAATAGTGTAGTAACACATAATCAGTTGAGTTTTTGGTTTTTTTTTTAAACTAAATTTTCCTACCATGTATATAAGTTGGGCACATCTCCCCCACGCTGCATAATTTGTAATATATATCCCCATGTTAGCCAACACTATCACATTTTCCTAAAACAAAGAGCAGCTGTCACACAGTGGCCATTTTCCTTCTCACACATCTTCAGTGACATTTACATCTGCAAACAGCCCATGTGTGCTGTAAAATTCATGCAAAGAAGGATGCAGGCTTACATAGGCAGAACTTACTTTGAAAAAAAGTCCTGTTTGGATTGTATCCTGTAACAGTTAAACTGAGTTCAGGGTAGGAGGTAAGGGGAAAAAAACAATGTTCTCCATAGTGCAGTGCCGTTAGGCTCTTTTAACCCATACATTTTATCAAAGGATCTGGGGTTGGGAGAGAGTAGTCCTTAAACAGAAACAGTAGCTTTATTGAAATAATAACAGATAAGAAAACATTTCCTTGGTACACAAAATTATTTATAGCACAATGACACTTTACACATTGAAATCTTATCTACTTAAATCATATCATCCCTGAATCCTACCCACAGGTGTTACCTGGGGAACTACCTCACACTATAATTTTCATGGTGGAGTACAAAGCTGCTCTTTCTAGATCACACTTTTTATTTTACCATTCCTATAACAGCAGCTACCAAACACTATATTCACCTTATTTTCTGGGCCCATTATCACCAGCCTTTTGGGTAAGTCTTATAACTAAGTCTCTCTAGTAGATCTGCTCTTGGAATCAGATGATGTTCAAAGAGTTGGAGCCATGTGCTTTCTCCTCCTATATAGACTAGGTGACAGGAACTGCACTTAACATGTTCTACACTTACTTAAGTAAATCTAAAATACCTTAAAAATACCCAACATGGTTATCATGTTTAATATTCCTATGCCTTAATGATTTAATTGATAAAACAGAAATCTTTGTTTTTGAGCCCATGACCAAACAACATCATTACTGGTATTGGTCTATTACCCAGAATTCTTAGGAACTGGTGACCCCCCCCTCCCCCCACCATCTAATTGAATTATTTGCTTAAAATTGGCTTTTTTAGGAGATGGCCTTTCTTTAATTCAGACCTTTTTGGATATTGAGTTCCTGTTCTTTGTGGTTGCCAGATTACCTTACCTGTTAGTAATGTAAATCCAGAAACCCACAGGACCCAAGGGTTTCCTTGCAGGTTGAACAGGTTCAAGTTGAAATTTGCACAAACATTACAGGTTTGTCGGGTGCAGGTTAGACTGGGGTAGCACACTGCTCTACTTTTGAAGATTCCTGTCGTGAAACCAAATATGTGTACATTTTGAGGGTTAGGGTTGAGTGTGGGTTAATGCTTTGCAGGTTTGGGTCAGATGTGGGTTGAGATTTCCCGATCTGCATATGCAAATTCATACAAGTAAATGAATGCTAAAGCCAGTGGTTCATTTAATTCACAATGAGCAATCAGTATCTACTCTCATATTCAATTTCAACAGACCAGTCTGTGAATACTGATTTAGATAATTTGGAAAAAAGAAAACAGCAACATTTATATTGAGCAAGTAAATTATGTTTGACAAGATCTGCCTTTAAATTACTTTTTATACTATTATTCTTCAAAACATTCCTGAATACGATCTCTCAACAAATCTACAGATAGCTTAACAAATAAAGATGTCAAACTTCCAGGTTTATAGTTTCCAGACCATGCCTAAAATTGGTATTTCATCCAGTTTTTTCCAGCACATTTATAATACTGACCTCCAGTGTATTTATACCACTCACTTGTTAGGGATGCCTTGTTTTGATTTCTACTGTTACAGCTACTTGTGATTTTGAACAACTTTCAATCTCTAATGGTCTCAGCCATCAAACCTAGACTGTGAGGTCTATGTAAAAGGGGGTAATTTTGCATAAATGACTGTGAACCACTTATAGAAAAGTACAGGCATGGATGGGATCCCTTATCTGTGAACTTTGTATCCAAAAACCTACCGAGCCATCTCTCAAAAAGCAAATAATGCCTTGATTTAAAAAAAGAAAAAAAAATGGAAATGATTGCACGTGATGATGACTAAGCTGCATAAATCCATATTGGTGGTAAAACAATCCTATTGGGTTTATTTATTTTTAAAGATTTTATTTAACATTTTTTAATTATAATAATGCAGAGGTGAAACAGGTCCTTATACAGTAGAAGGAAAGTAGCCCAATGATCCGTAGTAAAGCGTAGGGAAGCAGGGGCATGACTGAGCCATAGGGCTGACGTGGACACGTTCAGCTAATGGGATTGGTGGATTTAAGTTGCAGGGAGTAGCGGCAGTGTGGGGTATAAATAGTGTGAGCCTGTTCCCGCTTCTCAATCCATTTTAGGCTGAGCAGTAAAACGCCCACCCTCCCTCCCTATACAGGTGCAGGCACTGTAGTGTTGTTGGCGGAGTGGTTGAGTCTGGGGGAAAACAATGTTTGGTTAGGAAGGGAGTTTAACAGTTAATTGGGGCTGGCATGCCTGGACCTCAGGGGTAAGAAAGTGGATCAGTGAGTTTTGTTGGGTAGGTGGTTCCGGGCTAGAATGGCAGCTGGCGGCGCTAGTTGCACTGCGCAGTTATTGGGTTGTTATGGTGTATGGTTCTTTAAGAGTTGGTTGTTTGTTATACAAACACTTGTGTTATGTTAGACTGTGTTTGAGATGTTTATTTTATGATATTTGTTCTCTATGCTATGTTTTAAAATAAAACTTCAGTTGTTGTTAATAAATGTTCTGCGGCCATTTTCATCCAAGAACTGGTGTCTGTGTGTTTATTGGGAACAGTAAGTAAAAGGAGGTAAAAGGGGGGGGGGGGAGTTTGGTTGGGTGAGTGGCAGAGCAAGATCCAACGATGCTCATGTCAAGAAAGAGGAAAAATAGTAGGGTGTGAGCTGGGGGGGAGATCCGAGTTGAAACTTTACATAAATGTCAATACTACATCAGTCAGTCAGGTATTCCTTTCAATTTTTGTAGCACATTTAAGTTGACATATTTGCCTTCAACCACTGTCCCCAAACGGCCTCAAATTTAGCAGGGCAACCCTTGGCATAGTTTCTGTTTCGGAAGAAAGTTGTTATTCAACTTTTTCCAAAAGTATTGGAGTTAGGTGTGTATACTGTGCATTTGAGTTAGGTGTGTATACTATCTCAGACATATGTTTTATTATTTTTAATTTTGTTTAAATGATGTGCAACTTACTTAGTTTTCAATGGACAAGTTCACTTTTCTTGATATTATGACATCACATCACAATTACACTTTTTTACAATTTTTTTGCCAGGCATGGATTTTCTGTGAAATTCTGTATTTGGCCGTTGGCCAATTGTCAGATATTTCTTTTTTTGTAACTTATATTTTTTTATTTTTCCAATAACAAAAGCAAGGGCAAAGACATACAGAGTTATATGATACAAAGGTACATTGGTTGTCATGAGATATTGAGTTAGTATAGCTGTTGTTCCAATGATAAGTCTTAATCGTTTTGTCTGCCTTTCCCTGCAAAAAGATATCCAACAATAGGGTAGGTTCAAAGGGAGGGGTAGAAAAGGAAAGGTTATGGCTAAGGGTACTGTTAACTAATGGATGCATGGTAAAAGCCTAAATTGGCTATTAGGTTATTAGTTGTTGGGTTGTCTATGGGCAGTAAGTCTGCAGCTGAAAAGAACATAGGCGGGCGAGCAGATGGGTGTCCCCTGTGAAGCTTGATTGGGTTAAGTGGCCAAGCCGTGTAGTTCCCAAATGTCCCATATTTTGAGATGTTGAGGGGTGTTGTTGTGTAGGGTGGCGATTCCGTATTCAAATTTCCTGTTGGAGTTCACTCGATTGATTATTTCAGTCATAGAAGGTGCAATAGGTGATTTCCATTTGGCTGCGATGGCTAGTCTGGTGGCGGTAAGTATCTGGTTGGCTAATGTTTGGCCACACTTACGCATTTTGGGAAGTGGTTTCCCCAGTAGCAATATAGTGGGATCTAAGGGAACCTCACGTGAGAACAGTCGGCTCAGTAGGCTTGCTATTTCCATCCAGATGGGTTGGATTGTGGGGCATTCCCAAAAGATGTGTTGTAGAGAGCCCTGAGATCCGCAACCTCTCCAGCAATTTGGGGGATGATCCGGGAAGAGCTTATTTAGTTTTTCGGGGGTGTGATACCAGAACATCAGGATTTTGTATATGTGTTCTTTTTGTCTGACACAGGTTGACATTTTTTTTGCGTTGTCCCAGATATTTGTCCAGTCTGCTTCAGATAGCGGTTGGGTGAGTATCATGTCCCATTTATTCATGTATTTGTGTCGAGTCTGAGAGCCTTCAGGAGTAGTTGTAAGGATGTTGTAGAGTGCTGAGATTAGACCTTTTTGTGGGAGGCCTCTTCTCGCTATAGTTTCAAATGTCGTTGGGTGATTGGCTCTTGCAAAATTCGCATAGGGCGTTAGGAAATGCTGTAATTGGAGATATTCAAATTGTCTGAGGTTGAGTTGTGGGGCTTTGTCCTTTAAGGTTTGAAACGGGAGCACTGTGTGGTGTCGAGGTTCTAGCAAGTCCTTTACAGTGTGTAGGTTCAGTTCCGCCCATCTTTTATGGAATGATGGGTCCATGCCTGGGGGGAAATTAGGATTCCTCAGGTATATTGTGTTGCTTGACAAGACAGAAGTCAAGTTGTGTTTATGTTTGAGTCTAGCCCAAATTGTAAGTGTGAGGCGAGTTGATGATAGCATACTTGGAGGGAGGTGCATTTTTCCGGTTTTGGACCATATTATCGAGTTGAGGTTGGCTTCCTTGTATGTGTCACTTTCAATTTGGCCCCAAATGGTGGGTGGGCTCCACGTTGGCCAAGCCAGGAGTTGTCTCAAGTGTGTCGCTTCATAATATTTTTGTAGGTTGGGAACACCCAGCCCGCCTCGCCTTGTTGCTGTCATAATTACTGATTTGGGGATTCTATGCCTACAGGAATTCCAGATAAATTTGTGAAAGGAGGCCTGTATGTCTTTCAGAATTTTGGCTGGTATTGGGGTTGGTAATGTCTCGAATAAGTAAAGAAATTTTGGCAGTATTGCCATTTTTAGTGCCGCTATTCTCCCAAACCACGAAATCGGGTATTTTGCCCACTCTGCTAGTTTAGTTTTGGTATTGCGTATAAGGGGTTTGAAGTTGAGGTCAAATATCTGGCCATATGTTCCTGGGATGTGGGTCCCTAAATATGTGATTGAGTCTATTTTCCACTTGTAGCTAAAGTTTGCCTTAAGAGCTTCTAATGGTTTTTGGGGGATATTTAACGGTAGGGCCTCTGATTTGTTCAGGTTTAACTTGTGTCCAGAGAATGTACTGAATTGGGTTAGGGTCTGGTGCAGATTTGGAAGTGAGATCATGGGGTTCGTTAAGGTTAATAGGACATCGTCTGCAAATAAGGCTATTTTATGTTGACCTGATTCTGCTGCTACTCCTTTGATGTCAGGGTGAGCTCTGATTGCAGCTGCTAGTGGCTCTATGCTTAAGGCATATAATAGGGGGGATAGGGGGCATCCCTGACGGGTGCCGATAGATATTGAGATGGGCTTTCCCGATTGGCCTGGTAGTTTTAAGTAGGTTGTGGGTGTGCTATAGAGTTTCTGCAGGGCTGTGAGGTATGGGCCTGTAAAATTTAAATGTTTTAGCAGTGAAAATAGGTAAGGCCAATTTAGCCTATCAAAGGCCTTTTCGGCATCGAGGCTTAGGACTAAGGATGGAGTCTTTTGTCTATGGAGTATTTCAATCAGGTCAATTGCCCGTCTAGTGTTGTCCCCCGCTTGGCGTCCCTGAATGAACCCTACTTGGTCTTTGTGTATAAGTTTAGGTAAGATGGGGGCTAGACGGTTGGCTAGGACCTTTGAAAAAAGTTTAAGATCAGAGTTTAGGAGGGCAATAGGTCTGTAGTTTGTGCATTGGGTAGGATCTTTTCCCTCTTTCGCCAGTAGGGAAAGATGAGACATCAGGGAAGTATTTGGGATTGGCGTGCCTTGTAAAAATTGGTTGAATAGCTTCAGAAGGTAGGGTGACAATATATGGTGAAAAAGTTTGTAATATTTATATGGGAAGCCATCTGGCCCCGGTGTTTTTCCGTTGGGCATTTGTTTGAGAGTAGAGGCAAGCTCTTCTGAGTCTATTTCTCTATTGAGAATGTGTAGGTCATGGTCAGTGAGTTTAGGAAGGTTCAGATTTTTAAGGAAGTCACTTATAAGGGTGATTTGATTACCTTGATTTGGGGTGTGTTTAGGTAAATTATATAATTTCTGATAAAAATCGTGGAATTGGGCTCCTATCTCGTCTGGGTTGTGGGTTAGGGAGCCTGATGGGAGCTGGATAGCATTAATTCTAGACTGAGTTTTCTGGTCTCTTAGCATTTTAGCTAGTAGTGTGTGCTGCTTATCAGCTTTTTCATAGTATGTTTGCTTAGTCCAGATGATAGCCTTTTCTACTGTTTTGTGCTTAAGTGTTGCTAATTCTGTCCTTGTTTGGATGATCTGGGCTAGAAGGTTGTCCGTATTTTGAGTTATGTATTGAGCTTCTAGGTCCCTGAGATTTTTGTATAGAGTATCGTATTGAGTCCTGGCTATTTTTTTCCTGTGGGAAGTTAGCGCTATGAAGTGGCCCCTAATAGTTGCCTTGTGTGCTTCCCATAACGTGGATAATGAATTAACTGAGCCCTCATTGAGCTGAAAAAATTCTTTAAGTTTGGCTTCTGTGGATTTATATACTTCTGGCTCGTGTAGTATGGTTTCATGTAAACGCCAGTGCGCTTCTCTTGGGGGTTGTTTGGCGAGATCTATAGTGAGTGATTGTGGAGCATGGTCTGACCATGTTAGTGGCATAATGTTTGCGGAGAATTGTAGGCGTAGGCAAGAGTGGGAGATAAAAAAATAATCTATACGTGAGTGGTTCTTGTACACTGGTAATTGTCAGATATTTCTGAGTTATGCAGGAGCCTCATTTTGCGAATTTTTTACCACACAGATTCGCTCATTGCTAGTTTTAAGACATACTGTAGGTGTTGAAAAGTTGACCAGAAAAGGGTCGGTTTCTGCCACCCAGACACGCCCTATTTTTCAAGCCACATTCAGACCCAACATGCAGAGGAATAAATATGGGGTAAAATGTGGTTTAAGATGTATTTACATAGTTACATAGGTTTGAAAATAGACAATAGTTCATCAAGTTTACCACTTCCAATGACCCCAGAACATGTATATACATATATATTTATTTATAATACACATATCCTTATAAACAGTGCTTAATGATGTGATCAGTTATAAGTGGTGCTCAGTGATGTAATTTCTGTCACATGACTCACTGAAGCTTATGTATTTTAATAAATGAAATGTGAAAAATATGCACACAAAAAATACGCCCCCTTTAAATAAGATAAGGCACCCCGCCTTTCATACTGTTTAAATTGTGGACTCTGTGATCTGTTTCAGATCTCCACCAGCATGGGCAACAAAAGCTGCAATTAATATTTTTTTTACCATTTACCATTTTTTACCAGATTTACATAAATACTGCTAGGAAGGTATCACTTTAAGTTTTGTTGTCAATGCTCAAGAAGATTAAGGCTGGACAAGAAAAGGTCCCATCTGCCAGGGCCCTAAGCTTTAGAGCAAGCCATGCTTATTTATGGATAGGCCCTGCCAGAGAGCCCCACAAATTAGCATGGCTTGCTCTAAAGCTTAGGGTCCTGGCAGATGTAGATTGTAAGCTCTTTTGGGTAGGGCTCTCTTTACTTCTTGTATCGGTTATTGCTTGCTTTATATGTTACTCTGTATGTCCAATTTATTAAACCCACTTATTGTACAGCGCTGCGGAATATGTATAAATAAATGCTAATAATAATAATAATAATGGGACCTGCTGGGACAACTGCTTCTACATGGTCTTGAAAAAACAATTTCTGTTTTCCCTAATTCTTGCCATTACAACATTTATAAAGTAAACACATTCTTGGGAACAAATCATACCTGTACAAGAACAAGTGCTATATTACTAAACACTGCAAGCAATATCATTTTAAATATGCTTGTGATCACCCTTTTTCTTTGTGATGCATTTTTTGAATGGGAATGAGCTCCACCACAATGGCCTCTGTTGACAGTTGTTATTTGAAGGAGAACAAAGGAACGACCCCATATAACTGCAATGTGCCATGTTAACTATGCATATTGTTTTTCCAATTAAGGTGAGTAGATAATTCACACAGTCCCATGAGGTTATCTGAGGTGAAATGGCAGAATTCAAAACATGTGTTGTTGTCTACCACATCTACTTTCCAGGAGAAAAGCCTGTATGGAAAACCAAAGACAATGACTAGCATGCTGAATAGTGTACATTTCTGTTCCCCACTTAAAAGGCCACCTTTAACTTCAATGTTCCTTCAGAATTGTTCTAAGCATAAGGCAAAGCCAAGTTTATCATATATTTGTAGGCTGAAAATGTGCATGTGTAACAAGCCTGTATAATTCGGACAAGATCTTTTCTGACTAATACTACAGATTTAAAAAGTGACCTCAATATCTGTATTGTGGCAAGAAATACCATTTGGGTAACTATGGACATTCAGAGTCTGTACACATCAATTATGCATAATGCTGACTTGGTTGCCGTAAGAGAAATTTTCTCTATGAATCACAATTATTCCCATGAGGCACAAAAATTTTTCCCAGCTTGTTGGAGGTAGTCCTTAGAGAGGACTATTTTATGTTCCAAGATCAATTTTACCAACAGTTGCAAGGGTCAGTTCATTAGAAGTAACTAGTGTAAAAAATTAGCAAATCGTGGAAAATGACGCACTTCAAAAAAATGTTTTCTGATGCGCACAACAATTTTTTTGAAGCGCACTTTTTTTTGTCGTGCATCTATGCTTGCCAAAAGTTTTGCTCATCCCTTGAAGTAACGTTGCTCAGTGTACAAAGAATAATATCACTGTAGAAAAACAAAAGTTTTAGCTCCTAGTTGTTCCTCTGTGCTGCAACCAAATACAATTGTAGAAATAAAAAAAATAGGGAAAAAAATGGTGGTTATCACTACCCACAATAAATGTTTTGCAGCAAACCTGCTGAAGTTTTTTTTCCTATTTTTTGGATTTCTACAATTGTATTTGGTTGCAGCACAGAGCAACTAGGAGCTAAAGCTTTTTTTCGCAAGCATTTTATACAAAGATCACCAACAATTTTTTATTTTTTATTTTTAAAAGAATAATATCAATGATACTCTCATGCTGTAGTCAGTGCCTGTGGATTGCCTATTGTCATTTGGTTCAGTTTTGATTGCTGCAATTGCCACTTTGAATTTTCAGTATTAACTAGTTTTATATCGTCCAGTTTTGATTTGTTCTTAGTAGTATACCTGATAAAGTCCTTGTGACCGAGTGTTTGTCAGAGAGACTAAACAAAAGGTTAAAGACTGCGTAGTGCTGCTGGAGTGTTATTCTTACAAGCCTGTATACCGTAATTGTCTATACTACTGTTGTTCTTAGTGGTCCCATTATGTCCATAACCACATGGCTGCACAGGGCCAATTCCCAAACTGGCTATTATGACACTGGAGGAGAATTGTGTGTGGTGATGTTAAGGAAGGTTGCGGTCAGACAGGCTTCCAAAAATAGATGCTAACATTAGCTGCAAATTGCCTCCACAGAAACACAGCTAAGGCATGTGTTTATCAGATCCAAGATTCTAGTCTTTTTATGTCATGGCAAATTTGACGTCAAGTGAGTGAGAGTTCACACAGAGAACATATATCTTAGAGAGCAAAAACTGTGACCAAGCCTTCAACACTTCTTCTAAAACACTGGTAGAGTTTCCACATAGGTAGAAGATATAAAACAGAAAAAGTGCCTCTCATATACAAAAAGAGGTGACTTCTGGGTACCAATTTGTGATATATATGCTGTTTGTGAACCTTAACTCTTTTAGCACTCACATTCAATAAGAACAAATTCTCAACAACAGAGAAAATTGTGATTTTCTTTTAAGAAGTCCTAGGGCTCATTTACTAACACTGGCCAAATTTGCACCTGGACAGTAACCCATGGCAACCAATAAGCTTTTGCTTTCATTGTAACTGAACAACGATAAGAACTGATTAATTACTTCTGTGAAAATTCACCCTGTAGATAAATAAGCCTGACTGTGTTTTATTATATTAATATTATCATTAAAATACATTTTGAAGCACAAAAAGGGCATATTTATAAAAATTGAAATTCTTCCTTCCGCAACAAATTCTAAGGAATTTCTAAAAGTCAATGGCAGATATCCCTTTTACAATTGGAAGGTCTTTGTGATTTTAAAGGTTTTTGGGGGTTTGATGGACAATACAAGATTTGGTCCATTTTTTTCTTGTGCTTTTTCAATTCAGATTTTTTGATAAATGATGATCATGTGGTTGGGGTCTCAAGTTAGTGAAGTAAAAGTAACATTATGATGCAGACACATGCTGTTGTGTCTTTCGGGTTGAAGAGATTTCTACAGGTTTGTGCTCCTGAATTGTTTGTTGAAAATCCAGGTTGCAATTGCATGTTAAGCACTGACAATGCTGAATGAAACCAGAAACATCTAAGAATTTCACCAGCAGCACATAATTCCAAATCTAGTATCAAAGACATTACTGATGTAAATAACATTTTCAGGTTTGTAAGATCAACAGGTTGATAAACAAGTTTCAGTCTTTTTATTGCTACTAAATACAGTATACTGTATATACCTCTGACCTAAAGCTTGAGCACCGTCTGAAATAACTTATTTTTGGGGACAATTTTTTTTTACAATATTGTTGAATTTTTCAAAAAATTTATACAAAAAAGCTGTTTCTTTCTGTTAGGATTCCTTAAAGGACAAGGAAAGGCTAAGTCACTTGGGGGTGCCAAAATGTTAGGAAGAGTGAAAAGCCGACTTCTCTGTTAAAGATCAGCTTTTCACTCTACTTCGCATCCTCGGGCGAGTGAAGCTGGGAGGAGGAAGCGCTGCAGTTACCCCGGGCTGGTGCTGTTCTCTCAGAACAGGGGCACCAGCCCGGGGTAAAAGGTAGGCAATTTGTCACTTGAGGGTGCCTAACATTTTGGCACCCCCAGTGCCCCCAGTAAATTTACAGAGTACAGTAAGAAGATAAATATTAACAGTAACAAAGATTAACTTTTACATGTCAAGAGATGCAGGCATAAGTAAAGGTGGCCATACACGGTAAGATCACCCACCTATGGGTGGGTGATACTGGGCAAATTCGGTCGTCTGGCCCTAAGGCCAAACAATCAAATTAGAATGGCAGGAATAGGTGCCCGTCAGTTCGGGGGCCGCATCAATGTGGTGCCTGATCCGATGAAAAATCAAACCTGTCCAATTGAGATTTAGCCGATTTCAGGCCAGATGTCGGTTGGGCGGGTCCTTTGTATAAGTGTTGTTATTTACAATATACACTGATCCATAAGTAACAAGATCTGACTAAATACCATGCAAGCACTATAAGAGGTAGGATATGGGTTTTAGTTTTGAAGGGGCTGAGGAAATGTTACTTATGGAAGAATTAATAATTGAATTCTAGAGGTAAGGAGCTGCAAAAGTTAAGATATGGTAGTGAATAATGTGTAAGGACTTTTTGAAACAAATGGGGGGAGGCCTACATTACCACTGAGGCACAAGTCTGGAGATAAAGTAACTTTCTCCCTGTACTCATTTTCATGCAGATTCTGTACCGCCAGCATCTCAGCTTCAGCTCTCTCTCTCCTTGCCTAGCATGAAGCTCCATCCCTTTTTTCTGAGATCTTCTTCTCTTTCTGACTGTGAAGATAGTCGAAGAGTTGTCTACTGCACTAACCTGATTGAATTAAATTAGATTTAGAGCAAAAGCTTACTAATCATTTTAACCAGCCTTTTGTACCATCTTTGCTGCAATAAACCTTAAACAACATTATCACTGGGCTTTACAGTTGAGTCATTCTCTTGTGACCATAATATTTAGAATTCTTGGAAATATTGTTTGTAAAGTAATTTTCCAGTTGAACAACCTGCCAACCTTATCACATTCTATCATGACACTGACATAACAATTTTATTTACTTTTCTAATTTCTTCTGGGTTATTTTTTATAAAAATAGCTCACATAAATTAATTTCCCCTACAGTCTTCTCCCACTTAGACCCTTATTTAATACATGTTTCCTATTTCATTGCATACATATGCAAAGCAGAAGTAGCTGTGGTAAGATAGCCTAGTATTGCTCCTAAAAATGTCCACATGGAATATACCAGTTATCCCCAACCACTGACTTGGGGGTAACATGTTGCTCACCAACCCCTTGGATATTGCTCTCAGTGCCCCCAAACCAGGAAGTTATTTTTGAATTCCTGACTAGGTGGCAAGTTTTAGAAAGATTTACTACCAAATAAAGCCCCCTGTAAGCTGATAGTGTGCATAGAGGCAACCTAATAGTGAATCTTAGCCCTTATTTGGCACCTTTATGAACTTTTATGATGCTTGTGTTGCTTTTTACATTTGACTGTGGCTCACGAGTAAGAAAGGTTGGGGGACCCCTGGAATATACTAAAGGCTAAAGCTTACCCAATAGATTTTAAAGCCAGGCTAGCCAGGACAGTATGTTAATGAGATTCCCAACTACAGACAATGTTTCCCTTGTTGGAGCTCACAACACAGGCTTACTTAATCAGTCAAAGCCTCTCATTTCCTTTCTTTGTAAATTCCAGCACTGGCTTTGATAATACTCCAGAGGTTAATGCAAAATCGTGCTGCTTGCCTTAAAAGTTGAATGTTTTTCTCAGTATGCAAGATCTGTGTAAAGAATTTTAAAACAAGAATTTTAAATATATTCTTTAAATACTGTATATGCTTCAACTATTACTTTAGTTTTACCTTTTCTAAACAATCTTAATTCTTTTCTACTTTCTTTCTAATCTATGTTAATAAAATAAAACAGTTAAGAGGAATTAGGCTCTAACTAATATAGAGAAGGTTAGAATATATACTTTAAATTGCGATGGACTTGGATATAGAGGTCCCATATAATAAGACAAAAAAAAATGACACAGGGATTCCAGTACCATATAATTCTCCTTCTGGTATCTCATTTAGAAATCCTTCTGTTTTTTGATTCTGTGATTAATGCTAATAGTAGATAGCAGGGGTGCAGGTATCAGTGCTGGCCTAGCCACAAACCAGTCATATACTCATATACAAATGGGAAGCCGATACCTGTGTTTATGCAGCAAACAGGTTGATCCCAGGGACCTAAGTATTTGGTAAAGTGCATGCATTGCTTGAGTCTTTGTTCATTGTTGCATATAATCATTCACTCACCTCATAGAGCTACTATGTAAAGGCAAAGCATAGTCTGCAAATGTAACCTTTCTGTATGATGAGATAGGTATCAGTTCTAAGCTGAAGTATAAAGGTAAACCATGTTTATTTTGTTTCTTCATTATTCCAACTAGTAGAGAATTTGACCATTTTCAGAACTTTTTGCATTTTGCCTTTTTCATTACATGAATAGACAAAGTTATTTGAGTAGAAAGTGTTTGGGTCTTTACATACAAATATGTGAAAGTCCTTTTAGGTCTGCCTGGTCTTGCTTTGGACGTAAATGCTTTGGAAAATCCCTCAAGCATGAGTTGTACAGCTCATCTAAAATCTTTCAATCTAGCTGCAATTTGGCACTAGGATAGTCATTCAACACTCAATTTGGCAATAAACGGCTTCCCCAAGCTCCTCTGACATTGTTTCAAATAGCTGGAAACTATTTTTTATTATTTTCAGTTTTTCTAGCAGAAACGACAATAATGCTCAGAGGACCATATTAACTAAGTAACTTTCCAGTATAAGTTGTCAAAAGAACAACACAATTCAAGAGGTTTATTAGGAGAATACTATTTGAATTAATTATGGGGCGGAATATGAAACTTTAAACTGGGGAATCCTGAACTATTTCCAGCAGCTATAATCCTATCTGATTTTTTAACAGTTTCCTAACGGTCAGCAAAATTTTCCTAACAGGAAATTTTTTAATAACTTGATGTCTTTAGCAAAGCAAATCAGTGTGTCAATCTGTTAGAATGTGCCCAAGTGTTCTGAGCTATCGAACACCATTATGTTGTATGCAGTGTTAGAGCTCAGCAGCAGCTCTGAGCTGTAACACCCATCTGAATCCCAACATTAATTGTTGCTGAAATGTAATGATTTCTTGGACTATGCAAAATAGTTTGATTTTTCAGATGTATTCTGAAGGTACCATATTGGTTAAGGAGCCCAAAAGCCCTTCCCAAATGCAAGACATTTACTAAGAGCCTTTAAAACAGGATACATTTACATGTCTCATGCTATACACATAGCACTGCCTTAGAACCAAGAATGAGAGGATTTAACGTTCACTTAAGGAATAGGGTGGAGCCATGCAAATGAGTCCTTAATTTACCAGCAACCAACTAGACATCCAATACTCCTGATTTAATAGCACATATACAGCCTAATAGTTAGATCCATATATCCAAACTTGCAGACTGCCTCTTTTGATCTCCTTAGCTCTCATCAGTGTAAAGTTGGCCATACATTATAAGATCTGCTTTTTTGGTGAGGTCATCAAATGAACAGATCTTTCCCCAATATGTCCAATTAAGGTGAAAATATTGGACTGACCTGATTGCATGGCACAACCAGTCCTTAATCCAATAAAATATCAAATATATATATAGTTTATGTGTGTGAGTGTACAAATATATTGTTATGGGTCTATGTGTGTGTGCTGGATTTCGTTTGGAAAGGTTGAACTTGATGAACCTGGTCTTTTCAACCTAACCTAGGTAACTATGGACAGGCCCCATACACAAGCAGATATGCTGCTGAATTGATTTGAAGGGACTGAATCGGCAGCCTAAATCTGCCCATGTATGGCCACCTTTATATGAACTCTCCAAAACAACAAGTGAGGGAACTCTAATAAACAATCAATAAACAAACAAATTCCCAGAAAATACCAGCTTAGACAATTTAATTATCTGGGATATCCCAGAAAAAGATTTGGGAGAGCCAACACTTCATCTGTATAAATAAAAGAGGCCTTAATGTCTATCAAAGCTGAACAAGCTAATAAAACCTTCTCACGCTTTAAAATCAACAAAGATGTAACAGATGAAAGCAGCGCTTTCCTTTTTATAGAACTTGCTAGACTATTTGGTACATTTGTATAAAAAAAAAGAATGCTAATGAATTTTAACTAACTGAATTTTTGAGGGACTTGCAGCTAAACTGCCAATCTGTTCATTTGTTCCTTTTCATTTATTGTCTCTGATCTGTATTAATAGATCTGTGTAAAGTTGAACTTTATGGACTTATGTCTGGTTTTTAACCTCACTTAGCAGGTTACAGACACATACAATGAGTAAAACGATCTAGTGAAAACTGAAGAGGGAAAAATAAAGTTGCTAAGCAAAAAAGTGCAGAAGTAGAAGATGACAGCATAAATCCATGTTGATTAATGTGTAATTACAAGGGACTCAGTACAGCTGTACCTTATCTTAAAAAGAAATACTAAAGTTTGCATTTCTAAAAATTTAATTGATGTAGAACTCTTTATGTTAGGTGGTAGGGCAGAGGATTATTATATCCGGACCACTTGGGACATAGGGTTTTTCAGATAAAGGATCTATCATTTCTATAATTTGGATCTCAATACCTTAAAAAAAATGGGAAAAAGTTGCTGAAAAGGGAAAAGGATCTTACTAAAAATAAGTATTTGTTTAAAATGGACTCTAATGGAGATTGCCTTTTGTAACTATAACACGTTTCCTAATAAAGCATACCACACCTGGCATTTGTTGTGCATGTGTTTATACACAGCAATAATGCCACAGAGCACTGGCACCAGCGTATTGTCACATACAATTACACAGGAACCTATTGATGCAAGATCACTTTACAGATTGCTTTATATCTGACATGTGGCCATGGGTGTAATAAAAAAATTGCACCAGAAATTTTTGCCCATCCCCATCAAACTCACACAATGCCCTTGCTCCCTCTGCAGCTGTAGGGTTCGAACCCTCTGTAGTTTTGCCACTCCTTGTAGCACCAATGTGTTTCTATTAAATAGATGGCAAGGATTCTTTCTCATTTCAAAGTGATCATTGCTTCTAGTGTGACACTCTTTGCATGTCTGCATGCATCTACCAGCCTCTTCCTGTATGGCAGCACTTTCCTTACATTCACAAAAAGTAAATCCAGATTGAAAAGGGAAATTTGATAAAAATGCATCCTATCTGTCTTTGGCACAATTAGGTTTCAACATATTTTCTTATAGGATTGTTTGAGTCTATACATTGGGGCAAATCAATTTGCAACTCTGTGTGCAAGGATACTTATAAAAAACATTTTATTTCTCCATATGTTTTATTAAAAAAGGTAAAAGGTGACAATAACTGTGCTTGGCCACAATATGTGGGCTCCTATACAAGATACAGGCTTGTAACTTCTTGGCATTATTCCAAAATAAAAATTCTTGGCATTCTGAAGAGAGACAAACCTCCAGGTCTGATCAAGGATCAACCCCTATGACTTCTTTTAATCTCAATAATTTATTTTAATTACTCTAGCATGTGCAGGCCAGCAATATATACTTAAAAGGCAAAACTAAAAAGCATTATTATGTTACAATGTACATGAAGGAACTAGCCATCTGGTGTAAGATATAAAACTGCCCAAATAGGTTAACTCCTCTGTATTTCTGGTTTGCTTCCAATAGGCAGCTGGCATGGTTCCATGAAGGACAAGTCTGCAATCTTTTATATAGTATGAATACTACCTTCCAAAACCAGTCGCTGATCATGTAAGACCAATATAACAAATTATGTTTGAAACATAAAGGAAAACAAACTGTCACCTAAATTTTTACAACTGTTGTCATTGTTCCAACCTTTGATTACCCTGTTCCTTGTGTTCTTAATGAAAACTTTAAAAGTAGTATTTGGTCAAAAATTATTGATATTCATTTCCCTGTATAGCTCTTTTCACATTTGCCCCATACTCCTAAATAAGTTGTTGACCAAATGGAGTTGCCACTGCTTTCCCCCACACAGTGCCAAGTGGGGTGGGAAGAATTAAAATATAATAAAAATAAAGTTATAAAAAGCATCTTGTGCTATATAAAAGTTTTAAAAGTAGATGTAATAAACAGCATTTTATTTGGTGTTCTTTGGCAGTAAATCGAAACTTTTTGGTGACTATTGTCAAGCAAAATATGTGTTATTTTTTCTTTTTCTACTGAATTTTTTGAACTGTATGTGTGTTTTTTTTAAAATAACTAAATACCACATAAGTCCTTTAGCTGGGGAATATAAAAAGCTAAATCATTAACTGGTTTCATCAAATGTATTAAATGAATACTAGTGAAATCTTCAACATTCAGTAACACTACGTACTAACAAATATATGTATATAGCAAAATAAATAAATAAACCAAATGGAATGTATGGTAAGCCTAATTTATGTTACTTTAATATTATTCACATTAAAATGGGATTCAAAAGCATATCATTTTAAATGACATATTTTTTAACAGGAAATCCTTGGTAAAAGGCAAATACAATTATTCATATTTTCCATAGTTTTAGATTTCATCCTGGAATGATCTAAGAATTCAATAGTCCATAAAAGGTATTTTGCCATGGAGACATATTCAATCTAAATCACCATATAATTTGCTTTACTAATTGCTATGTATGAAAAGGACCAGACAAATTTAGAACGCTATGATCTGAGTTAAAGGTTAATAAAGAAGTAAGGGTGTCAAGTAAAGGGTGTCAAGTGATTTGTCCCTTTTCTGCATTTGAAGAAACTAAAAAATGAATTAAGGTCGGGAACATCCTGTACTACAAAGTAGTCACTGATACATACATAAATGATAGAGAGCATCTCATATATCCTATGCATAATCTAAAACCATTTATACCCTATGGATGTCTTTAGTTTTAGCTAGTGGCTCTCAAACCACTGCTTGGAGCAGTGGTGGGGGGCTCAGCTTTAAGGCCAATTAAGGTGAAATTTTGAGCAAATGCCTATTTGCTCTCTGATATACAGATTAGAACCAAGACTTAATGTAAATTAGGGTGAAATAATATAATTGCTATTATTGGAACTATGGCTGAATGGCAGATACACCCGTGTTAACCTTTATCTGTAGCCTCGTTATGAGAAAAACTGTGCAACCACTTAGAGTGGCATGCATTTTCTTCCCAGTGGTGTCTGAGCCATAAATGATATTACACGATACATGATTTCTACCACAGACAAACATTTTCTTCTTACTCTATGCTTAAATGTGTAGAAGTGATTATCTTAAAGGATTAAAAGTAGAAATGGAGAGAGAAGTCTGGCAGTCTGTGGTTGCTGAGCCCATGAGCACTACATATCCTGTACAGGACAGACACTGAGGGGGAGATGGTATCCACTGTGAAGCAAAGACCCAAAGCACCAAAGCAATCAAATCACTAAAATGTATTCAATGTAAGTGTCACGTCAATTACATTTTGAAGATCTTTGGCAGATTTATTTAATTTATTTAGTGCTTGTCAAATTGTTTCCTACCCTTAGCATCTTGATATAGCTCAATAGTTAAAATGTTGCATTCTATACATACATTTCTGCACTGGAAAGAACCAAAATTAGATTTCACAGGAAGGGTGAGAAAGATTATGGTAGCTTGGGGACTGGAAGTTAAGTTTAGGATATTATTGAGGAGGGGGTGCCTGAATAGGTAATACATTTAGTTTGACAGCTGAAAATGTGAATTGTGAAATTACTATTAAAATGTTTTTTTAACAAACATATGCTTATTTATCAATAAAGAAAAACTATTATTTAAAAATAACTAGTTAATAGGGTTTCTGTATGACTTCCCTATACTGGGCTCTGGTCAGTCCTTCCTGCCTTCTGTTCCGCAAACAGTGCTGCTGACTATTGACACAAGGGAACACTGAAGCTACCAGCCACCTCTGGACCATTGATAGGGGCCACTCAGTTGGGGCGCATACGTCACTCACATACCGAACATCAGAAACGACACCAAAGGGCACATTTACTAATCCATGAATCCGAATCACGAATGGGAAAAAATCGTATTGGAAACGAAAATTTCGGAAGATCGCATATATCACGAAAATGCTTACGAAAAAATCGTATTAGTCACGATAATATCGTATTGCGGATCCGAAAGTCCCGAAATTTTCGTACCGAACAATTGTAAACAGTGGTAAAACCTTTCCGATTTTTTCGTGCAAACGTCCGAAAAAGTTGTGCGCTGTACGAAAAAGTCGTGCGCCGTACGAAAAAGTCGTGCGGACGCCCGAAAAAAAACGGCGAAAATACGCTCGGAGCGTTTGCATGAACGCTCGAGCGTTCGTGCTTTTGTTAATGTGCCCCCAAGTGATGTTGCATTTATTTTTCCGAACTGCCCGCAATTGTGTCTGGCACTGTGCCCCCTTATGACAGCAAGGATAAAAAAACATGACGATTGAACTCAAAATTGCACTTTGCTCACTGCAAAGTAAATGACCCCTATTGCTGTACAATATAAGTTAATCATTCTATTGATTACTGACCTACTGAAAGTCTTTTCCACTGAAATTGTATAATATCAAAATAAATAATAAAACATCTGTTATATTGCAGTCCCTGAGTTTTTCTCAAAACCCATGAAGCCTAATACTAGCTGCTGCTAGTTACTCATTGGAGCACACAAACGAAGAGAACTCCAAGCACTCCGGACTCAGAAGCTTCATTAAAAACAGGTCTTTATTTATCCATTTAAAAACTGAACGCCTAACGCGTTCTCATTGGAGCACCCAAAAAACAATTATACATTGTCATTTCATTTTAACTATGTTTTCAATTCCCTCATACTTCATGTTTCATGTTCCTGTTTATCTGGGCTTTGACTAAGGATAGAAACTAGGTTGGCCACTACAACATCATCTCTGAGCATGGCTTTCCAGATCTGTATAATATATGTTTCACTTGAGAGTCATTTAAAGGATAAAAGGAAACAATTGTTTTCATTTCAAATCTAGAGATTCTCTAATACATGTTATTTGGTGTACAGTTAGAAAGATTTTCAGTAATTGGAGTTACAGGATTACTCGACAGACCCCCATCCAAAATACATTAATCTCAGAACTAGTGACGAGCAAAATTTTTTGCCAGGTTTTGCTGTGGAAAAAAAAGGCCATAGACTCCAACTGCTGCAAAAACAAAAGTTGTACAGTAAAAAAGCTGCAAAAAAACAGACATTGGATTTTACAAATGTTTTCCACTGATTTTTTAACTAAGCGAAATGGGACAAGTTCTCCCATCACAACTTAGAATAAGTCCAAAGTAAGCGAGAGAAATCTTGGATTTCTTGATGACATTTAGGGCAATTGTTCTTACCTTAGCTCTTCACTAGTCACACATGTAATAAAGGCTTGATGTACGCCATGAATTTGTAAGAAGCAACTATGGGCAGATAGCAATACCTTAGTATGGGCTTCCAATGCCTCTTACCAACTGTCAGTATGCATTGTAAATTGAAATAAACCAATTCTTTCTGTACCTGTTTTTTTGGCTAGATGACATTATACGTAATCTGATTATAACACTGAGCAAATGCCATCTTGTTTGACTGCTACTAAATCTAAGGTCATTATTTTTTTTGCATTTCTTTCATGTTTGATGATTCTCTCTCTATATATATACATGTTAAATAATGAATTCATGGATTATCAAGAGTGCAACATCCAAACTATAGAAAAAACCTGAGCCTTTTCCTCATTTCAATTTAGTGGCTCAAGTGTTTTCTTGCTTTTGTCAGGTGATCATTACAAGAAGAGATAAATGCTGTACAAAGTAGAGGGCAGGGTTTTATCTTCAGTGAGTATACATATGCTATGTACAGATAGAACAGTGGTGTAGACAGGGAATTGTTACTTCAATAATCAGTTGCTATGGACATTTTCACAAAAAACTTAGCTAGGAAAATAGTTTCTTACAAAAACTAAGATTTTCAATTTCAGTTGTATATAACTTATAGGCTCCCTCATAATCTTTAATGTGCTTCATTCCTCTGCACTTCACACCTTCTTTTTTCTTTGTGTCACCATACCATCCTAAGCAGCTCCACCTCTCTTTGGTTGCCCCCCACTGTTACTTATGTTTCCCACCATTTTTTGCTTCTTACATTTGAAATACTGTCCCTGAATTCCTCCAGAGAATCCTCCCTCAGTCTCTTCAGAAATAAACTCAATGACTACCTCTTGGAGCACTCGCATTAAAACCTGACCCAGGCACTTACTGCATACTGCAACGTCAACCACTGCAGACTGAAGCACTTAATATCCTTCTGTTTGTTTGTTTCTACGTTACCCACCCACTTATACTGTAAGCTCGATTGGACAGGTATCTCCTTATTTTCTCTATGACACTTTGTTAATCTTTAATATAACTGTACTTTGTATTTATTTTTATTTGTTATTGTATCAACCCGTTTGTTTTATTAATTTATTGTTCTGCTGTACATAAGTGGTGCTATATAAGTGAAACAATATATACTGTACATATGTAGCATGTAAGAACTAAAGCTTGAGAAAGAAGTAGGCTAGACATGCAGCACATTAGTATGACTACAGTCACAATTGTGGGTCTGCAAAAAAAGGTGCATTTGATATGTTTATTGATGCCATTTATTAAAAGTACTTGTGCTTATTTGCACCAATTGCCATTGCAATTATGGCAGGGGTCTCAAACTCGCGGCCCGCGGGCCATTTGCGGCCCTCAGTACAGTATTTTGTGGCCCGCACCAACGCCTTCTCAAAAGCAATGAATGGATTGCGATTTTTATTGCGATTCAAGGGATAATGCAAGGCACGGCGGGCGGGAGCTGCTGATTGCGGAAATGACGTTATGCCATCATAACAGTTATTATGGGAAGACGTTCTGTGTGCACAATTAGCTGCTAAGGAGCTAATTGTGCACACAGAACATCTTCCCATAATAACGGTTATGATGGCATAACGTCATTTCCGCAATCAGCAGCTCCCGCCGTGCCTTGCATTATCCCTTGAAAGCCAATTTTTTGTGAAATCCCTTATGCGGCCCAGCCTCATCCTGACTTTGCCTCCTGCGGCCCCCAGGTAAATTGAGTTTGAGCCCCCTGAATTATGGGATAACCCTGCATTATTGGTAAAAACATTGGTAATTGCACTCAGTATTGCATTTTAAAGACTGCACATGAACACGTGCGTAACTGTGTGTTCGTAAATGAGCCCTATCACGTTTTGTTTATCTTTACTGGCCTAAGGTAACCAGAGCAGTATGATCTTTGCCTTTAAAGATACCCCCAGTAGATCCTTGTCTTTTTTTCTGTTGATTTGAAATATGCAGTACAAACAAAAAAGTTCATAATACAAGTGAATTAGCAATTAATTCAAGCTGACATTCCAATGGCAGCTCAGAAACTAGTTCATTCTACATTAGAATTTAAAATTGAGCACTATAGCATTATCATTTTTTGCTTGATGTTTTCCAGCAACCCCTAAGTCTAGATTTTCTACAGCTGCCCAGAGCAGCGTCACTGACAAAATATGGGCTAACCACATCCAAAAACCGAAGGATTGGATCATTACTGCTATAGGTCTTCTGAACCTCTCTTCTGGTACAGTAAGTTCAATATAGAAAATATAGTCTTTTAGCCATACTGATTTTTAATCTCCTGTAATAGAGCAAGGTTCCACATAAAAATTCTACAGCAAAATTTGCAATGAGGTAGAAAAATCAGGTTATGTAATAGTGTGGGAGAAAGCCAAATGATACATAAGAAACAGAGAACAGAGTTGCTAAAATATGGGCAAAACACAAACTAAAACGCAAAGAGAAAAAGAAATTTTTTTTGGCCCCCAGCCTGCACAAGAGCATAGACTTCTTTGCATAATATTAATTCCAATACAATCTGGCCTGGTTCATGGAAAAAGTTGTACAACACTTTAAGAAGACGTAATATTATAAAATAATTGTGGGATATATTATAGCTAAGATGTTGGAAGTAAAAGTCCAAATGCGGTTGGAGTCAAACTCGCCTTACTATAAACAGGCTAATTCAAGTCTCAAAGCTGAATTTTCTTTTAAAAATTCCCCACCTTTTATAAGGTAGCTCAAACTGGGATGGCCACCAGCACTTCACGTTGCACAACAGACACACCACCTTCACCTGCAGAGCTGCTGTTCAGCGGCAAACACAGGATCAAAATTCTAGACATTAGTGACAGGAAAACTGAGACTCTGGATAGAGATTTGTTGGGAAAAGATTTCAGTGATACAGTAAATCCAAAATAAAAGCATGCCAGACCCTCTAGATTGGCAGTGGGGTACAGAGTACTAGTGATGAGCGAATCTGTCCCGTTTCGCTTCGCCATAAAATTTGCAAACAGCAAAAAATTCTCGAAACGCATTTGTCACACAATTTTTTTGTTGCCCGAATCTTTTTTGTCGACCGCATCTATTTTTGATGCCCGTGTACATTTTTTGTCGCCCGCCCATTTTTATGCGACCGCGCCCATTTATGGTACCACCACGCCCAACGTGACACGACTACACCTTTTTTGACGCCACTGTGCCCGTTTTGATGAGACTGCGCCCAATTTGACACGCAACATAAAAAAAAATCTGTGCAACAAATTTTTCCGCGCCGAATTTTCACGGAAGCTTCACAAAACAATTCGCCGATGGCGAAATGAGGAAATTCGCTCTGAATCCATGCCTGGCGAAAAAAAATTCGCTCATCACTACAGAGTACTGAATCAGATACAGAGAAGGCACAAACTGGATCCTTTGTATGATACACAACCGCATATGATTACAGGCATCAAAGGCTCTATGGTGACAGCAGAAAGTGACCAGACTAGTCTTACTCAAAATGCTTCCTATTTCAAAAGGATTCCTCAGAAAACTCCATTTTTTTAATTGTTTTTATTTATTTTTGTAACAATCGGATTCCACATATACAAAATAGTGTCCATTGCAAAAGAAGGATAGTGTAACTTGGAGATTGGTGTGTACAATATCAGTACAGGTAGTAATAATGTGCGTAGGTTATCTTGTGCCTGGTTGTCTCACTATACAAAACAGTTGCATTAGTAGGCTTATTGGGATTGAACAGACATTTGAGCAATAAGGTAACTGACCTGATCTAACGCTTAGGTGTGCCAAATTACCATAAGTATGTTGTGGTGAAATCCGATTTATAATTAAATCAAAGCAAGTAAAAATATATATGTAAAGTTTTCAATAAGAAAATCTGATATTGATGATAATGTTGATGATGGTTTGCCTTTGCAAAGGCTGTTTCAGGAGAACACTTAAACAAGCAATGACTGCTCTACAAAGAGGATCAGGGATGTTTCTGGCCCCTGAGGAGGCTCCTGTAATGCCGTCCCCCCTCACCCAGTCCACCCCCTTACCTTTACAGCACCAAAATATGTCCAGGGGGCCTGCATCTGCACTAGCAGAACTGAATTTCAATTTAAAAAACCAGAAACTCTGCTATTAAAGTTACCACGAGCAGATTTTTGCCGACTCTGGAGAGGAGTTCAGTAAAAGAAAACAGATCAGTATTGTGGCCACCCGTGCCTACTAATTGATAATCAGTGAGAACAGACAGGAAGTCTCTTGCATTAGCGATGAGTAAATCTGTCCCGCTTTGCTTCGGCAAAAAATTTGCGAAAGTTTGAAAGGATTCACCAAACAAAGAATAATTTGCTAGACATATGCAACAATTTTTTTGATGTGCAGCATTTTATTAGACCACAGTAAAGGCTATTCTCTGTATGTCCAATGTATACTATATTGTGTTAAATCTAAAAGCAAGGTAGGGATGTAGTATTGAACAGCGGCCCTGTTAGTAAGTAAAATACAACATGCTGCTCTGTGTTTGTAAGACTCCCATTGGCTGTGCTTGCTCACATGGCTAGGGAAAGGGGCTGGACTTCCCCATTGGCTGTTCACGCTCACATGGCTAGGGAAAGGGACTGGATTTCCCCATTGGCTGTGCTTGCTCACATGGCTAGGGAAAAGGGGGCTGGATTTCTGCAGCAGCTGGTCTGTAGAGGGGAAGTGTAGCCAGTGCTGGGCTGAGCTTTGCTGTGTGCTGTAGTCTATGCAGGAATAAAGAGATGTACTGCTGTAGAGATGAGCAGTGTTTCCTTGTGTGCACTTTAACCCTTTACTCTTCAAACTCTGCCTTGTATATTATCCCCCACTTACAATTTGGTACATTTACATACACCTGGTGGGGATCTGGCTGAGCCATAATACAATTAAAGCAAAAGAAAAATGCAAGTGAAAAGCA
Source organism: Xenopus tropicalis (assembly GCF_000004195.4). Taxonomy (NCBI): domain Eukaryota; kingdom Metazoa; phylum Chordata; class Amphibia; order Anura; family Pipidae; genus Xenopus; species Xenopus tropicalis. The sequence goes on from NC_030681.2 coordinate 91,115,140, forward strand.
ATCTTGGAAGTGAAGGAAAAGCACATAACAGAAACACTGGAAGAAGAGAAAACAAAGGGATAAGGAAAGGGAAGTAAAAGCAAAGACCTTGGGAACACAGGTATATAGGGTATATACTGTGGTAAATGATATATGATCTCTGTTTATATAGTGCCAATATATTTAGCAGGCTAGTGATAGGTATAGAGCATGTGTTACATGCGACCTTAATACACAGGAGTGGGCCTCCGCTATATGGGAGGTGCTAATGGAGCTGAGGGTGTAGTTGAACTACAACTAAATAAGCTTGTGTGGTGCAGATAGAATAATGGACGCCAGAAAGGTTCTTGCTCATGAACTATAGTACAAGTTTATTGGACAAGGCACAACTTAATAGTGCAGCAGGGATTATACTCACAGACACAGCAGATTGAATGGTCACAGAGAATAACAGCAGCTGTGACACTTTAGGAACAGTCTAACCCACTTGAAGGATTATGCAGAGTATTAGCTGTATGCCCAGGAATGGATGCCCTTTACTGGAACGGATCCCCTCCAGCCAACTATGGTTCAGGCATACCCCCCAACTGTCCCACTTTTCGCGGGACAGTCCCGGTTTTTACAGCGCGTCCTGCTGTCCCGGATTGTTCAATGAATGTCCCTCATTACGGAAATGCAGAACATTCATTAAACTATCCAGGCCAGCGGGACACTCCGGCTCCTTCTTCTTGGGCTCCCGCTCCTTATTCGGCTCCTCATACGGTGGCGACAGGTCCTTTTATAAGGTTGCGCCCGTGCGTACGTGTGACGTCACACTGTGTATGGGGGCACTTTCTATGGGGGCATTGTGTATGGAGGGTGCTTTCTATGGGGTGCTGTCTATTGGGCCATCGTGGGCACTATTTTAACTATTTTAAAAATGGGGTGTGGCAATTGGGGCGTGGCCAAAAAAATTTGCTGCGCTCCGCGCGCCAAGTCTTTTTGTCCCTCTTTCCATTTTTCAAATGTTGGGAGGTATGGTTCAGGGTAAGGTACTGCCTGAATCCTGCATCTTAACTGTGGTCCCTACAGCAAGGCATACAAAGCCTGGGTTAGACTAAACCCTTACAGTCTCCTTTGATGGGGCTAGTGCTGCCCTTACTAAATAAGCTATCTATGCTCACCACTCCTAGAGGGTGCTATTACATAAATTGACTGTGCTGGCTTGATCTCATTCACGGGGCCCTGTCCCCGACTTACAAATTGGCAGGTTCTCCTTACTGGGGCCGAATGCCTCAGGCTCAGTGACATGCAGCCTTAGGACAACAGCAGCCAAAGAGGAAGACACTTCCTTGTGCAAGACACTATATAGTCTGCCAAGGGGAGTTGGCAACCTGGCTAAACCTATAGGGGGTAGCCTATTAACTGTAATCTGAGTGTAGAGGGCTCTGCCCTATAACAGCACAGATAAGATAAGGATAGGGATAACACCATAGGGAGCTTAAACCTATGGGTCCCTACAGCTGTTATACAAAGTATAACAAAATATGTCTTTTGTGTACCTAACAAACAGTTTTTGGCTAGAAAGTGCTTAAAACACTAGTGCACTTGATGTGTCTGATGCTGCCATTCCAACCATGGAAAAGGGGGGTGTTTTTGTAATGTGGGTGTGGTCAAAAGGAGCATGGCCAAAAATATAGCAAATACTGTACTTCATCAGCCAGTTAATGGACATAGTTCTGTCTTTTGCTTCCACTACTTCCTACTACAGTTATTATTTCTGGTCATGGTATGGTCTGGTCTGGTGATCTCCGAGGGAGCACACAGCCCATCACTAAATGGTGGATCAAGTGAAAGGATGTAAAAGGGCAGTATTTACTGATACTAATATATATATATACACGTTGTATATATTCCAGTTTAGCAAGATTCTTTAATAGGTCACTTAACATGATATAAACTATCTGTTGGTTAAGTATTCATTCTGGGGGTATAGTTTTCCATTAAATCCAATAGTATTGTTTTTGCTCCAATATAGATTAATTATATCTTAGTTGGGATCAAGTACAAGGTACTTGTCATATCAGCATAGTATTTCCCTGGCATGTCTAGAGTTAAACCTGGCAACATTTGGCTTTGTGTCCACAGGACACCCTTAACTAATTCAATACACAACAAGGGACTGTGGAAGGTGACAAACCTATCTGGGGCATCAGATAATGTGGAGCCAGCCATTTGGGGTCAGGAAACTGGGGCCTTTGGTTTCTTTGATCCGTTGATCAAAGCAAGGCAATTGTGGACCTAAGAACAGCAGGGGGTGCAGCTAGGAGAAAATATGGATTATAGAAAGGGATCCATATCTCCTTTGTTTTAAGGTTCACATCCTCATAAATCATATTGGTTATGAGGATGTCCCATGCTTCCCAATGATTCCAAACAGGGACTGCCTATACCCCCCAGTTAGGAGGGATAGTTTCTGGGGGACTGGGACATGAGACACCTCTCATGTTTGGTATCATTTCGATCACCCACATATGGGTTAAAACAAGCCCCTTTTTTCAGTATAATATTGGATACTGGCAAGTACCAATATTATATGACAAGAAACTGGCATGAGAATTGCAGCCCTCAACAGGGGAGGTCATGTGACAAGTTCCTGGACACTCCCTCCTCATGCATACGGTAATGAGGGGGGGGGGTCCCAGCTGGTAATAAAAAGGGCACAGACTCAGGTACTAGTTAGCTCATATTTTAAGGTTCCAAGTTCTGTTGGAGTGTGAGCTGAGATTTTCACCTCAGGAGGACACAAAAGATAACTTGGTAACGTACATAGGTTTTCTCTGTGTTTTGTTCCCTTTTATTTTATTTACTGTTTGTATGTATATGTCTCTTTTGTAAAATATTTTTAAAATGCACTGTTTACCTTTGTAATATTAAATATAACATTTAATAAGTTCTGTCCTTGGGCTCTATGACCCATGTACCTTGTTTACATGTGAATATATTAACTGCTTGGCTGTGTGTGTTTTGAGTAGAGGGCAAGTTCTGTGTAAATTCTAATTAACTAGTTGACTGCTAGCAGGAGAGTGTGTTTGTAAATTAACCCTTTGGCTGCTAGAGTGCTGTTGAATTAGTGGAAACTAACCCTAACTACAGTAAGAAAGCTTGTGTGATATATTTGTGCGTTAGGTTTCTATCGCCTGTTAATGATAGATGGTGGCAGCGAATAGTTATATGGGGCGGTGGTATGTTTGGGGGTGCCTGATGTTAGTCTAACCTGTGTGAAAGGTGACTGAGTGTAACCCCTGGTTGCCCCGTCCCAGTGTCATACGCGTCTGAGAGTGGTGTGTTCCTGACAGTACTGTTTTAGGGCGAAAACACACACAGCAACCAGTAGCCGCTGCATTTTAAAAAAGTCGCAAGACTAATCTGCTCAGCAAAAACTGCACGTGATTAGTGCCAGCGTCTTAAACAGTAACATATGACAGGAAAGTCCCCCCATTTGTCTTTGCCCTTAGTATTGAAATGAAAAAGAAAATACATTTAAAAAATCTGATTTATTTGAAGTGACATATAATAGGACTGGAATTAAGAGTGATTCCAACCTCAGTATCATCTGCAAGAAATTTTATGATCCCCCCATACTTGTGTGGTTTTCTTCTCACACTTTAAAACTACACAGGAAGGTTCATTGGCTCCTGATAAATTTGACCAGGCATATAATAAGAACCATAGACTGTAAACTCCACAGAAGCATAGGTTGATGTAAATGATACAGTGTATAATCTTTGTAAAATGGAGTAAAATATGTTGGCGCTATATAACTAAAGGAGAGTTATTTATATTGCTATAATTTTGTGGCATACGCAAAGTAGACATTAGAATATATACTGCGGAAAATCAAACAAAATGGGCACATACTATAAAAAAATTTGTAAAGAAGGCAGGTCAGGCATGTTGATTCTGGACAAGGAAGACTTTACACCTCACAAGAACAAAAAAACCTTAGCAATAAGAAGAAAGGTAGTAGAATATTTACACGTAATTCAATCCTCAGGAGACTTCACTGATGTTTTTTCATAGAAACCAGAATTTTCCCTGGGACAAGCGTTGCCAGTAAGACCCCCATCTGCTAACTCCTATTAGCAATGTCTACTAGATGGTTAAAAAAACAGATTGATAACATGTAGTGAAATCATGGAACATTCACAAAGAAGGACTTCTAGATATCTATATCTGCAATTTTGCATTACATCATAATTGTTTTCCCTCTGAGACAGAACCTCCCCCCCCGGTATCTGATGAGTGAGCTGTGTAAAGCCAAGATAATGCACTGACATTTAACTACTTGGTTTTACTTTATACCCAAAGCCTCAACCAGTCCACATACAAATATATAACATACTGGAATGGAATGCAGTGTCACCAGATTATCATCAATTGAATAGTATATAGGGAAATATCCAAAAAACACCTGTGCTAAAATGAAGGAAAATAACATTGGGATGAGATCACACACCAGCCTTACTTGACAGACTTTTTCCTGACCCAGTCTCCCCAGGTGTGGAGGCCATGTATGCTACTATTTGTACTGGGGCTGCCCTAGATAGGAAAGTGATAAACTGCATTAAATAAACAATTAAATGGAACCATACTAAATTTGTTTTTCATCAGAGTCCTTGAACTAAAAAACCCAGCACAGTATCTTGGGAACAATATATAAACAGTTGAAAGATATTGGAAAAAATATCTCCCCATGAACTTGACAGAATCAGATTTTTTGGGCATATGGAAAGCAGCTCGTAAGCACTATATGATTGTTAATTTTCATAAGGTCTGGAACAACTGGGATGTTTTGGATAACACAATTATACCTTTGGTCAAGACTAAAGGGGGGACTGCTGACACTACCTAAAATTACTTTCTAAGATGTTAGAACAATGTTAGAATACTATCAGGTTTGACAAAGAATGGCAGGTTCTATTGTTAATAGTGATGAGCAAATCTGTGCCATTTTGCTATGCTGAAAAAACAAATGTTTTCCATTTTTTCTGTTTCTTATGCAGGTATTTTACTACAGTTTGACGGAAAGATATGCTTCAAATGTTTTAATGTTTCAGTTGTTTTGATGGTGGTTTGGTTGTATCACCTGAAAATAAAATGACACAGTAAATGTAATAATCCCCCAACTTGGAGCTAAAGTCGATTTACAATGGATTGTTAAACTAGTCAGTAATTACACCTATTCTAAAAATGTGCCAGGTCTCAGTTTCTCATGCATTTTATAGCGACACCTAAATTATGAGGCATTATAGAGAGAATAACTAATGTTAGAGTATGTTGTATACTTGTCTGTGTGCTTACTTAGCTTGAACGCATATGGTTTGGTAAGAATGCAGCTTCGACAGTTATTTACTTTGCAGGATTATAAACCAGATCATCATGTTTTATTTCATTCACAGTTTGTGATTTCATTCTTCTCATTCCCACCTAAATGTTCTGGGCTAAAATAGAAGAACATCAAAGAGCAGATGAATGATCTGCAACCTGTGGCTTTGCAGGTCATGCTGAACAACCATCATACATTGTAGGGAACCGCTCAAGTTGTACTTATGTAATAGCTGTATATCACTGCCATACCACTGCCAATATTTAAGATTAACAGGATCTTTTTTTACAGCGGCTACATTTATTTAAATAAAAAGATTTGCTCATTTGTATTTTTGTATTTTATGCTTTAAAGGCAATGTCTATAATGCAGATATAAAAAAAACAAACAAATAATGAAAGAAAGAGGAAAATGGATACTGTAGAAAAATGAGCACAAATGGAGCAGGCTGTAAAGTAAAACTATACCCCCAGAATGAATACTTGATCAACACAAAATTGACGTCAACAAGATTAATAGTAAATGGCAGTTTTCTAATTAGGAGTACCCAATAGCACATGCTACTTATATAGTATATTGTTATGCAAATGGTTTATTTAGATGAAGCAGGGTTTTACATATGAGTTGTTTATGCAATATATTTTTATAGAGACCTACATTGTTTGGGGGGTATAGTTTTCCTTTAAAGTTGCATAGCGCGACACAGTGTACTGCTCAGGAACATCACTCTTTGCTGAAGAAAAAAAGGGCTTGGCAGGAGTAAACTGGTCTACTCTTATTTATGTTTCATTATGTGTAGCAAATACAGATGCAGCAAATCCACAATTTCTCATTTGCATATGAAAAAAAAGTCTCATGTTTAAATTAACATCAGAGCTGTAACTAGACCAGTCAGAGTTACAGTACTTGCAAATTATTGTACAGGTATGGGATCAGAATGCTCGGGACCTCGGGTTTTCTGGATAAGGGGTCTTTCCGTAATTTGAATCTCCTACCTTAAGTCTGCTAATAAAATGATTTAAACAGTAATTAAACCCAATAGGATTGTTTTGCCTCCAATAAGGATTAATTATATCTAAAGCTGGCCATACACGTGGCAATCTGACGATGTTTCGTGCGACCATCGGTCGCACCAAACATCGTCAGATGTGCCACACACCATTCAGGGCTGAATCGGCAGGTAAGGAGGTAGAAACAATAGGATTTCTACCTCCTTCTGCCGATTCAGCGCTGAAGGGAGATTTTGATCAGGCGCCCGATCAAAAATTTCCAACTGGTCTGATCAGCGAGTCGGCCGATATCAGCAGCTTCCTGCGGTATCGGTCGACTCGCCGACATACCATACACGCACCAAATATCGTACGAAACGAGGTTTCGTACGATATTATCGGTGCGTGTATGGCCACCTTTAGCTGGGACCAAGTGTAAGGTACTACAGGTATGGGACCCATTATCCAGAATGCTCGGGACCAAGGCTATTCCAGATAAGGGGTCTTTCTGTAATTTGGATCCACATACCTTAAGTCTACTAAAGAATCAATAAAATATTAATTAAACCCTATGGGATTGTTTTGCATCCAATAAGGATTATTTATATCTTAGTTGGGATCAATTACAAGGTACTGTTTTATTATTACATAGAAAAAGAAAATCAGTTTTAAAATTCTGAATGATTTGATTAAAATGGAGTCTATGGGAGACAGGCATTCCGTAATTTGGAACTTTCTGGATAACGAGTTTCCGGATAAGGGATCCCATACCTGTATTTTATTATTAGAGAGAAAAAGGAAACCATTTTTAAAAATGTGAATTATTTGATTAAAATGGAGTCTATGGGATATGGCCTTTCCGTAATTCAAAACTTTCTGGATAATGGGTTTCTGGATATCTGTACTAACTTAGGGATAACCTATCATTTCCAAAACTCTATGATCTACTCTTTTATAAACTGTTTCATAGTTGCCCAAATTTGAAATTCATTTTAAAAACACTTCACTTTTAAACCCACATGAGAGAAACTCACAGAGATTTGCTGTAAGAGTGGTATCATACTCAGCATTCTAAGAGGCTTAATTACCTCTCTTTTGTGCTTTATTCCTTTGTAATATCTGGAGCTCACACAGTGAGGAAAAACAAGGCAAATTGCTTACTTGCCAGAAAGAACAGTCGATGCGTTTCTTGAGAAAAAAGATACGACTGGGCAATTTCCAGGAATATACATTTTCTTTGATAAAGGATCAAAAACATGTCCCTTACTAAAAAAGAAGAGCCCGCTGGCAGTTAGGGACAGATTTGTGAAATTAGAGCTATTCAATTATATGAAATTTTCAGAATCATAATTACCAAATGGTGAACTCCCTGCCTTTTCCCATGCTTTTTTTGAAAGACTGTTTTAATAAATCACTTAGGAAAAAGGAGACATAGAGCCGGCACTCATACAGGTTTTGGCTGGGGGCTTACCCCATTTATTCTGCCAGTGTACCACACACAAAATCAACGTTTCAGGGGCACTTCCTCCCTTTGTTGGTTTTGTGTGGTACACTGGCAGAATAAATGGGGTAAGCTCCCCAGCCAAAACCTGTATGAGTGCAGGCTCTATGTCCCCTTTTTCCTATCCATTACTGGGACGTTGCCATACATATACCTGTAGGAGAATTTGCACCACGAAATGTTTTAAGGGGAATGCAGTTGTGAACACTCTGTATGCTTAATAAATCCTTTGGCATTGGTTGTTTTAGAAAAATTTCATTTTTTTTTGTGGTTTCAAAAACCTATAAAACCACGAAAATGAGAATGTTCATAACTGGGCCTTCCAGTGTCTTACTCAATGATACTCTCCTTCTTTCTTTAGTCATCTGATAGCTTGAAAAAAATATGAGGCTAATGTAGATATAGTGGCAGATTTATCTAAGTGTGAAATTAGCGTGTGCAACAGTAAAATTCATCTGCTCTCTATTAATTTCTACTTGATTTTGAGGCAGATTTATCAACGGGTTAAAGTTAGACTTCACCATTTGATGAATATGCCTTTTAAAAATCCATATAAATGAATAGAGAGTGGTGGAATGTTACTGTGGAGAGCTCTAATTTTACACTTTGAAAAATCTGCCCTATATGGTAGCCATACTGCTTTAACATTAACAGAAAAAATGTAATTGCTTTATTTATCAAATTGCTGGTTGGTCTGCGTCAGACATTACAGTCACATAATGTTCTAACTCTGTAAAAACATCCTTAATGCATTTCTCTAGTGTCAATTTGTTTTTTAACCCTCTAATTTAAACAGCACATATTTGCCCTCAATCATCCGTGTAAACAGGTAATTTTAGGCATTTATGTCTCAGTACAGATTATGAATCTTCAGTAACTTAAAAAATGTGTCTGTAAGGATTATGGCATAATACTTACAAATATTATGCTACAAAAGTTGTGTAATAGATGACTCAATTCATAGGATAAACACCAGACTTGCATTTTTATGTAAGGATGTAACACAAACCCATAACTCAAGGAGATATTTAATAATAAAAAACATCACAATAGCTAGGCAGGCAATAGACATCTCATTATTTCTAATCTGTACTTGTTTTCTTAAAACAGAAGTTTTATTATAATGACCAAATTTAACATTGCGTTCCTTAAAGTTACTTTATTGAAGGCACTTATTGAGGTGAAGCAACTACTATTTTTCATGCAAAGGCACTTATTGAGGTGAAGCAACTACTATTTTTCATGCAAAGGCAGCTCCAGAGCTCCCACTGCACCCAATTTACCCTAGCTGCCATGTAGTACTTGGAGAGTGTGGTAATAAATAAGAGAGGGTCTGAATACAAAGACAAGCAATACAAAGTAACAATAACAATAAAATTGTAGCCTCATAGAACAATAATTGTTTGGTTGCTGGGATGAGTGACTTCAGAAATATAATTCAAAAAGTATATATGAAGACCAATAGTAAGGTTTCTAAGTAAAGGACATTCTGTAACATACATAAAGCTAACGTAAAGGTAAACTACTCCTTTAACAGACTTGAAAGCTTAATACTGAGTGCCTGCAAGATAACATATGATTGTAAATAGCGTTTAAGTTCTGCACTTTGCACTTTTAATTAATGTAGCATTCAGAATGTTATCGTTCATTTTGGATAGATGGTAAATAGACAGGCAGATAAAAAATGAAACAGAAGCACAGTCCAACTCCTTGATTATTCAGGCTGATGTCATGCAACCTTCCTTTTTTGTTTCCAGTCTTTTCTAATCTTTACCCTGTCAAATAGAATGAACAATTTCCCATCTGCCAAAAAAAAAAAAAAACGTAGTTTGTGTAATCTTTGTGACTAATGCATCCTCCTAGAAGGGACTTTGAAACCTGCCTGATAGATATTGGTTGGTCATGCTGTCACTGTGGCCCCATACATGGCCCAGTAAGCTACTAACTTGCTGGCAGCTACTAACAAGCTGGCAGCTAAACTTGGACTATGTATAGCAGTTAGCAGATTATAACTAAGGGCAGTGGCACACAGGGCTATTATATGGAGTAACATTTACAAAACAAATAGCCATATGTGCCAGTAAAATGGTGAAACTATTTTTTACACATGAGAAGTTCAGCTACTAAACTTGCTGTACCAGTCTAAAGGTTCAGCATTCCTATACCAGAAATGATCCAGGCCTTTAACGTCGTGAACAGAAGCTCACCATCTTGGATTTTGTTTGTAGTGCCAATGACCCTACACATACCCAGTGTGCCCTGAGAAACTGAGTTTTGGAGTTGTCAAACAATCAAACAGAAAATAAAGTTTGTCTCTCATCTAAACTGATGCTACAGGACTGATTGTTAAATTCCGACACTAATTGCACTGGTTTCTGAGCTGTTATCTAATGAGAATCAGAATGAATTACTATTCCGCCTTATATTGGATCATTTATATTATACAGTATATACAGCATATTGTGAGTAGGTCCCTAAGCTCAGCAGCACAGAACATGTGTATTAAATCAGCAGAAGATGGGGAGCTACTGGGGTCATATTTGAAGGCACAAATGCCCACTGCTCATGGGCTGTGGTTGCCTTGGGCTGGTACAGAAGCCCAAAACATTGGGCTAAATTTGCATAATGTAACTACTATATTATTGTATAGTAAATGTCATATCCTGTTGTTTTTTTCACCCTAGAAATTCCTTTGTTATTTTAAATGTAAACATTTGAACAAAAGGATCCTTAATGGCACAGTAATAAACATCCCAAAGCAATTCAAAGCTAACTAGTGGAAACTAAAAACACAAATACAAATAGTTAAAAACTATTAATAATTTTCAAACACTTAAAAGAGATGACATTTAAAGGGAAAATGGTGACCAAGCATAACACCACTTAGGGGCTGATTTACTAATCCACGAATCCGAATCCCGAATGGGAAAAAATCGGATTGGAAACTAACATTTTGCGACTTTTTCGTATTTTTTTCGATTTTTTTCGTCGCCGTTGCGACTTTTTCGTGAGTTGTCACGACTTTTTCGTAGCCGTTATGACTTGCGCGAATTGTTGCGACTTTTTCGTATTCAGCGCTAGTAAACGGCGGGCAAGCCTTTTCCGATTTTTTTGCGACAGCTACGAAAAAGTCGCGACAATTCGCGCAAGTCATAACGGCTACGAAAAAGTCGCAACAATTTAAGAAAAAGTCGCGACGGCGACGGAAAAATCACAAAATAACGATAATTACGAAAAAAACGCATTCGTACGCTTTCGAGGATTAGTAAATCTCCCCCTTAGTGTATATGATTTTCTGTACACAGACAAGGTCTTGGTTTGCAAAAGTTTTTTACTCTCTTGGGATAAATCATTTTTTTATGACAGGGATGTTTTCACATTACTTTATCTTACACTGACAAAGTAGTGAAAGAATAGGATGTGCGGTTATTAGTTAGGAAATGAAAATAACATCTGCAGTGTGGGCAGTGTCCTAAGAAAATAATCTACATGTCGTTTAACTTTATTGATCCTCTACCACTATACAAGCTATGCATTCCTATCATTTTCATTTTAGATTCCCAGTACTATAAACCCAAGGCTTTGACTAAATTTATTTAATCAAAGTTTGGGAACTCAATATGAATAATTTGGCTAGCATTTTGAAATACTGTATATCAATGAAGCTACATAATACTGATGAGAAACTCAGAGACTCTTTGCTAATAGTCCAAACATGAAACAGATGATGGTTGACCTGTATCCCAGCAAGAAATGTTTTTTCAGACAGAACAAATCCACAATCGCATGGGTTCCTGACAAAAAGAAGGCATGTGTTTAAAATGATTAAATGCAGTGATTAATCATTCAACATTATCATTGTGTAACGGAAAAAAGTGTCTGAAGAAAAGCCAAATACATGCAGACACTTCACATCATCAATAGTAAAAGAACCATATATTATTTGTTAGTACCTAGCACTATTAGTATCTGTTTCTCTAAGGATATGTCTTTCACTCACTTGTCAAACTGATTTTCATTCTTATTTAAAAAAGAAAGTAAAGTATAGCAATGCCTATCTTAAACTATCTTATCTCCTACTGCTCTAACCTTGAAGAAGGGACAAGGAAGCCCTGAAACACTTATTAGGTAAATGTTATCACAGTATGTGGTGTCATATATAACAATATCAGTTTGGGTATACACAGGCAATATTATCTATTACTAATAGCTAAGAATAGTATAGAGACAGATCATTGACCTTTTTTTTAATGTAAACTGCCCTTATTGCACATTGAATGCACTTTTGTTCTTAATATTATAAATAAAACTACATTTAAGGCATGTTTGTGGAGCCAACACTACTTGGCAAGTCCAGACTAAAGTTAAGAAGGATGGCATTTTCTTTGGGAAGGCTACCAAAAGGCTACTTTGTATAGGGTTCCTTTTAATCATATATTGAAGGACAAGGCAACGCAAAATATAATTTTTTGCCTAAAAGAAAACAAAATTCTTAGCAGCTTTGCAATATAAATTTATCACAAATTTGTAATGATTTTTGAGTTATTTGTATATATAATTTCTATTATAAGCAGTGTTTGTCTGTCCTTTTCTATTCTCTGCCCTGGTGGTAACACAAGACAGCAGACTGACAGACTTGACTTGCTGGAGGAGTTCAGCAAATGCTGCATTCAATAGCAATTACATTTACAAATAACTTTTAAAGTTCTACAAATTTTTAATTATTTCATATTGGAAACTTGCTTAGAATTTTTTCTTTTATTATGCAAAAAATTATTTTTGGGGTTGATATGCCCTTTAATATATTGCATATATTCAATTTTTACACCCAGAGCACCATCACCAGCACCCCCCCCCCCCCCACACACCTCACGGTCGTCATCGGCAAGCTATGGCCCAAACTGGTCGCATTCCACTCCCACCCCCCCATGCCCGTTGTCGTCAAACTGTGGCCCAAACAGGTTGTATTCCACTCCCCCCCCCTCGTCGTCAAACTGTGGCCCAAACTGGTTGCATTCCCCCCCCAACCCCTCCTGCCAGAGCTCTGTTCATTCCCGCTGAGTCCTACCTGTTCCAGTTCCCCGCGATCTGCTGTCTGTCTCAGCTCCCCCGTCCCACTCCCCACTGAGTCTGCTGGCAGGGTTGAGGACTGAGGGGGGTAAATTCCCCTGAGGGGCCAGATCCGGCCCGTGGGCCATAATTTTAGGACCGCTGCCCTAAACGAATGTTTCGATTTTGTTTATATATCCGTTACTTCTCACTGAAGTTTTTTATTCATTAACAAAAAATGAGATCTATAACACCTACATGATTTTGTTTTAAGAAATATAAACATAGTTTATTGTTGTGTGCAATACTTGTCATGTTCTAGGAACCCAAAGCAACCATCAGATGTTTGGTTTTATTATTCTACCAATCCCAGGACAGTTGAGCATAACACTGGCTGGTTGTCCCTGTACAAAACTTAGATTATGTCTGTAAATCTCCAGTATGCATTTGATTTCTGTAATGTGCATCAAATTAGACATTCCTATGATCACTGTTCTTTATTTTTCCATTCGGAGTAGTTCTGTAATATGCTTTGTGTTGGCTGAGATTTGAAGACCTAAAACAGTCCCATTACTAATAAAGTTTTAAAATTTTCTTCTTTTGATGTGTTGGCAGTTCCATTACACCATTCAGTTTCTAGGTAATTAAAATCCTACATGATTAAGACTTGGCCCAATTGTACATCCTGCAATATTAGCTAAACATTTCCCTTAATGTGAGATGGTCTGTAACAAACACAATTAAGTTGCCTGTCTTCCCACATTCTATATAAAATTCAACAAAAACAAATCATATCCCCTGCAATTTCTTCATGAAAAAACAAATGTACTTAGTGGGGTGTGACCTTAATGGCTGAGAGGCATGTTCTAAATAGCTCAATCATAATTAGTCTATATAATGGCAGAGTTACCTAACCTGTTGTGTGTTTGCACCAGAACTCTCCCAAAAAGTTGCTTGAGACTCCAGCACAGCAGAGCTAGATAATGCTCACCCAGTTTCTCTAGTAACGTTACCCACGGCGAGAAAACTATAAAAGGCTCTCTCCTGAATATAGCAGCTTGCAGCATATCTTTGAAAGTTTTTGATAACCCAATGCGAAACTAATGATTTAAAGGTGCATTGTCTTTTCGGGTGTCAGTGGAATAATTGTGGAAATCAAAGACATAATTTTTAACTTGGCATCTTCCTTGTTCAAGGGATCAAACTGCAACTTTAGCAATAATCTCTGATTTTTTTGGATCACCGTAGAAATTAGTTTAGGAAATTAGGAAAGGCCTTGTTGATCAAGTAAACAGTGTGCCCAGGTTTGCGGCTTCCCATACAATAAAGAGATGCAGCGTCAAAGTAAACATCAGTCGGCAATTGTTGAGCATACCTTGGGAAAACAGGTAACGGCATCTTGAGCTAAGACAGATGAGGAGGGAGCACACTGCAGGATTTGGACTCATGAAAAAGCAGTGCTAGCCCCATTGTGAAGTTTCTGAATTTTTGCTTGCATCTGTAGATAAACACCATGCCATTTTTGCACTTTTTAGGTAAGCACTGCCAATAGCTGGGGGAGCATGTCCATCAAAGAGGAGTAATGGAGTAACTATCAGACTTATTCTTGATGAGGTGATACTGTTAGAGACTCCCAAGGTCTGCAGTAGTTTGGCCTCTCCCATACCTCCCAGTAACCTGAATCTAGAAACAGGGTGAGCTCAGCTCTGAAGTAGCAGAAGTGCCAGATATTTGGATCAGGAGCACTTCTGTGGAAACATATGAAGTCAAGCTAGAACACAAATTCAGAGAAGCAAATAGAGGGTCAGGGCAGGCAGCAATTCAGAATTGCCAAACCGGCCATGAACTGCAAGATAAAACCAAAAATCAATCATACAAATCAGGAACACTTATTGTCATCTTAGGAAAATTGCTAGGCGGTTAGTGCCTCTTTAAGCTCTGATTGCATGCATCAGGATATGCACATGCCTATAGTGGAATGTGTGTCAATGCACAGAACAGCGTCATGGGTGTAAACAACCGTAAAGACCAGTGGTAATGTTGGCTGATGCGCTTACCAGGGGGAGAGCACCAGGATGCCTGACAGAAGGGTTGGAGCCATTCAAGTTGTGCCCCACATGTTTTGTAACTGCAGAGGGGTATATATTTATATTACACCATTATGCTCCAATGAGGAATATATACCTAAATATACATATATATACCTGTATTTAATTAAAACTGCCATGGACTTTATTTGCATTTAACTTGGATTTGAAGTCTAAACAGGGTACCTCTATACGCTTCAGTGCCAACATCTAAATCAATAAATACTAGAGATGAGAAAGCAACTGGGGAATACACTGTAGTGTGAAATGAGACAATGGAAAGAAAGGTGAAAGAGTGGAAATGGTCACTGACATATTGCCTTATAAAGATATACAAATTTTATTATAAAATGATGATTTATTTGGTCAGTCATAGAAACTAAGTGGGAAAATTCCTTCAGGCAGTTACAAATTTCTTAAGGAAAATTGCCAAAACTGCCTTTTTTAAGAAAAAACTTTCTGTACATCATGGTATATAAGCAATAACTCTGTTGTCGTGGAGATGCTTAATTTCCGCGTATTTATGGAAAGACTATGACATTTTTATGATTTGTTTATTGTTACACAAACACCAAAGACATTTTAATCAGCACCAGAGACATTATTGCAATGTCACCTTTTTAATAGGGGAAAAATCAAGTTTATGTTCCAGAAAGACATGTTATATAGAGTACATACCAATATAATATACAGATGTCTGAACATGTTTATAAATCTTCATTATTCTTATGAGAGTGTCTGGCAAACAAAATGTGAGCATATGTATATTATAGCATATATCTAATGATGGTCAGTGTAATACCACAGAATACATAGTTCCATTTGAAAGCATTTTAACTTAACATTTCATATTTAACTTAACAGTTAATATTATTGCAAAAGGCAGACCAGAATGCAATATGTATAATGTACTGGGCAAATATGTGTAACCTGTAACTATCTGCACAAAAAATTTTGTTGCACAAACTGCCCTTTGTTGAACTTACTTTTAGAATTGCTAGCCATTTGTTCTTTGTTATGGTAAGGACACTTACATGGTAGTTCCTACATTAGAAAGTAAAATATGTAGAATTATTCCCCAATGGTCTTTAAGAGGACTTTGACCTAGCACCCTCTCTGTGTTTCAGTAAAGATAACCTTTGTTTTCTTTAGATAGTTTGTTATATACTGTATAAGGGATAATGTAAACCATACTGCTTAGTATAATGTTTTTAGAAGTAAGGAGTTTCATGACCATATATATGCAAGAGGCCTCAGATGAGGCTTCCAGGTCATTGCTGACATCCTTATATACTTGTAATTCTTGTATTGAATGAAATAATTTGGTGTGGATGTTTTACAATACGTAAGGTTTTGTGGTTGAGCTATGGCCTCTAAAGCTGGCCATACACGTGGCGATCTCACGATGTTTCGTACGACCGTCGGTCGCACGAAACATCGTCAGATCCGCCACACACCATTCAGGGCTGAATCGGCAGGTAAGGAGGTAGAAACAATAGGATTTCTACCTCCTTCTGCCGATTCAGCTCTGAAGGGAGAATTTTGGTCAGGCGCCTTCTATGGCGCCCGATCAAAATTTTCTAACTTGGCCGATCGGCGAGCCGACCGATTTCAGCAGCTTCCTGCGATATCGGTCGGCTCGCTGACATGCCATACACGCACCGATTATCGTACGAAACGAGGTTTCGTACGATAATATCGGTGCGTGTATGGCCACCTTAAGCCCTGTCCACCAATGAGCTCTGAAGGGAAGTTTTTCAGAGAAATCTTTATTGGTTGGTATGCATGTCAAAGGAAAACGTAATCTTGTGTATATGTTAAACAGATATAATCAGCACCTTGAGGTAAAAAGAAATGTATCAGAATAAAACTTACAAATAAAATATTGTGGATAGTAGAATTTATTGGTAAGGGATTTGAATTACAACAATGATAAACCATAAAAGTGCTTTTAAGGATTATGTCTGACAGGGAGATTAGTTACCCACAATACATCTCTGCAATTGCTTGTGACTAATCTCTCCAAAATGCTTTCCCACCAGTTATAATGTGAATCGCTGGTGGGAAGGCATGCGCATCACAAAATTGGCTGAAGTTTATTTGCGAGGAAACTTTGGGCAACTTAGAGCTATTTATGCCTTCCCATGATAGCAGAGATTTACAAGGGTAAACTAATCTACCCTTCGGACATAGCCTTACACACAGTTCTGAACATTCTTACAGTAGAAAACCCCCAGCAGTGATAAAGGGGGACTTTTTGTTTACCTTTTTTTTCATTTGAACTTACTTGGGGTGCTGCAATCTAGAAACCAGAGACTGGGCTGAAATACAGGGTTACCTTTATTTTACTACGGGATGTTGGATACCCGAATTACTCAATGATAGCCTTAAGTTAAAAGAGAATCGCATCTCCTACCCAACAATAACGGGGTTGAATCCCCTATTTGGCTAAGCAGTGATTTTAGATCACAAGGAAACTAGATTTTTGTTCTCTTTTGTGGCAACAATTTTGTAACAACAGTTTCAGTTTTTTATTTCCCTTCCACTGACTTCACAGTGCTGGGAGCGTTGAGTCATAACGGCTACTTTGTAAGCTGAAACTTTGTATCGAATCTAAGGTGATGGTTTAACTCTGAGCAGCCTTATATCGTGTTACAGTTCTCTTCTGTGTTGCATTTCACCTTACGCGTTTTTAATGGGGTTTTGTCCCTGATAAACTACACATTTTTTTAAAAATTCAGTAATAAAAGTTAAGTTTTAAGTCTCCTACCATACCTGATCAAGGAATTTACCTGATAACTATTTTTCTTTGGGGGTTTACGGTGCAGTGTTCTGAAGTCTATATAGGGATAACCCTTTGTGAGTGTATTCCTGTTTCTCTCTCATTTGTTACATATTTTTACTTCAGTTGCCCGTTACCCTTATACTCTTATTATTCTCATATATAGTTAGTGTGGATGGTGCTAGCTCTCTCCAATTTTGAACTTACCTATGGGTTTGTCTGAAGGAACTGTATAAGTTCCTGTTGCAATATTATTCCGCCTTTTAACTCAGCTTAAAGTCTATAACTAAGCAAGCATTGACTGGCTAGCCTCATGTTTATAGTTGAATAATTTACATTTTTGAATAAGGTTCTTATTCAAATTTATTGCTCCTAAACCCACTCCCTGACAATTTTCAGCATGGTGCTTAAAAACCATATAGCCATGCTTGTTATTGGAAAGTTCATCAAGATCTCAGCTTACTTGAAAGCATTTATTCAAAAAATATTTTGTATTGCCCACAAAAAAAGTATTATTTTTTTCAAAATTATAATGTCATGTTTCAATTGTACGTCTGCATATTAGTCCAGATATGTTGCTTTATAAAATGTAAATTATTTTAGACAATAAATTGTTATTAAAGTCAATCAGTCTGCTTATATTAACTTTTGTTTGCATTACATACTGTTGCGCAAACAAATTTGTCAGAATTTAAGATCTAGTTGCAGAAATGTAATTTGCTTTAAGAAATGCTTAATTATTAACAACAAAGTTATAATGAAAGTAAATGAATGGGCTATTAATGTCAGAGCCATGATTGTTGACAAAGGTGCCACTACATCATGACGTTTTTGACAAGAATGGTTAATACAGAATTGAGTTGCAGAGATTTGCTTAATTGATTTGCACACAGCTCTGACCTTAACCCAACTGAACACCTGTTGAATGAATTGGAATTCCCATGCAATCCAGGCCTGATACCCAACATCATTGCCAACCTTCTTATGTATAAATAGATCAAACACCACCTAAACTGTTCAAGTAGTAAAACCTGGTTTAGTAGAAAATAGACAACCAACTACATGTAAATACTCTTGGTTCTGAAATATGAGTTATTGCAATGAGATACAGTTCTCCTCACTTGTTACTGAGAATGGTGCATCAGTGGTTTCTCTAAAAATAATTTAAATTATCTTAAATTATCTCATTCAAATTTTACCTAAGAATGCAGCTATTAACTGTGCGTGCCAGGTGTTAGGTAATGCTAGGTGAATGCAGTCACAATGGTTGTACCCTAAGCCAATTCTCCTTTTAGAAAAAAACTGGTGAAGTTGTTTTACAGCTCAGCTATCTTACCTTTCTATCCCTTTTCTTATCCCTGGGTAAGAATAAGGAAATATTACACTATTGCGCATTTGCAAGCCTAAGGGACAGATTTACTAATGTTCATATTTTGTTTTCATGAATCATGTATCAAATCATGTATTTTACTAATTACTTGAAAACAAAAAAAAAAGTGAAAAAACCATGGAAAACACTATTACAAAACTCCGCTATCTAAAAGCTGGCAAGGTCATGTAAAAGTCAATGGGAGCTGTCCCAGACAAATTATAACAATCTTTATTTAATTTGTGGTTTTAAAACAAGGATTTTGAGGTTTTTGTATTTGGGTTCAGGTTCTTTTTTAAATGAATTACTTGGTATTTGTGATTTTAGTGCAAATGTGTTCTTTCAATGTTTCAAAAACCAGTAAAACAACTGAAGTCAGAATGCTGATAAATGGGTCTCTCAGTTTTACTTGTATGTGATAGATACTTCTTGCAAAAATTTGCTGCACGGAAAAAATTTCAGTGTGCATCAAAATTGGGCACGGTCGCGCCAAAAAAGGGACGTGATCGCGCAAAAAAAGACTTGGGCGACAAAAAAAATGCGACAAATGCGTTTTGCTAATTTTTCGCTGTTTCGTGGAATTTCTTGCCGTTTCACAAATTTTATGGCAAAGTGAAAAGGGCCAGATTCGCTCATCATTAATCCTTGTGATAAATTAGGCTGTCACTATAACTTTAGGCCTAGGAGAACTAATTCCAGCAAGTTTGCAGTAACAAGAATTGGCTATATGCAGAGTGTTTTTGAGTCGTGATGACAAGTAGGGAATATGGTTTGGAGTGCCATAGACCTTATATAAAACTGTAATGGTAAGCACAAATGATACAGTTATTTCTATGGCAAATGTATGGCTCATGTTCTCATGCACTTACCATCACTATAAAAAGTAAGATAATATTAAAAGGAAAGATAAATTGTGTAAAAAAGTGAAATAATGCTAATGGGGTAGTGGATTACACCTTGAGAAGGGTCCAAAAACATGTTGTGTAATCCATTACTCCATTAAAATTATTGCAGTTCTAGATTTCACTTCCCTTTAATGTTTTTATTATGTCTCTCTGTCATAGTAACTTGCTTTAATTAATGTTTCGTTGATTTTTTAGTAGACTTAAGGTATGAAGATCCAAATTACGGAAAGACCCCTTATCCAGAATACCCTTGGTCCTGAGCATTCTGGATAATGGGTCCTATACTTGTATATATAATAGGCAATAGGCAGTGGTTACTGGTAAAGAGGCGAAATATCACAAAAATCTGAACACATAAAAGGCTTTAATCTACCAACATTTTTATTTTTATGTTTAATAATCTTTAGTCTAAATATGGTAAAAGCAAGTATTTTGTTATGTTTACACATACTGTATATGGTAGTATATTGCTCAAATTTGAACTGCCCCAAAAAACCCATTTCCTATTGGACATACTGTTCTTGGACTGGTCTAAGCTGCTGGATCAAAAATGACTTGAGCCCTGTCTATTATTTGGTCAAGCATCTGTTAAAAATTTAACTGATTTTTTCAATTAGAAATCTGATAGAAGCATAAGATGCAGACAACTTTCCGGTTAATTAACTCTAAGAAATAACATATGCTAATTTCAGAAAACAATGTAGATATAAAAGATTGCATAGAACACTACATCAATAGCCCTAAGTGTAAATCCTTTTTTATGTACTAGTGAAGCAATGCTTTTAATAAACTTTTTGTCACAAGCTACTGGGCGGAGAATCCATTGGCAGGATTTAGTACTGAATACTTCCCTGTGTGTCCTTAGAAGAAACACATAACATATTATTTTCAGATGTGACAATATGCAACAGAACAATAAGGGGCTGCGACCTCAAACCATTTTTAAATGAATATTCATTAAAAAAGCACACTTGTAGTAAATAAATAAATCATTTTAAAATATGTATAATGAATTGAACTAAGAGAAATATTTAGAAAACTTGGCTAGCCACCAACTACTAACCCCAAACATAACTGAACTTATTCAGTTAGGTGTTAGCTGAAAATCACAGCAGTGTGATCCAGTCACAGTGGTATCATTGAGACAGGTGTTACATGGCTGGAAGTGGGAATTGTTTTAAAACCCACTGGGGTACGGTATGTTAACATCATGTTTGACTACAATAAATTTGATGGATGGTTATTCAAGTTTGGCTTGAATGGCTTCCTGCATGCATCTTTCAAACCAGCTGTCCTTTCAGTCAAAACTTAATACACAAATGTATCACACAATCTTTCTCACTTTAGTTAGGGTTAGCTTCCACTAATTCAACAAGCACTCTAGCAGCCAAAGGGTTAAACTACAGTCAAACACACTCTCCTGCTAGCAGTCAACTAGTTAATTTGCACAGACAACTTCCCCCCTACTCAATACACACACAGCTAAGCAGTTAATATATTTGAGGCCCAAAGATTTATACAAGGTATGTGGGGATCTTTATAGAGGCAAAGGATGTAACTTATTAAATGTTATATTTAATATTACAATAGTAAACAGTGCATTTATAAAGATATTACAAAAAGAGACATACACATGTAAACAGTAAATAAATTAAAAGGGAATGAAACACAGAGAAACCCTATGTACGTTACCAAGTTAGGAATTTCCTGTGTCCTCCTGAGGCAGAGAGTTTGAAAACCTGAGCACACACCCCAACGGAATTGGAACCTCACGTATGAGCTAATGAGTACCTGGGTCTGTTGCCCTTTTATCCCCTGCTGGGACCCTTCCTCATTACCGTATGCATGAGGGGGCAGTGTCTCGGAACTTGTCCCTTGGGACCCCCTGTAGAGAGCTTGCAATTTTCAGGCCAGTTGCTGTCATACAATATTGGCATTTGCCAGTACCCAATATTATTATGAAAGTATGGGCTTGCTTTAACCCATATGTCGGTGATCAGAATGATACCAAACATGAGGGGTGTCTCATGTTCCAGTCCCCAGAAACTATCCCTCCTAACTGGTGGGTTTAGGCAGTCCCTGTTTGGTATCATTAGGAAGCATGTGACCTCTTCATAACCAAAATGTGATTTATGAGGATGTCACCTCTAAAGCAAAGGAGATATGGATCCCTTTTTATAATCCATATTTTCTCATAGCTGTTCCCTGTTGTTACTGCTTGGTAAAGACAACACCTATCCGTTCATAAATAGACATGTCCATTTTCAACAAAATACAGGTAGACAATAATTCCAGACTAAGTAGACCCCATTATTCCAGACTAGGTAGACCACAAACCCAGGGATAAAACTCTTCATAGTTCCAATTCTGGGAAAAATTCTGCTTAATTAGAACTTAATGGAACATTGCCTGGTAAGTGGAATCCCTTAGGCCAATGATTCTTAACCAGTGGCTCGTGAGCAACATATTGTTCACAAACACATTGGATGTTGCTCCCAGTGACCTCAAAGAAGGTGCTTATATTTGGATTCCTGGCTTGAAGGCAATGTTAAGTTGCATCAAAAGCATGTGTACTGCCAAACAAAATCTCCTGTAGGCTGCCAGTCCACATAGGGGTACCAGTAACTAATCACAACGAAGATTTGGCACCTGCAGAAACCTTTTGCATGCTTTCGTTACATTTGAATGTGGCTCATGGTTGCAGAAAACAATGCAAGCTAAAAGAAGTGGATCCACTTGCAAATCCATTCCCTTCCATATGCCTGTGTATCTGCACTGAATAGTACAGTTTCTGTTTGAGCTTAAACTTTAAACTCAAATTTTGATCAATCTGCCCTTAAATTGACATATACACTGCATGGAGTAATTCAGCCTCTATAGTCATCATAAGAGAAGTAGACACCGAAATTACACTAAACTGTGTGATGACTGTTGCATCATGTATGCATTGCTACAGCTGATGGATAACAACAGAAAGGGAAGTTAAATTGCAAGCGCCTTATTTCTAGAGAAAACTACACCAACCCCGACTGTCTAACCTCATAGTTCTTCCATCTTCCATCCCCTTTACCAGTTTAGTTGCAGTCTCTGCACTCTCTCCAGCTCATTAATATTCTTCTTAAGGACTGGAGCCCAAAACCGCAGTATATACTCAAGGTGAGGCCTTACCAGGGACCTATAAAGACGCAAAATTATATTTTCATTTGACAGAAGGTTAAACAAAAAGAAACTAAAAAAAATACAACAAATTATTTTGAATAACACCTCAAGCAAAACTAACCACAGTTCTGACAGCTGCATTGAAAATATTGCTTTTAATTTAATAGTTTTATTCAAACCATTGCAAATAATGGTGCATTGATTAATGGTTACAATGCTAATTTTGCAACTCTAACCATTTTTTAAAGATGTATATTAATTATATTTTGTGTTTCAGATAAAACTGAAATTTTTGGATTCAACATAATCTTCATAGGATGCATATCTTGGACAGTTGTCTTTTACTCAATTTAGAATGTTTGAAAAATTCTGGCAAAGGGTATTTGTAATGTATGATCAGTCTCCAAGAAATAATTATTAACTGTTGCAAAGCATTCTATCGCATGACTACCTTCAGCTGAACCTGCACATGAAAATGTTAAGATGATACATAAAAGAACCATATGCTCAGAATTCATTAATTGTATGTTATCTTCCAATTAAATTTGGGACACGACTAACAAATTACAGATGTGACTTTATAAAAGTGAATAACTGAATATCACACTGAAAAAAACACAATTATTCTGTGCTGCTGGCTTGGCTTTGGAATATTCAACCACCACCGTGTCTGGCATAAATATTGAAGAATAACTTTTTTTTAAAATGGAAGCATTTTAATGGGATATTTAGCTAGATATCAAAGTATTGGCTAAGCAATCCACTGCATATCCTGTTTGTGATTTTAGACAGTCACTTGTATGCAGTAAAATAGTAAAACATCTTTAAAAACAACTTTCATTCAGTGTACACTATGGGGGCTATTTACTTACGGCCTGATTTTTTTTCTGATTCAATTTTTTAGTGCTAAAAGTCGTTGATAAAAAGTTCCGAATCCAAAAATATGCCATCTAAAACTTCTGGAGATCATGTGGAATTAAAGGGCAGATGTCCCTTCCCTGAAAGATCTTTAGAGATTTTCAGATTTTTTATGCTGGTTTTTGTGCGACACTTCAAAAGATTCACAGTTTTTGTGCGACAAGTTTTCACGAGTTTTCTGAAACTTTTCATGATAAAAATGTTATCACTTCTTATTTTTTGCAACACCATTCACTAAAAGGACACGAGACAAAATTTAGACGCAATGCTGTTTGCGTTATTTAACTCGCAATGAGTTTTGTTTGTTTTGTTTGTTTTGTTTTGTTATGTTTTTCTTGCATTATTTTCTGCACGCGATATATTTCGCCACATGCTATATTACCGCGCAATTTTACGCACGTAACCATTACTTGCATTAATTACAAAATACTGTTCTGATAATTATCATTTCCCTGATGCATCACTCTAGGGCCAACACATACTTGAAAAAATCCCACTGCAAAGTCCATATTGTGTTGCCAAAAGCTCATAAACCACAATTTTCTTTACGTACGGCCTGCCCCAATTAGGTGTTAATCTTCCCACAGACTAATATGATATTTAGCGTGTTAACACTTTATATGTGTTTGTGAATCATGCGTTAGGATTATTTCTATGCGCAAATTAACGCAATGCATTAAAAATAATGCATTGCAGTAGCGCGCCATTTAACGCATGCGATATGCGTTTTAACGCATGCAAAATTACTTTGACGAATCGGACGTTATTTATCGCATGCTTTTTAACGCAAAAAAAAATGCGATTAGTGAATCAACCCCTTTGTCTTTTTCAGAATTCAATAAACTGCAGCAAAAATGCTGAATACCATTTTTTAAAAAAAATTCTGCTTTCCAGAACTCAAATTTTCAAAACATATTAATTAAAAAATTCTTGTAAATTCAAATAAAACAATCTGGAAAATTGGAAAGCCTCAAGGTGAGAACCATCATTCAAGTTGTTGGGTATTTTTTTAGTTTTCTTAAAGAATCAAATTTGTAAAAATGAATAGAGCAATTGAAATTTTCATTGCAATTGAGTTTTCTCCTCTGACTTAATATAATCAACTTTTTTCAGTTAAAGGTCTAATTAGTAAATGTGCTAGAAGTTTAGAAATACAAATCTCTACCATTATGTGGTGATGGATTGAAGAAATTTTGCTTTCCTAGTGTTAATTGCCCTTTGACCAACTCTAGCACCAAGTTTTTATTTACGTGTGTTTGTATGTATAGTGATTTATCATTCTGGGGCAGAAATTATATCTGCCTGGAACATTTTTTTATTCTAGCAAAACAGGCTACATGGAGAAATTCTAGAGCAAATTTGCGAAAAACCACTTTCTGGCTGCAGTGAGCCAGTGCGCCAGAGTTACTTAGATGGTTACACTATGGAGCCCATTCATTAAAGTCCAAATGAGTATGAATGCATAACTTTGCATAATTTCCATGATATTTTTATTAAATTACGCAACTTTTTCTTGCTTTTCATCAATTTGTGTATTTGTTGCAACAACTACGAAAGTTTCGGAATTCATTCATGCTTTCGGTATCGTGACTTTCTTCCTATGGAAGGCTTCCAAAATCATATATTGAAGGTTCAGTATATTCATATATAGTCAGAAAGTCAGAAAGGTTTTCGCGCCGTTTATGATCGTTTGGATACAAAAATGTTGTAACTTTGGGTTCGCACCACAATATTTTTGTACGACCACAACACAAATTTTCGCACATCAGAAATTATCATTTCGCTGTCAAACCCAAAGCAGCTTAGATTGTTGCCTTAACCAGTACTCCACCTGCTGAGCCCCTGGAACTTATTGTGTTAATTCTAGCACAGGGGTTCAAAGTTGTAGCAGTTAGGTGGCCAGTTTTTTTTTTTTAACAAGAACATTCTGAGTTCAAATGCTCCCTTGCTCTTTTGATTCTAGCCTCTTCCAGGGTTGAACATTAAGGGGCACATTTACTAACCCACGAACGGGTCGAAATGAGTCAGATTGCGTTTTTTTCGTAATGATCGGTATTTTGCGATTTTTTCGTATTTTTTGCGATTTTTTTCGGCGTCTTTACGAATTTTTCGTTACCAATA
This sequence comes from Xenopus tropicalis, assembly GCF_000004195.4. Taxonomy (NCBI): domain Eukaryota; kingdom Metazoa; phylum Chordata; class Amphibia; order Anura; family Pipidae; genus Xenopus; species Xenopus tropicalis. The sequence goes on from NC_030681.2 coordinate 91,141,367, forward strand.
CGATTTTTGCGTAAAAACGCGAGTTTTTCGTAGCCATTACGAAAGTTGCGTAAAATCTGGCGATTTTTCGTAGCGTTAAAACTTGCGCAAAAAGTTGCGCTTTTTTCGTAGCGTTAAAACTTACGCGAAACTTCGCACCTTTTAAGTTTTAACTCTACGAAAAAGGCGCAACTTTTCGCGTAAGTTTTAACGCTACGAAAAAATCGGGCGATTTTACGCAACTTTCGTAATGGCTCCGAAAAACTCGCGTTTTTACGCAAAAATCGTATTGGTAACGAAAAATTCGTAAAGACGCCGAAAAAATCGCAAAAAATACGAAAAAGTCGCAAAATGTTCGTTTTCAAGTCGGAACTTTTCCAATTCGGGTCGGATTCGTGGGTTAGTAAATCAGCCCCTAAGAGTTCAATACTGCTACCTCAGGAAGACTTGCTTGTATCATATCTTTATTATATACAATATGTGTATATAAATATATGTGTGTGTATGTATGTTGTGTATTTGAGGATAATATGTAAATACTAGATGGTAGTGATGAGCAAATCAGTTCCGTTTCGCTTCACCATAAAATTTGCGAAACGGCAAGAAAATTTGTGAAATAGCGAAAAATCAGCAAAATGCTTTGTGACCCGCATCTTTTTTTGTCGCCCAAGTCTTTTTTTATGCGACCGTGCCCAATTTGACACAAAAATTTGACGATATTTTTCTGCAGCAAATTTTCACAGAAGTTTTGCTAAACAATTTGCCAATCATGAAATGCAGAAATTCGCTATGAATCCATGCCTGCCAAAAAAATTCACTCATCACTACTAGATTAGAATACAACAAATGCAAAGCCCTGAACACATCCTGTCGATCAGACAACTGTAAAATCCCCTCCCCAATGATAAAAGGTACTAAATCCAGTCCTTTTGTCCTTAAGCTTTACACCTTACAGTATATTGTCCAGATTTCAAGAAAGTGCCTTTGGAGGCCATGTCTAACTCACTTAAATTAAACTAATAGCCACGGACCAATCAGAACTTGACACATACACCTATGGTCAGTCTGTAAGTTAATAGAATGGGTTAAAGTTTAGTTAGTGTGTTCCTGTTCCACAGATGCCAGACCCACTGGTTATTATCTCTGTAAATATCTGTATATATTTTATTTAGATTCAGTGTTTTCTATTTTGCATGTTTGTTATTACTGTAGATGTACGTCAATAGCTTTTGTTAACAAATGCATTTTTGATTGAACTCTCTCTTTTATTAAGGAACCCTTATAACCAGGAATATTTATGTAAATGTGTATATGAGAATGAATATACATATCTATATAAATATAATATTCTTGGGCAACAAATACCATCTGCCGCTAAATTTGCATACCTAAGAATGTTGCTTCAATAGTGCAGTGGTTAAGGAAGCTGCTTTATAAAATGCATCTACCTTACTAGGATGGTTTGCTTGTAATGGCCTTTGTTCTTCATGAAGTCACACAGACTAACACATTTGCCCTCCCATGTACAGAGCTTTGAGGGCATACTGGTCAGGATAGCAGCTTTATAGGTTTTGAGGTCAATTACAGCTATTTCCAGTATGTCTCTGTTTTATCATTAAGGGCCATCTGCCAACAACTTTGCCAACCCAAGCCCATGGCTTCAGTGGTCAAGTGGTTAACAGGATCAATTCCAGGTTCTTCTACCATCTGCATATTTGGGATGGCTTGGTTATAGTTGTTTTGGTTCTTCATAAAACACCATCTGTCAACAAATTTTCCTAACCAAGTGTGAACTTCAATGTTGCAGTGGCTTGTTGGGCTACTTGTTAGATGTATGTTAAGAGTTCAATTCCAGCTTCTTCCAACATATGTCTTTTTGGCACAGTCTGCTTACAGTGGCTTTGGCTCATCATGAAGGGCCATCGCCAACCAAATTTTCAAACCTAAAAATAGTGCTTTAACAGTGTAGTGGTTTGGGGAGCTGTTATGTAAAACAATGGTTTAGGGTTCACTTTCAGCATCTGTTGGAGGAGTGCCATGAGATGGACAGATGGGTGGGTCTTAGATGTTAACAAGTGGGAAGGAAGCATCAGGCTCTGGTGGGCAGCGCTTGCATGGTTTGATAGGGTGGCATTGATTGCATATTCCAATTCCCATTCACTCTTCTGAAACCTTGTTTTATTTCTTAACATTAACCCTTGCATTCTTGAACTTTCTCCTAAACCCCTGCTTTTCATATGGCTTCCTTCACTCACCCCTAATCAACCACTAACTTATTATTACACCTCTGCTTCATTACTTATGCAAGTCAGCCTGAATTTCCCATCTACTTTAGCACTTTTTCCTTCCCACTAACTGATGATATAGCTGCACTGTACTCTCCACATGCACTCCTTTTTCCTATTGCTTCTTACAAATCTGATTTTTGGGATGGTTTGTTTAAAGTGAGCTTGGTTCATCATCATGGGCCATCTGCCACCAAATAAACCCCTCCAAGAATGGAGCTTTACTAGTGATGAGCAAAATTTTTCACCAGGCATGGATTTGCAGCAAATTTCCATGTTTTGCCATTGGCTGATGTTTTCGCAAAATTACCACAAAAATGTGCAGTGAAAAAACTTGCTGCGTGGCAAAAAAAGTAGTTGCGCATGTGTTTCGCAATTTTCTGCCACTTTACGAATGTTTCCACAGTTTTGCTAATTTTTCAGCTAAGCAAAATGGGAAGCTTTGTTCATCACTAAGCTTTATTAGTAAAGTGGTTAGGGGAACTGCATTCCAGCATAAGCCTTTTTAGAGGGTTTGTTGACAGTTGCCTTGGTTCCGTATGATGGACCACCTGCCACCAAAATTACCTACGCATGCACAGGACTTCAGTAGTAGTAGTGGTTGTGGGGCTGCTTTATACAAAGAGAATTGAGAATTAAGTTTTAGCTTCCTCACCTTATCTGTCTTTTTGGGATGATTGCCCCGATTCTTCAAGGTCTATCTGCCACCAAATTTGCCTACCCAAGCATATAACTTAAATGGTGTAATGGTTGGGGGGGGTGGGTTTGCTTTATAAGACAAATGTTAAGAGTCAAATTGTAGATTCCTTCAACATATGTCTTTTAGGCACAGTTGGCTTACAGTAGCCTTGGGTCATAGTAAAAGGTCATCAGCCACCAAAGTTGTGTTTTAAAGGGCGATCAGCCACTTAATATATAGTGGTTAGCGATGCTGGTTTTAAAAAGTAGAATAAAAGTTGCAGGTTCACTTACAGGTACTAGCTTTTGGGATGATTTGGTTACAGTGATTTCATTTCATTCATCAAGTCCCTTTTGCTCCTGAATTGGAGCCTGCCAAAAACTCTCAGAATGAATGGCTGATTGCTTTCCTAATTCATTTCCATGAATGTCTTACATTTACTAAAAAGTCTGAACTGAAAAAGTCCACGCAGGAAAAGTCACGTGAAAACTTTAAGTTTATCGAATTGTTGCACAAAAAACCAGAGCGAAAAATCTGAAACCTCTAATATTTCAAAGCAAAAGAAGGATCCTCAAGGGAAGGAGCATCTGCCATTGACTTCTCTTTGATGTCAGAAAGTTTTAGCTGGCAAATTTTTGGATTCAGATTATCAGCCATTGACACACAGTAAATCTTGGAAAAGTTGCAACTTTTTTTTCCTCCTGCAACTTTTAGGGCTAAAAATCTGAATCGGAAAAAAAAATCTGACCATTAGTAAATGTCCCCCCAAATCTCGGTTCCACTTGTTTGACTTGTTTCATGGTTAGCTAGGTACAATAGCAATTCCTACTTCAGCGTTACCTGTGCTTGGTTTGGGCTAGATACTGTTTTGATTTAAAATATGTACTCATTACATTTTTGGTACATTGGGTAACTAAAAATGTATATGCAGAAGTATGCCTGATCATTTTTTCATATCAAACAGTGCATTGTGAAGCTTTGATTCACTGTCTCACCATGTTGGATGATGTCAGTATAGCACCTACAAGTGTGTGTGTTTTTGCACATTGACAAAGGTTACTGTTTTACGGGAAATGGTAGTCTCCACCAATAATAATTTTTTCACCCTAAGCCCCACAGGCCTCCTTTGCCCCCCAACAATGCATGCTTGCTTGCATGTACAATGCACTCATTCATTCCTACGCACAACCCCAGCACTAAGGACTGGGTGTGGGGGATTCAAATAAACATCAAGTGCTCAAGATGTTTGTAGGAACAGAGAAAATATAGATACAACTTGTTGGCTTAGGACCAATCCTTGGGTGACTAGTGTAAGACACCTATTCTAGAATATTGTATACTTTATACTCACTTAAGAGAAATCTGTATTCCAGGCACAAAAAATACAATAAAGTATTGAGTATGACTTTATGGACCACCCACATAGCTATTACACTCCAATCTTGCAGTTGTTTTAACTGAGCTACCCTATGACTATTGCATAACATTTTCTCTCCACAAAAGACATCATTAGTTACCAGGATCACATTCATGCCTTTCTCATTGTCTAATGCATTGTATTGACAAGACAAATTTTACTGAGGGACTGCAAAACCACAAGAACACTCACTCTGCCAAACTCTTTTTTGGAGCATGGGACATGCTGTTCCATCATCACATAATTAATTTTTCAGTACTCACTCTGAAGATCTATGATCATATCATTAATTTGGTAATTAGTAATCTGGTAATTTATTATCTGCATCCAATTAGGTGGTATCTCAATAATCTTAGAAGCAGTATTATCACTTTGTGTAATAAATATTTTTTTCTAGCACAATATTCAAAGTCTTAGTCTGGACCAGTATGTTTCTCAAGCCTGAATATTAAATACTATGTGCACTATTTAATCTAGAGGACAAATATTTACCCCCTTATATTTGTTTATATTGGAAGCTGCTTACTCTTCCTCTGCCAAAATGAACTATTGCCTAACTACTGGGAACAGAACTATAGAGGAGCCATGTCATTGCTTTTAATTGTAATGCATAATGACTAGCAATTGGCTTATGATAAAAATGCTGAAGTTCTTGCTAAAAAAATGGTTAACATTGCTCACTCTCAAACTGGTAGAGTTCATCTTTATAATAGTATGAGCCACATAAATAATTAAGATATCTCTATTCTGAAAACATTTACAGAATCTGTATGCATCTTCTTAAGAATGTTCATGGAAATAAACACAAAACAAATGCCCAAATAATAACCACACCCAAATCTAATAAAGCTTTTCTATGTACTGGTGGTTTAATATTGATCCAGTTTCCATTCCATGTGAAAATTAAAAACAGGACTAATCAAAACAAAGTATTTGAGATTCTTTTGTATGGGAATATTCTGTTTTTGTGGGTTGTTAATGCATTTGGCCACTAAAAACAAAGGGTCAAATGTATAAAAGGAAGTCTAGTTGGTGCTAATGCATAAGTAATACAAATTCCATTAAATCAATTATCTGGAACAAATAAATGAAGTGTCTAACATTAAAAACATGCTAGTGACACACCCAGTAGCATTAAAGGGGCCTGCCACCCTAAGAAATAATTCTATTTTTTTTCTATTGTGCTAGCCAGGCAAAATAAAGTTTACTTACACTATAATATGATATACCGTATATACTCGAGTATAAGCCGATCCGAATATAAGCCGAGGTACCTAATTTTACCTAAGAAAACTGGAAAAACGTATTGACTCGAGTATAAGCCTAGGGTGTTTTTTTTTTAACTGTCAGGCAAGTTTTGTAAGGCTAAGGAAGCTGCTATACTAAGTATCAAGTACTTGCCATCCTGCTGTGTGCGCTCCCATGCACTGCCAATTGGTTGTAGGGTGCAGTGGATTATGTTTCACCAACCAAAGTTTGAGCACAAAAGCATAAAAAGCTGAGTTCTATTTAACTGCCAACCAAATGAAGCAGCAAAATCTGCAGTGGGAAGCAGGCATCACCATGTAGGGGCTATATAACAACATATAATATGGCTATAACAGTTAACTTATACATATGCATTACTGCTAAATCACTTCTTGGGTAAAACAGTAATGGATATGAGGCATTCTCTCAGATATCTGTAAACTGTGAGTCTCCCACTGTCTCTAAAATTAGTAGTTCAGCTCCTTAACCACAACGGTAAACTAGATTATATTAGAGAAATCCATGCCTTATATATGCGCGAGTGCGCCCGCCGGCGGGACCCGGCCGGTCCCGCCCAGTCCCAGAGGGGTGGTGCTGCTGCCATCTTATTTCCATGCCAGTGCTCCAGCCGGCGCGGGACTCGTCTGTCCAGGTGGGGGGGGGGGGCTGGTGCTCCTGCCGTATTTACTTGCGAGTATATACGGCAGCAGAGGGGGGGCTGCTGCTGCCATATATACCCGCGAGTGCGCCCGTCAGTATCTCTCTTAGCCTCGGGCATATTCTGCATGCATGTTGTTCCTGCTGCCATATTTACTCGCGAATATATACGGCAGCAGAGGGGGGGGAGCTGCTGCTGCCTGCTGCTGTATATACCCACGAGTGCGCCCGCTGGCGGGACCCATCCGTTCACGGGGGGTGCTGCCATATACACTCGCCAGCGCGACCCGTCCGTCCACGGGGGCTGGTGCTGCCGTATGTGCTCGAGTATAAGCCGAGGCTGTCTTTTTCAGCACATTTTGGGGGCTGAAAAACTCGGCTTATACTCGAGTATATACGGTAAATCTTGCAATTCACAATTGCAGGAAGCAGGCAGGACCCATTTTGTATTAACATTTCAAAATAACACTGTTATTAAGGTAAGTTTTGCATCGCTCCCAAATCTTGTTTATGTACCAGAATAGGAGACCTGATGCCCGTGTAAGTAGTACACAATTATAGTCTGTGAGGAGGGAGGGGGATGAGAGGAGTGCTGGGACATCTGGTGCAAAATGAAAAGTGAAAAGATTTGGATGCCCCACCTATACCTGAGGCACAGAGGTGGAACAGGCAATATATGGTTGACATGGGTTTTAATCCCATTTATAAAGATGGATATTTTAATTAACATAATAATTTAGGTTTTATGTTAAATGTATAAATGCCTTTGATTATACAGCTCTTTATGTCTGGGTTGCAGTTCCTCTTTAACTTTTGAAGACCAAATTAAGGTTGTCTGTGATTTAGTTTCCCTTTTCGTTCCCCATCTGTGTTTATCTTGTTGTTCCATTTTCATTGCCATTCATTTTATTTTTCCGGCCTCACTTTGTTTCCTAAGTTGGTTTATACTTTGATCTCTTTTTTTCCACCAAAACTTTGTTCCTTCTACTGTTGCATTTAATGTTTATCTTTTAAAATTTGGACATTCCTTTTACATTTTCACTTTATTTAATCCCTTAACCCCTCTTTTTCCTTCCCTCTAAACTAGCACTCTTGCTCTTATTATTTCCTCTTTCTTTCTAATCCTACTTATACAGGGAGAAGAACAAGAAATTAATTCTGAGCCAAACCCCTCAGGTACTCAGGTAACAAAGTTTCTGGCAAAGTGAAACAGGTAGGGAAGGCTGGCATAAATGGTCTGTGCATCCATCTGTTGAGTGTCCCTCCAAGGCTGGCTTGCTTCGGTCATGACACACTTGTGCTTGTACTGCGGGGGGGGGGGGCAAGTTTAGCTTGCCAAGTTGCTTAGGGCACATGCCCGGCTGGGCCAGCCACTGCCTACGCCAACTTTTTTTTTCTGTAAAATTCTATTTTACCCACAGTTTCAGCTTCTCAAACATTTTTATTACAAATGTTATACTTTCTCTTCCTCTTTAGGGAGATTTATGCAGGGTAATATTTTAAAGAGATACTAACACCTTAAATTACACATTTTTAAATATATATTTTCTTTGCATGCTATTTAGAATTTTGCCATAAAAGTATTTGCCTTATGCTTTTACCTAATCTATCCAATTACCCATGTTCCTTTATGAGGGGGCTGCCACATTTGTGCAGCAGTAGGCCGTTAGCTTTAGAAGCTATAAATGACAGGTTGGCAAAACATTCAGGTTTAAGAACCTCAAGTAACAGTTACAAATGCAGTCTTATTAGCAAAAAACAATCAACATGGCCTATAGGTAACTTTTTATGTAACAAAAACAGGGGAGGAAGAAAAAAACAGGATTTTTTTTGTGTATGTTTACAGTTATAAAGTAGAAGAGCTCACCAATATATACATGGGGTCTGGGTGCACATGCCCCAGACCTACAGCTTGAGGAGAAGATATACTTCAATACAAATGGCAGGTACTTAGAGATCCTATGAGCAGGCAATAGTAAATAAAAACAAAAAAGCTTTATTGTAAACAATTAGACCACATTGTAGCCTTACACGTTTCTCGCACTTGGCACTTAAACATAGGCCAGAAAACAGGATACAGATTGCACAATATATACCCTATATTCACCAATCACAAACACAGGCTCATTAGCTAATCAGATAAGGGGAAAAAAATGGAAGGACTTTAAAAACAAAGAGAAAATACAAATGTAAATACATATATATGTACATCTGGGTTTGAAATTTATACAACATTATAGAAATATTATTCATAATAACAAGAGACATCAAAAGCATAATTTAGACCCGCAGGCTGTCTAGTCTTCAGTATAAAATTCCATTTTACCTCTCTCTCTTATTTAAAAGGATAGATACATTTCCACCTCTGTGACATGTTATATTCCTTTTACTGAAACAAAGTTAGAATCAGCTCACTTCCCAACATGCTTTCCGCCTTCCATTTAGCAGCCATACTGATGCAAACTTCGCTTCGCAACTGCCTGACACTAAGGGGCACATTTACTAACCCACGAACGGGTCGAAATGAGTCCGATTGCGTTTTTTTCGTAAAGATCGGTATTTTGCGATTTTTTTGTATTTTTTGCGATTTTTTCGGCGTCCTTACGAATTTTTCGTTACCAATACGATTTTTGCGTAAAAACGCGAGTTTTTCGTAGCCATTACGAAAGTTGCGTAAAATCTTGCGATTTTTCATAGCGTTAAAACTTGCGCAAAAAGTTGCGCTTTTTTCATAGCGTTAAAACTTACGCGAAACTTCGCACCTTTTAAGTTTTAACGCTACGAAAAAGGCGCAACTTTTCACGTAAGTTTTAACGCTACAGAAAAAGCGCAAGATTTTACCCAACTTTCGTAAAGGCTACGAAAAACTCGCGTTTTTACGCAAAAATCGTATTGGTAACAAAAAATTCGTAAAGACGCCGAAAAAATCGCAAAACATACGAAAAAGTCGGAAAATGTTCGTTTTCAAGTCGGAACTTTTCCAATTCGGGTCGGATTCGTGGGTTAGTAAATCAGCCCCTAAGAGACACTAGACACGCAAGAGACACACACTTCTGCAAGCCAGATTTTGCCCCCCCGGTCCCATCCATTCTTACCAAAGGAGAGCAATATATCTGGAGGGGCTTACCCCCTGGTAAACCTGATTCTGCACTGGCAACAGAAGAAGAACAAAGATGGGGACTGAGTGGCAAGGGGAGGTATTTAAGCGTTTGAGAAGAGTTTCTTCTTCTGTTGCTGGCTAAGGGGAGGAACTAACCCATAGTTTTTTTGCTGACAGGGGATGGCCAGAGAAAGGTATTATATAAATACATTCTATACTGCATTTTTGTTAAGGCTTATGGTTATGGCCCACAAGGGGTCACCTGTGGTTGAGCTCGGCTACTTCGGGCCACTAATCTTCCTGAAATGTCTTTCCATCGGCAATAAAGTGAATATGAGTTGCTTTGTTTTCCAAAGTCACGTGAAGTTGCCTGCGGCAGGACTCTTCTACTTGACACCCAGCTGGTGTGGTGATTCAAATTATGGAAATGTCCCTTATCCAGATCCCTTATCCCCAGGTCCCGAGCATTCTGGATAACAGGTACCATACCTGTACTTGTATTCTTTTTTCTTATTTTTAGCCAGACACAATCATTCCCCAAATCCTGCATTTTAAATAGTTAATTAATGGTTTCCATTATCCTGGTTTTTCCCTATATCCAGAATAAGGTAAGCTGAATCATTTTAAGCATAACCATGCCACTTTCTTTCTTAAATTCATCTTACTAGCATAGATCCAGACAGGGTTAACCAAGACGGATATAAGGTGTTAATAAAGAATCCAGACATTCTTTTATAGGATCCAGAGATAAGGCACATGTCAGAGTAAATTATTACACCTTCCTTTCTGAAAAGAAAATTACTTTCTACCCTCCTTTGTAGCTGCAAATCCATGAATACTTAGAGAAATATAACTATTCCCACTTCATCAGTAACAATTTGTCATGCCAGGATTTCTAAAAGCCAAATGTGAAAATGGTTTTATTTTGGCCAGGTTTTTATTACAGTGATTAAAACTCATTTTATGTGTGAAATTTTGGTGCAGTGCAAATAATAAAACATGCATATTACTAACAGTACAAGAACCTACTAATAGCATACACTCATTCAAAACAGTACATTATTACATTCCTTATATATCTAAGATAAAGTTTTGGCACTGTATTTTGATAATCAGTGTCAGGTCCAGAACAAGTAGTAGGCAGAAAAGGTATGTGCCTAAAACACAATGATGGGGGGGATGGGATGTGCCCTTATTTAACTCCAGCCATCAGAGCAGCAAGTGAGCTGGGGAAAGGGGGATTTGTTGTGAGTTAAAAGTTGCTAAGCTGGGGGGTGGGTTGTGGTAGGGGATTCTATGGTTGGTTATGAAATGAGGGTGGGGGATTGAGAGGTAATCGGTGGCGTGGGCTTGGTCTAGAGCACTTTTTGCCTGTTGGCTTAATACAGTGACAGTGGTCACTTACATGTTGGGCATAACAGCCTAATGTAACCAACTATCCGTATTGTTAGCAGATGTAAATGCACCCAAATATGCCAGATTAACATCTGTGTGGATTTTGGTGATTTACCAAACTTGCTCAAGAAAGTCTAGCAATTTAATCCTAAAATACTCATGAAACAAGTAGATATGAGACAAAGTGAATTGTGATGTTATCAAATAAAATTAATGTTGTTTTCTGTAGAGAAAAATGAACATTTATCAGCATCTTACACCCTGTTCTTTAAAAGACCTCAAGAACCCCCTTGCAACATCAAGGCCTTCCTCCTACCCATGCTTTCATGAGCATCTGCAGTGGCATAGGGAGCGGGCCTGGGTCGGGACCATGGGACCACAGGACAGAAAGAAATACCTAGAGAAATCCTGTACTTTGAAAACAGAACAAAAAGATCTGTGTTTGCCCCATGAATACAGCGCTGCCTGTATCAGCCAGCTCTATTCATGAGGGGAAGAGAAAGGCACATAGATTCCCCCCTCCAGTGCCCTAAAATGCACATCATTTAAAGAGGCATGTTAGGAAATACCAGCCTCAATAGAGAGTAAGAAGGGGGGGGGGGGTCATGGCCACTTAAACCCAAGAAGTGTGATAACCTCTGGTCTTATCTGTCCAGGAGTATTATCATAAATATAAGCCATAGTCCAGTTTTGTACTGTATTTCATGTAAGCCATTAAAGCTATGTTGTGTATTCATCCAAAAAAGAAATTACTGAAGACAGAAGTATTGTGCAGTTGGACATTTCACATCACTTTTATATTGATCTAATAAAAACTAAAATATTGTTACGCTCATTCTGTAAATACACTCACTCTGGTTTACAGTAATTTCTTTCATTAGCAATGCATTACAAATTCAGATTGCTTTCTCTCCCTGGCTATTAAATTAACAGTGACTTCAGTTCCTTTTCATAGAGCTGCCTGAAACCCAACAGAAAACCTAAAGAAAACATTAAATCAAAACTCCTGGCAATTCACCACTTTCCCATTACTAATTAATGACCAGCAAACTTTTCAAGGGTAAATATAGGAGCAAGAATAACTCATCAGTTACACCAAAGTAACACATTTGATTTGCTGTAAAACAATGTAATTCATTGTTGTGAATTCAGGTCCATTTTTCAAATTATTTTCACTTCACAATTACTACATGCTTCCTTTAATGGCAGTCGGGCAATAGGGTAGCCATGTATTACCATTCTATTTATTCATGTTTTCTTATCTTTAATGGCAGTATTACTCAAACATAACTGCTTCTGGATGGATATAATTTCCTACCAGCAGATAGCCTTTTCCATAGTTCCATGGTTTAATCCTACAGTAAATTATTACCTGTTCTTTAGACTGTATAAATCATGAAATTCTGTTTGTGATTATAGCTTTACTTCTAATCCTGCTCACAGGCTTAATAAACTGATTATATATTCTTTTTATTGTGTGTACATTTCCTATTTTTATGTTATGTTTTTTGGCTTTGCTACAGTTAGACCAGGTATGGGATTATTATCGTAAATGCTTGGGTTTTCAGGGTAATTTTTCTGTAATTTGGCACCTATTACCCAAAATTGTTTCCCCACTTGAGAGCTAATACAGCCCGCACTTCAGTTATTCCCCCCCCCCACCAAAAAAATGGCCCTTGCTAGGGTTATATCCATATTTAGCGGCATACATGCAGATAATGAGTGCTTCTCCCCATGTACTTGCTTGTATGTCATGCATCCACATGACTAGCAAAAGCCTAGTGGGACATTACTCTATTAGCCAGCATGTTTGATGGGAGAAATAATGTTTGGGTGATAGGTGCCCTATAAGCTTACCAAAAACATTTAATAATTAAACCGAATACAATGATTTGCCATTAACATGAATTTATGCAGTAGAGTTAGGATCAAGTACAAGGTAATGTTCTATTGTTACAGAGAAATAGTAAATAAGTTTGAAAAAAATTGGAATTATTTTCCTAAAATAAAGATGGCCTTCCCATAATTTAGACACTTAGGGATATTGGGTTTCTCAAGGGATCCCATACCATTGTTAACATTTTATCACTGAGCAAATACAGGTATGAGACCTGTTATCCATAATGCTGGGGACCTGAGGTTTTCCAAATAAGGGGTCTTTCTGTAATTTGGATCACCATACCTTAGATCTACTAAAAAATAAAGGTTATTTTGCACCAATAAAGATTAATAATACCTTAGTTGGGATTAAGTATAAGATACTGTTTTATTATTACAGGGAAAGAGGAAATAATTTAACAAAATGTAATTATTTGCTTATAATGGAGTCTATGGTTGATGAACTTTTAATAATTCGGACTCTTCTTATGTTGTTTTTTCAGTTTTAAGTCTGCCACTTTGTCTTTCCTCTTCCCACATCTTTCTCTATAAATATTTTAAAGTTTTGATAATCCCTTCAGAAAGTTAAGGACATGGCCTAGTGGCCTAGCAATGGGAAGTGCCCAGAAACAGCACAGAGAAGCAAATTAGCAGCAATGCCACATACAATAAATCCGACATATGGTTTTTAAGTGAGATGCCGTTAAACTATTTCTACCATTGGTGTTTTAAAGACTCAAGTTAAATTCAGCATAAAAAATGTATAGTAAACAGACCTCCAGGAAAATCTGATCTTAATAAACTGTTATTTTTCAGTGGCTTTGAAACTTCAATGTATGATTTCGGAAGCTTTCCATAGGACTCAATGGCACTCTACAGATCCAACCAGGCCAAAAGATAGTCACCATACCAAAGCTTGAATGAATTCCAAAATGGTCGTAGTCTTTGTATGTGAGAAATAGTGACCGTGCGACAAATAATTGTCGCCCGCATCCAAAAAAAATTGTTGGACGCGTAAGAAAAAATTCATGCATGTTATTTGTTTGATGCGTGCGTCAAAAAATTGCAGCGTGTGCCAATTTTTATTGTCTATTAAATGTCTGCACTTCATTGGGTAAATTCATTTTAATATTAACTTAATCTTAAAAGCATAATTTAGCAGTATTACTTTATGCATGCCTTAATACAGTCATAAAACTTCAGTCTCACTTAGGATCACTTGGGTCCTTCAGCTTCAACAGTTGGAAATGCCTATTAATACAGCTATGGATCCGTTATCCAGAAACCTGTGTTTCTCTGTCATAATAAAACAGTACCTTGTACTTGATCCCAGCTTAAATATAATCATTCAAAATTGGAGGCAAAATAATTATATTTAGTTATTGAATTTTTTAATGATTTCTTATTAGATTTAATATATGGAGATCCAAATTACAGAAAGATCCCTTATCCAGAAAACACCAGTTTCCGATCATTCTGGATAACAGGTCCCATACCTGTAATACTTTGTTTCAGTAAGTTTGGAGGGATGTCTGGGCTGATGCTGTAATGAAAATGCATGCAAAATAGTAAAAATTAACTAAATTCCTAATCTTTGAAAAATGTTTTGGTGACTCTGACAAAATAACCCATATGCACTAAAATAGTAATGATTTAGTCTCTAATTTTGCCCAAAATGTATTCAATCTCCCAGAGGAAATGATTTCAAAAGATCTGAGGTAGATGTTAATGATCATTCTGCTAAAGAAGTTTTACTGAAATAAGGATTTAGTGTTATAAGTATTAAATGTGTCATATGATTTGTTTCTTCTACCCTATATTAATATACAGGTATAGGATCCATTATCCATAAACGTGTTATCCATAAAGTTCTGAATTACTTTCAAATGGAAGGCCATCTCACATAGACTCGAATAATTTACATTTTTTGAAAAAATATTCCTTTTTCACTGTAATCATAAAACAATACCTTGTACTTGATCCCAACTAAGACATTATTAATCCTTTCTGGGGGCAAAACAATCCTGTTGGATTTATTTAATGTTTAAATAATTTTTAGGAGACAAAGAATTGTGATCCAAATTACAGAAAAACCATTTACCCAAAAAAACCCAGGTCCCAAGGATTCTGGATAACAGGTCCCATACTCATAGTATAAAAAGTATGGAGTACTATACAGTACATTATTAAATTAATAATTCAATAAATTATTTTCATATAAACAGTTATGGATATTGCTATTGCTAACAAGACTGCGCCCTAAGGGGGCCTACAGGGGCCCTAAAGGTAGATTAGTAAACTCTGGGGGAAGTAATAAAAGTCTGTTACATTTGTGCAAAGGTAAATTTGTTCACATACATTTTCACATTGTAAATATTTTTTCCATCACAAACTTTTATTACTTCCCCCCAGAGTTTTACTGATCTACACAAACGCGTCTAATTCCAACGGTGAAAGAAAGTTTCTGAATTTTATAGTTTGTGTATGTAATAAAACTTCTTAGTGAAGTAGTTGTTAATTTTTCAACAAAAGATGACACCACCTTTATGCCTTTAAAAATTTGCCATTAAAATTCACAATGCAGTAACAGCCTAATAAAAAATATTACATTGCGAAATGCAAATTATTATCCTTATTTGTGCAAATATTTTTTCCGTTTACGACTTTACATTCCCCTGATATTGTATTACTGTTTTATATGTGTCTGTCCTTTGAACCATAGAAGGGTAAATGTTATGACCTAAATGTATGACCTAAACGGGTTTAAAACAAAATGAAGGAAAGGGAAGGACTGTAGCAAGGAACTGCAATCTGGAGTGAACCTTACTCAGCTGTAAGTGCAAAGAGTTAGGTTTGTTTGGCTGGTAGGCCCACACTCAGTATTGGAAAAGCTGAAAATATGATTTCTTCATTCTCTTTGAGTTTTTTTATATATTATATAATATTATCAATATTCTCATTTTCGTGGTTTATGCGTTTTTTGAAACAATAAACAAACTTATTCCATCTAAAATCATGAATGCCAAGTAATTCATTAAAACAGCCTTTTTTTAAACAGCATGAACAAAAAAAAATATGGAAAAAATTAGAAAAACACAAATTTTTCATTTTGTTGCACAAATAAAGCAGCAAAACTCCCCCAAAACCCCTTACCAGAAAGCAAAGAGTGTTCCAATTTGCCTAGGACACCTCCCATTGACTTGACATGACCTTTTTACTTTCAGATTTGTCAGTTTTTGCACATAATAAATGGCAAAAAAAAAATCAACCTTTTTCGCATAAGAATTGTGTTTTTTGGGCAAAGAAACATAACCTATAGTAATTGATTATCTGTTCTACATTGAAAATGCCTTTATGTTATCTACAATGGTCTGCTCACATACTGTAAAATGTTAAATGTTACTTGTTATAGAGATAATTATACTTACAGTATGTTAGTACAGATATGGGATCCGTTAACTGGAAACCCGTTATCCAGAAAGTTGCAAATTACAGAAAGACCGTCTCCCATAAACTCCATTATAAGCAAATAATTCACATTTTTAAAAATGATTTCCCTTTTCTCTGCTATAATAAAATTGTACTTTGTACTTGATCCCAACTAAGTTATAATTAATACTTATTGGGTTCATTTAATGTTTAAATCATCTTTTAGTAGACTTAAGGTATGGAGATCAAAATTACAGAAAGATCCTTTATCTAGAAAACCCCAGGTTCCAAGCATTCTGCATAATAGGTCCCATTCCTGTGTTCCTCTATATATTTGTTTTTCTGGTAAGTCAGAAGGGATTTGTACCTATGCTGGATTTTTGCCCCCTGGAGCATTGCTAATGTGTAAGTTTGCTGGGCAGACAGTAGCAGTGTTAATCTGAAGAGAAGAGTTTAAAAAGTTACAGAGTTATCAGGGTGTGTTATGGATTAAAGTTTAACAATAGTTGAAGCAGGTTGCCTTCCTAGGCCTAGGAAAGTCAACATTTCAGAGGATATTTTTTGGCAATAGTTATGAAACATAGTAAAATGTTCAGGAAATTAGAAAAGACAAGCAGACAAAGCTTCATATGAAAAAAATAATATGTTCAGGCTATTTTAAGTATAAAAATTCTGCTCAGTTGGTTTGGAACCTGAAAACTAGAATTATACCCAGAGGGACATTCATTGCTATACCTTAAATTTTGGTCTCTCCTCAGCACATGTGGTCCTAATTGAACCACTGGCCCAAATGTTTACTTGGAGACTGTACAATTTCATTTTGGCAAAGCAATAAGTTTACTCATCTTTCGCTAAGAGAATATTGATGGAAAATGTCGCGGCTCTGTGGCGGTTTTAATATACATTTTCTCTGCACAATACATCTTCTTGTTCTGTACAGTATAGTCATGATTAATCAAGGCCCCAAAAGATCTTGTGCTGATAAGGCACAACAAATCTGTGAATTTAAATATATTATCACTTGGTTGCTAAAGCTTCATGGGCCTCGGGGCCTGGCATTCTATAGAAATATAATCATAAATGTCTACGTCATTTTCACGACAAATAAAAAATGCATAAACTTTTAGCACTTAAAACTTCAGTTCAAATTAATGTCAGAAATTGTAATGTCAGAAATTTTACAAGAGAACTGTAAAATAAGTACCATCTGCAACATCCACAAATGTATAAAGTTGCTTGTAATAGTAGACAATGACTACACCCTATTTGAATATGAAAAATCAATTTGTATCATTACTGTAGTGGTTTAAATTCTTTTAGAAATATCTTCTTAAATATTTAGTATATTGTAGTGGGACCCTTTTTTAAGAAAACCTTATTGTACATTCATGGTGTCTATAATGTGCTGTGACCATTGACTATGAAGACTACATCATATGTATGTATGTATATATTTATTTATTTATATACTGTAGCGTTACTTGTAGCACTTCTTGTACCCGCAGTGTTGTACAGTAGAACAATACATTAATAGAACAAACATGGGTCAGTGATAAAGAGATGCAGGTCCCTGCCCCATAGAACTTACAATCAACATCATAAGATATGCCCCCTTGGACTGTACCATAACAACCAGGACCGCCATCAGAAATCACGGGGCCCCTCACAACAAAATTTTCTGGGCCCTCCTCCTCCCACGCCCTGCCCTCCAATGCCCTCCCCAGTGATCCCTCCCATCAGTAGAAAGGACACACAAACATTGGTAGCCAGGGCCCCTAATACATTGGTGCCCAGCAGCAGTGCCCCCATAATACATTGGTGATCAGCAGCAGTGCCCCCATAATACATTGGTGCCCAGCAGCAGTGCCCCCATAATACATTGGTTATCAGTGTGCCATTCAGCCCCCTTAATACATTGGTGCCCAGCAACAGTGCCCCCATAATACATTGGTGATCAGTGTGCCCTGCAGCCCCCCCTAATACATTGGTGCCAAGAGCAGTGTCCCCCTAATACATTGGTGGTCAGTGTGTCCCGCAGCCCCCCAATACATTGGCGACCTGCAGCAGTCCTCTTCGGCTTCTCCGATGGCTTCGGTGGCATCTTCGGGAACATCTCCGGATCCTTCACGAGCGACGCCTCCGCACGTCTGTCTCCACGCGAATGGAGACAGGCCCTTTTATAAGGTTGCGCCCCGTGCGTATGACGTCACCCATACACGCGGGGCGCAACCAACCAATGACAGGGCCCGGATTTTATTAAAGGGGGCCCGAGCGACTAAGAAAACTGTAGCACCGCCGGGCCCCCTTTAAAAGTAAAAATTGCCCGGGCCTGGTACAGCTGTCCCCGCTGTGCCCCTCTGATGGCGGCCCTGATAACAACAGACTATACCATATCAATACAATATCCATTATGGAAAAAAATGTATCACTAAGGGGCTGATACGTATATGTTACTGGGTTTTAATGCAATGTACTAAGTAACTTAGTTGGAATTTGGATTGAAAAAAGTCCATCAAGTTCAACCACACATGAAACACACACAGAAACAGACCTATCTATGCTCAAGTGTATATACTGTATATACCAATATCTATAATAACTAACTGTAGATCTTGAGATTACAATTGGCTTGGCTTGTTTGTTTAAGAAATCATCCAATCCCCTCTTAAAATGAAAGTTCATTTCGTCAAGTCTAAATGGGTGGCATCTCTTTCTTTGATCTTTTCTAAGGAAGAAAATATTCCCTACTATCTTTTTATTCTACAATGTACTTGTAGAAATAATTGTGTCCCCTTACAAGTAACTTTTCTTTAGAGATAACAAACCCAACCTTGACTTCTCATTCCTCATACTTCAATTCTTCCATTCCTTTTACCAGTTGTACTTTTTTCTTTCAATCATTTTTATTTGCATTTTTAACTTTTACAGATTGGATATCAAGATTAAACTTTTCCGTAATATCCAGTTTTTATCCTAAAAGGGTAGGAAAGGAAGGAAGAAGAAAGGAGAAGAAGGGGTCCCATTTTGGTGAACAATGGGCCAAAGAGTAGATAAAAAGAAAGACAGCTTAATAAACTTGTAAACAAAACAATAAAATGACGGTTTTAATCGTTGAGTCCAGTTTTCTTTATATAATCGTGCCTATGAGGTCCCAAGTTATAGGAAAAAATTAGAAAGATTAAAGAAGATTAGCGTCCGTGGGAATATGGTTCATGTAAACCTCTAATAGACTTATTTTCCATTCTTATATCTCTAACATATTGTTTCATCATTTAACTTAGGAAGTAAATGAGAATAGGTCATTAGTGTGCGGGAAAGCATAAATGTACCAAGGTTCCCATATTTTCAGGAATTTATCGTGCTTATCCACAAGTACACTCGTTAATCGTTCATTAACCATAACCCAGTTCATCTTGCTTTTAAAATGAGAAATAGGAATTTGGGTTGTTTTCCAACATTTAGCAATCGTTATTTTGGCTGTTAGAAAGATAAAACTTATCAGAGACCTAGTATAACTATTGAGGTTGGGTATTCTGACGTTCAGTAAGGCGTTCTGGGGTTCTTTCCTCAGGTTTATTTGCGTCACCGAGTAAATAATATTGTATATTCTAGACCAGAACCTTTGAACATTTGGGCAGTCCCACCAAATGTGAAACATTGAACCCGTTTGTCCACATCTCCTAAAGCAATCTTTACTAACTTGGGGATTTATCCTGTGTAGGCGAGAAGGGACCATATACCAGCGCATTAAAACTTTATATGTAGTTTCCAACAATGAAGTATTTCTAGAGCAGCTGGCCATATCTGGGTCCAGTTCTCATCGGTGATCGTGGTGTTTAGATCTTTACACCATGCCTAAGTATATGGTAAGGGATCTTGTGAATGTATGCCTGCTAATAGATTATACAAACTAGAAATTAGTCCTTTTGAATATGGGTATTTAATACAGACCTTTTCAAAATAGGTAGGGGTCAAAGTAGAACAGTCTTTATTAGTGGTGTGGATAAAATGGTTTTGTTGAAAATGGAAAATTTCCATAGGGGGTATTTTGTATCATAGGCCATGTCTTTAGACCTGTTAGGGAATAAAAGTTGTATATGAATTGAAGGCCTTTAGACGTCCACCATTGGAAAGAAGCAAAGGAAAGTCCCGGAGGGAAAAGTGGGTTTTCAAATATTGGTGTTGTTGGGAGGGTTGGTGATATTAATATAGCAGAGTGTTTGTACTTATCCCAGACTGTCATAGAATGGGACAGAAAAGGGTCTGGGTATTTTGGCCGTTTTAAAGGGGGAAGCCAAAGTAGTGCACATGGGGAAATCGGGTATAATTGATGTTTTAATATAGTAACCCATTTAGGGGGATTGGGAGCATGCATATGAATCAAAGGGACCAGCTGTGCTGCTATATAGTAATTTTGTAGTTGTGGGACGCTCAAACCTCCTTGCTGCTTAGATCTGTACATAGTCTGTCGGGTTATTCTGGGATGTTTATCTGCATGGTCTTAAGGTCTTGATCTGGAAGGGAAATTGGTAATGTTCGGAACAAGTAGAGCATCTGAGGTAAAAGGGTCATTTTCAGAGCATGGATTCTCCCAAACCAGGATAGGTTCATTTTGGACCATAATTGTAGATTTTCTTCCGCCATTTTCCAAAGTTGTGGGTAATTATTTTGGTAAAGAGTTGACGTATGGGATGGAATATTAACCATATGTTGTCGTAGAGTTATGTTTAAAGCTTCTGATTTGTTATGATTGATGGTTAATCCTGATATGTTCCCAAATGTGTCTAATAGGTGGATTAAATTAGGTAGTGAGGTTAGTGGTTTTGTTATAGTCATTAATATATCGTCTGCATAATGGCATTGTTTGTGCATTATTTGTCCAATTTGGGGACCTGTGATGTTTTTTTCTTGTCTGATAAGTTCGGCTAGAGGTTCAATTGCTAAAACAAACAAAATAGGAGATAAGGGACATCCCTGTCTGGTTCCTCTTTCTATAGTGATCAGGTTCCCACGATATGGGCCCCATTTTGGGATAACCTTGGGGAAACGGTACAGGGACTTTAGTATTGTGATAAAGTGAGGTCCTATACCCCATTTATTCAATATAAAATATAGGTAGTCCCACAAAATGGAGTTAAACGCCTTGTGAATATCAATAGAAAGTACCAGTTGTACTTTTTTTTTAACAGTAAAACCCTTTAAATGTATTATTGGACTGATTATACGAAAGTAATAAAGGACACGTGGCCCTGTAACATGGACCTGGGGTCATAAGATAAGGGGTTTCACATCACATCATTTACATAAATTATTATGGGACCTGTTATCCAGAATGCTTGGGACCTGGGGATTTTTGGATTCCGTAATTTGTATCTTTATCCATTAAGTCTACTAAAAAAATCACTTAAACATTAAAGGGTGGGTCACTTTTAGGCTAACTTTTAGTATGTTATAAAATGCCCAATTCTATGCAACTTTTTAATTGTTCTTCCTTATTTATTTTGTATAATTTTAAAATTGTTTGCTTTCTTTTTCTAACTCTTTGGTCACTGACCCTGGCATCCAAAAGACTATTGCTCTGTGAGGCTACAGTTTTATTGTTAATATTTATTTCTTATCTTTGTATTCAGCCCCTCTCCTATTCATATGCCAGTCTCCCATTCAAACCACTCCCTGGTTGCTTAGGTAATTTGGACCCTAGCAACCAGAAAGCTGCTAAAACTCCAAGCTGGAGAGTTGCTGAAGAAAAAGTGAAATAATTAAAAAACTACAAATAATAACAAATAAAAACAAAATGCAAATTGTCTTAGGATACTACTCTCTACATCATACTAAAAGTTAACTTGAAGGTGAAGCTGGAGTTTTCCTGCCTATAAGTATTAATTCTATCTTAGATGGGATCAAATGCATTGTACTGTTTTATTATTACAGAGAAAAAGGAAATTATTGTTAAAACATTATTTCACTCAAATGGAGTGTATAGGAGATGACCTTCCCATAATTCTGAACTTTCTGGATAAACAGTTTTTTGATAATGGATCCATAACCTGGATGTGGACAGAAAAGCAGGATGCTGAAAAAAATTCCCCAACTTCACCCCACTTTCCCCATGTGATGATATTTCCCAGCCTCTGCCAGTATTGCACATGACCGTTTAATGCATGGTCTGTATATGATCCTCATGTTGCTTCTTTCCATCCTGTATATATTTTATTTGTATCCACTAGGGGTGATGGTAAAGAGAACCATTACATGCTAAGTGATGGTCACTAAATGAAAAATGAAAGAAAGAATCCCTACAAATAATCCATAACAATAGAAGGTTATACACTGGTGGGTCAGTGTTGATGTAAGGTATTCATTTAATTTTCGTAGAAAATAAATTGCCATCCAAGATGTGGCAAGTGACAGTCTATGTAACTATGTCTGAAAGCACTGATCTTTCCTTCAATTGTTCCACGTGATGTGGGGCAGAGGCAATCTGTGTTATTTAATATTCATGCAATGCCCAGGAGTTTTCTAAAACATCATATATCATTTTGGTATTATTATGGACTGTTGGATTAATATTATGGTTATTTTTTTGACTTTGAGACTCCTGAATGAGCAATTCAACATCTTCAAGAACAAGCTCAGGTTGAGAATTACTGAATATTTCTGTCTTTTAAAGGAGGCAATGATTTAACAGACTTTAACAAAGAGTATTTTATTTAAACTTCATAAAAGCTATGCGATGTATGCATGTATATTTTATCATGCGTTTTCTAGATTTTTTTTCAGAGTTTTCAGTTTTCTCACAAGTAAAAATAATTTTACAATAAGTTCTCTACAGTGAGCTGGTGATGAATTAACATTTGTTACATTTCCAATAAAATAACAAATGGTACTTTACACAGAATGGTACAATCGTCGGTTGGACAGTACTTTCTGAAACTATTCTCCAAATGTTTTCCTTGCCTATGTTCTAAGAATGTATCCTAAACTATAAAATTCAGATACTGTCTCTTAGGAATATCTTCCCCGGCTCACCTCCTGTGTCTGGTTATGCATTTCCCCTCACCATGCTGATTTACCATTCACTGGTTTTCAGTTGGGCATTTTGGAAGTTACATGTTGATTTCAAATTGTGCTTCTGCACATCTCCCCATGCCAAGTATATTTTAACCTCCTTTTTTTTTTAGAATAAAATGCTTATCTTATGTGAATATTGTGTACTCCTCTTGTACATCCATTTAGAAATCTTTGTTTTGAGCTTGAATGTTGAATTGACAAGACTGAAAGTATATTAGTTCCCTGACATGTTTTTTTTCCCCTGTGCCCTACAGTACAGGTATAGAATCCATTATCCAGCAAGCTCCAAATTATGGGAAGGCCATCTCCCATAGACTCCATTATAATCAAATAACTGTAATTTTTAAATGATTTCTCTGTAATAATAAAACAGAACCTTGTGCTTGATTCCAACTAAGATATAATTAATCCTTACTGGGTGCAAAACCATCATACTGGTTTTCTTTAATGTTTAAATGATTTTTAGTAGAATTATAGACTAAAGATCCAAATTACGGAAAGATCCCTTATCCAGAAAACCCCAGTTCCTGAGCATTCTGGATAACAGGTCCCATACCTGTACTTATTTATAGATTCCATTATCAAGCTGCTAACTGAAGAGCATACATTATATAATTTTGGGACTAAAATCTTACAGATTATGATAATAAATTAGATGTATCATATCTAAGTACAACTATAGTAAACTAAAGTAAAAAAAAGAACAATTGCAACAATTTAAATTATGGTGTGTCCTTTTTGGAAAATATTTCATTCAAGGGTAATGCTAAATAGGTTAATAACTTTTGCTGTTGTATGTTTATGAAGGTATTCATTCATCTTGTTCGTGATATACAGTATCTAGTTGTGGATGTCCATGCAGGCATTTCTTCACCATTGCATTAGTCAATATTTTAAAACAATGTCAATGTCTAATTTGTACTGCAGATAAGACAAAAAGGTATTTGAAATGCAACAAATTTTGAAGGAGCCATCTCCCAGAAATAGCACACTTTTCCAAATTTTCTTCTGGCTTGGCTTAAATGGAAACAAGTTGGTGATAAGTATGAGGCCTTAGATACCTCTTTTTAATTTGATGGGGGTTTTATGTTACATAATTACAAATGCAGCTGAGCAGCATGTTTGTAAAGGAGCGGAAGGCATACATTTTAATTGGTTTAAAGGTGAATACATTTACAGTGTAAACAATAGTGATAGGATGCGCTTATTTTTGTGGATATATTGTGGATCGAAGTTGCATTAAAAAACTGAAGTTGAATAAAGGGTGTGTTTGTAGCTAGTGCTGAAATTATATTAGCTACTATGCACCTAATATAAGCCAATGTTCCTAAATTTACCATTAGATTTTTCTGTTCTGGATTTTATAGGTAATAATATAGGCCAGTGCTGTCCAACTGGCGCCCCCCCCCCCCCCCCCCCCCCGTGTGGCCCCCCCCACCTGTCTAGCTGCTTTGATGGCTTACCTTTGTGTAAGCTTTAAATGGTATCAATACGGAGATTAACTGGCCCTCTGCATGGTTCTCACCTCAGATTCAGGCTGTATTGTTTAAACATGTAATCCCCTACTGTTCACACCTCTTAATCCCTACATTGTTCACCCCCTGCATTGTTCACACCTCAGGCTCAAGGTGTAAGCCTCCACATTGTTCCCCTGTTCACACCTCAGTGCCAACATTGTGTCACTGTATGTACTGCCTGACCTATGTACAGCATAGGGTAGACAAAGCATGGCACACACAGGCAGCTAATGGCAGGCAGAGTATGGCACACACAGGCAGCATCGGGTAGACATAGCATGGCACCTACAGGCAGAGTATGGCATACTCCGGCAGCTAAGGGCAGGCAGAGTATGGCACATACAGGCAGCAAAGGGCAGGCAAAGTATGGCACACACAGGCAGCATAGGGAAGGCAGAGTATGGCACACACAGGCAGAATAGGGCAGACAGAACATGGCACACAGACAGCTAAGGGCAGGCAGAGTATGGCACACACAGGCAGCATAGGAGAGGTAGAGTATGGCACACACAGGCAGCTAAAGGCAGGCAGAGTATGGCACATAGGCAGCAAAGGGTAGGCAGAGAATGGCACACACAGGCAGCATAGGGCAGCCAGGTTATGGCAAACGCAGGCAGGGTAGGGCAGGCAGACAGAGCATGGCATGCACAGGCAGCTAAGGGCAGGCAGAGTATGGCACACACAGGCAGCATAGGGCAGCCAGGTTATGGCACACACAGGCAGGGTAGGGCAGGCAGACAGAGCATGTCATGCACAGGCAGCTAAGGGCAGGCAGAGTATGGCACACACATGCAATACTCTGCCTGTGTGTGCCATACTCTTTATGGTAAAAATTATAATATTACTAAAACTGTTGTATTTGTTTCAAAACTAACCTTTTGTACTATCCACGGCACTGTTCTCCATTCTGGATTCCTCTGGACAAATAAACAACCATGCACTAAACTCTCTATATATTTATGGGCAAAGTACAAGATTACATTTCTAGGCCAACTCTATATAGCCCATTCTCTTAAATCATATGTAGATCTGTCCCAAGAATTTCAATTGCCCCGCACGAGGTTTTACCGGTATCTTCAAATATGCCATGCCCTGAACACACAATTTCAATCAAATATGCCATGCCCTGAACACACAATTTCAATCTGTGCCTAAATTAAAACCCCCAGCCCTGTTGACAGTACTTAGGGTAACTAAGAAAAGAACCCCTTGCCTATTGTATATAATTTTCTTAACTCACAAAGAAGAAATCCATATGCCACACGTTACAGTAATTATTTACAAGACATACCCACTCTGGATACTGATGGCTGGGCCAATATCACTGATACCTTTATGTCAACAGTGATTAGTAATGCAGACACACGTATCCAATACAAAATGATTCATAGACTACTGTTAGTGATGAGTGAATTTGTCCTGTTTTGCTTTACTGTAAAATTTGCGAAACTGCTAAACAGTTTGCGAAACGGCGAAACATTTGCAAAACACATTCAGTCAATAGGCAACTTTTTTCTGTACAACAAATTTTTACGAGCAATAATTTTTATGCACACCAATTTTTAAGCACAACTTTTTTTCTCTACCTAATGCATTAAAGTTAATGTGCATTTTTTCTCACTCCAGTGGTTTTCTGTTATGCCTCCAGTCACTTTAATTTATGCCTTTATTTTATACCAGGTCTGTTATATCAGTGATGCAGTTCAGCAATGCAGACAGGTTGTTAACAGTTGACCATCTTTCTTTCCACGTTTCACCATTGGCGGATTGTTTTGTGAAAAAATTTGCCGCGGAAAAATTCGCTGCACGTCCAAAAAAACTGTCGCAGACGTCATAAAAGAATAGTCACGGGCATCAAAAGAAGAGCCGCGCAACAAAATAATAGCCGCGGGCGACAAAATAATAGCCGTGCGACAAAATAATAGCCACAGGCGACAAAATAATAGCCATGGGCGACTAAATAATAGCAGTGCGACAAAATAATAGCCACGGGCGACAAAATAATAGCCGCAGGTGACAAAAGAATAGCCGTGAGACAAAAGAATAGCCGCGGGCAACAAAAGAATAGCCACGGGCGACAATTTTTTTTGCCGCACAACATTTTCAGCGTTTCAGTAATTTTTCACTGTTTCGCGGATCTTTTGAAAGATTCGCGAATTTTTCGGCAAAGAGAAACAGAACAGATTCGCTCATCACTACTGATTATTAAAGGAACAGTAACACCAAAAAATGAAAGTTTTTTAAAGTAATTAAAATATAATGTACTGTTGCCCTGCACTGGTAAAAGTTGTGTTTGCTACAGTAACTCTACTATAATTTATCTGTTATCTCCTATGTGCCTGTGCCTTTTCTCCTTTGAATGGCTGCCCCCGTGGCTAAACAGCAGCTTTGTTTATATAAATTTCTGAGGCAAACACACCAGTTGTACCAGTGCAGGACAGCAGTATATTTTGTTCTTATTAGTTTTATACACTTTCATTTTTTGGTGTTACTGTTCCTTTAAATACTGATAAAGATTGCACTGGTTTTAGAGTTACCACGTAATTTGAATCTGAATGAATTACTAATCAGCCATTTATATTCTATATATACAGTATACTGTGAGTGGGTCCCTAAGCTCAGTAAGTGACAGCAGCACAGAGCATGTGCAGGGAATCAGCAGAAAAGAAAATGGGGAGTAACTGGGGGCATCTTTGGAGGCACAGACCTTCCCTGCCAAAGAGCTGTGGTTGCCTTGGGCTGGTACAGAACCCTAAAACATAATGTGCAACATTTCTACCCTGCTTCTTTAGTTAAGCTTTAGTTCTCCTTTAAAGGAAAAGGAAAGGCTATTTCAGTGGGGGTGCCAACATATTAAGCACTTCCCAGGCATCTGCTACTTGGATTTGTGCAGTAGAGTACAATTTTCTGATTTAACACATTGCAAGAGCTAGGGAGCCCTTTGAAAAGATAAATAAAATCTGTGTTCCAAAAATGAACAAAATCTTGGGAAAAAACTAAAAGAGTAATTTGCTGCCATTTTTCTTATCTTTTCCCAAAAAAGCTAAAGGAAAAACTAAAAAAAAAAAGAGCTTTATTTCATCATGGGGTGCCCCTCCTCCTCCGTACAATCCACATGAATAATGACTTCTTTTCTAAGCATAAGTGATTACATTTTATAGGCTTGTTAGTACAGCTAATCAATAAACTTTCTCATATTTTCAAACACGTTTTGTACTCTGTTTTTGTTCCCTTTAGGAGATTTGAAAAAAAAAAATGATACTGGCATTCTTTCATATATTTGCAATAATAAACACAGTTTACTTCTTTATATTTACAGAAGTAAATGAGTATGTTAAACAGCTATAAATCTTGTACAGCAGTATTTTAGTAGAGAAATACTGCATCTATTTATATAGCAGGGTTAATACTAAAATATAATGTCTGCCATTTGACTTCAGAAGCTGTTCAGACAATGCCACTGAATCAGGATGTTCAAAATCAGAAACATATGGCAATTAGAAACTAGGATGGAGTTTCAAAAGAAGCCAAAGAAGTGCATTCCAGAGTTCATAGTGTACTTTTTCCACCAAGATTAATGACTATTATAAAAGTATTGTGTTTGCTAACCTTATGTATCACTGAATTACCTAGAAAGTGAAGCAATTCATTCTTTTGTGGTGACATAATTCAAATCACTTGTAAACAGTCAACACAAATGGTAAGTAAGTAAAAAAGCCATTTAGCATCTTTTACAGACAAAAATATGCATAAATCTATAGTTCATACAAACATATTCAGTTTAACAAAGATATGGGAAATATAGGAGGAGAGGTGCTAGGCTTTAACTGCACTGCTTCTAACATATAGGTATATGGGTAAAATGCTAGTTTAGACACTTAAGGGGTTATGTAGTAAAAGGCGCTATGTTTGCCCAGTAACAGTAACCCATAGCAACCAACCAGGATTCAAAATCAAATTTATCTTTGGTTGCTATGGGTTAGGGGCTTAACACTATTTATTTTCCACCCTAGAATGATTTATTCCGATGTGGGAAATAATTGTCTGAACCTTTCTCGCCTCATTAAGGAGTCAGGAATGGGGCCATAGTCATAGTGCACAAAGCTACTCAGAACTATCATTTCATACAACAGACTGGCATTTGACTACATTTGACATGTATAGAATTTGATAAATGCGTCAATTCATTAAAACTATCCTGATTGTAAGAAATGTTCCTGACAGTCAAGAAAGTTTTGTTCAACAAGAAAATTATGAAGCTGCTGGTATTCCCCCGGTATAATATTTCACGAATCAACCCCCAATTTCCTTTTGTCCCAACATACTTAGAAGTCTAAAGAAAAGACAACAAATTATCCTAGCATAGTTTTTAGCTAAAATGTTAGGCAGTTATTTTTTGGTAGCAATAGACTATATTTTAGCAAATATGTAAGGTGTTGATTTTCTGGTTTGTAGGTTGGTAGTCACACATTTACAATCGGCTCCTCCTACTAATGCTAAATATCTCTATAAAATCTGTATCTCCAGAGCTCCTAGGGCTCATATGCCAACATCAGGTTCAAGTGTTATAGCCACCAATAGATGCAAACTGCCTGGCCCTGAGATGTTTCTTCTTTCGCACATGCAATGAAAAAAAACTTTCCCTGGACTCCTCCACATCAACACCCAGTGGGAAGGACCTTCCTTGGATGTTTAAAAGGCCAACTCCGCTATCCTACAAGTGTATTATTTTTGTATTTTTACTTCTAATCCTATTGGAAACAAAGTTTATTATTTTTTTAAACTTTGGAAAGCATTAGGCCTGCCCACAATGTGCCCTAAGCAATGGGTTTTTGCCTCCCACCCCCAACACATTGCTCCATATTCTTGGAGTACTTAGTATTTCAGCTGCTGCATCAGGTATTTTGAGTTATTACTATGCTAAAACATCAAATAATCATTGACAAAATGTAAACATAAGGACGGAGTCATGGAATTGTCATCAATGCCATTATACGTTGGGACTTTGTTTTCACTGGAACTAGTGATGAGCAAATTTGTCCCATTTTGCTGCACCGATAAATTTTAGAAACTGCTGAAAAAACTGCGATGTGACTGCAACTTTTTTATTGTATGCAAAAAATTTTTGTGGCAAATTTTTGCAGTAGTTTTGCAAAAAAATTTCCATTGAGAAATGCAGAATTTCACGGCAAATCCATGCCTGGCAAAAAAAAAAAAATCACTCATCACTAATTGGATAATAATACAACTCCAGACCATCATTCTTCCTATACCAAAGGTTACAGTTAGTATTCACTGTCTTTCACTGTATAATGTGCTTGTGGTGCCACTATCAATTAAGATGGAAAGTACTGGAAAATGTAAAAAGATCCCTAAGAGGGGGTAATTGGGATAAACAATTACTCCAAAGGCAAGCCTGGTGGATAGGAAAACTAGAATGCAGCAAACCTAAAGGTTTGAATGACCATAATAATTTAAAATGCTTCTTATGATTACTAGTTTTGTTGAAGTTTGATTGTATTAATGGCCAGCTAGATCTGAAATTCATCACAGAACTCCTGCCGTGTGAGGTAATATAATCCCATTGTATTTTGATACAGGAGTTAAAAGTTAAATTGCTGGCAACCTACTAATCAGTTATACTGTCATGCATGGTACATGGCATGAATTGCTATTTAAATAATGCTGCATGTTTGTGCATCCCTAGGTAGGCCCTGTTGGCAGTCCCTTTGTTCTCTGAAATGTTTTGCTAATAACAATATCAGAGGATAGGCTTGGTTTTATGCAGTATCCCTGATAAATCTTGTATCTGATTTGTGATTTATGAATGTATTATAGCAGATTTACAAAAGGACACTAATGGACACTAACCGTCACTTTAAGAAGGAAGGCTGGGGAAAGGCTGTTGTTTCACAAGAAAGTATTCTGATAATGGTCAAACTCACCAATGGATTATAATGAACTCACTAAGGACACCAATGGACACTGACCGTCACTTTAAGAAGAAGGGTTGGGGAAATGCTTGTTTGTTTCACATGAAGGTGTGTTTCACATGAATTGTTTGTTTCACGTGAATCCCACAATGCTTTGTACTTGTACACTTGAGAAAGGGCTCTGCCCAAAACACCTGGAATCTGCAGCTGTATACTACTGATTACTTGTGCTGAACTATAACCCAAAATTTTCTTGTGGTGCCACTATCCACTATCTCTCTCTATATAATCTGCTTGGCATCAGTATCTACTGTTTCCATAATAAATTACCAGGCCTGGAGTAGCAATTTGGATATTCTGGGAAATGCCACAGGGTCTGCCTTATCCTTATTTTGGTTTATGGGGTGCTGCCTTGGCCTCAGAGAAACTTGGTCTATTTTAAAGGAAACTTTGAAGGAAACATTAAAAGTGAATATGGCTACAATTGCCCTATATTATAAACTGAACTGCACCAGCCAAAAGTTTTTAGCATCTCTAAAGGAGTAATAATCCAGGCTGTCACAGGAGCTCCCCATCTAGAATTCTGTCAGAAGTGTCACATGATCTTCGAAGCTGTCGTGAAGCTAAGCATAGGGGTTGGCTGTCATTAATGATGAGCGAATCTGTCCCATTTCGCTTCACTGGAAAATTTGCAAAACTGTGGAAAATATCCCAAAACAGTGAAAAACGCTGCTACCATGAGACTTCTGTTAACGTATGTGATTTTTTGTTATGCGACCGCAATGTATTTGATGCAACTGCAATATATTTGGCGCGACCGCAACTTTTTCAACGCAACTTTTCTTTTTACAGGACCCCCAATTTTTTGGACATGAATGCAAATTTTTTGACGAAACCTCGACTTTTTTCTCACTCTGCAAATTGTTTTCACACCCAATTTTTGTGCCCATTTCACAGAAAAATCTGGCAATGGAGAAATGTGAAATTTCACAAATTCCATGCCTGGCGAAAAATTTTGCTCATCACTATCTGTCATATAAGATGATGCTAAAGGATGGTGCTAATTGCATTGTTTTCAGAGCTGCCATATTATGTAAATCTGGATACATTTTTAATCAGCTTTATACTGAGACATATATATATGTTTACTAGGATACCAGCTGCTATACCTTCTCCAGCATTGTGGTTATGCAGGGTTGTGTACTCAGCTCTGAGAAGATTAAGAGACCTTTCTTTTTAGAGAGGAAACTAAAAACCACCATAATAACACCCAAATGCCTATCCAAGTAACTTCATGAACCAAAACACTGATTAAACTGCCAGGAACTTGTCCCAATGCTGTAACTGATTTACTTGTTACTTCCCATAAGCTATCACTGGCCGACTTATATCCCATACCATGGCCACAATTGTGACAATAAACAAAATAAACTACAAATGGGGGCACTGGGTGAGACTCATATGCTTATGACCCCCTTCCTTTGCATGCAGGAATGTAGGGGGTTATCTTAAATGAAAAATACTGGGGATTATTTATTAGCACACTGCATTGTAGTAACCCATAGCAAACACTAGTGCAAGATTCACTAGTACAGGCAGTGTCAGGTAGACCCACTGAAATCAATAGGATGGCTTCTGGCATTTATTATCCCCGTGCCTTAATCCTAAAGTTACTAGATTTTTTAAAAAATACTATATACATTTCTAATAAATACAATATTCTGGGCTGCATGGATTGCATTCAGATTAAATGCAGCTAGTACAACTCTTTTTTAGTTTATATTATGTGTCCACAAATGTTACTTTAATTAGACTCCCAAAACCCAAATTTCAGACTCCACTTATGACTGTTAGCAAGAGGGGGATTTAGGGGCATAGTGAGAGATATGCAGAGCAGTGTCTCAGTGGAGATGTTCCCTGCATACCAACCCAGCTGCCTTCTGGGAAAGCTCTTGAGCCATACTAATATCTTTTAAAAAATGAAAAATAAGTTAACAGGAAATGCAACAGTTGTAACTAATATAAACATAAAAACAGCACATAGCGTAGATATGAAAGATTATTTGAGTAATTAAACTGTAGCTGAAACTTTGGCCCAACAAAAACATTCACGCCTGTGTCTTAGAGTTTTTATTGCTGTTAACTATAGATGGAACAAATAATGTTCTTATTTATTATGCATATCTCAAGTAATTTCAAACTTACAGCATGGAAAATGTTACAGTGCTTAAAGGATTTGTCAGAGATTCCAAACTGCTGTGAGGTTTTGAAAGATCAAATTCATTTTAAAAACTGTCTTTCCAGTTACAGTAAGGCTATAAATCTATTTATTAATACATTGTAATGCTTATAAGTGTAAACACATTCCAGCAGTACCTATTTTATTGCTAGTAAGTTACCCTTTGGAGGAGACCAAGAGAGAGAAAGAAAACTGGCATCATACTGGTATGTAATGCAAGTAAATCAATTATTGAAAA
The DNA here is from genome assembly GCF_000004195.4 of Xenopus tropicalis. Lineage (NCBI taxonomy): Eukaryota > Metazoa > Chordata > Amphibia > Anura > Pipidae > Xenopus > Xenopus tropicalis. Next base: position 91,174,432 of record NC_030681.2, read on the forward strand.
TGAGAAGAAACAACATGCTCTAGAAGATGTTATCATACACCGTATAATGCTGTAACAATAGCTACAGGGCAGGGGCTGAGAGAAGGCATTGGTTTACACTGGAAAATGAATATGGCCACATAATTGCAGTTTTAACACAATAATTGCTATTTCAGCTTTAATGTAGAGCAGAGGTTTATAAAAGTGCAGGAGCTCAGGGAATAGGGCCTCCGTGTAAAAATATACTGGTATAGCCTATTATCTGGAATGCTTGGGACTAAGGGCAGTGGCACAGGGGGAAATTAATTTCCTTGAGAGGCAACTTTGGGAAACCAAATCGAGGCATATGCCATCCCACCAACAATTTATTTATTCTTGCCGGTGGGATGGCATTTCAGGGAGATTAGTTGCCCACAATAGTGAAGATTTATTGCGGATGACTGATCTCTCCATGTGCCACTGCCCTAAGGGGTTTTAAAGATAAGAAACCTTTCAGTGATTTGAATCAAAGTCTTAAGTCTACAAAAACATATTTAAACATTAAATAAACCCTATAGGATACAGAATCCTAAGAAATGCAACAATGCAGGGAGCTTCCAGCCTGCGAAAAATGAGTTAAATACCACCATATGGGGTTTACCTTGATGTGGTATGGCTTGGCAATTTTATAGTCATAATCAATCAAATAAATCATTAATTTGTGATTGTAACTAAAAACTTGCTCAGATACTAGTTTACTAGTGTACATATGACCAGGGAATGTGCATTGATCAATCCCTTTTCTCTTTTTGTATGCATGTAGCTAATTTGGCCAAATAAGTTGCACTTCCTTTGTACTTGTATATTTTACATGGAGTGCCTTGGAGTGCTCCCACAACCCCTTCTTTTACATTTTTACAAAGGGCAACTTACTGATTCTATTCACCATGCAGCTCTGTACAGGTAGGCCATTATTACAAAAGACAAAAGAAATGCCTCTGTCTACATTCTCTCAATATAATTTGTGTGGAAAAAGGCGAGTGAGTTCTAACTCTAAAAATGGTGAGTTCTAACTTTCACCCATTGATAAATACACTTCTAAAAATCCCATAGGAATGAATAGAACGTGGGTGAGTTTTTTTGTATTAAGCTCTAACCTCACATTTTGATAAATCTGCTCCTATGTCTATATAAAAGCTGCCTAATTCTAGTTAAGAGAATGGCTAAAAACCTCATCTGAAGCCTCTCTTATTTGCTGCAGACTCCAAGATGGCAATTGGACCATTTGACTATTTCTTGAAGCTATCTAATGTATCAGCCAGTACAACTGATTAAGGGAGAGAATTCCATAACTTCATAGCTCTCACTGTAAAAAAAACCCCTTTCCCAGTGTTAAGATGGAGCCTCCTTTCTTCTAATCGAAATGGGTGCCCTTGTGTCTAATTAGAGAGATTATTATGTGGTCCCCTTATATATTTATAAATAGTAATCATATCCCCCCTTACATGCCTCTTCTCCAGTGTAAACAGACCCAACTTGGCCATTTTTTTTCATAAATGAGATTTCCATGCCCTTTACCAGCTTAGCTGCCCTTCTCTGGGCCTTCTCTTGTTCAGTAATATCCCGTTTGAGCACTGGAGACCAAAACTGCATAGCATATTCTAGATGGCCCCTTACCAGTGCTCTGGAAGAATAACCCCCTCAAAACCTTGAGCACTTGCAGCTGCTGACCTGCATTGCTTGCTACAGTATCTACAATGGCTATAAGGTCCTATCTAGAAGTTCATTCTTCATCATAGATTTGCCTTACGTAGTCCATTAAGGGTATATGTGGCTTGCATGTTTTTAGGTCCCAGGTGCACAACCTTACGTTTAATGACACTGAATCTCACGTGCCACTTAGCCACCAAGATTGCCAGTTTCTGCAAGGTTGCCGCATGCTGGATGGAATTAATAAGGCTGCATAATTTTGTAAACTGTACAGGTATAGGACCCGTTATCCAGAATGCACGGGACCAAGGGTATTCCGCATAAGGGGTCTTTCCGTAATTTGGATCTTCATAATGTAAGTCTACTAAAAAATCATTAAAACATTAATTAAACCCAATAGGATTGTTTTGCATCCAGTAAGGGTTAATTATATCTTAGCTGGTATCAAATACAAGGTACTGTTTTATTTTTACAGAGAAAAAGGAAATCAATTTTAAAAATCTGAATTATTTGATTAAAATGGAGTCTATGGGAGACAGCCTTTCCGTAATTCGGAGCTTTCTGGATATCGGGTTTCCGGATAAGGGATCCCATACCTGTATTATGAAATATTTTCAAGTATTTTATTTCTCTTTTCTGCTGTAGGTTATATATATGCAGACAGTGCACTTTCTCATATTTCTAAGTTTATATCTTCAAGTTCAACATTTCACAAAAAATATAGGTGTTTTACCATAATGGCCCAAAGCCCTGGAAAGGCATATATTTTAAAGCCAAAAAATAAAAGGCAAGATTAAATTTAAAGAAATAATAATAGAACATCATGAATTTAGCCACAACCAAACCCGCGCCACTAAATATATCATACAAAGTGATAATAAAGAGAGAGAAAAAAAGAAAAGGGTAATTTTTGTGTTATAAGCACGGGGGGGGGGGGGGGGGCACAAAGGCATACCCCTTAGTAGTCCTCATGAGTACTGCTATATAACTTTTTACCCAGTAGCCAGTGTTTTTTTCCCCCACATTAAAATGGGAATGTATGTATTCCAATATACTTGTAGCGCATATGTAAAATAGCAAAGCTGTATATAAGAAAAAAAAGTTATAATCTGTACTATTAATTCTGATACTGTGAGAATATGTTTTTTGAGGTTTTATTGAGGTAACAAAATTTTGGAGATGCACATGATTAAGGAGTAAATTTATATATTTTAACAACACTACTGATTGTATCTATTTGGAGAGTGATTGTGAATTGGCTCCCTCTGTGATTAATTTTTATATAATTCATATTGAGAATGTTGTTGATCTGGTTCACTTCTTGATCAATTATATATATATATAGACTGCTCCTTCGATTGTTCCCTACTGTTTTTTTAAACTTCTAATCATGTTTTATGAATATCCAACTATGTCTATCTAATTTTAATGTATTAGGAATGTGTTATCATGGAGTAAATAAAAATAAAGATTGACCTTTATTTAACACAATTTATTTCTGAACGTTTGGAAGCCAATTCTATAGTCAGAACATCATGAATTAAAATACAACGAAAGGTATAATGACCACCTTGCCATTGTATATGTATAGATCCAAATTTTACATATGGCTTTTGCTTTGTCAGTGAGCATTGAGAATGTAACTTGCCAAGTACTTACATCAGTTAGTAACAGACACAATGTCCTAATTTCTACGATATTTTGCTCTTTTTTCTATGGAATTCTTGCTCTTAATGAATCCCATATTGTGTCTGTTATTTAGCAACAACTAATAGGCATAAATGTATTGGGAATTCAAACTAAAATTAAATTTACAATTAAATATGCTCTGTCACATATAATTAGGTATACTATAAATAAAGAGGGCCACAGGCCACACTTCTTAATAATGTTGGCAAATGATCCTTGCTCAGCAGGATCCTAATTCTTGTGTATATTGGTTAGGGTTAAAAATATGCAGGAGCCACATATAACTGGAAGTAATTCCTTCACTGTCCCCTATCCCCTCTATTTCTGTAATGACCTCTGACTCTACTGTCCAATCAACTTCCCCTCACCGTTGTGCCGTTACGTTCTGGCCTTGGACTTTTGAGAAGTAGAAGCCAAATTCTCTTACAAACAAGATTCCAGTTTTACAATGCCTTAATATGCTGTAATTGATAGACCTGTAAAGAAGTATATTGTTTCTGTTGATGCCAGAATGTTATCATTTCAAGCTTCCCAGCCCTGACTTTTTGATGATTTCTAGAGATGGCTGCTGATTAAACACCTTTTTTATCTGATAGAGAATTGATGCTCAAGTCAGTACCTTTATTTAGTTCTTGTTTACTCAATATTTGAATCTGAATGCAATTCTGCCTTTGTCCTGCGGTTCTCAAAGCAATTCATAGCTTGCAAGTTAAAAAGGCAAATGTGAAATGGACATTTTTTTTAAATAGTAAAATACATTTTAAGGAAACTAATGCAGAATTTTCAACCACAGTGGTCATTTTTACATAGTTGTGGTAGTAATGGAAAGAAACATTTTGTATCCTAAATTCTGGAAAATACTAAAGCCTGAATTTTAAATTATAAAGGAACATTTAGTGCTCTTCTTCTGGCAACTACAAACACATACAAAATAATACTTGTTTATTACAATCAGTCTGGTGGTGAATTGAGAATAATTAAGGCCAAAGCACATTTACAAATTCAAATATATAATATCATTTAGACTTAAATCTTTTTTTTCTTTGTTTTGGTAATAAGAGTTTTCCTGATATGTCATATTCAGCTGAGAACATATCCAAGGAGTTCTAAATTTACTCCACAGCTATTCCTTTGCAATAATTGTGTCAGCAGTGCTCAAAGAGCTGTTGAGAGCAGTTCAGAGTTTAAGCCAGCAAATTTTGAATTTACGGCAATCATTAAATTCTGGACAACTTGATACATAGAACAAGGTTATGGTTACATGTGTTCTGCATCATATTTTACTTTCTTATTTCTTGGTGATTGTGATTCAAAGAAGAAGATGAACAACAGACAGTACATCCTGGAATGGCAAAGCTGAGGCCCATCAGTTCAGAATTATTTTATATTAGGTTCTAATATGAATAAAGATATTTTTAAAGTTATAACATACCTAGCTAAGCATTTGGCCACTAAAGATGGAAACACCTGTAATATACATGCCCTAAATTGTCAACACCATGGGAATTCTTGTGGTCCTATTGCTGAATCTCTGCTCCGCTCTGGAGGGTGAAAATGCCATAACGCTGTATAAATTCAGCCTCATCAATACATTAGTGTACTACATTCTTGTCAGCCTTTATTAGCATGTTGCACCCAATTAAATTGCATATACTGCCTCAACAAACCACCCTGTATAGGGTATACCAATGTCAGAATTGTACAGTTAAAGAAAAAAAAAACCCTAACATAGGTAGCTGAAATTGGAAGATGATGATCATTTAATAAGGTAAAATATGAATTTATTTTAATGTAAATAGTTGGGCTATGTTTTGCCTCAGCCAGCTGGTAGTGCCAACCCCTCAGGTTGGACAGCAGGGAATTTCCCTTTGCAGTAGCCTATATAAGGAGGTGTATTAGATGTGCACTTCCTCTGTTGGCCTAGAATCATCTTGTAGTAAGTATTGATGAGAGAAATTCCACATTTCACCATTGGTGAATCTTTTTGTGATACACCCACAAAAATTTGGCGTGACAAAAAATTCAGCGAGTGAGGAAAAAGTTCCAGTAGTGTCAACAAAGTCTCAGTAGATATAGCTGCTTGGCTACTATGAGTAATTGGATATGGGTAGAATTCCTAATATGTATAGTTCAAAAATCTAATGGTATAATTAGAAAGAGTATTACAGTACATTTCCTATATTATAACATTACCCAAATTTTACATATTAGGGGTTATGTAACATTAGGAGCAAAGTTTGCTACACTTCCTATCCTATAGAAACCAATCAGCTGGTAGCATTTACTGGTCACCTAATTAAATTGAAGCATCTGATTGGTTGCTATGGGTTACTGCTGCTGGGCAAACTTTGTGCCGTTTATTACATATGGGGAAAAGACTGCTAACTGAATTTATTAAAAAGCAAAAGCATGAAATGGCTCTGAGGCAAGGTGTTTAGTAACCACTTTTGGCCTACAATACATTAAGAGCTGCCTTTAGTTTTATAGTAAATTAATAAATACTCAAACATACCGCATACATACTTGCCGGTGCCAAGAACACATCCCTTGTTACTTTAAAGAAACCTGGTAGAACACCTGGAAATTCAGTGTACGTAAAATCGTATAAAACAACTAAATGTGTCAATCAAAACCTGTCAAATCAAAATGAAAATATTTCTTTCAGAAGTTGTAAGAAATGGTATAAACTTGCTTGAAAAATCTGATAGCATAAGTTCAGACCACCCGCTACGAAAAATGATTTAATCCAATGGTCTTAAAAGGGTAGCACAAATATCAGTTTTAACATAAATAAGTTTTAGCTAAATAAGAAACTGCATAAAATTGACACTATTTATGAATGCCAAATAATAGCCAAAGATATTGTTATATCTTAACTATTATGCACCCCTGCCAGATACATTAGAACAGTGTTTTTCAACCTTTTTTGGGCAAAGGCACACTTGTTTCATGAAAAAAATCACGAGGCACACCACCATTAGAAAATGTTAAAAAATTTAACTCTGTGCCCAGCAGCAGTGCCCCCCTAGTACACTGGTGCCCAGCAGCAGTGCCCCCCTAGTACATTGGTGCCAAGAGCAGTGCCCCCCTAGTACATTGGTGCCCAGCAGCAGTGCCCCCCTAGTACATTGGTGCCAAGAGCAGTGCCCCCCTAGTACATTGGTGCCCAGCAGCAGTGCCCCCCTAGTACATTGGTACCAAGAGCAGTGCCCCCCTAGTACATTGGTGCCCAGCAGCAGTGCCCCCCTAGTACATTGGTGCCAAGAGCAGTGCCCCCCTAGTACATTGGTGCCCAGCAGCAGTGCCCCCCTAGTACATTGGTGCCAAGAGCAGTGCCCCCCTAGTACATTGGTGCCCTGCCTACGGCACACCAGGCAACATCTCGCGGCACACTAGTGGTTGAAAAACGCTGCATTAGAAGTTACACATTAGCAGTTTACCACTGCATAGTTTAGGGTTTTTTCAAAGGGTATTTGTGCTTTTTTTTTTTTTTTGCACAAAATATTCTTAAGAAAATGAGGATTTTGAGGATAGCTTAATCTAGTTCCATGTACTTTGCTCTTGCAAATGGAGCCTTAAACATTTATATTTTTATCACACTACAACTAAACAGTGATATGTTGATGTCTGATTACCGTGTAATATCACAAAGTTATAATTGTGTAACCCCTATTTGGCTGTAGAACAGTCAAAACCATGGCTAGTATAGATTAAGAGCATGGGGTACATGCGACTCAATCCTTCAGGATGGGCCTTCGCTAAATGGAAGTAACCAGTGGAGCTAGAGTAAAGTATGGCTTTACTGGGGCCTTGTTGATCCCAGGCTCAGTGGACCTTCACCTGAGACACAGATACAGCCAAAGAGGAAGACATACCCTCCTGCTAAACACTATAGTCAAACTCTAAACTGATACATGGATCTTTGCCCAGTAACAACAAGTTGTAGGGTTTAAAGCCATAGGGGCATGTTAAATGTCCCTACATTTGCTTTTGGTCAGCAAATGAACTTTCCTGCATCTGTACTTACATTTTTAGTTATCTACAATAGAGTACTTGGGGGCACAGTCAGGCAGATTATACAAGTTTATTACTTCGTTAAAGAAAATGTACTTTAATTTGTTCTTAGGGTTTTTATGCCCTCTAATATTTCCCATAATGAATGGCATATTTATCTCTTTCCCTCAGTAGGCTATTAGGTTAATTTGATGAGAGATCTTGACTGATGTCATACTTGGTTATAGTAAATGAATAATATCCACCAGTTTGATATGCCATCTATGAAAGCTTCCAGTTAAACAAAAGAGAAACACACAAAAGTCCAGGACTGTGATACAAATAGATTCTACCATCTGGGAATTGTAGGTATATAATTAAAAAAATAAGTCTTTGGGGTTACGCACCCTCTTCCCTTAACAATAGTACTATAACTATTATCTGCTTGGTAAGCCAAGAGGTTAAAGAGATACTGCGCTAGTCAGAGATACATTATAGGTATCATTCTAATCTGTAAGTGTATTGTATCCTTTTAACTATCAATGTGATGAAAATAAAACAAAAACAATCTTTAAAAATAAAAACTATATTATCTTTTATATAGTAGACCAGTAACATAAAAAAATCAATATGGAGGCACAATTGCACATCTGATTTTGTTTGGGCCAAGGTGTCCTCTTTGAGGCTGCATTTAGCATGCATTGCACCTTAAATCAGGGCTTTCCAACTGGTTGACAATATATTATTTTTCCCTTGAAAAATATTTATAACCTTTTTGGATGAAAATTTAAGGTCACTTTGAAACTATCTTAAGTAACACATAGCAAATGGTTTGATTTTTGTGCTGTTTGCCCTTTGTTGCTGGCACAAGTACCTGCAGTACATGTTTATTAAGTTACAGCTATAGGATCTATTATCCGGAATGCTTGGATCATGGGGTTTTCTGGATAAGGGATATTTCCATAATTTGGGATCTCCATACCTTCCCATCTGCTAAAAATGATTTGCACATTAAAAACCCAAAAGGGTTGTCTTAATATGGATACATGCAGCTTAGTTCCCATCAAGCACACAGAATTGTTTTATTATTCCAGAGAAAAGGGAAATTACTTTTAAAAAATTGAATTATTTGCTTAAAATGGACTGGATTCTAATTCCATGCCTGCACTAACCAGAATAAATTGTGGTTTCTTTCACTCTCATTTGCAGTATTGTATTTATTCCTTTTTAGCTTCAAAATCTTTTGTACAAAAAGTTCTCTTTTTAAAAATAATTCCCTTTCCATTTTATATTTAATTTTATTTTGGGTTAGTCTTCAGCCTTTTATCATCTGCCAAAGAAGTCACTGTTGGGAATGTGGATAGACACTCTTTATTATTATTTTTATATATTCTTGTTGCATTCTGTACTGTATTTGGACAAAAAATTGGCATTTATCTTGCTTAAATTAATTATAAACTTGGTCTTCTGTTTAGCTGTCCCATTACTCTAGGCAATTGCAACTGTGTTATCATATTTTGCAATTAATATTTTTCTTTAAATCTCATTTTTTTAAACTCCTTTTATCTTCAGCTGATGACAGGTATAAAAGCTTTACTGGTAGGAAGAGGTAAAAATGGTGTAACTTACCTTTCCTTACTTGTTTGGGCACAGAAACTGCATTTGTGTTCGAGGTTAGTGATGAGTGAATTTCTCCCGTTTTGCTTCACCGGAAAGTTTGCAAAAATGTTAAAAAATTAGCAAAAGGCGTTGAAGTCAATAAGTGACTTTTTTACGCACACTTTTTTACGTGCAACTTTTTCTCTTACTCCAAATGCATTAAAGTTAATGGGTATTTTTCTCATTTCAAATGCATTAAAGCCAATGGGCATTTTTTCTCATTTTAACTGCATAAATTTTATCTCAGCGACATTTTTGGCTCGGCAACTGTTTTGTTGTGAATTTTTTTCACAGCAAATTTCGCTACAGTTTCACAAAAAAAAACACTGATAGCGAAATGCAGAATTTTTCAGCGAATTCATGTCTGGCGAAAAAATTCACTCATGACTATTCGAGGTGCGTCCACTGATCCACTGATGGGAGATCCCACTCTCCAGTCATGCCTGTGATTTATTCCTGAACACTTCAATAGTGCCCTAAAGCTGTCTTTGACAGCTGTGCCCAGTGGACAGATTTGTGTATAGAACTTTGAAACAGATGTTATTAATTTCCGATTGTGATAACTGCAGTAAAGCTAAATGATACAGATGACTGAATTCTAATTAATAAATAGGAAGCCTTAGGCTGTCTTTAACAGTGTGCACCCCCCCACAGAGGCTTGGTTGATGTTTAAAATAGTAGCCCCTGTAAATATTATCAGGAACATTTCAGTCCTGTAAAGGTAAAGTTTATAAACTGTATATGGGTCATTAAGCAACTGAAAGCAACAGCACAGATTAAATAAACAAACCCAATAGCTTTACTTTGCACATATGAACCCTTGCATTAGCCAACTGCTAAATGTATTAACAGCCTCTACTGAATAGACTGCCATAAGAACAGCAGCCACTATAACTGGAATGATAATAATGTCATGTTTCTCCACTGTTACAAGGGGTTTATATGTTTCGATATGTCCGGTCCCATCCTCAGGAGTTATACAGAACTGTAGCCCTGAACCAAGTCATGCAGGGGGAACTTTATTGCGAAAACACATTTATAAGAAAACCAGGAAAACTATTTATATTTAAAATAATGTGTGTTTTTTTAAGACAAACTATAAGACATTGTTAATAAAACTGTCCATGCATTGCCAAATTTGGTCAGCCTTTTTTGCGGATATCAATTATACAGCCCTGCTGTTTGGACAGGTGTGACAGCTTGGAGATTGGTTTGGACTGATCATCATGTAAACCTGTTCAATCCCAGCTTATCTGTATGCATTAATGTACTGCATAGCAGAATATGTTGATGCTTTACAAACAAATGATATATTTACTTTGGACAGATTAAGTGAGGCTCCGCTGCATTCTGTGTTGATGTATCGACCTGCGCGAATGCACCAAGGTGCACATACCTGGGCACCTGGTCCGTCTACTCTTGACTCCCTCTTTTGTTGTAAGATGCATCTTCCACATTGAGCTCCATTATCAATCCTGACAGATTATTATAATTACATCTGCCCATGTAGCTTGTTGGTAGTTGTGTTATACTCATGTGTAGTAGCCGCTAGCGATGAGTGTAATTTTTTACCAGACATGCATACATAGCAAAATTTGCCATTTTGTTCACAAAACAGCTGCTAAATTTCACTGCAAATTTTTAGCTGTGAAAAACATGTGAGAAAATGCAGCAAGACAAATATGTAGCAAAAAAGTCCTTTGACTCGAATGCATTTTGTATGAAAACTGTGAAGTTAACTTCAATGTATTTTCAATTTTTTGCTGTTTCACAATTTTGCAATTTTTTCACCAAAACAGGACAGATTCGTAATGAAGGCAAACAGTTCTTTTATTGATATGTATCGTTTGACTAGGGGACATTTTACTTTATGATCCAATTTTCACTTTCTTGACAAAACCATTATATATAATCTCCTGCATACAGTAAGTGAAACATTTCATTATGGGCTCCAAATCTTTGCAACAAACATCCGTCTCTCTCAAGAATGTATGTAAATATATGATTACATATACATATATGACTTTAGAATTTGCTTAAATCAAAGCTGTTTTCAAAGGGATTTCATAAGTGTTTGTGCAAATATATCATTTATTTTGATGTTTTAGTCCATGCACACAACCTTTGAACTGGGTAGCAGTAGACCGGTTAAAAAAGTAAATAGGGCTGACTGCAAAATGCTAAATATACACAAATAAAATACCCCACATGTGGATTAGCCAAATTCCACCACTTTTTATAAGATATGGACTTAACCAACTTAATGTGAAGTACTCCACCGAGTGTACGGGCCCCTCACCATGCCAGCCCTCCCCGTGCTGCTTCACACGGATGGGCAAGTAGAAGCAAATAAACTTCACTCAAACCCTCTGTAAGCCATAACCAGGGAGGTAACAACCAGCTCTACAGAATGGGGGGAATTCCCCACTCCTGCAAGCATTCCCCTGCCAAATGAACTGCCACTATATACCCACCATGAACTACAGATTGTATCTCTTGACTCCTGGGCAGGTGGGTGGGATGCTGCTCCCTCTGCTGCTGGAGACAAAATGAGGCTTCCGGCCAAGCTCCTGCTCCTTCCTTGCTCACTGAGTACTCTCCCCCCCCCCAACCTCACTCTACCAGTTAACCCTCTCCTTCCTTGCCTAGGTCTTCCTAATCTGGTCAAAGCTCCCCGACCTCCTTTCTTATGTCCAGGCAGCCCTATTACCAACTTGATTCTGACTTTTAGATTTTGACATGAGCCTGTTTATGACCTTGCTAATTTGCTGCCTTTTCTAGACTTCATAGTGTCTCAGGTTTCTTCTTGTAACTGTACTTCATCCACTTTCTCCTGCCCAGTGCTGTACTGCTTCCTCCTTCTAGCTCCCTTATCCTCTTTGTCTGAAAGACTCTTCATTTCAGTAAATCCCATTTTCATTCCCAACTACTCTGAAGATCACCCCTGACAAGGGTCATATAATAAGAACATGCAATATTTTTGCTATTTCTAATGGAGACGTATTTTGTGAGAACCATAATTAGTAGAAACTGAATGTTAAGCAAATGTTTATTTCTATAAAAATACAGAAAGTTTGTGTCTGGAAGACCTAAGGTTATTTAAATATTGAGGGTTAACTGGGGACATTGACTTAATGAGAGGGGAATTTGCTGACACATATTGCACATTCCCCAGGAAACAACATGTTGAAATCTGCCTAGAGTTCAAAAGTACTGAAACCTGTTACACTGGAGAGAAAAATGCTCATGTTTACAAACAAAATACTTTAAAAAAAATAAAAGCTTACATATCCTGTTGGAGTGCACATGGATATCCTGGAAATTACACAAAATATTAACTTTATTATTTATTAACTTTTAATATTAACAGCATGCAAAAAAATGATTCCATGGGATTAATGATAAACCCACTCCTTCACCCACTTCAGTTTGCTATGAATTTTAACTTCCCTTACTGCCTGCTGTTCTGTACAAAAATAATAGGAAATATCAGTTTGCAATGTGCACACCTTACCAAAACCTCAGTCAAGAACGAGGTGCAGTACACTGGAGAAAACCCATTCAGCAACTCCAAAAGTAATCAAAGCCAAAAAAGTGTATGCACACTCAAAAATTACAAAAAAAGACATAGAAAATAAAGCCCAACGCGTTTCAACCCAATAACAAAAATACGTTACTATTGAGAAAGGAAGCGGAATGGATTTTTCGACTCAATACAGTGTTTCCAAATGGTCTTAATGACTTATTGAATCTGTCCTGCTTTCTTGACTCCAGGTAGTAAAAATATGTACATTTGGAAGGTCATTGTTGGGCATATTATATACCAATTTCTTTTGCTCAGTACTGAATATGATGTAAGACTCAACCAGCATGTGCTAAATTTGGATATATCGATTCTACTTCTCTTGGGATCTTTGTGAGAATTTTGTGTCTTTGTGAGTTTATTTATTTTTTTGTAAAAAAATGTTTTCCCATTATGTATATTATTGTTGTGTTTTTCTTACATAGAGGTATACTTTTCATGTCTAGCTAGAGTTGCTCATTGTGGTGTTCTCTTTTTCAGAAATGCCTTTCTGATGTGTATAATGAATTGGCTAGCCTTTTCGTATTCAGATGTGGCTACTATGGGCATCCTGGCATTTGGAAGCTGAAGAGTGTTCCTATATTTATTTTGTCATTTTTTGTGATTTTTGGTATAGATTTTTGTTTATTGATTATTTTGCTGATATATGTTTATATGTTAGGAGGTTTGTGTGATATTTTTATGTAAACTTTGTTGTTGGGGCAACTGTATTATATTATATATGTTTCTGCTTAATACGAGCAGATGGAATGCATTGCGCTCCACTGCGTCTTTACACATGCGCAAACGCGCACTTCTGCCTTCGGCATTTTCGCTTGTGATCAATAGATGCATGCACAGACGCGGATAGATGGAACGCATTGCGTTCCACCGCGGTATTGCGCATACGCAGAAGCGTATTTCCGCTTTGGATGTGGTGCAATAGTGTCTGCAACCGGAAGTGGGACTGTTATGACCTGTAGTGTGCAAAAAGGGAGCGAATTTCAAATACAAAGACAGGAGTATAAATCCTGTTGTAAGTTTACTCTCTTTCTGCCCTTTTTTAACTTTTTTCCCCTGATGAAGACCCATTATTGGGTTGAAACACGTTGGGATTTATTTTCTATGTATTGTATTTAATAAAATTTTCTTTTTTGTTCTGTACAAAAGTTCGTTACAAAAAGTGTCAGACTGTAGAAGCAATATATTGCTATATACGAACAAAACACATCTTAGTTACAGGTGACAATCCAGAGCATCAAATTAAAATTTACCCATGAGATTTCAGAATCGCAAAACACATTTTTAATGTTGTAAATTTACTAGTGTGTTTTTAACATGCTAGTATTATGTAAAGCCCTACCCATTAGCTTTACCAATTTTTATTTTACCTACTATGTATCCTGGTATATTTACCACTCCCTAGCTTGGAGATAAATGGATGTATTCAGATTGGATGCATATTCCCAAAACTAGGAAGTCTTTATAAGGGATCATTGGTGCATTTAAGTTGGCCTATGGTGGTGAAAAGGAAAAAAACATTGAATAAATGGTATCTAGTAGAATTAAGTCTAAAACAACTGGACTTTTCTGAGTTTTTCTTGAAAACGTTTCACCACTCATCCGAGTGGCTTCTTCAGTTCAAATGACTGGTAGGGAATTCCCCGGTATTTAAACTCTTGATGGTAGTAGAGTCACAGACATCCAATCACAATGGTTCCATTGAACTTGTTCAGTTAGGTGTTAGCTGAAACTGACAGGTGTAAGAAGGTATGATCCAATCACAATGGTACCAAGATTCTCATTGATGAAGGTGTTAATCCTTCAAAGTACATGACTGGAAGTGTGAACTGTTGTGAAACTGCCGGGGTAAGGATGTCAACGCGCCATTGTATGTTGGTGACAAGCGGTGTCTCAGGCCCCCTCCTCTGTTCAGGGATGGTTTTTCCAGGTTGGCATAAATGGCCTCTTTCACACCTCTTTCAAACCATCTGTCCTCTCGGTCCAAAATATGCACGTTACTGTCCTCAAAAGAGTGACCTTTTTCTTTGAGGTGTAGATAGACCGCTGAGTCTTGTCCTGAGGAGTTTGCCCGCCTATGTTGGGACATTCTCTTACAGAGAGGTTGTTTTGTCTCCCCAATGTATAAGTCTGAGCACTCTTCACTACACTGGACAGCATAGACCACATTACTTTTCATGTGCTTGGGTGTTGGGTCTTTCGGGTGCACCAGTTTCTGTCTCAGGGTGTTGCTGGGTTTGAAAAACACAGGAATGCGATGTTTGTTGAAAATTCTCCTAAGTTTTTCTGATGTTCCAGCAACATATGGAATGACTATGTTGTTTCGCCTGCTGTGTTCCTCCCTTCTGTTTGTAGGTCTGGTCTTTCTGTTGGTCTTTGATTTGGTTTTGATGAAGGCCCAGTCTAAATGGAAGCTTTGAAAACAAAGGGTGGGATCAAGCCTGCAATGAATAGTCTAATATTCCCCTTACACTCTACCAGTGGAGTAATTGGATGTTAGTGGGCCCCAATTCAGGGTCCAAAATGATTGCTACATTAACCTATTCTAAGATAGTTTGAAATTGTTCAATATTTGGTGCCTTACTGGGCCCTGTACACTCCTGGGTCCATTGCAACTGCAAGGTCTGCACACTACAAATATAAAGGGGATTAGGTTCCTTAATATGTGTAAGAGCTGCTTCTTTTGAATAGGAGAGGTTAATCATTTTTGCTGATGTTAGAAAAACCTGCTGGGAGATGTCTGTGGTGCTTTAAAAAGAGGATATTTTCATAAGTAAGATGCTACAGCTGCTGAATACACAATTTATTTCCAACATGTCTAAAATATGTTCATTTACTTTGGGTCTTAGAGTATGCGATATTCTTAGCACCCAGGTGCTGATTGCAGTCAGTGCAACTGCCTATCCTACATGTGAAGAATTACCCTGCAAGTTTTTCAGTTATCAAAAAATAAGAGAGACTGACAAATACTTTTAAGTGAATGCATCGCGTTCCATGATACCAAATAATTCACGAAACTTCACAAAATGTATCTAATTATTTGCAACGACTTTTTCCATACTGCACAACTTTTTTTTTTTAACACAGGATTTTTTTTTTGGTGCCACTGGAATATATGAGTATTTTTTCACACAAAATCTGGCAAAAAGTTTTGCTTGCCACTACTGGCAGACATATATACGATTTAATATCAGTCACACTACAGATCTAATGGCTCATTTACTTATTCCATGGATTCAAGTAGTACAAGCCACATATCCATGGAACACTTATGCCCATGCGATTTTTGGTAGAAGCCCAACTCTGTACTATCACCCAACCCACAATTTGCAAAGTACAGGGCTTTTTATATGTATAGGTGCCCTCTACCTAAGGCCATAGGCAGGGCTTCCTTGAGTCCTGATCCCCAGTGGTACTCTTGTAACTCACATGTACATTCTATGAGCATCAAAGGGACTGCCTATGTCCCTTTCTCTAGTTCCACTATGCAGTGCAGAGCTACTCAAAATTTTATATTATTTTACATAACATAGTTACATCCCATTTTAATCAAAAAGAAACAAAAATGAATGGGATATACAGGTATTTTTCTGTAAGACCCTCTCAACCTTCATAGGCATAAGTTTTCATTTTACAAGTTGTATAGGATTTACTATATTATCCAGAATGCGTGGGACCTGGTGTTTTCCTGATAAGGGATCTTTCTGTAATGTGAATCTCCATACCTTAAGTCTACTATAATTAATTTATACCTTAAAAAACCCAACCAACCCAACGCAGCTTAGTTACCATCAAGTACAAGGTACGGTTTTATTATTACAGATAAAAGAAAACCATTTAAAAATATTATTTTCTTAAAATGGACTGTATGAGAGATGGCCTTTGTAATTCAGAGATTTCTGGATGACAGGTTTCTGGACAAGAGATCCCATACCTGTACCTGTAAATAAGACTGTAAGGTGTTGTTACCATTGCATAGTTATAGGGTTTCCTTTAGTTAAATCATTGAATTTGGCTGTATTTGGACATTATGGAACATGTGACATCATTCTCATGAGTCATATCATTTTCCATCCTGCACAACTACTGTTTAAACAGCAAAACATCTGAAATGAACATGAAAAAGACCCTGCTGTTTCGGTAACTCGCTCATCTCAGAAATCCTTCTGGATCCATAACAGACAACATAAATAACTAGAAAGGGAAGTTTGAGAACAAACTTCATGTTGGATTGAAAAACGTCAAGTCATAAAAGGAAATATGATGTGTCCTTGGCTCCGCCCACTTTTTCTAACCTTGGAGCACAGTTATATAGTAAAAACCACTATGCAAAGTTTGGGGACCCTGGTTATAATAGTGTCTGAATGACAGCAATTTATATTTCCCCACTGCAGTTACCCAGTGACTAACTCTGCAAAGATTAGGGACCCTAGGATTAATAGTAAAAGAATGGCAGCAGTTTAAATTTAAACCAATAAAAGTCAATAGGTAAATTGTGGTTGGTGGGTTTGCCCCCTTTTTCTAACCCTGAGTCGAAGTCACCCAGTAACAGTGGGCACCCTGGCATAAATAGTGTGAGAATGAGAGTATTTTAAATTTAAACCAATAAAATTCAATGGATGAAATCTGATTGGCTGTTAGTGGCCCGACCCACTTTTCCTATTTTTGAACTGCAGTCCCCCAGTGACCAACTTTGCAAAGTTTGGCATAAAAATTGTGAGACTGACAGCATTTTACACTTCACCATTGAAAGTAAATAGGTGAAATGTGATTGGCTGTTGGTGGCTCGTCCACTTTTTCTAACTTTGAATGGCAAATACCCAGTGATTAACTTTGCAAAGTGTAACAACCCTTGAATTAATACTTAAATAATGGCATCAGCTTAAATATAAACCAATGAAATTTAATGGGTCCAAATGGATTGGCTGTTATAAATAGTGTGAGAAAGGCAGCATTTTAAATTTAAACCAAAAAAAATTAAATAGGTGAAGTGATTGGCTGTTGGTGGCTCCACCTACTTTTTAAAACCTAAAAATGCAGTCCCCTAGTGACCCTGGTCTTAATACTGTGAGAAAGGCAGCAGGTTGAATTTCCCATTGAAAATCAATAGGTAAAATCTGATTGGCTGTTGTTGGCTCCACCCACTTTGTCTAGCTCTGAACTGCAGTTACCAGGTGACTAGCTCTGCAAAGTTTGGGGACCTTAGTATTAATATTTAAAGAATGTCAGCAGTTTAAATTTAAACATATGAAGTCTATAGGTGAAATCTAATTGGCTGTTGTTGGCCCCACCCACTTTTCTAAACTTGGAACATAGTCACCCATTGACAAACTGTGCAAAGTTTGGGGACCCTGACATTAAACATGTGAGAATGGCAGCAGTTAAAATTTCCCCACTGATATCAATGAAAGAAATGTGATTGGCTTTTGCGGCCCCACCCACTTTTTCTAACCATGAGTATGAAGTCACCCAGGGACTGACTATGCAAAGTTTGGGGACCCTGGTGTTAATACTGTGGGAATGGCGAGCAGGTTGAATTTCCCCTTTGAAAGTCAATAGGTAAATCTGATTGGCTGTTGGTGGCACCACCCACTTTTTCTAACCTTGAACCGCAGTTACCTGGTGCCTTACTCTGCATAGTTTGGGATCGCTTAGAAAAGCGCAAACAACCTGCTCCGCTATAGGGTGAAGAAGTGTGGGGAGTTTGGGTATTGTACCCCTAAAACTGTAGGAGGAGTAGCGTTTAGAAAATGGGAGAAGAAGAAGAAGAAGAAGAAGAAAAAGCGGAAGAATAAGCTGAAGTCAAAGAACAGAATGTTGGGTTTTTCAACCCAACACAATAAACAAAGAGATGGGAAAATAAAATGGAATGTAATTCTGTAAATACACGTATTCCACTCAGGTACTGTATTTCAGTTGAGGTTTAGGTTCTATAAAATAATGAAATAGGGAGAGAGACTGATAGACAGACAGATATGGACATAGACAGACATACAGAAATAGACATAAACAGACACAGACACATTATTGCTTCTCTCCATCTTTCTTAGTTTCATTTGGACAAAACAAAATACTTATGTAAGGATGTTGTTTATTGATTTTAGTTCTGCTTTTAACACTGTTATTTAAGAGAGGCTAATTTGTAAGCACTGTAAAACTCCCCCTTATATATACTTTAAGTTCATTTTAAAAATGACCACAATGTGGGTTATAGGAGAGGGAAATGTGATTGGCTTTTGGCAGCCCCGCCCATGTTTTCTAACCTTGAGTACGAAGTCACCCAGTGACTGACTGTGCAAAGTTTGGGGACCCTGGTGTTAATACTGTGAGAATGGCAGCAGGTTGAATTTCCCCATTGAAAGTCAATAGGTAAATCTGATTGGCTGTTGGTGGCTCCACCCACTTTTTTTAACCTTGAACCACAGTTACCTGGTGCCTTATGCTGCAAAGTTTGGGGACCCTTGTGTTATTACTGTGAGAATGGCAGCAGGTTGGATTTCTGCCAAGTCAATAGGTAAAATCTGATTGGCTGTTCACAGCTCCACCCACTTTTGGGTATCCAACAATCATCATATTTTAATTCAGGCTGACCCCATGACTATGTGATTCAAGTTTGGGGAGTGTAGCCTCAAAGCTGTAAGTGTGGCAGCAGTTTCAATTTCCCCATAAAAGTCAAAAGGTGAAATTTGATTGGCTGTTGTTGGCCCCTCCCACCTTGGGGTTATCCAACAAATATTGCTGTTTTATTTGGGGTGACTCCATTATTATGTTATTCAAGTTTGGGGGGTGTAGCTTCAAAGCGGAAGAATAAGCTGAAGTCAAAGAACAGTATGTTGGGTTTTTCAACCCAACACTAACAATAAATTTAAAACATGAATGGGGCTATGTGATCTCAGCTCCTAGTAAGTGAAACCAACCATTTACTGGCCACCATTTTAATGGCAAAACTATGATTAACTTTACCTTTTATTACATAAAACCATTTGTTTACAATATCATGTTTAGACATTTTTTAAAGGTAACTTTGATTCACATGACTGCTACTTTTTATCCTTGTTTAATGTCATTTTTACATTATCTATGAAATAGGTAATGATTCTGTACATTAAGTGCTACCATCTGAGATTATTTTAAGTGCAATAAATCCTACATATGTTATTCACAGATGGTACATTCCTTCTGTCACCATTCTTCCTACTTGAATGATTTAGCATGGCAATATGAATTTTACATATACCTGGCTTCTTGGAACAAAGACAATCAAGAACACAACTAGAGGTTTATTTTATTATTTTTTTTTGTTTCATTATTTTTGGCACAGAACACATGGGTCCAGTGGATTCCTAAAACAACTGTGAATTTAAGTACAGGTGTGGGATCCCTTATCCGGAAACCCGTTATCCAGAAAGCTACGAATAACGGAAAGCCCGTCTCCCATAGACACCATTTTAATCAAATAATTCAGAATTTTAAAACTGATTTCCTTTTTCTCTGTAGTAATAAAACAGTACCTTGTAACTGATCCCAACTAAGATATAATTAATCCTTATTGGATGCAAAACAATCCTATTGGGTTTAATTACTGTTTTATTGATTTTTTAGCAGGCTTACAGAAAGACCCCTTATCCGAAATACCCCAGGTCCCAAACATTCTGAATAACGGGTTCCATACCTGTATATATATATAAATTAGAAGAATTTATATTTTATTTCAATTGTTCGCTGGCAGCTTAACCCTCTCTTATGTATTAGTGCAATAGTTTTGAAATATGTATATGAAATAATATGTATTTAAATATATATTTCCAATGTCAATCAACAATATACAGTCAACCTATACACCAGACAGCATATTAATGTAAAAATTGTTTAATATTATTTTGTTGAAAATTGCATAATATATCTAAAGCCAGTACCGCCGCTTCCTATACGCAGACTACACAGCCTGTGTAGGGCGCCAACAGACTACAGGCCCTTTTATAAGGTTGCGCCCATGCGTATGACGTCACACGTCAGCGACGAGGCGCAACCTTATAGAAGTGCCTGTTGCCGCGGCATAAGAGAGAAGGAGCCGCCAACGATGACTTGGTCTGTTGGGGGTACTTTCTATGGGGGCAATTGGGGGCACTGTGTGTGGGGGATACTGTCTATGGGGGGTACTGTGTATGAGGCAATTGGGGGCACTGTGTGTGGGGGCTACTGTCTATGGGGGGTACTGTCTATGGGGCAATGGGGGGCACTGTTTATGGGGGCACTTTCTACTGGGGGCAATTGGGGCACTGTGCATGGGGGCACTGTGTGAGGGGGCTACTGTCTATGAGGGGTACTGTCTATGGGGCAATTGGGGGCACTGTTTATAGGGGAAATTGGGGCACTGTTTATGGGGGCAATTGGGGAACTGTGTATGGGGGCACTGTGTGTGGGGGCTACTGTCTATGGGGGGTACTGTGTATGAGGCAATTGGGGGCACTGTGTGTGGGGGCTACTGTCTATGGGGCAATTTGGGGCAGTTTATGGGGGCTATTGGGGGCACTGTGTGTGGGGGCTACTGTCTATGGGGTCAATTGGGGGCGCTTTCTATGAGGTGGTACTGTCTATGGGGGGCAATGTGTATGTGGGGTACTGTCTATGGGTGCACTGTGTATGGGGGTACTGTCTATGGGGGCACTTTGTATGGGGGGTGTATTGTGCCATTGGGGGCACTGTGTATGGGGGGGCAAAACTGGTACATAGTTATAACTCACTTATAACTGACTGCCTTCTCTCTATATTTGTATTTTATATGTAGGAGTTGCTATATTGTTTTCCTTAGGTAGTACAGTATAGTACAATTTGTGTCTGATCCCACCATTTCAACTATATAAAAGGAGTATTTTTGATGGGGTGTGGTAATTGGGGGCGTGGCCACAAAAGTGGGCGTGGAGGGGCACAAAAGTAAATATCTGCTTAGGGCACGCATTTGGCCAGCAGCGGCCCAGTCTAAAGCACATGGAGTTTGCTTTATAAAGGATAATTATTATTTATGTGTATGATGACTAGGTATCATATACTTTGTTTTAATGGCCACAGTCATTTTTTTGGCCCTTTGCTTATTACTAGGTGCCTGTTAATATAGTAGATTTGGAAAAAGAACATATATAAGGCACACTCTTCCTTACCAGTATAAAAGGATTGGGACCCTGTACCACAATAGGTTGAGAATTTATTCTATTCATATATCATATTCTATTAAATTTCCTAAATACTTATATATACTATTTGCAATTTAGAAAGATTTCTCTTTTGCAGTACACAGAGTTACATATCATTATATTCCACATTGGATGTGATTTTTAAAGGAATACTGTCATGATTTTTATGGTATACGTTTTATTTTTAAATTACACTATTTTCATAGCAAATATTTGTGCATTGTGCTTGAATCTGAGCTTTCAGAAGGAGCCAGCACTGCACATTAGAACTGCTTTCAGGTAACCTATTGTTCCTCCTACTCCCATGTAACTGGAAGAGTCCCAAGCTGGACTTGGATTTCTTACTATTGAGTGCTATTCTGATATCTACTGGGAGCTGCTATCTTGCTTCCTTCCCATTGTTCTACTGATTGGCTGCTGGGAGGGGTGATATCACCCCCAACTTGCAGTAAAGTTTGACTAAAGTTTATCAGAGCACAAGTCACATGGTTGTGGCACCCTGGGAAATAAATAATAAGGCTAGCCCCATGTGAAATTTCAAAATTAAATATAAAAAAATCTGTTTGCCTTTTTGAAAAATGGATTTAAATACTGGATTCTGAAGCTCTATTAATTATGTTTTTGAAAAAACATGTTTTCCGATGACAGTTTTCCTTTAAGTCTCTGGTGTCCGATGTAGTTTTGTATGTGAGCATCTATTCCAACCATCACAGACTGTTTAGCTATTTTACTGGGTTTAGCTATTAATTGGCTGATTGGTATAAAACTCCAAGAAAAAAGACTTTAGATTTGTGAACTGACCAATTAATAAATAGCAGTAATTTTAATTTATATGTGGCAACATTGTTAACGGTGTGTTAGTATTACCCCCTTTATCATATTTCTTCCTATTACAATTCATGCTTTATTTAGACACAAATGTAATTACAATTGTAACCAACTCCTGGACGATGAGGTTTAGCTTGGGCCTCATCTCAAAAGGCAGAGAAACTGATCTATGCAGTGGTTTCTTCCTCCTATTTAATGACCAGGGTTAAGTAGTCACATTGTTTTGTGCTGCTACTTGAACAGATACTAAATAATTTGAGAAACAGAAATGTTGTTTTTGGCAGATCTCCTCTCTTTACGTTGCATGCTGAACTTCATTTAGACAAGCCATTTAGCAGATGTAGAACAGGAGCTGGTTTTTAACTGAAGGATGTTGAGCAGCAGGCAATATGGTAGAGGACATCTTTTTCCATGTTTTTTCTTTTATAGCAGACATTTCCTTTCAAAAGATTCTATTGCTCAACACATTATGAGTAATAAAACAAAAAATGCATATGCCATGTCATAAACATACCTTTAGGGTACTCAAAGTCTATTGTATCTTGTACTGTATACAGGTAAGGGCTCTATTATCGAGAAAGCTCTGAATGCTATTTTCCAAAGAATCGTATTTAAACAACAATTATTTTATTATTATTTGTTAGTTTTACTGATCTCCTTTATCTCTGTAATAGTAAGATATTACTTTTTAATTGATGGTAACTAAGCTAGTATTAAACAGTCCTACTAGCTTTTATTAATGTTTAAATCTATTATTGAGAAATGGTGCTGAAATAGGGGCAAGACCCCTTATTAAGAAAACCCTAGGTCCTAACAAATTTGGATAATAGATCCCATAGCTTTGTATTAAATATCCGAATATTACTCATGGCTGACATGTTTTGGTTCTACTAAAATGAAGAAGACAGGTACAGGTTCATTTTAAAGTATATTAATCTGTGGTTGCTGACACCGGCATATGTTTTAAGGCATTTCAAATGACCTTTATATTCTGTACTGTTTAGATCCAAGAGATGTAGGAAGTCCACAGTTGTACTTGTAGATGTAATATTTGACAGCATTCTGGATTCCATTGATGGTACATATACCTTGGAGCACTAATATGTTATTTTCGAATTTTTAAGTGTAATTTTAACTTGGTACTGTTTATTAATCAAATTATTTTCAAAAATTGGAATTATTGCCTATAATGGACAGGGAGATGGACACAGGTTTTCTGGATATAGGATGCTTTACCTGTACAAATGTTCCTGTAATTTGAAACAGGTAGAATTTTTAATGCAATAAATGAATATACTAAACTGTATGGTTTCAAAAGATATGGAGAAATAACAAAACTTCTTTTTGGGAATCAACATTTATTTACAGTTTTCCAAAAAATAGTAAAAATGAGAGTTGTCATATGAAAATGTTGAATTTATTATATTCTACAAAGGTTTGTTTTTTACAGTTATTACAGTTTTTAAAATTCCGTAATATAATCATAGCCTATTTTTCCAACTTAATTACAGATTAATTTGCTACAATAACTGCTTCCCTTTATTTGTAACAGGATAAATAAAGGTCAGGTTTGTGTTCACTATAAAAGACACAGTGTTTGAGGGTTATTTTGTAATAAGTAGTTGAAAAGCCCAGATTTCTGAGAGGAAGCTGGCTTTACAGCTGAAATCACTTGAAAATGATTAAATGATTATAGAGAAATAGGGAATGCTTCTGTGTTCAGCAGAGGTCCTGCCATCTGGTCCACTTCCTTCCTTCCCAGTGGTCTTGACAATAGCACAGTCCTCTACTATGTACTGTAAGTGAAAGAATTGATCTGAAGAATTCACATGCATCTTTAGTTAAGGTATTAACTGGTTAACCCGAAAGTAAAAAGCAACATTACATACAAGTTAATCTTCTTAGCAGTACCATGCAATGTTTGCATATAGTTAAATGGAGAAGGACCAAAAATTGTAGGTATACTATCTAAAGACTTAAACGATAAGCTAATGATAAGTACATGAGTTTATGGTAAAGGGACAGAAGCACAAACATATTAACGGGTAGATTTATAAAAAAGCTACCTATGCTGTTGGTACTTCAATAAATCTGCTTGACTTTTACATTCCTGCCTTAAGGACTGCTCATTGAGTGCTTGGTCCTATATATATATGGATGTTTCTGCCCCTCTAACTGAAGGCTTGGGGAGGTTCACATGGACCTCCTCCCGACTTTGGTAATTTTTGGACAAACTCACCCTTATATTTGGCAGATTCATTAAATAATTAAGTTGTTGTTTTTTCTGATTCTAGAGATGAGAGTATTTTTTTTTTTTTTTTAAATTAAATAGTTGGTAAGTATTAAAGAAAAAAAACACAAACAGTCATCAGAAAAAACTCAGCTAGCAAGTTTCTATAGAAGTCCATATGAATGATCTCTAGCAACATTATCAATTATCTATCTTCCTAGTTTATTTTCAGCCTCATTGAAAATCCCAGCCTCTATATATCCATAAGTCCCAGCCTGTTTATATTCATTTCATATGTCCCCTTGAACAAGGTTTTTACATTTTTTTTTTTGGGGGGGGGGGGCAAAAGGTGAAATCTGTCCTTTTATGTACCTGCTCTATTTTAATCTTTAGGGAGATGCCAGCTCTCTGTTGTCACTCTTTGACTAGAATTCCTAATTAACACTTGATTATACTGTATATATTGTTGGTGTTACCATTGTGTTATAATACAGGAATACAACCTAAACTCACAAAATATATATCACGAACAATACTTAATGTTGAAAAAAATGTACAAAGGTTTTAAAAGGACTAATTTATAATGTATTTCTATCCTGCAATGGTAAAGATTGTGTGTTTGCTTCAAAAACTTTTATCTTTTCACTGCCACCAGAATTGGCACTTCATTTGTGTTCAATGCCAGATGACTGTTTAACATTTTGTGCTCTTTCATGTTATAGTACTCTCTTGGAGGGGAGTTTAGCTTACTTTGTGTATGAAAAATATATATTGTTTTTTTTCAGGACAACTTAGGCTATGCAAATTTGCTTGCTTTTTTGTAGTTCACAAATATTTGTAAATATTAGGAACCATTAGAAATATGTTTTATTATAAGCCCAAAAATATAAACTGATTTGGAAAACATTCATGTTTCATGAGTGCCCTCTACTGCCCCGCCCCTATACCTGATCACCACATTGGCAGGAAAGCCTTTTGCCTAAGACACTGTCGTACCACCACCCACAACTCCACTGGCATATTTAGCTGCTATTATCTGGCAGTGGAAGCTTTGGATGTTAATTTTATTTCTCCATACAGACATACTTGGTTCCTTAGATTTAGAGGAAACCATGCTGACCTCCTTTTGACTTACATGGATCATGACAGTGAACCATCCATTTACTAAAGTTTTATATATTTGTGGTGTAGATGTATATATGTTCCTTAGTCTGTTGCTACTGCTTGGTCAAAATGTTCTTTATTAGTAGAATGAATGAGACAAGCAGTTTAACAGCCTGGTGCAGTGCGTTCTTTACAAAACAACTCTCTTAGTGAAACCAAGCATTTTTATTAATACGTGAGATTGGCCATTATTAAATGATGCTCCAAAATTGCACTGATGAACCCCCAAAAAGGGCAAAACCATTCTGTAGTTGGGAACCTGCTCAGTTTATTGCCCTGGCTGTGCTTTTAAACCCAGTGGGTGAGCTATCAACCTCAGCCAAAATGCTAACCTCATTAAAAAGTGGTAAATCTTTAATGGGGGGACATGGTGGCAACCTTGTGTAGGTTTGCTGTATTGCAAAACGGAAATCCTGAATGTCATTTTGACCAAAACATTTCTCTGGTCACCCCTGTATTTGTGTAGGTTCCCTTTGATGCTCCACTTACCCAAAAAGTATATGGGCAGGCTTCTCCTCTACTTATGTTCTGTTAGTTTGCATGTAAAAGGGAGTGTTATTTACGTGGAAAGAAATATTAATAATTAACCTCACGCTAATATAAAATATGTTGTCACTGTAAAGTACAATAAACCGAAAAAACCTGAATGTTACTTCATAAATGAATTTTTACATTTTGAATTTGATAGAGAAATGCAGTACTTTTTTCTTGGCAGCAGAGAAAGGTATCTCATTTTTCAACAGTATGCAATCCATCTTTGGAATGTTCCTTAGCAAAACCAATTACAGACCTCACAAACTTAAGCCAGGCTGGGAATCCACAGGTTCAAGAAGATATTTTTGTCAGACAAGTTCTAATGATATTAAAGCCATGTAGAGCAAATTATTATTTAAAGGTGCTTCTTAATAGGCACACACAGTACTTAACTTGAAGTACATATGATAAGAACAGATTAGCAACTCAATTACATGGTTATTATAGTCTGTTTTGGTTACAGCAAAAATAAACAATATTAAATATTATTGTTTTGTTCTTTTTTTTATAACATTTGTAGGAGACATAGAAGTAGAATGTAATGTGTATAAAACCATATGCACCATGTTTAGTTTAATCGTGTTAGATCCCTTACTTCTGGGATGCTCTTGGGAATCATTAAAACATACCTTGAACTGTAACTGTAGAAATATTTCAAGCCAGCTTGTGAGTGTTTAAGACTGGGGCTGGACAAACTGTCCTTTTTGCAACATCAGAAACCAAAGTAATTGACCATTAATGAATCATCATGATTTTTTCCAGTTGAGTTTCTGCAATGCCAACAGATGTTTAACCCAACCAAAGACAGATCTGCCTTGATAGATTATGGCGTCTCTGGAGGACAACTTTTTTCTTTTCTATTGTCTCTATCAGCTACTGGTATATGTAGAGGTTGACAGAAATGTCTTTCAGCAGAAATGCAGTTGTTAATATAATCAGGACTGGTGGATTTGTGTTTTTATTCCCTTTACAGTGTGTGTATTGTATGATTAAAATGGGGTCTTTAGAACTTTCTACATAACTGATCCCATAACTGTACCTGATTACAGAAGGATGCCACATATTCTTTTATGCAATTTCTAAAATACAGATTGGAATGAGAGTTCTGCAAGTGAGGGAGATAAGCAATTACTGAATAAAGCATTTATGTATTGAGCCTTACATAAGGCTGGTGGAAAATGGAGTGGGGGGTGGGAAATGCAATTATTTTACGTTATTTACATGACTACAAACATTTTTAACCCCTCCTTAAAATCATAAAATCTGTGTGGGCAGCAGGGAAATGCTATTATATACAGTATGTATATGCAGTCCCAAAATAATAGATGGAGTAGCTGTAGAGAGAGTCCGCACTCACAGGTCTTACAGAAAATGTAGAGTTTTTATTCAAATCAACATCTAACGTTTCTCTTTCTCTTTTGAGAAAGGCTGCGGATGCAGCTGAAACGTTAGATGTTGATTTGAATAAAACCTCTACATTTTATATATATATATATATATATATATATTATATATATATATTATGCAATTTACATTTTTTGTTGCCTTTTAAATGAAACCAATCATGCAAATATAAAAGAAATCTGTAGTGTTACATATTTTATGCATCTGGAAAAGCCTCCAGCTAATTCCAATTTCTTCTAAGAGCAATGGAATAAACACACTTGACAAATTTGTATTTGATCATCTGTCTTTAAAAAGATATGTATGGTATGTTGGAATTATTTACAGTGAATCCAAAGCCCTGCACATCCTTGTTATAGAGCATCCCCTGCTGAATTGCAGTATTCACCACCAGCAGTATTCACTCATTTATCAGTGTCCTTCTGTACTAGAAAGTTTATTATCTAATTTCTTGATCATTAATGGGCAAATATATGTACAAGTATGGGATCCCTTATCCGGAAACCCATTATCCAGAAAGTTACAAATTACAGAAAAGACCATCTCCCATAGACTCCATTATAGCAAATAATTAAAAAATTTTAAAAATGATTTCCTTTTTCTCTGTAATAATAAAACAGTACCTTGTACTTGATCCCAACTAAGATATAATTAATCCTTACTGGAGGCAAAACAAGCCTATTGGGTTTATTCAATATTTAAGGGATTTTTAGCAGACTTAGGTCATCCAAATGACAGAAAGATCCCTTATCCAGAAAACCCCAGGTCCCGAGCATTCTGTATAACGGGTCCCATACCTGTATATATTTATTATAAATAATAAAAATACATATTAAAAATACAATGTGCAATGAAAGCATCATAATTAAGCCCTTGTAGACTAACCATCACAAAATAAAACATAAAGGAAAATGCTTTCTATAATGCCAAATAAATATTCATACAGTGAATGCATAGGGATGTCAATATCTTGAAAACAGTTACTTTTTGGATTACAGGTGTTGTTAAAATAGTTGTAAAAAATGAATAACAATTTTGATACAAATAAGTTTGTTAAGCATTACAAACATTAAAAACACAGCAGGAAATGTCAAGTTGACATCTGTCCGTCCCTCCAGTGATCATTTTATTCAGTGTATGCTTTGCTTAATTGCCATATTCAGTAATTTTAGATCATATTGCCTTCTTGTTTTAGAATTTAACATTTTTCCTAATGTTACAAAATGTATTCAAGGTATCATGTCTTTATTTAAATAGTAAAGTATTATTTTTTTATTAGTGGGCATGAGAGAATTGTGGTTTATTGTTCTGTATTTTTACAGTTTTGGTACCTTGTTCCCAAAATTATGCAGTACAGTATTAAAAAAACTTTTTCTAACTGTAATGGGTGCCAAAAGTACCTTCCAAAAGTTGATTTAAAGCAGGGCCAGAATACAACAGTGTGCCTTCTTCTGATTTGCCTTCTCAGTTGAGAGGTAACTCAAGCAAATTGTTTAATAGAAGGATAGGGATGTGATACCAGAACTATATAATTTTGCATATATTTTCTTTTTAAAGATATGGTGCTTGTCTCTATGTGCAACTGGAATGGAGCACCAATTCAGAGACACCACACATACAGAGACTGGTACAGCCTAAAGAACTTATAGCATGTTGGAATACCTGTATGTAAGGCAGGGGTCCCCAACTTTTTTGCCCAGGAGCAACATTTCAATATAAAGAAAGTTGGGGAGCAACGCAAGCATGAAAAAGTCCCTAAGTGGTGACCAGTAAGGACCGGTTTGGTAGCCCACTGTGGACTGGTGGACTACAGGAGGTTGTATTTGGCAGTACACATGGTTTTATATCTCCAAAACTTCCCTCCAACTCAGAAGTAAAAAAGGGTACAAAATTGATAGTGGTCCGTATGTAACAGGTTAATCTTAATTGATGCAACTTGCACAATTTGGTGTTTTTACATACTTTAAAGCTCATGTAATATCTATATAATAGACACTGATCATTTTACAGATTCATTTCTTGGTTAAATGAATTCATAGCTCCTGTTAGAAGCTGTGATAGTCATGTAAATGTCATTATTTCAGTACTTTCTAACTTTTCCATGTAGTTGGACAATTATCCAGTACACCACATGTTTGGAGGCCAGATTACAGTAAAGTGATATCACCCAAGGAAGTCTGTGTGGAGTCCTTGATCAATCTTGGGCCATAAAAATCCTTTGGTTGGCCACATCCAACCCACAGATCTCAAATTGCACAGCTTTGTGCTAAATATTTGTAACAAAAGTTACAGTACCTAAAGGCTTTTGTAAAGAGAATTAGAATTATTGGTGGAATGGTATGGTGCACTGTATAACACAATGGCCAAATAGTTACAAGAGGATTATGCTGTCACCAGCGGTTAGTGAAAACAGATGGGATTAACAGAAGAAAATTGCCTATATTGGGTTCCTTCAGAGCACACACTGGGCACATTTTAGAGAGCTCCTGTTAGCAAATGGGTTTGTTCTTTCTGACTGTTGGTGTAGTACTAATGATAGAGCCTCCTTTGCAAAATGATGTGTCCTAAGGGCTAATACTGAGCACCCGTGATTTACTGTGTGTGGCCATGTTGCAAGCAGCCCTTAGGCAACGGTTTTACATATGTTCAAGTAGAAAAATATGTTTACTTTGCATTATTCATTCAAATACAAGTTGTTGCAGAAATAATCACAACTTTTTAAAGTGTATAAACATTAGCATACTATTTACTTTGCTCTATAAATTAATTGCAAATCTTTATGCAGCATTTCAGGCGTATGACTGCTTTTAATATATGTTTAATAACTAAGAAACAGATGATTTTATGAATTGCTCAGAGTCATATGGAATTATACAGGGATAGAACTAAAGCTTACTTGGACCGTAAACTTGTGACGTCACCCATGAGCCACTTAAATGATTGCAT
The DNA here is from genome assembly GCF_000004195.4 of Xenopus tropicalis. Lineage (NCBI taxonomy): Eukaryota > Metazoa > Chordata > Amphibia > Anura > Pipidae > Xenopus > Xenopus tropicalis. The sequence continues at coordinate 91,205,321 of NC_030681.2, forward strand.
GGAGTTCTTTTAAGTTTTTCTCATGAATTTTGCTTCCATGAGTTCACAGAAAAGCAAGTTCATATAGAAGGGCCAAAGAAATATGTCTGCAGGTACTGACAATGTTATAACTTTATGGTACATGTTGTTGGGCATGTTTAACAAGCTTTTATGTCTCAACACCACCTTGTGCTAAACATTTCATAATGCAGTGTTGTTTTACATGGATCTTTTTATGGTTTTAATCTTTCAAGGGGCAAGCTTCTGATTCTGTATCAGATCTCACTGCATGTTGAAAGACATCATTTTTGTTCACACATGATTAGAAGTGTGCCATGTAAGTATCCGGCTCTGTGTCAAGCTGCAGCATGCAGAAATGTCATGAGGGTCACAGCAAAATTCATGATCTACCCTGAGAAAATTTGTTTAATCCCCTCACCCCCCACCCCAAATTATTATTTATGAGTTCTGTTACCCAACCCTTACTTTTTGCTACTTTGCATTGTTGGGGAATTGGGTAGTGGTGAATCCCTAACTACAGTCAGGGAGCTGGTTACCATGGTGTCCTGGAAAGTGTGGCTATCATTTAAATAAGTGATACTTGTGATATAATCACTTATATAATAAGTGATATAAGTGATACATACTGCATGCAGTCAGAAATGTGGCAAACATACTTTTGGCAAATAGTAATTGCATAGTTGTGAATATTATTAATGCATTTAAATCTACAGTCATCTAGACACTAACCCCCATTTGTAATAAAAGGAACTAAGTTTGCCCAGGAGCAATAACCCATAGCAACCAATAAGATGTTTGCTTTTAAACAGGTGACCAGTAAATGCTTTCTGCTAATTGCTTACTATGGTTTACTGTTCCAATGTATTTTTTCCACAAATGTCTGACATTTTATTAAAAGTGTGAACTGAAAAAGTTTGTAGAAGAAAAGTTGCAGAAAAGTCACGAACTGTGACTTTTTTTGAATTTTTGCACCAGAATTTCGAAGCAAAAGAAGGATCCTCCAGGGAAGGGACATCTGCCATTGACTTCTACACGATCTCTACAAGTTTTAGCTGATTCAGATTTTTAATTTTGTCACGCAGTAAATCTAAAAAAAGTTGCAACTTTTTTTCCTGCAACTTTTAGCCCTAAAATTGGCTCCCCTTAGTGTCTTATATTTTAGCCAGGTATTTTTATGCTTTTTTGGGGGGAAGGCTTTTTATACTGAAATGTTCCCTCTTTGAGTTCCTCCTAAATTAAGAATACATGATAAGACTGTACACTTTTCTGCATACGTACAAAAATACATATGCTAATTTACCATTTTGTTGGAACCTTTATCCTGATTCTCTGTATGAAACACTATTTATTGCATGCAACTCTCCGTTCATGTCTGCATACTGGGTTTATTGTTAAAAATAATACAATGACTAGAAAAGCCAACAGAACATTAATGGCGATGTGCAATATTACATTATTCCCTGTCTATTCTCTATTTCTTGTTCTTGTCATTCATTTCCTTGTGCTTGACTATGAAGTCTCAGGTTTTTTTGGCAGATATCGGCTACATGTTTCTGCACCCAAGCGTATTTCATTTCAAGGTAGGCTGAATTTACAGTAGCGTGGTGTAGACTCGGCAAGCGTTTTTCAGCCAAGAAATACCCTGTGTGGCATAGCTTGTTATTGGCTATGACATGGCATCAATTAACAATTAATGTTGCCAATAAAACAGAGAATGAAAGAGAAAGGTCTCCAAATGATGCAACGGTGTCAGGACAGCAGTGCCCAAGTTACATGGGCTGATAAAAAGCCATTCCTGGTAACTTAAAGAGCCGGAATTCAAAATGGTTTTAATTGGAATTTTGTCTCTACTAGTGCATTCCCCTCAATCCTCTCCGACAAAAGCGCATCCCCCTTCAACCCACTCTGAAAAAACAAAGCTCGGGAGAGCGTCAAGAAGCCCTGAGGTGGCACTGGCTTGATAGTGAAGTCATAATAATAAAAAGTGTGCATCAGAAGTGTTGATATGTGTTTGAGATCCATTTTGTTGCTGTAAAATCGTATAAGTAAAAAACACTGCTGTAATCTGTAAGAATAATAATTATTGGCTGTTTAATCCTAAATGAATAGATATTTTAAACGTTTACATTCATTCTGTTTGGATAAAGAATCATAAATAGAAATTGGATGCAGGACACCAACTTCATCTTATTTTCCATTTTCTTTTCTGCATTTTTTCTAGCAGGATTATTAAATCATTTCTTGATGTCAAATCGTGGCTTCATATATTTCAGTTATTACAAGAATGGGCCTCTAGTAATACTGGATAGTGTTAATGTAAATATTTCAACCAGTTAAATCAGATGTCTAGACTGACATGCAAATATCAGTTTTACTAGCTTATATATTGTTGTGCAGGTTTTATGGAACAACAGAGCCATCCAGTGGACAGGGAAACCCTGTGAAGTCACGGCTGCTTGAATTGTTTTACTTGCTGCATCTTGATTGGAAATGGAATACTAAGGGGCTGATTTACTAACCCACGAATCCGACCCGAATTGGAAAAGTTCCGACTTGAAAACGAACATTTTGCGACTTTTTCGTATGTTTTGCGATTTTTTCGGATTCTGTACGAATTTTTCGTTACCAATACGATTTTTGCGTAAAAACGCGAGTTTTTCGTATCCATTACGAAAGTTGCGTAAAAAGTTGCGCATTTTGCGTAGCGTTAAAACTTACGCGAAAAGTTACGCATTTTTCGTAGCGTTAAGTTTTAACGCTACGAAAAATGCGCAACTTTTCGCGTAAGTTTTAACGCTACGCAAAATGCGCAACTTTTTACGCAACTTTCGTAAAGGATAGGAAAACTCGCGTTTTTACGCAAAAATCGTATTGGATCCGAAAAATTCGTAAAGAATCCGAAAAAATCGCAAAACATACGAAAAAATCGCAAAGTACCGATCATTACGAAAAAAACGCAATCGGACTCCATTCGACCCGTTCGTGGGTAAGTAAATCAGCCCCTAAGAGTGTTTCCACACTCTGATCTACAATAAAAACATGCTAATAGCTACCACTAAGCTTTCAGTAATAATACATTTTGTGCATTCTACACACAAAACAATAATTTTTAACAGGCTAAGCTTCATTTTATGATTTTTCCAAAGATCAGCTAGGAAGGCAGACATGGATTACTCTGGTAAGAATAGAAGGGAACTTAACACTTTATAAATATTATATTTCCTTGGTATGGTTAGACTGGCTTATCACAAAACCTTGTTACTTTCATTGATGTTTTTTATTGCTATGGATACAAAATAGTAAGGAAAAGCATTATTCTTTGGTGCCTTGAATGATTATGTATTCTTTTTTCATTAAGACTGATCATAAACTATACGATTTTGGGTAAATTTAACTAAATTTAAACCTTGACGGAAAATATACTTGTGCTGCGGTGTCAATATTTACTTAGATGTTCCACCCCCCTTAGAAAATGTAACTGTTTTGAATGACAACAAATAGTTCAGGGTGAAAAATATGGGTGATATTTGTTAATGCACTAAGGTAAAACAGCATACGTTTGACTACTGCTTTCACCCATACAAGTTCACACAGATAGGCGCTGTGAGTAAAACAATAGATATCTTTATTAAACCTGACATTCGCTAGCAATTTAATCCCAGTTTTAAAGTAAAAAATCCACTTACAGGTTATTCCATTGTGCAAACCTGTCTAGATCCTTTCCCTAGAGAAACATTAAGCAGCAATTCTTTCCACTCATAAATCATATATTGTGCATCAAGACTTGTACAGTCAGTTGAAGCCAGGGTTAGCCACGTGATGAAACTACATAGCTTGCATTTCAGCTCTTCTGATTGCAGTGAAGAAAGCCTAGCCTTTGAGAACTGATCACTAGAAAGCTTGTCAAATCTTTAGGAAATTTAAGAAATGTAATATAATTCATAGCTTTTGGTATATGTCTACAAAAGTTCAAGGCTAAGCTACATTTTATACTTTAAGATCTAAATTACTAGAACAAAAATGTCTTTCCCAACTTTCTCTTCATTCTGTATTCCATGTGCCCTGAAGATTCAATTTTTTGTTTTTTAAACAGGACAGATGCAGTTGGGGAATATTATGGTGTATTTGATGCCATTTCAAGGTTTTCAAATAATGTGTGCTGATCAAAGGAAATCACTTTGTTACAGACCTTGTCCAGCTAGTTAAGTTAGAGCATGGGGTACACTGGACTCCCATTCCACAGTATGGGCCTTGTTAGTGTACTACACCTCCCCACTGCCAGAAAAAAACTGGAAATAAGGACACCAGAATCTCTTTGCAACAAAACTGAAAAACAACTTAATTTGTCAAGACTAATGAGCCACATGGATAGCTGTATACTCTCAAATGCAGATGTAGGACAAATACTGTAGATGTAGGTTCAAATGCAGAGCATGCTGAATAAGAAATGCACCCCTGTGGAGAGTTGTCTATGAAGTAACAAGTTTCATTAGGGTTTCTATCTTTAGTGGCCTGGATCCTATACAGCAGATCTGGATCAGGGAAAAGACTAAGGGCCCGATTCACTAAAGTCCGAAATAAGGAGTGCTATTTATAGCATGCGTTAAAAATCTTATCACTTCTTATTTTTCGCTCGATTCACTAAAAGGACACTTGTCATAATTAAGAAGCGATGTTCTTGGCGTTATTTATCTTGCGACGACATATTTTCAAGCAATATATTACGCAGCGCACAACATATTACGCAGCACGTTGCTTGAAAATATGTCGTCGCAAGATAAATAACGCCAAGAACATCGCTTCTTAATTATGACAAGTGTCCTTTTAGTGAATCGAGCGAAAAATAAGAAGTGATAAGATTTTTAACGCATGGTATAAATAGCACTCCTTATTTCGGACTTTAGTGAATCGGGCCCTAAGTTGCAATTAATTAATTGCTGAAGGCCAAGAAGGACAATCCACCTCCAACCAAACACTATATTAAAATGTGGCAAAAGTGGTTATAACCTATGGGCAAATAAAGTACAATATGTAAAAAGCAAAAATAAATACATGGGCATCTGCCCAGTAACAATAGAAATAAAGAAGGTATGGATTAAAGCTATAGGGAATGTTAACCCTATAGGTTCCTACATTGGGTCCACTTTATTCTTCCACAAGCAAAGAAGGGAAAATATAAGATAGGGAATGATGCAAAAGAATGTACAAATAAACACAATACAAGATTAAAAGTTTTAATGTACAAGGCAGACAGCTACTGTTGAGATACCATACCAGCAACATGGCTTCATGTAGGTTTTTACTCACTACCATGTGTTAATATTTGTATGAACTGAGGGGGTCATCAAATACATGTAAGAAATAAACTTACTTATTAGAGTGTGGGGTTTTCCTAGCCCTCCATATACGAAGCAAAATGATGTTATAGAAATATATTTGGAATTGTAAAGAGGACTATGTTAAATGTGTTCCCTCCCTATGGAGCCTTCCCAGTAACCAATTTATAATGCAATGCAAGTCTTCTTTGCCCAATATGTTATGTTAAGCAATTTAGATACAGTAGATGGTCCATACAGTCTGTTATACGCCTAGAGTGGGTGCATTTAATCTGAAACCAATAACAGAGCTAAAAGTAGGCAGTAAAGTCTAAAGCAACTTGGCTTTCTGAGCAATCTTAAATGCATTTCCCCACTTATACAAATGGCTTCTTTAGTTCAACTAACTTGCGTGTCAACATGAGAGATGGGGCGGGAGGTATACTTGCATAAAATGTTTGAGAAATTAATTTGTATTGCTTCATACAGTGGCTGGCAAAATTCAACAGCAAGGACTGCATTTTTTTTGTGAACAAAAAAGCTGTTGCCGACACCCAAGCAAGAATAGTGTTGCTGGAGTTTAGCTATAGAATGAATTTATCAAGTATAGTAGTGGGGGGGGGGGGGGTGTAAACTTCACAGCCATAACCCTACTTTCTGCTAATGTTTTGAAGGTTTCAAAAGCCCCTAAAATAGCTACTCAATAGCAGTCTGAAGTAGACTGAAAAGATCCAAGTTAGGGACATGCTGTGGGCAACACTGAAGGCAAGTATAATTACTGCTATAGGACTGCTGTACAGTAAGTACAGTAGTTATAGTCACATTCTATTTTAGTCTATAATTCTTTTTTGACATGTAAGGTGTATTTCATTGGGGGGTGCCAAAACATTAGGCATCCCTCAGAGAAATAGGTCAAGTTTTTTCTCCAGGCTAGTGCTTCTGTCCCAATGCCAAGTAGGTAACATTCACTACATTGGTTTCTGGAGCTTTTGAATCACATTCTCAAGTCTGGGTACAGAATGGCATGACATTTTTAACATTTCCATGTTTCCTACTTTGTGGCAATAGTTTGGGGGTGAATCTTTCCTGTTTCAGTATTATGCGCGATGCAAACAACTGAGATGAGAATTAGTGATAGAAGTAGGGTGCATGGTGCCCCCCTGCAAAAAAATGTTTGGAAGGGCCTGACGCTCACCTCTCCCTACTTGGACCCCTGTCTGCCCACTACCCTCCTAACTAGCTGGGAGTCTCCCACCCACTACCCGCTCCCTATTGGCTTCTGCTGCCTGCCACATCTTTCTCCCTGACTGCAGGTAGGAAAGCGGCTGTAGAGGAGGGGACTTTTTTACTGCTTAGAGGAAGCAGACCCCACAGTCCGGGCACCCCTGCTACCACAGGGTCTGGTTCCTCAATAGCCATTGATGAGAATTGGAGAAGTTAAATGGCTTTCACAGAGCCCTGAACACAAGTCATGGGATGATTCAGAATGCCAACTGTAAGCCAAGCCTGACTACCTAACATCTGTGCCAAACCCCACTTCTAATACTCTTGTGGGTGAATGGAAGCATATTCCACATAGGTAGCCATGTCTGGTAAAGCCTGTGGTCGTTTATCCTAGGCATCCTTAAAGCATACAGAGTTTTTAGATTTATGTCCCAGTATGAGCAGATTCAAATGTAATTTTTTAAGAAGCAACAAAAGAAATGAAAACATGAAAAAGTGCCCGGGTCATTACCAGGTCAGTGGCACCTTCGTGCAAAATATCAGTGTGCAGTAACCTATGATTGTGTTGTGCACTTGTGCCTTTGATCCTGCAATGTATATATATATATATATATATATATATATATATATATATCTGTCTTAACAAATTCCTACTGTACCCCCATGAGCCAGAATCTTCAAAGATAGGCAAATGCAGGAGCAACATTACATATACCACATGTATAACAGATACTCATATGGCAATGGTTGTGGATTTTGGGATCACTGACATCTAGACAAAGTATAAATGTCAAATCAAAGCTGGATTAAAATTATGATACACGTTATATATTTTAGCAACAATCACTGAGCTTTGTTTTACCAGCTTTGCATTATCTGTTATCACTGTAAATATACTGTAGGCATGATAAATGCAGGAATACATATTATACTAAAGGGTTCATACATTTTCTCCCACTGCTGAAGTGAATGCTAATACTAAACGATGCAAATTAATTTCATTTGTAGACTGTAGAAAACAAGAGTAAGCTGTGCTCAACCACTAAATTTTAAACCATTTGGCAGAAGTGCAATGAGAGGTCCTATGCACTCGCCCAGTATCAATATAGGGCATTAAGACATTCTGGGGGTCATTTATAAACACTGGGCAAATTTGCACCTGGGCAACCAATCATAATTCTGTTTTTTATTGTTAACCCTACAACTGGTTAAAAACATTTAATCACTGATTGGTTGCTATGGCTAACTGCCCAGGTGCAAATCTGTCCAGTGTTTATAAATGACCCCCACTGTGCATTAGGCTACCAAGCAATGCCCTTCCCTTTATCCAAAACAGGGATTGTTTGTCAATTTATTGCAATATATTTCAAGCTGGCCAACTACGTCACAATCATCCCCGGTCTGGCCACTCCTGTAATCACTTTTATCTGATTTATTACGAATTCTACTGCTTCAATATACATTTAACAAAGGGACTAAGTTTTACCTGAAGATTACCTGCTTTTAAGGTTAAACCCCCCAAATGGTTGCCCTTTTACTGGCTCCACTGGGATCACCTGACTGTAGCTGGGAAGGGTGGAAGCTACAACATTGGGCTGGCCACTGCTCCTGTATAAACTATATAAAACAAAATATATTCATTTAATGTAACAATACTGCTTCAAACATATTGAAGCAGTAGAATCCTCAAAGAATTAGATGAAAGTGAGTGTAGGACTGGCCAGACCGGGGATGACTTTGCATATTTGGCCAGTCTGAATATATTGCAATAAATGGAAAAACAATCCCTGGAAGGAATTTCTTGGTAGCTTGATGCACAAAATATCTTAACGTCCTAAATATATTGGGTAAGTGCAGAGGACCTCTTGTTTCTTTTGTAGACTGCATTCTCTTGCACAGTTATATAGATATAATTTGTGTGCATTGACACCATGCATAGATGCATTGCTGCAAAATATGCTCCTAACCATTTGCAGTGAATGCCAATGCACTTACAATATGCTTACGCATCCATCCCTGATAAATTATGAGCTAGCAAACCCTGGAATTATAGCCAGCTTGGAGTTTCTGTTGCAGTAGTTTCAGGGTGCCATTAGAGGGTTGTGTCAATAGTTGCTGTGCATAAGTTCCAAGAGAATTGGACCCTAACAATTCACTTGTGCATTCCTATGGGATTTTTGAGGCATATTTATCAAATGTTGCACTCTAACTTTCACCCATTGATAGATACACTTCTAAAAATCCCTTAGGAATGAATAGAAAGTGTTTACATACAAGACTCACCTAGTATGAATTTATAATTTAGTAATAATTTGGGAGAGAAATGTTTAATTAGCTTGCATATTACAATATATTACAATATATTTTCTTAATTGTCTTCAAGCTAGTTTTTTGTTTTTTTCTTTCAGAAGATGCTGCAAGGTTTTTAAAGAGCAAAATCAAGTTTACTCATATTTATTATCTGGACTTGTGCAAAGACAAGAATCATGAGATGCTTCTGAGAGACCCATCTGAGACTGATTTTTGAAATAGTTTAGTTCACGGTGGTTAGTAGATAAAAAGCATAAAAATGAAAAACTTACATTTTTAATATGGGACTGTTTGATGCTAACATGTGCTATTTTGGCATCACATGGTGCCACATCTGGAAGGCTGGATTGGTATGGGAAATATTAAGAATAGGGATAATTCGGTCCTGTGTATACATTTTAAAGTTTTTGTTCTTGACTAAACAAATCTGCATTGAATTTATGTAAAAGCATCTCTGCACACAGTTTCAGGTTTATGAAAAAAGGAGCAATTAATTAAAGAAATCTGTAAAATCTCATGCTAAAAATGTTGGTAGGGGCAACTTTATCAAAGCGTGACATTAAAGCTCCTTTAATTTAAATGACTTAAGGAATGAGTTTAAATTAAACCAAAATATATTTGAAGTAGTTTGCACTAATCAAGAAGGTAGGTAAATAGAAGTTAAGTAATTAACCAGTGGCAAAACTACCATACTGTAGAACCACCACCCATGGGGGACCCCCTGTCTTCCTATCCCCAAGCGTGCAGGGGGTGTTGGCAGCAAACATGTACCTGGGGTACAAGTTGCTTGGGGGCCTCTGAAATTAATGCTTGCAGCAAAGAACTCTCTATTAAAGGAGAATGCAAGTCAAAATTTAAAAATCATACTGCCCAATAGTCCTCCTATTGTTTAGTAAAAATGCCACACTTTTGGCTCACCTGAAAGGTATTCTCCCTTCCTTTCCCTCCTTGCTTCATTCTGCACATGTGTTTCATTCCCTCCCCCCCCCCCCCCCCCCCCCCCCCGTCCTCTGCCAGATCCGCTTCTGATTGGCTTTTGGGGATGTGTAGCTCAGAACAGGAGACAGGATCAAGTAACACACATGTGCATTGCTACTGAAAGCTGCTGCTGGCAGCCTACAGGAAGGGGAGAGTGATTTCAGTGATGTCACTGTAGTCTTCACACTGTAGGCTGCCAGCACCATATCTCAGAGAAGCAAGCAGGGATCTGGGAATTTAGATACGCAGTAAGTACTTAGAAAGAATGCCTTTAGACTTACTTTTAATTTATATTAACCTTTCCTTGTCCTTTAAGATGCAATAATCAACTATTTTTCTCCTATAAAAACTTTCACCACTAGCATTAAATTCATTTTATACAAACAAAACCACTATTATGACGGTTTAATGGTTTAATGTAATGCAAGGCTGACCTGAAGGCAGTCACCTTTGGCCCCTACATGCAAATTAAACTAAAACCTTTTTATCAAGGCTCAGAGCACTGAAATTTGGAGAATTTAAAAGCTGAATTGCTTCTCTGATATCTTGGATTTTTTGCCATTTTGAATACACTTATCTAAGAGCAATCAGCCATTTAGAAATGATATTTGGACATTAGGTGCAGACAAATTGGTATATCATTTATGTTTATATCTATACTGTAGGCTGAATAAAGGAAGATTGTAATATCCCGTAACAGTGCTGATCCAACAAGTCTAAATTATATCAGTTAGTTCACTAGCTATATAACTAGCTCATCCAAATACAGATATGACTTGATTCTCCTAAAGTTGGACATTTTTCTAGTTTGGGAGAAGACATAGCTGTCTGAGAAGATGCACTGGCAAAGTGTCAAAAAACGTTACAGCTTTTTTTTTTATTCATTGTAGAATCACATGGAAGATTTTTATGATCCATGTTAAGATTGGAAAGCTTGCTTCCCCCAAAATTGTAAACAATCGAATTGCTTAAAAACCAACAAAAGGATGTGACTGTAGAGTTAAAATATACAGTATTTGTATAGGACTTTAAGCTAGATCAAAGTAGCAGGATGCCAAATGCAGACGTGCACATGTCCTAATATGAACTACTTTCCAGAAAGGGCAGTTAATTTATGGAACAAGTGCGGGAGGGTACAGTAAAGATATCCACAAAGGTCTGGAAAAAAAGTTATCCTTGTCCCTAACAATGCCAAACCCCCAATGTGGGGCGAGGTCTGGTAGATCATTTATTTTTAGACAAAGTTCTGAACTTAATTGTGATTTTGTTATTTATTCTCCTTATCTTAACTGAATTAATGTTGCATTCCAAGGCGAAAGATTAATCCTTATGAAATGCAACCCTGTCATTTGGTAGCGATAGGATATTATGGAAATTCTCTTTGGAAATACTGTGTTATAAAACTCTTTGGAAACTCTGAGTGTACTCCTTCAATCTTATTTTGCTAGTAATAACACTGCAGAAGCTTTAAAATATAAATTTTTCCTAGATCTTTAAACAATTTTTGTTTAAACATGAATTACATTTGTGGTCTGGAGACATTTCTTCCCTTAAAAGGAAATGATTTGGAAGGTATACTTTAGTAACTTTTTAATGCCTTTAGCATACGCTCATTAATAACTACCTATAGCAACTTTTGGAGCAACATTTTTGGTATTTTTTGAACAGTATAGCATTGACACAAACAGATATTTAGGCACTCACTTATAAAGTAAATTGATGCAGAATTTAAACATGTTTTTCTTTTCATTCTTTTCTCCTTTAAAAATATGTTACAAAATTTACTTTTACAGTAAAAGGAAATTTCTGTGGAAGCCAGGGAAACTAGTAAAAGAACCCCTGCCAAAATCACCATCAGCTGTTGGGACACCACAGCAAAGTACACATGGCTTTTTAGTAGAAGAATGAAGGACTTGTTCACAGTTGTGTATACATACAGTAGGTGCTGTACGTTTGTGTCAATATATATCTATTTTTCGGGCTATATCTGTCTATAGCAAATCTATATATATATATTTTTTGACACATTAGATGCATCCCTTACCTAGCTAAAAAGAAGAAAAAACAAAAATAAAAAAACGTAGAACTTAGCAAAATATTTACAAAAAAAATACAAGTCATAATCCTTATTCAATCCATTAGGTGCCAATGAATTTAAATGATGGATCCACCCCACCTCCCTTTTTATGAGTGCTAGTTCCTGATTTCTCCCACATTTAAGTTAGGGGGGATGTAATCCAGTACCATAACCTTTAAATCAATCATCAGTATGTCCTACTTCCACATAATGCTTAGAAACAGGCAATTTAATATTTGCCCCTTCTGGGTAGACCTATATTGTAATATACATGTTTCTACCTGCAATGTGGTCTGACTCAAATAAATGATCACGTATGCCACAAATTTGTAAAACAGGTATAATAACCTCTAAGTTGATAACTACGTCCCATCTGGGGATGCCAGAAGGTAGTCCCATTATTCATGCAACAACATTGATTACATGACAAACAGGGATACTGTACATTATCTGTGAACTCAAGCCAATATAAGTTTGTGCAGACACTATAGGTCCCTGAGTATCGGAGTGTACTAAGTGACTACCCAGTCAGATTTCAAGACTTCTTTATTTCTGGGTATGCTGATCCAAGGAACGCCCAATGAAAGCACCACCCACCCCACCAAACTGTGGATCAGGATACTCAGAAATAAAGGAGTTTTGCAAACTCCCCCTTTGTTTTTACACCAAAGAGGGAAATCTTTAGGTACTCACTTGGATACTGAGTTTGATTTAAAGTATATGGTACTGGAGTGTGTCCCCAGAGATTGGGAACTAGCACTCAGAAAAAGGGTGGTGTGGTGGATCCATCAGTGGAGTGAATATGGGTTATGGCTTGTATGGTTTTTTTTTTTTTTTTTAAATATTCTGCTAGGTTCTACTGATTTTGATGTTTGTTTTTTAGCTAGGTAAGTGATGGAGAGAAGGAGTACTGAATACGCTATCAGAATTGTGTGCGCTTTGGGTCCCACTGGAGAAAAGCGCTTTACAAATGTTTGTTGTTGTTGTTGTTGTTGTTGTAGATACATTTCATTGACATCAAAAAAGTTTTTAAATGTTACTGCATAGAAACATAGAAAGAGGAGCAGTGTGCATGGCGTATGTCAAGAAATTTGCTAGTGCAAGCTAGAATGCTATATTTATTTTGCAGAAAGCTTAACAACATCTAAGTAAACAGTCCTAGAAGCTCCCTCTGTTTGTTTAAGATAGCAGCTACCATTTTAGCTTGATCTGGCTGCTTCCAGGCAGCAGTGTTCAGGCAGGGAACAGCTCTCAGCTTAGATTACAGCAGAGAGGGGAGAATAAGGTAGGAGAGAGAAGCTTGTGCCGTGCCCTGAAGGATTTTTCTGAGAGAAGGCAGTTTGACACAGAAGATCATGTATACAGAATAGAAGGAAAGCAATGTGGCGTTTCTTTTCACTGAGCATCAGTTCTGTAAGTGTTTATGGCTGTATTTACATAGACCTTCTGATAAAGCTTATTTAATTTTACCTTTCATTCCTCTTTAACCATGCTATTACATTCTAACTTTCCAATGACAACTTGATGAGGCCTACCTCATCTTACTCCCAAACAGTATCATATATTGTTCAGTTCTCCCCCCTCCCTGCAAAAAATAATTTAGAGTGGGCCTAGCATGTGTGTTAAAGCCCAAGCACCCTCCCTTCAGGCCTGCTTGCTAGTTCACTTGCAGCTCACTGCAAATAAGCAAGCAGACAAATTTAAACGTAAGTAAACTTAAGAAGTGGCTGGGAAGAGTTAACTACCATACAGCTATCCATACCCCCAGGCCCCCCACTATCATGGTGTATGCTGTAGTAGAGGTGGTTCCAGCACTGCTCTGGAACCAAAGGTATTACAATAAAGTTGGTTTTCCCTTTGCTCCTATAATAGCCAGATACAGCCAGGAATCCTGACACTTTTAGCCATATAGTAAATTTAGTAAGCCATTACATTTTCTTTAAAGGAATACAGACCCTTCCAGAAATGCGGTGTCCATGTCCATTGTGTAGCTGACTGTTTGCATATGAAAATTTCAGACAGCAGTGTAACTATATATATCTTCTCTATTTTTTCCCAAGCTCCCTATTTATGTGCAGATTTTTTTTTACCAAAACCATTATTCATGTCTTTTAAGAGCAAAATTATCCCTTTCTTTTTTTTAACAATTTAGCACTGTCTAAATATATAGCAATTCCATTGTTCCTAATTCCTTGTAAAAGCACATTTGCTTGACAACTGCTTGGAGTTTATGGTTTCAATTTGATTTTGCAAGATGGTCCTCTCTAGAATGATTTGAACAGCTTACTGGCATGCCAACCTTTAAAATGTTAGAACTCACAACACCTCTAACAAGTAGAAAAGTTATTTAGTTCATGTACTTCATGATGAAGCTCTGCTGGAGATAAGCCTATCCTTTATTTTCTGTACTGCACTGATAAATGACACTTTACAATAAACATACAAAATATTGGCAATTTAAGTTGCCATATTTTACAAGTTGCCGCTGGAAAACTAATAAAAAAATTATTTCCTACAGATATTTAGATATTACATAGTCAATCTGAGTTGAATGCCACATTCCATCAAGTTCAACCCCTCCAAATGATTCCCATGGTATATATACATGCGAATTTATACCTACACACACACATACATACATGTCCTCTCTTCCTCTCAGAGTCACCAGCTAGTAATCACATATACTGTATCTGTACTGCTATTTCCCACATTAAACTTTTCTCTTTTGCTGCTCCTCACATTTGGAATGCCATTCCAAAAATCCTCCATAAAAGGCACCTTTGAGGCAGTAACAACCACTTAATCATCCACCTATCTGTTAGGTGTCAGTTAGTTACCCATCCATTCAGATTGGAAGTTCAGGGGGGAAGGAACTTCCGTTCTCTTGTCCCCTTGCTAACACTTAGCAATTAAACGTATATTTTTATTTATTTATGGTTTCATCCCTGTATACTCTATCAATGTATTGTTCTACTGTATAGCAATGCCTGCACAATTAGCACTGTATAAATAAAAAAAAAAGCTAATGATAACTGTTGCTCTGGATATTATGCTTGTCAAAGTCATCCAAACCCCTCTTTAAAGGACATGTAAACCCCAAACACAAAAATGTAATCAGTGAACAGCCTCTTTGAAATCTTTCAATACCTGCCACACTGGTTGTCCAGAGGTTAATAGTAAGGCTGCAGTGTCCCTTTATCACTTAGTCTTCCTTCTTCTCCTGTAACCCACTCAGCCCCCTCCCTCAGGAATTTGCTTTGGCTGTTGGCTTGTGGGCATGCTCAGTTGTTCTAAGCTCAGATTACTAAACATGCCCCTCTAGCAGCCAGTGAAGAGATGGCATTGCTGGTTCCCATAGAAACTCAGCTCTAGCTGTCTGCTTCAGTTTTTTTCTCCAGATCTCAGTTTTACCATTACAGTGCTCAAACAAAGCAGAACTTTTATGACAGACAGTTGTGCCTGTGTGAGCCTGTGTTCTTGATGAAATGTATGCTGAATAAGGGTCTGTGTGTGTATGCTGTTTGCAGATTTAAATGTATCTGATTATGTATCAGAGGGAAAATGGCCACCGGGTGAAAGCTGCTATTTGCTTTAGGAAAATGTGATGGTGCTGGCAAGCAGAGGGTATATATGCAGTACAAATGAAGCCATTTGGGTGGGGGAGACGTGCCCAACTGATATACATTATAGGCAAATGTAGGCTTTACATGTCCTTTAGGGCATTTAGAGAATCCTTGGATAGAGTATTGCACAACCTCACTGTGAAGACCATTTGGGTTGCTTCAAGAGAAGGTTCTTACGTCTAACAGGGTGGTCTCTGTTTTTTTGCTTTGTGAAAATAGATCCCCCGTTATCTGTCTAGAATGACCTCTAATGTAACTTAAAGTGCACCAAAAAAATGCTTACAGGAGCATCGCAAATGGTATTTCACCAACATCTAAATAAATAGAGATAAATGCATTGGGGTTCCACAGATTCTTAACAACAAAATATGGAAGTGCAGTGAGTGTGGTAAATGGTACTTGCATTCTGTTGCTATTTAGTTATATTTATTAGCACTTTCCATTATTGCCAATAGGAAAAAGATGCACTTGAATCCAGGGATTTTTGACTAGTGCTACTTCTATTTTGGTTGCAACAAAAGGTAGAAGGTTAACTACTGGTTTAATAACCCCTAGCTACCAATTTGTGGTTGACATTTACTGGGCAGCAGTTAACAAAATACATTTGATTGGTTTGCTTTGCTTATTCTAGTGTGCCATAACCTTCACTATGCAGAGGGGTTGGTAATATACACCCTGTGCTGTTCTTTTGACATAGAATCAACCAATTTATGAACCGGTTATACCGTCACAACTTTTTTGTGCCATTGATTTTCAACATAAGCCACTCCTATTTAATACATACAGATCTTGAGCTGCTTTTTATTATCTTCTATTAGCATCAGAACCTGGGCAAATCCTAGAATTTTATAATCCTAGAAGAATGATTTTTTTTATTAGTGAATGCTCATTCATTGGTGGCTTTTTCCAAAAGAACCTTTACAGGCCAATTTATTATTCCTCTGCCAGGAAGATTTTCACAAAAGCTTTAACCAATTTATCAATTTTATATGTGTGGCAATTCTTCTGAATGTATTAATTTGCTCAAATTAGTCTAACACTATTCAATTCTTTTTGGAGCGCCGCTCAGTAGCAGCGCTGTGCAACATCTCCCATCCGAATCCTGCGATACATACCACATGTGGGAAGAAAGGATTCAGACAAATATTTTTGAATCAAAACAAACAAATCATTCAAGCATGGAAAATAAGTTGTAGAATGTGAAACACTCTGTTTATTGGTTGATAGGCAGAATTATAAGACTACCAGACAGCCAAAGACATCATTAGGATTGGCAATAGAGGAATAATAGTCCTACATCAGTATGTAAAAATGAGTTGCTTACAGTTTGTTGTAATAAAACACTTATGTTTTCATTTAATAAGGACTATATTGCATATAGCAGGGTTGCTTTAAGGTACCATTGGGCCCTGGGCAAAATTTCACTGGTGGGACCCAATGAAATATTGATAAAATATTCTGTTCTTACGGAAGTAAACATGATCCCCGGGTGTTCTTCGCTGGATCAACAGCCATGGGAACAGAAACATGACAAAACAGCTGATTAAAATGAGGGGTCTGCCATCTCTGCAGGATGTTCTGCCAAAAGGTATCCCAGATAAAAGATATGCTAGTGGGCCTCCTATCCTGGCAAATGCCCCTTTCTCCCAATTATTAAAACAACCCTGTTAGCTAAGTGCAACAACATACTGTAACTGCCTTCAGAGCCACATGCATAAAATACTTGGCCCTTATTGGTCACATAAGCACAAGTAAGCCCTGTACTATGATACTATGGTAGAACTTCCCAGCACCTATCATATTTTGGTTTTTTTTTGTTTGCTCTTGCTGCAGAAAATCTTGTCTCCTCCATAACTGCACACTTTCCAGCTTGGTCACTTATGCTACTATTATGTGCATTATATTATAGGGCCTTAGCAATGTTTGCTTTTCACCATTCTTTTCTCTTGTCTGCTGACATAACATATAAATACGATTCAACAAAACTGTCTTAAAACTTGTTTACTTTTCTTTAAGGTAAAATAATAAAAAAAAGACGCACAGAACTAAAATCATTAAGTGAAAATGACTGCCATCTACATATAAACTATGTGGGAGTTTGTCTCTAGCCCGCATTTTCTCACCCATTTATTACAGCAGTAGACCTTTTTAACGATCCAGGACACTGCTAATTACATTGTAGAGGTATTGCCACTTTAAACACTGACAGACAAAGAACAGTCTGTCTGTGTCTTGTTACTTTGGCTTTGAACACATTCATCTGTTCCATACTAGTGTTTATTACATATGCATATTTAGAACAGATGGGAATATCATCTTCTAGACAGGAACATGCCTGAGCCCAGAAAATATAGTTCAGTTCTGTTACATTCCTACTTCTGAAATGTAGCAATAGTGGGAAGTAGGGCACCCATTTTTACCAGATTTTATGATAGTGATAATGATTAAGAATGTACCATTCTGGAAACAACTGGCTCGCACATAAGAGCAGGCAGAAAAGGAAATTCAGATTGGGTAGAAGCCCACAAAACTTCAACAAGCACAGCCAATGTTCACAGGACTTTTAAAGCAGAAAAGATTTTTCAGAACTCTGAACTGTTAAAACCTGTTTCTTGGAAATGACTTATGTTATCATCCATTTTCCATCTGATTCCTTCTCTAAAATATTTTCCCTAGAAGCATTCGTTTTTCGTTATCGATCATTTTCAGTCATTATTTACAGTATATGGGGAGTTATTAAAAGGGTGCTTCACCTTTAAAGGGGATCTAAAGGCAAATATGATCATCTTTTTTTTGTGTTTAGTATGGATCCATTTTCCAATATAAGCTTATTAAAACTTCAGTACCGTTTGCAAGAAGGAAGCTCTCAACAATTAGTGATTCACCCTGGGTGCTCAGCACTAAAGTTAAACACCTTCCAGCCGTCTCTATATCCTTTTCTTCCCAGAGACCTATAAAAAGGGCACAGGTACGTCTGTTTACTATGTGTAAGCAGCAGAGGGAGCTTTGGTTTGGGTGTACATAGTAAACAAACATGCCTACGCCTAATTCTTATTGGTGGACAGGAACAGTGGGACAATGAGACCACAGGTGGATGTTTTAGCAGATTTATCAAAATGGAAGTTAAGAACTCAATACATAAAAACTCACCAACGTTTTAGATGCATATTTATCAATGGGTGAAATTTAGTGCTCACCACTTGATGGATATGCTTCTAAAAATTTCATAGGAATGAATCAAGCATGGGTGAGTTTTTATGTATTAAGCTCAAACCTCACATTTTGATAAATGTCCCTCAAAGTTTAGTTAGGATGTGCACAGAGTGAAGTTTTTACCTAACACTAAGGGGGGGGGGGGGATAATTTTTGTTTGAAACCACTAAAAACTAATTTCTATGAATGACAAGTATTTATTAAAAGATCTGAACTGAAAAAGCACAAACAAAAAAAAATGTCGTGAAAAAGCTGAAGTAGCGCAGCTGTGTACCTGGCCGGCATATTCCCTGCAAGTGAACAGTCTTCGGGTCTCACTGCGGACATGGACCCTGCTTGTGCAAGCGCAGTTGTTAGTAGCAGCAAATCTGCTTAAACTGCGCATGGGCAAGCAGGGTCCATGTAAGGGAGAGGTGAGGGGGGTCAAGGCAGTGCTAGTTAAGGGGGCTTTTATAGCCCGGGGGGTATAGTTCTCCTTTAAGAATCTCTAACACCTGTGGAAATTAAACAGATGCTTGCAAGTGACCTATATATTGTGGTTTTAGTGTTTCTCTATTCTTGACGGCTTGGTAATTTGTTTAAACTTATTTTTAGAGGTACTGTACTTGGGATCTGCCTGGCAGTTGTCAAAGAAATTGCACAAGTAAGTGTACTGTCCATGTCAGTGTGCTTATATTAGATCACTAAATGGGGAAAAAATGTGGGGCTTCATATACTACATACATTTCAACATAACACTGTACAATGCATTTGTTATATAGGGGAAAGTTGTCATGTATGTATAATGTAAGGCTGCTAGTTATCATTGCCCTAATTCTATAAAGTCAATGTGCTGCATTGCTAATCATTTTAAATGTGTGATCAAAATGAACTCATTTCTATCAAACTAGAAAGCATGGCCCTCTTAAGAGGCTGGCAAACGTATCCATAGCAAACATGGGGGTGGGAATTCTCAAAAGTGGAATAAACTAAAAATTGCAGTAAGAAGTTTATAAAAGCATTACTCCATTGTGTTAATATGGTGTTCTTTTCTTGTTTTCTTTTTCTTTGATGTTAATTGACATCCAGATGCCTCTGTAATGAATCTTTAATAAACTGTCAGATGAAATCATGACAACATGAAAATGGTGTGAGTTTTTTTGGGTGTTTTTTTGAGTTTCCAACTTTCTGTGCTTCATAGATTTCAGTATAGTCCCATCTGGTGTGTTGTTCCTACTTAATAGGGAATGATACTTGGTAGTGACACTGGTAAGATTGATGTCTGCATTTTAGATGAGTTTAAATTAACTGACCAAGACGTGTGTGCCCTATAGCACATTCCTGAAAGGGCACCAGTCGCCCTAAGAAATAATTCAAAATTATTTTCTGTTGTGTTTGTCAAGCAAAATAAACTTCACTTACACAGTATACATAATATAAACCTTGTTTCCTTCATTCTTGAAATTACACAACAACAGCAAGCAGACGGGGAGCCATTTTGTGAACATTGTTATTAAGGTAAGCTTTGTATCACCCCAAAATCTTGTGTATGCACCAGAATCAGGGACCTGATGCACATGCCTATGCACTGGTTACACAATTAGATGGTTAGGAGGGAGGGGGAAAGTGTCTGCCCAACCTCTATGCCTAAGGCATAAAGGCAGGGCAGGGAATATATGACTGACAGCTGGGATTTTTAAATGCCTATAGGTATGGATATGTTAATAAAACAACAAAAGTGGGTTCCATGTTTAATTTGAGAAAGATTTTCTTAATAAAGCTTTTTATGTGTGGGTGACAGGCTCCCTTTAAGAGGTATTTTTCTCTGCCAAGCGGAAAACATCAGCAGACAATAGGCAGATACGGGCATCTCTTCTACTGTTCCTAAAATTGATAGCAGTTTCTTTATATACTTCTTCATGGAAATGCGACCAGAAGACTGCTATCATCCATGGACTACCTTGTACTTAAAAAAGAAAAACTGATATTAGATGCAGTGATAACCAATAAAAATCTTTGTTAATATACTAAGGGATCTTACATAAAACAACGCTTGAACAATCTACTCAAACTATGCAGTTTTAAGGGGTTATCTTCATTTAATTCTTCCTGAAGAAGACAGAAAATATAGTGATATTGTATATTTACTGGGTAAAGAAAACAGGTTTGATTTAACCAACCAATCATTGCCCATAATAAGTAGGAAAGGCCAATTAGCATACTACAACTCTGGCTCTATTGTTGTTATGAAAGTACTGACCAGAATAAAATTAGATTCTTATGACATGATCTACAAGCTTATTTGTGTTTTTTTTGTTTTGCTTTTATAAAAAATAGCAATATGCAAACCATATTTATTCTGCAAAACAAATTAGAAGTCCTGAACCTTTTTTTTTATAAAATTTAATAAAATAAGAATGTGCATTTTGCATATTGTCACTGAGAGAAAACATATTGTTTGTGTTATTTTAATGTCAGCTCACAGTCATCTGGACTAAATCCTCCTTAAAGAGATGAGTCACAGTCTAGGGGATAAAATGTTCCTTAAGACATATACTCAGTTGTATGAAACATGTTAGGAAAAGTTATGAGACCTGAAATGTGTATTGCAGCTACACAGACTATCCCCCAAATGTAATAAAAGACACTAAGGGGGGCATTTATTAATGTTTTTTAATTTTTTTCACAATAAGTATTTTTGCTGCGAAATACGATTTTGTAGCAGAAAAGAAAATGCGTTTTTTCACGATTTACTATGTAACAAAACCGGGACAAATCCAAAAGCAAAAATACGCCATCTAAAACCGTCAAGATAATGTAGACATCCCATTGCAGTATTTTAGAGTATAATCCCATAAATGCTCAAATTTATCTCACCAGAGTAGACGTGGAGCTTAGGTGCACATGCCCCAGACCTATAGCAAGAGGAGGATCATACCACAAACAAAACAGCAGGCACCCATGAATCCCATGGACAGGCTTGTATAAATGAAAGGCAAACTCTATTGTCAACCAACCAAAAAAAAGCCTTACGAGTTTTGTGCATAAAGCATAATCATAAAAGGTTGTGCTACTTCCACTTTTCTGTAGTAAAGCAGAGTTATATTGTGATTATTTTGGTGCAAGTCTGCTGCACCTATTGAGGCAAACTGCTGTGGCGACTCTGGAATTTCTGCCAGAATCAGGATGGGGGACATCCCCAGGGTTCTATTGGATGTGGACTATATTGTACAGTGGATAAGGCTCAGTGGATAAAGCTCCAGGGTTCCCCAGTGTCAGTAGGCACACGCTTGTGCATTCTTTAGTAGAAGAGGCAAGACAGAAGAAATGACACCCCCTATCTTGCCTGTTATAATTGCACAAGGCATGAGTATCATTTTGTACCCCTTGACTTTTATGTACAAGATACATGAATCTTATTGCCCCGACCATAGCTCTAACCCTAAAATTATATGGGGGGCCTCAAACTACTATCTCAAAAGCAGTTGGGATATGGTTGATAAGATGGTGACAGTAGTCAAACTGTGCAAGCCTGCTCTTTTCTGTTGAGTCTAACAAGGATGATAAAGGACTGTTTGCACATTAAATAGTCATTGTGATTATTTCCCCTGTAAAACAATTACAAGTAGTTTGAAGGGTTAACCTGGGTGACAAGAGATATATATGCGGAGAAGGGTGGTAGAACTAAAACTTTCACTTTTGTTTAAATATATGAAACTGTTAATGTGCAGAATTTGCAAAACTGATCCCCACAGCCCAGACATGAAGGTAGTCAAGAGGTAGACATAAGGAATGTGCTCCTGAATAAAA
Source organism: Xenopus tropicalis (assembly GCF_000004195.4). Lineage (NCBI taxonomy): Eukaryota > Metazoa > Chordata > Amphibia > Anura > Pipidae > Xenopus > Xenopus tropicalis. The sequence continues at coordinate 91,227,850 of NC_030681.2, forward strand.
GTCTAGCTGTTTCATGCACGATTACATTCCTTAAGTGACATTTTTATCTGTTCATTCTTGCAACAGACCACATCTCAGAGCTACTGGGAGAGATTTGGATTTCAACTCCCAATAAGAAGCTTAATTCTTGATTATCTAAATAAAGAGCACAGGTTTCCACTTTATTTTTCCCTCTGGTTTCATAATGATTCTGGCTTGAATTTTGTTGAAAATGGCATGTGTGTGTGGTGTCTCTCTGATGCAATGCCTTTCGGAATTCCTCAGTATTTCCCAAAACACTACTTTTTTAATTCCATCTAATCATTGCCATTACAAAACTGTCACGTTGCGCCTTTTAATACACAAAACATTGATTTTCTTATAAACGGGTTCATTTAATCTGGTTTCATGACTGCTGTCTGGATCACAGTGCATCTATGAGACAGATCCCATATGCAAACAGAGAGCACATAAATAAAAACAAATGTGTCTGGAATGACTAGTTACAGTTTACAGCACATGCACAGATGGTGACGTCTTAACAAATGTGGATGAGCATATTTTTTCTACATTTTGTCCTTTTACAAATCTCAGATGAATGTTCATGTGCTGTTTTTTTATTATGGTTTTGGAAAAATGAAATAAAATGCATAGTGGAGACTGACCTGACCTCATATGGTCTGTGGAATGTCGCCTTATCTAATAAATATGCTATGTTTTCTGACCTGGTATCTGGGAAAGCAAGGTGCACTGTATTCTTTAGTGTTACAATAGGAAGTAAAGTGAATAAGGAACCTACCTGCAAGGATTGCATTTGCCTGAGGAGGTAGGAGATCTTAGTAAACCCCCATTATGCTGTTCCTTTCTTAGAATGGTTAGGTGAAAAGTAGTCATGTAACTCACCCAACACTGTGTAAAACAGGGGAGACTGCAGACCCTTCTTGGATGTAAGTTCACTAATGTGAAAGTGAGACTACTGTAGATCAACTGTTGAGTTGCTATAGGAACACAAGTTAAAGGAGACTGGGTAGCTGCATCCCAAAGCTCCAACATGTAGAATTAGTAGAATGGTTGTTTACCCCTCTGAAGTGATTCAGAATTGTCTCAGAAAGTTTGCGCACTACCTAATGTAAATACTATTAAATAAATTATATTAATAATGAATGTAAAGCCATTGTATTGCATTAAAATATATGTTCTCTTTTAGCTGATTAATGCAGTAAATTGTTTCTGCTTGTTAGACAAGACCTGATTTTCAATACTTTTATAAACCTGAGAAAAACAAAGCACCATGTGGTGACACATTACGCTGTAATCAATACTATTACTGTAAGTGCCTGAATGTAAGCCATGCTCTAATGTACGCTGAATATCTAGCCCTTTAACATAGCTTCATATAATTTTCATTAAAAACAAAAAAATATTTGCATTTATTTCATGTTAGAAGGTAGGCTTACAGTCCAAACTATTACACTTATGGGATCCGGAAACCTGCTATCCAGAAAGCTCCAAATAACAGGAAGGAAATTAAGCAATTAATTGTAAATTTTAAAAATGACTCTCTGTGACAATTAAACAGTATCTTGTACTTGATGTACTAATCTGCATGAATCCATACTGGTGCCAAAACTTTACTGGGTTTATTTGGTTAGTAAACAAGGTATGTGGATCCCTTATCTGAAAAATCCCAGTACTCACGCATTCTGGGTAATATATCTTATACATGTAATTGCATTTATTTTGAAATTTTGCTAGCAATGCACTAGTAATGATAGTAATAATGATAATGATAATAATAGTAATAATGCTAATGTTCAAAGTGGAACCTGACGACCTTCATTTCAATCCTTTTAATCAAAAATGATGCAAGGGTTAAACAAAGGCCATACACAATTGAAAACTATAAATAAAAGTTTGCATTGGTGGCTTTAAGTTTTAAGCAAGCTGTACCTCTAGATATATTATTATTATTACCCTTTATTTGTATAGTGCCAATGCATTTGTTTATCAGTACTAACTGCAGTGGAACTTACAATCTAAGGACCCTATCTCAATCAAACAACACATTAGGATCAATTTCATCAGGAGTCTGTAAGCTTGCTGCATGTTTCTGGAGACTGGGGGATATAGATGTGACAACACTACTGCACAAAAATGATGATGAGGGTGGAGTTTGACATGCTTGGGGCCATCTATGGGTGTGACCTGCTAATTGTTCAATTGCACGTACTTCATCAAAACATGCTGCACGGGGGGCTTTTGCTGCAAGTTGTCAGGACCACTGTGCCATTGTGTTGCCCCAAATCCTAGTTTGGCTTTTACTCATGTTTTAGAAAAAAGGCTGTTCCTCTTTATCCTAGGGACAGGAGCGCCAAACTACAATATTTCTTTTTATGCAAACACTGTACTTTCAGGTTTAATCAGGTCATTAAGCTTAATAAATTCACTTTACAGACCACTGAGGGATTGTTTTGATCACAGGTAATATAACACTAGTAATGCAATTTAGTGTGAAGCCGTATCTTTGGAGAGAACAAGAATCCAAGAACATAAACGGTTTATGAGAAATAAGCAGTTTTAATCTTCCTAAACATTTTATAGAAGACACTGAGTGATGAAATGCAGCCCTGTATGGTCCACTGCCGTTTGAGATGTACTAGTATGTATATGCTAGTAAAATCAAGAATGTGGCACATAATTTATAAATGTAGTAGCACTACATAGCAAACCATGCTTAAAAAGAAATGCTTTATTTGTGAAGCAAAGTGCACTTTTGGAATGCAAGCCACCATGTATTTTGCCCACAATGCAGACTTATCTCCAGAATTCCAATGTAATGGAGTAGAGTCTGAAACAACGTCTGTGAGATGCACCCAAATGGGCATAAATTGGCAGGGAAGCATGCCAAGAGACCAAAGGAGTGCATGCTTGGCAGCATGGAAAACAGCACCCCTAATTATGTGCATTTACTTACAAGATGCAGGGGCTGCTGCCTCAAACACTGCTCATCTTTTTTACTTTGGAGTGGGTTTAGGAGTGGGCACAATGTCATTGTAAAACAGAATTTCTGTTCAAAATGGAAATTATGCTCTTAAAATTACCATTGTCTCATGGTAGGAACAAGCTGAGCTACCTTTGGTACAAAGTACACGGTGCACAGGCAGAATGGATTCCTGCAGGGGAACTGCATTGAGAAGTTTAGATTCAGGCTTTACTTAGAGCGTTCTGTACAGTACACCCTGGACTTTGTGCCATTTATGAACACATTGACACATTACAGTGTATGCTATGCATGAGTTTGCATGGGTTTTGCACCTAGTACTTAACACTTATGTTAGTAAATGAGCTCTTTGTTCTGCATGGTCAAGGCGTATACAGAAACTTGAATTCACCTTCAAGGCAAAGGGAAAAAAGATTTATCCTTTAACAATGTGATAGGGTTTTACTGAGAGAACAATAAAATGATGAAACTCTCTGCCAGGGAAGATTTCGCTGGCAAGCATATTAAATACTTTAAGAAGATTTGGATATAATTTTTGGATAAGCATGATATTTAGGATTAAAGGACTTTAGATGCAGGTGGGATACTGATCCTATGAGGAATCCAAATGCTGTTTGGAGCAAGTACTTATCCCCTGAATGACAAATCAATGAAGATTTAGTTGCTAATTTATATAGTCATTATGTACATATACACAGTTTGATAGTACTTGAGGTACAAAATAGATACATGAACATCGAGTTTAAACTTTGACCTGAAAAAACATGACTACATTCTTATTTATTCAGAGGAAGGTAAAATAATTCCAGTTCCTGTCTACCCAAGAGAAAAATCCTGAAAAAAATTACTAGCCCAACAGTGCCTAGATCAACTGTACTGAGTATTTATATCAATAATGTTGTATTTTCTCCCTTGCTGAAAGGCATTTAACTCTTAATTAAACCATTTATTGTTTATGCCAGCACAACCATTCTAGCATGCCAGTCTCCTTACCTTAGAAGAGAATGAAAAGCTTAACATATAGCATGGGGTATCACTTTGCAAGAAACATTGGCCAGGCATGGATTTGCAGCGAATTTCCGCATTTCGCATTGGCGAATTGTTTTGCGAAACTTCCGTAAAAATTTGCCGTGTAAAAATTGGTTGCGCAGAATTTTTTTTTGTTGTGCGTCAGATTGGGTGCGGTCGCGAGTCAAATTGGGCACAGCAAAAAGGGGCGTGGGCGACAAGAAAATAGACGCGGGCGACAAAAAAGACGTGGGCCACAAAAAAATTGCACTCGAATGCGTTTCGCACATTTTCTTGCCGTTTCACGAATTTTATGGCGCAGCAAATTTTATGGCGCTCATCACTACCGGGTAGTATTCTTTTAAAGGGGGTGATGTAAAAAGACTGCGTGCTTTTTATAAAGATCATGGAACTCCAAGGTAACATCTATGATTCTCATTTTTTAAAGGTGGGTATTTATTGTAATACACAAGTATCTAATCAAGTGACATAAATTACATCACTAAGCACCAATTAAAACATGTAACAAACAGGTGACATCACTAAATGATGTTTATATAGTGAATAAATTACCACCTATTGTAAAATATAAGGATACAGAAAGACACAGAGCAGAAGAAGTCAGTGCAGTGTTTCTGTGAGTGCTTATGGCTGTATTTACATGGACCTTTCTGATAAAGCTTACTTAGTTTTTACCTTTCTTTCTCCTTTAAGATTTTAACCTAACCCCCCAACAGCTGTTAAAACATAGAGGTATTAACAAACATAGGCATGTCGTTATATTTTTATTATGTTGTTTTCCCCAGTAGTAATTATTCACATCCTTGCAGTCATTTCAATTGGCCTGATTTATGAATAGGTTTAAAGGTACCACTTTCTTTCAATCAAATCACAAATCAGAACAGAGAACATTACCTAATTGTTCATTATAATTTAAGTTTGTTCTCTGTTTAGAAGTGCTGAATGTCATTGCATTTCATAGAACATGTTGCTGTGTAATTGTCAGCAGTTTGGCAGTTGAGACCAAGAACACTGGAAAGATCCAAGGGTCGGTTACAAAAAATCAGATGTTAAACTCCACATGTGACCTAAGCAGGAAGAGAACTGCAATAAAATAATTTTAAATGTCTAAATCCTCACATGGAACTGCAATGGCAAACACAGTAAAGCAGTTGCAAGTTTATCTATATTATTATCACTGATCAATATACTTTTCCAAAAGTATCATGATCACAGACTGATTCTTCCTTGTATTCTAGAATAAATGATTTACCTGGAACATTTTATAAACGATTGAATCATTTTAACATTTGCCTCTGAGTATAACCTTCTGTACATCTCTGTTTAAAACCAAGCATCTGAGCGTAATATAGAAGCATATACCATTTTCTGCCTGGAACCATGTTACCTCCTGTCTGTATTTAATTTCACTGTTATCCATCACTTCTGCATACATGTCATGTGTGTCTCACGAGTGTCATGACCTTTAAGTATTGGTTTCATTTGATTTAACTTATCCTCTCATTTCCAAGTTGTCTATTAAACCAAGTTGAGCATATGCATGCATTGTATTATTTGTATGCCTTGTAACTTTTCTCTTAGTAATGGAAATCACTATGCAGACATCTCTGTTTTTAATAAAATATAGAAATTGGTTGTCAGACTGTAGGGCACATGTACGTCCGCAATTGCAGTGAGCTAAGTGCAGTTATAAGTGCAATGACCATGTTTTTTTCCCCAGAATTCTGTAGTCATTTCTGTCACAAAGGGGTGATACTCTTGACTCAATTGTGTAGTTCCTACCGTGTCTGATTCCCAACTGTGCAACTATGCTTTAACACAACTATAAGGGGCAGATTAATCAAAGTACAATTTTTGTACATTTAAAAAACACAATTTAAAAAAATCGTATCAAATACGATTTTTTTGTATTGTGCTTTTTAAAGTAGGAAAAATTTGTATTTGAAAATACAAAAAAATCGTATCTGAATGTATAATGGCCGAACAGTATGTTTTTTTTCGTATCTGAACGATCGTAAAATCCAGGAAAACCTTGACTTTGATCCTTCTGTACATGATTTTGGAAGCCTCCCATAGGACTCAATGGCACTCTGCAGCTCCAACCTGGCCCAAGGAAAGTCACGATACCAAAGCTTGAATGAATCCAAAACTTTCGCACTTGGTGCGACAATACGATTTTGTCACGCTTTTTGTCGCAAAGTACAAAAAAGTTGCATGAATGCACAAAAAAGTTGCAGAAAACACACAAAAGTTGTAACCTTTAAAAAAATAAAAAAAAATTGTATTCGGACCAGAACTATGTCCATTAATTGGCTGATGTGGCCTAGCATGTATGTGTGTCCTGGTTTGTTTGTATGTGTGCACCGTGATTCATATGATGCCAGGAGGCAGCCCTTAAGTCTTAAAATTTTCTATTTAGGAGTACCCAAACCTCTAAAAAGTATATTTATATAAAATGGTGTATTTAGATAAAGCAGGGTTTTACATATGAGCTGATTTAGAGAGACCTTCATTGTTTGGGGGTATAGTTTCCCTTTAAAATAAATAAAGGAATGGCAAGAAGGGGTGCATTGCATAATGCTTTTGCTAATTAGTATAAGGTTTATGGTATTACTACTTGTTGCATTGCACTAACCCAGAGAGCAATATGATTGTAGTAGCCATCTTTTAAAAGAAATAACTAGTGATGAGCACATTTTTTGGCCAGGCATGGATTTGCAACAATTTCAACAGATTCAACGCGCATCAAAAAAAGTTGCGGTCATGTCAAAATTGGCGCGGTCAGGTAAAAAAAAAGGCACGGACAACAAAAACAAAGACACGGACAATAAAAAAAGACGTGGGTGACAAAAAAGTTGCGGATTTTTTTCCATTTCACAAATTTTTGCTTATCACTAGAAATAAACTAAAGCGAGTATGCAATTGCCAATGCTAGGCTTACAGCACTGTACAGGGTCACAATACTTCCCCAGCTGGCAAGGTCAGTGAATCGTCATACTTGACCAAGATTGTTTCCAGGAAGGACCTTTTTTGGCCATTGTACTGTATATGAATGATTCATGAGTAAACTGGAGTTTCTCAAAGATGCATGCTTTGCCATCTGTACTTCCTTGAATGAGTACACACCTTTTGATTGTTCTCCACTTTCTGCTGTTCCATTCACATTAAACTGGGAAAAAAACTTTTTCCAAATGCAAATGGATGTTTAGATGATGTCATACTGAATAGTAGAGACTGGAGGAGTTTCAGAAATGGGAGCAGCACTGGTTTCCCTAAGAGAAATTGGTTTGATTATTAAATCCTAAATGAATGCGACTGGAAAAGCTGAAACCGAGATTTGGGATGCATTCCAGGGTTGAATGGCTAAAGCCTCCTGTATGATACATGGAAACTTTAATGAAATGTCCAGTACCAAAACAAAGCATTCTTAGGATATTATTGTAAGTTTATCCCAGAATTTCAACTCTGGTAATGCTTTGAAAAGATACTGGAAGTATGTTCCAAAAAAGACAGTCTGTCTTTCACAATGCTCACTTCACAAAGGAATACAATTTACAGACAGATACTATTATTCAAGTTTTTGGGAAACTCGACTTGAAAAAATTATTCATTTTCATATCTTCCTGTAATAGAAAATGCAATTAGTAACCCAGATAGAATCAGCAGTTCTAATTTACATGTGCAAATGCATTCAGAAAATGTCTGTGGTTTTGGGCAACAATCACTCCTGTATGCTATAACTATTGGAATTCCCATTCATAATAAATAATTGGATAGCAAAAGTGTGAGACAAGTAAGTGACACTACAAAAGGGGTTTCATTGAAGAGTAAATGATACCCGATGGGAACCAGGCTATAAGTCTGTGGCATCCACATCTATGTTCCAATAGTAAATCCCAGCATGTCCACCATTGCATTTTAATGTATGCAGTTGGCTTTTGATGTCTGTCGCCCAGAATGGTATGGTGACTTCTGTGGTAGATGTTGTGGATCTATGCCTTTTCTTTAGATGTTACCTCCAATCCTCCTCTTGTCATGGATTACATATAGCACAAGTCCCGTCGGGCTAAGAGAGCTGGCCAATATTATTTGATCTCATACATGGAGGTGAGTGAATTAGAACCAGAGATATACGGTACTGTATGTTACTATTAAGAAGTTAATGTTAATGTTGCTCTGAGCTTCCTTGTGTGTCAGGGTGTTGTGCCTTGTGTTGGTTTGTTTGTGGTATATGTTTATATGGAGTGCATGTGTTAGCACTGTGTGAGGTGTATGCAGATTATGATAGGAGTATTGTGCCTATGTGCAAAGAGTTTAAGAGCTCAGAAATCCTTATCTGTCTTAGTAATAAGGCAATAAAATAAAACTTAAGAGGCCAGTTGTTTAGTATTTTGGCAACTATGGCTAAGTGAAGCTATTTTAATGACTTTCACTGAGTGTAAATGTTGGGAAGTATTTGGCAAGAAGAACTGGGTTAAGGACTACTCAGTCTGTCTTTTGGCAGTTGTTTGTTCCTTTTGTATTTTTTTCAGAATATTCTAAAATCCCAAAAAATTATGTGAGAGTTGTGTACTTCATAGAAATATATCCAATGATAAATGCCAGACGCTTGCCTATTCCCAGTAATACATCAGCACTATAACCGCAGGTTGATTTTTGATGTGTGAACATTTTTGTAAATAACAAAGGTTTTTGTTTTCCTGTGATGAAAACTTCCATCCTTGCCAACATTTTTCATTTCTCACTTAATATTTGCATTCACTTGTATGTGAACTAACTATAATTCAGAACATGATCATCTTTTCATACAATACATTAAAAATACAATAAGATACTTTAGTCTCAAGGCTGGCGATTTGCAGCCTTTACTGTGGATGGGTACACATTTGGCTTTTTTGTCAGATTGCCTTTTCCTACTAGCTTCTAATGTCTATCAAAGGAATGGAGCAATAGGGAATTTGCAGGTAGTCTGGTGTTTTTAAGAATTTCCGTCAGGGGCTTCACAGTTTAATGTATTATGTGAACATACACCTAATAAAGGGATACCATTACAACCACTAACCATGTTTCATCCCCTTCCATTCCACTTTATCAGTAGTACGTGCTCTTACCATTTTGGTATGGAACCCCTTGATGGTACATTTAGGGGGTTATGTAATAAAAGGCACTAAGTTTGCATAGGAGCAGTATCCCATAGCAACCAATCAGCAGGTAGAATTTTCTGGTCACCTGTTTAAAAGCCAACATCTTATTGGTTTCTATTCGTTACTGTCCTGGCAGTAGTGCCATTTATTAGTTGCTGTAGGTTATTGCTCCTGGCAGTAGTGGCTTTAATTTTCTATGGGGGTTAGACACTGTTGATATACTGAATCTAAAGATGTCACCAGGAATGTAACATTTAACTGCACAGTTAACAGATGGTTTGTCTGGTCTAGTGATAAAGTTTAGTCTCTTTTCTCATAGAAACTGAAGAAGGGTGTTTCAAACTGTTAATTGTTGTCACATCTCCATGGCATAACCCGCTATTTTTTTTTTTTTTGTGGCACTTTCAGTTTGGCCAGGAATAAGAAGGAGGTCATTGCCCCATAGAGCTTACTGTGTACGTTTATTCATGGTCAGTGATCACTAAAATCATGGCGACATGAGGGACAGACTACTTATATGCCCCAGATAAAAGTGCTTGCTGATATTTGCTCCCCTTAGTGCTCTAGAAGACATGAATGAGCCCTCTTGTTTTTACATGCACCCAGCTATGTTTTGCTCTAACCTGGTTAAGGAGCGAGTGAAAAAAAGGAGGGAGAGATTAAACACGGCCCTATTTTGAGTTAACTATGCACATGAAGTCACCAGTGGGTGAGCATCCATAGCTTCATAGCCAACCTGATTCATCAGGATATATGAGCATATGTCTATGTATGTATGTATTTAGATTGTGAATTCTATGGGGCAGAGACCTCCCTCCTCTTGTCTCTGTCAGTTGGCTCAGTGAAATCTTTAATGCAACTGGACTTTTTATTTATTTGTATTCGTTATATACTCTGTATTTATCTATTATTGTAATGACCCCCTGTCCGTTTATTAATGTATTGTTCGGCTGCACAGTGCTGCGTACATAAGTGGCTCTATATATAAATAAAAAATATATGTACGTACTTATATACATAAATACATGTATATGTTAATTCAAGTACCGCTACTTGCATACTAATTAAAAACCACATTATTAGTAGATGGGGAGTAATATAACACAAAAACATAAATACAAAAATGATGTTGGAAAAAGACACATATTTATGAATTTCAATCTTTTGCTCTATTTAATTTACATTTAAGATTACGTGCTAAGTGTTAAGTGAGAAGAGCAATAAGGTTCTGCTTGGTTCACTTCCATTTAGGGTTAGTAACTAATCAAAATCATTGCCCTTATAGGAGAAGGAAAGTCATTTTGGCAATTTACTGCCAGTAGATTTGCCACATTAGTGCCACCTAGAACAACATATTTATTCTGCAGAAACCATTACTATACCTGAGTAAAGAGCCCTTGGAACTTTCTCCATTTGCTCAAGTCAGCAGCTGCCATTTTAAATAGCTTCCTGTTTGCAGTCTAGCTGTTATAGCTCAGAACACACATTCCTAAGGGAGGGGGGAGGGAGTACTTAGCATTCTTGTAACGGGGGAGGAGGGAGAGAACTTCGCAGACTCTGGCTATGGGAATTATGGATATTTCTGAGAGAGGAAGTCATATGCCCAAACAACATGTTCCAAAAAAAAGGAGACAAGAAATCCTGTGTTTCTTTTGATAGAGGACTTTCTGCAGCTTTCTATGAGTGCTTATGGCTGTATTTACATAGACCTTTCTAAAAAAAGCTTACTTAGTTTTTCAATCTCCTTTAAAATCTGTGCACTTGTGTCTTGCCCTTGCAGAAGTGTGATCTGTGCTCTGCTCCTTTCACCAGATTACAAGTCTAGGGCACAGTACACAACATAGCACCAGTAGGGAAAAGGTCATAAGCAGCTGGTAAATACAGGGCTCCCTAGAATCTTTTGATCCATAAGATGTTCATTATGAAGCTGAAGCTAAAAGTGTGTCAGGTGGTTTTGCATGTGCCACCAATCTCCCTCCACTCCAGTATGTCCCCTTCAGAATGCTACACAGTGAAGTGCGGTCAGACTGCAACTCTTCTATTTTGTGGTCACAGATTGTTTCCATGACTTTACCCTGTAATGTCACAACTCTGCCCCCTACATGCCCCGCCCCAGCCTTTTATGTCATCAGCCAATACTGCTAAAAAGAAAAGATGGCAACTGTGTCACAAGTGTGCATGTTACCTTTAAAACTTTATGGGCATCGCACAAAATTGGGCATTCGTTTACACATTATACGCATAGGGCTCTGCACAAATACTCTTGAGTTTCAGTCACAGTGACATTCACATCAAAGAAACGTATTTATTTTTATATATATATATATATATATATATATATATATATATATATATAAATACTGTTTTTGAATTTTGCTAACAAAGGTTGTTTGAAGGTTAGAAAGGGAAATGGAAAAAGTCCATGTGTTGCAATAGCTATAGTCTTTGGACAGCTGAAAAGGAGGAATTTGTCTAGATATAAGAAGTTATTGGCAGTATTACTGGCTAAAAACAGCTCACAGGAAATATTATTTTCTTGGAAGCAGAGAATACATCTTCCAACAGTTATTAACCACTGACACCTGCTGGCTAAAGTGATCAATTAAACCTAAAAATAATGATTTTTATAAAGATGCTGATCAAAAATTTTGGAACAATTGCCAGTACTCCTCCAAATATTATTATATCTCAGTATTAAAGTATTTGGGAAATAGCTGGAAAGTTTCAGACACCACAATATTTCATAGTTCTAGAATAGAAGTACTTTCATTCACACTATTAAACTTGATTTCAGTTTAAGTAAATCATTTCTACCAAAATAAGTTCTTATTTGCTTTACATTTAGGCATGTACCCCTAAGCTTTTCAATGACCATTACACTACTGCCTCATTCATGTAAGTACCTGGAATCAAACTGTCAATTAACATAATGTTAAGTAGCATAATACAACATTTTAAATATAATGTTCTGTTACCCAGCACTCGAAAAAAAAAATATTTTGATCAGTGGCATTACAGGTATAGAACCTGTTACCCAGAATTCTTGGAACCTATGGTATTCCGGATAAGGGGTCTTTCCATAATTTGGATCTCCCATACCTTAACTCTACTAAAAAAAAATGAAAACATTAATCTAATCCAATATGTAATCAAAGATATACGACTAAAATGGAGTCTATGGGAGACTTCTAGTGATGAGTGTCCCAATCTGTCCCATTTTGCTTCACCGAAAAATCAGCAACGTCACCATAACATTTTTGACATGACTTTTTTTTACATGACCACAATGTTTTTGATGGAAATGCAATATTTTTTGATGCAACCCCGTGAATTTTTCACGACTGCAACTTTTTTGATGCAACATCGACTTTTCTGCACCAAAATTTATGCCTGTTTCACAAAAAAATTTGCAGACGCCGAAGTGCAGAATCCATGCCTGCCGAAAAATTTTGCTCATCACTAGAGACATCCTTTCCATAATTTGGAGCTTTCTGGATAACGGGTTTCCAGATAACAAACCCCATACCTATTCGGCAGTGGTGATGAGTCTTGGACTCTGCTCAACCTGGCCCCCCTTGGCAGCTCCTCTCTCTCACACAACCCACCTCCTGCCAACACTGTCTGCCCCTCTTCTTGACACTCATCACTGCTGCTTCCCACCACCTCTTTCCCCCTACACCTGCCCTGACTATAGAAAATTAGATAAATAATTGTTTTACTATCATAACAGAGGCATTGACTGTAGATTTTATTTAATGTACCACTACTTGTAGACACATTAAAACAATACCTAATTGGAACAGATGGGGAGTGATACAATATGTGTGAAATGTCAAATTTGCAGCACAAAAATGAACACAATATTAGCCATTTATAAAAAGGTGAGTATGACAAATTTTGGCATATTAACTTGGCACTGAAGAACATCTGTGTCTTTTTGCCAAAAGTAATCACTTTACAGTAAAACTATGAAAATATTTTTTGCCAAATGTAATTTTGCCTTGTCCACATTAGTGCACTACCATTATAGAATTACAGCAGCCACTTTAGCATCTCAGTATCTATGCTCTATGCCAGCGTTTTTCAACCACTGTTCCGCGGCACACTAGTGTTCCGCGAGATGTTGCCTGGTGTGCCGTAGGCAGGGCACCAATGTACTAGGGGGGCACTGCTCTTGGCACCAATGTACTAGGGGGGCACTGCTGCTGGGCACCAATGTACTAGGGGGGCACTGCTCTTGGCACCAATGTACTAGGGGGCACTGCTGCTGGGCACCAATGTACTAGGGGGGCACTGCTGCTGGGCACAGAGTTAAATTTTTTAACATTTTCTAATGGTGGTGTGCCTCGTGATTTTTTTCATGAAACAAGTGTGCCTTTGCCCAAAAAAGGTTGAAAAACACTGCTCTATGCTAACATCATGACCCACTTAACAGCCTTGCTATATGGTGGTAATTCCCAGTACACTTGAAAATAGTTCAGTTACTATTTGAAGTAAATAAAAATATCACCACAAAATTATGGCTGACATTTTGACGCAAACTTTTGCTGAGTTAGACAAGGAGAAGATTTTCAATTCAACAGTTTTGTTTTTAACTTTTTTCTAGGCTTGTTACAAATGAAAATAGTATAAACATATTATATATTGTACTTCTAGAGTGTAATGTTAGAGTTACATTATAGAATCGTCCTCGCTGCCTTGACCAGCTAGAAGCAAAACATTTCTCCCTGCAGATGTTAAATAAATAAATCCGCCACATACTAATTTGCTATTGAAACATCAGGTGTTTGACCGTATTGACAAGGGATAGAAGAAACATGAATAAAATATAGCAAAATCAGCATGCTGATAACTGTAATCCAATAGTTTTTATTCACAAGTGCTTAAATACTGGAAATGTTCCAGACCAAACCTTTGACCATTTGTCAAGGCTTAAACAAAATAGTACACAGCACTTGAATAACTATAACAAATTAAGCTACATCAGTCTATAAAAAGGAGAAAGAAAAAGGTAATATTTTCCAATCCCAGGAAACAAATTTGGCAGTTGATATAGAAGGAAAACTGATTGTTTAAATGATAATAAACCTCAGGCACGAACAGTGTATTAATATAAAGCAGTTTAATGCTTTTACATCATTCCCTTCTCAAATATAATTCTTAGTTTCTCCCCTTTGGCTTAATTATAATCAAATAAGTCAGTTTGGTCCCCTACAGAATATATTTCATTACCATGAGTTTCGGAAACTGGAATTTTAAACAGAAAGAGATCTGGTGGAAAGAAACTGCTTCATTTTGATTGGGCTGACATAATGTTAAAACTTGCTTACTAATGCCAAAGCAATAAGCAGTTTTCTGTGAACTGCCAAATAAAAAATGTGAGAAGGATTTAGGCCTTAAACAAAAAAAATATATATTTTGGTTTAGGTATTTGACTAAGTAAAGCCTCCAAAGTACCAAACCAAAGCCAATCTTTCTATTCATTTCTAGCAACATACAGCACATAAGTTGCATCTTCTACAGATTGTATTCAACAGGGCAGGATTATAGGTAGGCCCATAAATTATCGGGAATTGAAGATTAAATAAATCTGAATTATTTAGCGCTAGTAAAATATCTATCACACAGGTTCCAAGAGTAATAAAATATCATCAGAACTTGCTTTCCTCATATAATTTTGCTAATGTAACCTTGTAAAGTGTTCTACATCAATGATAACATCTAAAGCTGGTTATTTATAAGATATTATTCTATTCAGTTTACATTGAGCAATGACTCACATAGCACAGCTGCTTGTATAAACCTGCAAAACTCATTTTGAAAAGCTGAGTTTATTATTATTACGTCAGACTTCGGGCATATCAAAATGCCTACCACACCTGCCCAAAACAA
Source organism: Xenopus tropicalis (assembly GCF_000004195.4). Classification (NCBI taxonomy): domain Eukaryota; kingdom Metazoa; phylum Chordata; class Amphibia; order Anura; family Pipidae; genus Xenopus; species Xenopus tropicalis. The sequence continues at coordinate 91,242,895 of NC_030681.2, forward strand.
AGTGGCCTACTACAATATGTGCAGCAAATTAATTGAAATAGCTTAACAGTAAATGAAAGTATCGTTAAGCGATCTGACCAAACTGGAAAACTGAGTAGCAAACTGCCAGTTGAGGTTTAGGGGCCCATTTACTTACTCACGAACCGGCCGAATGCGTCCGATTGCGTTTTTTTGTAATGATCGGTATTTGGGGATTTTTTCGGAAAATTATTGCGACTTTTTCGTTGCCATCCGAATGTTGCGCAAAATCTGGCGATTTTTTCGTAGCGTTAAAACTTGTGCGAAAAGTCGCGCCTTTTTCGTAGCCATTCCGAAAGTTGTGCAAAATGTTGCGATTTTTTCGTAGCGTTCGGATTCATTCAAGCTTCAGTATGGTGACTTTTCTTGGGCCAGGTTGGAGCTGCAGGGTGCCATTGAGTCCTATGGGAGGCTTCCAAAATCATGCTAAGTCTGAAAGTTTCGGCCGCCGCTTACGAGCGCTCAATACGAAAAAGTCGCGACAAGATACGAGCGAATCGTAATGGCTACGAAAAACTCGCGTTTTTTCGCGAAAATCGTATTGGTAACGAAAAAGTCGCGACAATTTCCGAAAAGTCGTAAAGGCGCTGAAAAAATCGCAAAAAATACGAAAAAGTCGCAAAATGTTCGTTTTCCAATCGGAATTTTTCCAATTCGGATTCGAATTCGTGTCTTAGTAAATCAGCCCCTTAGTGTTGATAAGTGCAAAGTACATGTAAGAGTGCTGGGTAATGTAGTTCTCTGTGCTTTCCACTACAGTACAGAGGAACTATTGATGTTCAGTCTGCAGGACCCCAACCAATCATAGGGGGGCAGTCTTGGTCCTGACCTCAGACCCAGGACAATGGGAACCAGCCATAAGGGGAGAGGGGTGCTAGGAGATTTAGAGACTGGCAGTGTAGATTCCAACCTGCTTAGGGACCAACCAGAGAGAGACTGCTATTAATCTGCAAGGGGAGACATTGCAGTGTGCTGCCTGCTGAGAGTTGGTTCCTGCTGTTCCCTGGAGGGAGTGTGTACAAAACCCCAGCAGCCATTATGACCCTGGACAGTTTTATAACCAGCTATTATCCTGCCAGCCATTCGAGGGACAGACATATTGTGCTCTGAAAGGGAAAGTGACCAAGACTCCTGCTCAGCCATTGTATCTGTATGGACTGGGGAGTGCCTAAATTGCTGGATGTTTCCACAGCACTCAGACGTGTCTCCCTGCTTAATACATCCTCTATCCAAGAGTGCTCTTCCAGTGAACCTGCAGAGTTGCTGAGGTGACTTCAGGTATAACACGGTTACCACATCCACCTGCACCAGAGGGAGTACCCTTTATATGCTTACCCAGGACACATCTGCATTGGGTGTTGCCATTATACCCACAGGCAGAATCAGTGGTTAACACTGAAGCTGCTGTGCCATTTGCAGCCCATCAAGTTCTTCACAAGGGGGCCCTCCACCGTTACACACTATATCCAGCTGGCAACTTGTTGGGAGGCTTAGGTGTGCACACCGGGGTTGAGAGGGTATTGCTGGGGGATATCTTGCTAATTGCAATAATTATTACAGTACTAGCCCAACTTGTTACGTATAATTTGCTGATATTGTTTACCATTTTATTAACAAACCTTTTTTATACAGACACAGCTGTTTAATAAAGTCAGGTTGTGCCTGTTGCACTGCCATTCTTGTGTGCTTGGTTACTGGTGACTTGGGGTGTCACCGGGTAATATAAAGCAGACCCACTTCTACCATTGCTAACACTTAAGGGTGCGCTACAGACATGGGCGTCCGCAGAAAATTTTCCAAGGGGGGGCAAGTAAGCTAGCATCATCCTGCAACAGATAAATATATATATATATATTTTTTTTTTTTGCAGGATGATACTAGGGGAGGCTAAATATGGCCCATACACAGACTGACCTACAGCTAATGTGACACTTAGTGGATTCACTGCTGACGTAAAAAGTTAACCTCCCAACTACCTCTTGCCGTTCCCACTGACTCCCAGGGATACTGTACAAAAGTGCGGGTGGGGGTGCTTTTTTTTTTTACCCTAAAATGTTTAGTATTAGTAGTAAAAGTATTCATACGCGCACTTCTGTTAGGGGATCTGCAAACATTTGTGTTTGGGATCAGTTAGCTTAAAGGGGTAGTTCGCATTCGAATTCACTTTTATTTTTAATGGTTTTTCAGTTATTTAGCTTTTTGTTCAGCAGCTCTCCATTTGGTATTTCAGCAGCTATCTGGTTGCTAGGGTCTTATTTACCCTAGCAACCAGGTAGTGATTTAAACAAGAGATGGGAATATGAATAGTTAAGGGGCCTACTTGGAAAAATAAGTAATACAAAATTATAATAATAATAAAATTGTAGTCTCACAGAGCAATATTTTTTGGCCCCCATTTGAAATCTGTATAGAGGCAGAAGAGAAAGGCAAATTATTCAAAAAAATTAATTAGGAAGACCAATTGCAAAGTTGCTAGGAATAGGCCATTTTATAACATACTAAAGGTTAACTTAAAAGTGAACCACCCCTTTAGATGTGTTTGTTAGTTTTATAGCAAGAAAGGCAGTGGGTACTGACTCCCCATTATATACAGTGAGATGCAGTCCGTATTTACAAACCCAGCACATTATATGCCATGAGGAGCAGTGGGTACTGATAGCAGATATTCAGGCTCTGGCACTATAACACTGGCACTGATACACAACATTGGCCCCACTGTAACTTACTATAAATGAACAAAACAATGACAAAAAAAAAAAAAAAAATAGTAAGTGCAAAAAACAACAACACATATATAAACTCACAATGAGCTTTTTCAGAGGGAAAGAGTTAACTTACCCTCCATGTGTTAGGGTAGGGGATAGATTATAAATTAAACAATTTAATGTCAGCTAGTGATTCTTTAGAACTGTATAGTACCTGTGTATAGTACCTGTGGGATGAAAACTGCAGCAAAAGTTGAGAGTTGGTTCTCAGGTAAAGTTACAGCTGCAGATTCATCTTTTCAGTCTTTATTTCTGTTTCCAGTTTGCAAAATCTCCTGATCCCTGTGTGCATCTGTGCTCTGATTGGTCAATTTTACTGTCTGTCAAGGAAGCTGTGCTCTGATTGGTGAATCCACAAGAAGAAAGATCCAATCGGAGCACAGCAAAAACGGGCTTGAGGGGAAAGTGCAGAAACGGAGTAAGGTTTTTGTTTTTTTTGCTACTTTTCCAGGGGGGGGCAAGTGCCCCCTCTTGCCCCCTTCTGTGGACGCCCATGGCTACAGATATAGATGCAAGTTATGCAAGTTATGTTATACTAAATGGTAGTGTGTTGGGGATGTCCTTGAATGAGAACAGATATATTAAATATATTAATGTCTTGCATAAAAAGGGCATTCACTCAAGGGATGAAAACATAATTTTGCCTCTTTATAGGTCCCTGGTAAGGCCTCACCTTAAGTATGCGGTGCAGTTTTGGGCTCCAGTCCTTAAGATGGATATGCATGAGCTGGAGATAACAAACTCGCTTAATGGGAGAAACAGATTAGGTCACTATAGGGCATAGTGTAATTGTTAGGCGCACCTAAAATAGATGGCCATAATACAATACACAATACTCTTGTATTTACTGTGCAATCATTTTCTGGTTGTGTCTTCTTTAATAGATGAGACCCTAGATGCAATACACGCTAGTGGAAGCCTTTGCTTGACCAAGCAGTAAGTACTGGACTCTCCTTGCATGTTTCACATCTAGATTGATATTTAACAGTTTGCTGCTAAACCAGCCGAATTGTACACAATTGAAGCACATGTAAGTGTATGTCCTGTCAATGTACACCCCTTCCTTTGCAGAAACCCATAATTCAGTTTTTGTCTCTTTCCATTTCTGCTTTGTGTAGCTGGGCTGAGAACCTTAACAAAAAAGTTCCACATCCTTGTGGAAAAAGAAAGGCAGCCATCTTGAGTTACATACCAGGAAAGTAGGTACATAAGCAGGTGTATGTGTAAAACGGCATTAAAACTGAATGTATAAAGTACATTTCAATGTATTTAAATTAAGCGTGGTAGTGTGTGAGCATGTATATGTTTGAGTGGGATATGACAAATTATTTGCATTTATGCAGAAAGTGTTAATAATCGTAACAGATGAAAATAATTGTCAGGGAAATTTTCAGACAAGGTAATCTGCCATAAAGTAAAGAGTTGAGCTAGAAGTCTGTACAGAGCACTACTGACTAACTGAGAGGATTGCCCTAGGACTGCAATGTATCTGCCCAAAAACAAACCATTTAAAAGTAATTTGGCTTTTTCCAGTAACACATCTGTGCTTTTGGTTTGGCCTGGATATCAATGTCAGTGGCTTTTTGTACTTTTCTAATGTTTACTATTTTCTTTAATATTCTGTTATTTCATTAAGATCAGGTTCTAATTTATTTCCAGGATGCTTGAGGCACGGGTATAAAGAATAAATAAATCACATTTTCTTGTAATACACATTCAGGTTGAGTACAGCTATTGGTGAATAGATGTGTTTTCCTCAAACTTTAAAAATATGCTAAAATTAATAAATTCTTTTTTTTCCAAGTTCATTAGTAAGAGTACTACTGCAGTGGGACAGGGTGGGGTAAACTGGTATTAATAAAATTAAAGAAATGTCTAAACTATTAAATGCTTCTCATAAGTTCCCTTGGCATGGGGAAAATGTTAAAGGTCATTTCTTCTTTTGCATCATTAAACATTAAAATCCAGATCTATAGGTTTAGAGCACAAATAAAGTGCTTTGCCATAGAGGAACTAGGGTCTCAAGAAAAATGGAAACTTTATCAGGACAGAATTTTTACAGAGTGCAGGAGCTCAGCAACTGAAGATGGCTTCCTCCCTTACTGCCTCCATTTGCACTAATTTCAGAATATGGAAGGTCAGATGCAGAAATAAAAGGCTTGGATGGTTATTTATCAAAAAGCAAAATACTGGAGGCATGTATGCAATTCATTTGAGAGCTCTTGGAGCAAGTCTTGTAGTAGGTCTAATAGATAGAAACTCTAAGTGAACAGGATTTAAACACTCATCACATAAAATCAACTGCAGCTTTCAAAGCCAAAATAACAGAAACTCATGGGGGCTGATTTACTAATCCACGAATCCGAATCCCAAATGGGAAAACATCGGATTGGAAACGAACATTTTGCGATTTTTCGTAAATTGTCGCAACTTTTTCGTAGCCATTACGACTTGCTCGTAAATTGTCACAACTTTTTCGTAGCCATTACGACTTGCTCGTATATTGTCGCAACTTTTTCGTATTGAGCGCTCGTAAACGGCGGGCAAACCTTTGTGACTTTGCATGATTTTGGAAGCCTCCCATAGGACTCAATGGCACTCTGCAGCTCCAACCTGGCCCAAGGAAAGTCACGATACTGAAGCTTGAATGAATCTTGGCACGACGGCTACGAAAAAGTCGCTATAATTTACGAGCAAGTAGTAATGGCTATGAAAAAGTCACGACAATTTACGAGCAAGTCGTAATGGCTACGAAAAAGTCACGACAATTTACGTGCAAGTCGTAATGGCTACGAAAAAGTCGGGACAATTTACGAAAAAATCGCAAAATACCGATCATTCCGAAAAAAACGCATTCGGACACTTTTCGGACGTTCGTGGATTAGTAAATGTGCCCCATGGTGTACCCAATGATTTCATATTTTATAATAAGTAGAATTCCATTGTCTGTGGCATGAATTTGTATTTCGTTTTTCGTGTTTTCGTTTTTTCAAAGGGGAACTGGACTGTCTTTGTGGCTTGGGGATTCTATTATGAGAAGTTTAAGTAGGATGTTCTGCTATACTGTGCATGCCTAAATGTTCGACAAATGTGATATACTATACTGGTTATTGGGGGTGTGTAGTCCCGTGGTTCTTCTACATGAAAATCGGATACTTTGTTTGAACATTATAGAAAAACAGCATAAAGCATGCCAGAAGACAGAAGGCGAAAGTAAAGTCTTCAAACACAGAAGTTTAAGAAATACCGACATTCTCGTAGATTAAAGCAGGCAGACAGAATATGGAAAAAGGGCAAGCAAGAGCTAGGAAAATTAGAGTTGTAGTAACTGTTGTATGAGACAGGGTTTTGGGTTTATGTGAAAACAGAATAAACAAAAAATGTGGATAGCTCAAATCACAAAATAGAAGAGGGCATGTTGATGTGAGTGAGAAGTGAAAGCAGGGTGTGGAGTTAAAGGACAAGTCCTTGGCTTGGTCTGGCCTAGGACAAATATAATTATATTTGTCCTGGGCCAGACCAAGCCAAGGACTGGATGCTGCAAGCTCCTTCATAGACAAACAACACAGCAATAACAATAGACTTTTTTTAAGGCAACAGCACATGATACGATTCCAGTGATACTTTCATCAGGGGCGATTCTGGACATATCGCCGCCTGAGGAGGCTCCTGGATGCCGCCCCCGCTCCCCAGCGCTTACCTTCTAGGTGCAGGAGCGGGTCCGGGGGAGGTGAGATCACTAGTGCACAGAGCGCAATTGCGCTCTCTGCACTAGAAGAGCCGAATTTCCGGTTTAAAAACCGGAAATTCGGCTCTTAAAGTTACCAGGAGCGGCTTTTTGCTGCCCCTGGTAACTGAGGCGCTTCTGCCGCCTGAGGCGAGTTTCTCAACTCGCCTAATGGCAGAAGCGCCCCTGACTTTCATGTAACTATGTAACTATGTAGCCACAGTGGATTCAGACCTGTGAAAATTAGAATTAAAAAGCTTGTGCATTTTACTGGCAGAATCACACTGTTTTTCACACATAAAATAAAGACAAGGAAACTTTTCCCACTTTACCTGCAATTGGTGAATGTTGCCTTGCTTATTAAAAAAGAGTGTGTTGTTCAGCAGTAATTAAAAAAAACATAAAGTCAAAGAGAAACAATAACAAATTCAACACAAAAATAATACACTAAATTCAAAAAAAGCAGGGCACAACAAGGTTGGACATTACAGAGACATGGTTAACGACACAAATGTTTATATGTAAATTATTTGTAAAAATCCATGCTTTTTGAGATGGTTCAATGGTCAATGGTTCATCATTAAAGAAACCCTACAAATAATAACATGGTGTTACATAGAACAAGAGCAGGGTAGCAGATTTCTGTTGCTCTACTTAATAAACATGCTTAAATATATTTAGCTACACATTGTTTAAAGTTTGCTGAAGGCAATTAAAACAATAAATGAACAAGAAATAAATAGTATTAACATTATATGCCCTTATATAGGAATATATTGTGTGGTAGCCTGTCAGACTAATGCAAAACATGGAGAATGGTAGCTTATATTGTTTGTTTACATTTTCTTAAGGGAAGAGCAGCCTGTCTTGGCAAAGTTCTTTTAGTCAATCTGTCAGGCTTACTTGTAAGCAAAATAGATAGAGGAATCCAGATTCTGTATCTGTCATCATTAATATTTGTTAACAAACTCGAGAGGAAACAGATTCGACTGAAGTGCCTAAGGCTTACAGCACACATAATTCTTGCAGCTGATTTTCCATTATAATAAAGGGGGTTTGCTGCAAGTATGACACACACAAGTATGTCACAATTATAGCCCCAAAGTGTGACAGTCAGCATTTTCACGTGCTGCAATCATTCTAAAATACTGTAACTGGGATTCCACGTATTACATCTTTGTAGATTAGCTTAAAAGAGCCAGAGTGCAGAAATTTGGTGCAAACAGTTGAAATTTGTGCAAATGAAAGAAAGCACCTGGAGACAAACATCACCAGTGATGCTGGCCATGGCAACCAATCAGACATTTGCTTTTGTTTCTAACTTGTAGGTGACCGTTCTAATATAATTGCTAATTGGTTGCTATGGGCAACATCACTGGTGGTGTTTGTCTACAGTGTTAATAAATACACCCCTTGTAGGGTATTTAGCTGAACAACTTGCTCTACTTGGCGTGGCATCCCCCAAAGAATGGCTTTTGGGCTAGGTAAGTTTGTTCCCTGTAACCAGTCCAGAGATTTGATGAGAGCAACCTTGTTCTATCCATAGAAACATATCATTAAGTGGATAAGCTTCACTCCTCTCTTGTAGACTGGGTAGCACTCATTAAAGGAGAACTATACACCCTGGGCGCAAAAAGCACCCATAACTATCACTGCCTAGATCCCCCTCACCTCTCCCTTATAGCGTTGTTTTTAAGTTGAATGTCTGTACCTAACCGCTTACTAAAAATGCAGAGAAGCGCAGCTGCGTACCTCGCCGACATCCTCTTGAAGACTGAAGACTCTTTAGGTCTCTCCGCTGATACGAACCTGCTTACACATGCACAGTTGGAGGCAGAAGGAAACCCTCTTCAACTGCGCATGCGCAAGCAGGTTAGGTGGTGGTGGTGAGACCAGAAATGTCTTCAGTCAGAAAGAAGATGTCGGGCAGGTAGAGGGCTGCGCTCCTCTGCATATTAGCTAGTGTTTAGCAATAGGGATAGTCATTAAACTAAAAAACAATGCGAAGGGAGAGGAGAGGGAGGTCTAGGCAGTGACAGTTATGAGTGCCTTTTGCACCCAGAACTGTATAATTCTCCTTTAATAAAACTATTGCTCTAATTAAACTGACATACATTGCTGGAGGCTCCCCGTTGAAAATGTAATATATATGGGCTCCTTGGTTGGGTAACAATCCAATATTAGGTTTTCCCAAATGTTGCACTTCTGACCTGTGTAATCCTTGTGAATATGGTTGTAAAAATTAATGTGATATCTATTATTATGTCTCCTTTTTACCCTGTGATGAACAAATTGTTAGATTAGATGTCCACTGTCATATGGACTGACCTTGTTTCTAAAAAAAAAAAAAGAATATTAACACTAACCTAAAGGTATGCAAATTAATTGTGATCATTATCACAATAAATCACTAAAATAAAAATGATTTGATGATTATACAGTGCTTTGAAAGGCCTCAGTATATGCAGATCTTGAAAAGTCTAGTTGCAAGCAAAAGCTCTTTCTATTAAGGGCTATGGCAAATAAGGTGTTTTGATTTGTACTTGCCAAAGCGCCAATTGTGTTATAACCCCAAACCGCTTTCCTAGCTGAGTGTTTTTGCTGGCATCAGACAAGCAGAGGTGCCCACAATACTTTCCTTTAATCATAGCAATCCTTTTCTTTTCCATAAGGCAAAGCTTTGAAATGATTGAACCAAGGTGTTTTTTTCTGCAAATGTATGATAAATTTAATATAAATATATTATGCCCCATCAATATTTTAATTGCTTTGCATTAAAGGAATCACAGTTGTTTACATGACCACTCATATACAAGAAAAGAAAAAATAAATGTTGTGCCACAGATCTATGTGAAGTGGGATTTTGTTACATAGTTAGATACTTACATAGGGTTGAAAAAAGACTGGAGTCCATCAAGTTCAACCCTTCCAAGTAAACCCGGCACAGACAACCTATACTTACCTATATATCCACTTACATGCATAAACTATATATACCAACATCAATACTAACTGTAGATATTAGTATCATAATAGCCTCAGGGGGGCCTCAGGTGTGATTATCGCTTTTATGGGAAAAAAAGAAAACCCCCTGTCTGCCTATAATCCCCCTAATGTACTTGTACAGAGTAATCATGTCCCCTCGCAAGCGCCTCTTTTCCAGTGAAAACAACCTCAACCTCGACAGTCTAACTAGCTTAAATCTTCCATCCCCTTAACCAGTTTAGTTGCAGTCTCTGCACTCTCTCCAGCTCATTAATATCCTTCTTAATAGGGATGCACCAAACCCACTTTTTTGGTTTCGGCCGAACCCCCAAACCCACTCTGAAGGATTCGGCCGAATCCTGAACTGAATCTGAATCCTAATTAACATATGGTAATTAGGATTGGAAGGGGTTAAAAATCACGTAAATTTTTTCCACCTGACCATTTAACCCTTTCTGAATGCTAATTAGCATATGCTAATTTATGCTAGTTTGGATTCGGATTCGGTTCGGCAGGGAACACGGATTCGAACGAAACAGAATCCTTAAAAAAAAGCCAAGATTCGGCGGAATCCCGAACCGAATTCGGGATTCGGTGCATCCCTACTTCTTAAGGACTGGAGCCCAAAACTGCACTGCATACTCAAGGTGAGACCTTACCAGGGACCTATAAAGGGGCAAAATTATGTTTTCATCCCTTGAGTCAATGCCCTTTTTTATACAAGACAGCACTTTATTTGCTTTAGTAGCCACAGAATGACACTGCCTGGAATTAGACAACTTGTTATCTAGTAAAACAAGTTGTCTAATTCCAGGCAGTGTCATTTTGTGGCTACTAAAGCAAATAGTGTATAGTGATGTCTTCCAGGGCTAAAAGGGAATGTAGCCAAAAATGATTTTGTGAGTGCCACCATTGCTGTAACCACAGGCACTCGCTACTGTGACTTCTACAGTCAGTGTCAATCTTTTATTGCAAAAGGAATACTAAGCTCTCTATGTGCATGGGCAGCTATAACAAGCACTGTTACAGATGTAACCGATGATTGATGGAACCACCCTGCTAGATTTATGGAGCCGTCAACCACTGTAAACCTCCAATGGATATTAGCAGTAATGTGACCCGGTTTCATACCTGCATTTTGCCAGCTACAAAATGGACCACAGTGGGTGACATAGTTAACTATGTAGCCTTAGCCTATGTTACAGTACAGGTTAGCAAAAGAGAAAAACAATGGCTAAATATCTGGTACTTTTAGAGAACCAATTAAATATTCTTATTTTACACTAAGAAATACGGCAGTTAAGAGTCATAGATACAAAAGAAAATTATAGAACAAATATTGCATTGTGTTGTGCTGGTTTTGCAGTATATTTTTTTATATGTTTGAGTTGCTAACTGCATCTTTAGTTTGAATAAATCATATTATGGACATGTATGTTGAGTATCAATACAGTATGTGTTTCACTTTGATAAACTGAAAAGAAAAAAAACAAAAATTTTTTAACCAAATGAATTTAAAATTGCAATAAAAAGTGTTTACAAGTTACGCTGTCAGTGTTAAAAAAGAGAAACACACAAAAATGCAAAACTGCAGGTTTTTCTAATCTTCTGGTTACCCGCCATTCCTATGGAAACTTACTTAATGTAAGCAAATTAAAACTTGCTCTTGGAAAATGTGGATGGAAGTTCCGATTTCAGTTCCATACAATCTTAAGTTTGGTTTTAGTGGGACTTAAGACATATTTTAAGGAATACATAAGACAACCTCAGCTCTTTATTGATGTTTTTAATTTGTTTTTGTCAGGAAAATAGTTTGTTATACCTTAATACCTTAATACCTTAAAAAAGGGTTTTCATTCTTCTTGGGCTCAGCCCTACAATTGCAGCACAGAAAGTTACAGATAAATGAAAACAGGTTGTGACAGTCAAATATCTTTGGTTCCAGTAATAAATAGTACTTAATAAATAAAGCAATTTAATAGCATTTTCCTCCAATTTCAGACTGGAATCCATAGGTATCCACTGCACTGATCCCCCCTATAACATAACCCTAAAAGTTTGGATCAAAGAATGAGTATAGAACAATGGCAGTTGTATAGCAATCATCCAGGAAGGGGGTCATGCTCTTATGGTACATAAGACCAGTATTGTTAATAGATATGTGTTGACAGCTTTGGGACAGTATTGGGATCTGGAATATGCAGCACATGACCTAGGGTTTTCCAGTCAAGGGGTTTAATTTGGATTGCTATAGCTAATGTCTGCAAATAAGGATTGTTTTGCCACCAATATGAATCCATGCAGCTTAGTTAGGGTAAAGTATATGGCACTGTTTCATTATTACAGAGGAAAAGGAAATCATTTTTTAAAAATTGCATTTTTGCCTAAAGTAGGCCTTCACAACGTAATTCAGAGCTGTCTAAATCTTGGGCTTCTATGAGGTCCCATAACTATATTATTCATTTTAGTCCCCTTTTCTTCTTTGAAAGAGAAGAGTTGAATGTAGGAGGGAAGCATTAATGGAAATTAATAACCTTATAAAATGTCTTTCATTATAAGTGATCAGTGCCCCAATTCTGACGCCTCGCCCAACTGGCAAGTGGGGCTGAGAGATCATACATCAGTGAGGCTCTAGAACAAGTAGCTATTTGCCACGTTTGACCTGTGAGTTGCTCACCTTTTTCAAACAATTTTTTAGTTGTTTTTTCCAGAAATAAAGATTTTTGTATTTTGTATTTTTTATTTTTGAGGTTTAATTTTTCACCTTTCTTTTTTCTCCATAATGCAGCTCTGGAGGGGGGTGACCAACTTTGTAACTGTTCTAATTTGAACAAATGCAATCTATTTGTTCAGTTACATAAAACTTGAGAACAAACAAAATAACAAGGGGGCACTTTACCAGGATCTATAAATCCAAATGTAATAAGGGGATTGTAAAAGAGACAGTTTTAAACCAATAATAAAACGTTAATCACAGCATGCCCTGAACATCCAAACCAATATCAGAGAAGTATCCAGAGAGCTTCCCCACACAGAGCTACCAGTCCCAGGCAAAAAGAAATATGTATAAATATCTAAACAGAAAAGGGCATGCACCCATTATGTGAACAGTTTTATTCCAATAAAATGATTGCCTTTAAAAATTGCAGGCCATAGCTAAGTTGCCTATCGTGTCATTGGCATTCCCAAATCGCTGAGGCACATGTGCATACAGTGTGTTACAGTTTTGTGGATATATTGCACTATAGTTTCTTTTGTTTTTGCGTGCTTCTTTATAGTTCCACTACGAGACTGATTTATGTGAAATGAAGCTGGCAGAAAAGTATAACTTAAAAGCATGTACCAGTGAAGCACAAAGCCAGGCCCGGCTTTGTGGGAGTGGGTTTGCGCATGTGCGGGGGAGGGTAGGAGAGTGGGTTCGTGCATGCGCGAGGGGGTAAGAGGAGAGTGGGTTTGCGCGCGAATGGGGGCGGTCACGGGTCTGGCGCTGCACATAGTCTTTAGCCAAGAGGCAATGTTTTTGGGGTGAGGATTAGTAGGAGCAGCTCCGTGAGCAGCCTCATTTGGGATCAATATTTTCTAGGAGAGTGCATAAACTAGCATTGAAAGTGATCTGTGCCGTTGGCTCCTCAGTTGGCGGGATAGGGTTTGGGATTAAGCAGAAAGCATGAAATTCTCACAGCCCTGTATGGCTTCAGTTCAATGATTTGAAACCTCAGTGTTTAGCTTTTGTTTTGTTTTAGAGAAATAAGTAAGAGTTAAATGTTAACCATTAATTGAATCTGTTTTAGTGAGTCTTTGCACTAGCTTTCACAAAAAAAGTGTTTATTTTAAGTAGGACCAGATCACGGAAAAAAATGACAAATAGTTTTCATTTTATCTCTGACTATAATTTACTATCATGGTAATTTAAGTCTGTAGCTGCCAGGAAAGTTCTCTATAGACCATTACATTCCTGATCTATGTGCAGCTATGTGGTACTGACTTCAGTACCAAGAAAAGTAGTAGCTTTTGGAAAGGCTAAGCAAACATCATGTACAATACAGTTTAATATAAAAAACACAAGGCAAAGCACTGAATTTATAACAAAGACATCTGTTAAGCTAGGGATGGGAATATTCACTTAAAGAAACAATAAACTAAGCTAATTTTGTTTAAAAGCATATTGTCTTGTGTTCACAAATATATATATATATATATATATATCAGTGAATTCATAACCAAACAAAAATATTTTGTGATTGTAATGGCTAGAGGATATATATATATATATATATATATATATAGAAACAACAACAAGAGATCCTCTGCACTCACCCATTATCAATATATAGGACATTAAGACATTCGGTGCATTTAAGCTACTAAGAAATGCCCTTCCCTTTAAGCAAAACAGGGATTGTTTGTCCATATATTGCAATATACTTCAAGCTGGCCAACTGCGTCAAAGTCATCCCTTTTGACCAGTTCCTACACTGACTTATGCGATTCATTAAGAATTCGACTGCTTCAATATACATTTAGCCAAGGGACTAAGTTTTACCTGCAACTTTCTTGCTTTCAAGGTTAAAACCCCCATATGGTTGCCCTTTTATTGGCTCCACTGGGATCACCTGACTGCAGCTGGGAAGGGTGGGAGCTACAACAAGGAGCTGGCCACTGCTCCTGTATAAGCTATAGCAAAAAAGGGAAAGTTGTGCTCAACCACTACATTTTAAACCATTAGGCGGGGGTGCAATGAGGTTGTGACCACAAAATACATAGAAACAACAACAAGAGATCCTCTGCACTCACCCATTATCAATATATAGGACATTAAGACATTCGGTGCATTTAAGCTACTAAGAAATGCCCTTCCCTTTAAGCAAAACAGGGATTGTTTGTCCATATATTGCAATATACTTCAAGCTGGCCAACTGCCTCAAAGTCATCCCTTTTGACCAGTTCCTATACTGACTTATATTTTATATACTGTATATATATATATATATATATATATATATATATATATATATAAAACTAATAACTAAAAGGAGCTGGATCTCTTTGCTTAAATAAACTTACTATATTTTTGCCAAGTCCTGGTGAGTGCAGCTCTTTTTTCTTGCTTTATATTTTTTAGCCAGCACCCTGGGCATTTGAATTTCAATAGGGTGTGCTCCGTTTGTTCTTGCTATATATATATATATATATATATATATATATATAAAACTAATAACTAAAAGGAGCTGGGGGGTTGAACACACTCAAACAATTAGGCGGTACCAACTGGTATAGCAATAATATAGACTTATGGTGAAAAAAAAAAAAATTATCGGAATTGTCCCAGAGTGGGATCCACTAGGGCCTGGGCCCCCTGAAAGATCCTCTGCTGGGCCAGAAAAATACTATAAGTGCCGAGGGATATTTTATGCTATTGCAAAAAAAAACATAAGCTTAGAAGTGCAGAACTGCACTGTGTAGCAACTGCATTGGCTGTGCTGTACAACCCTTTCCAGGAATCTTTCTAATTTGCAGACAGATGACTAAAGGATTCCTGCTTTTTACGTGGATCCTCTTCCATGGCTGTACATATGCTGATCTTAATGGAACAGTAACACCAACAAATGAAAGTGTATTAAAGTAATTAATATTTTATGTACTATTGCCCTGCACACAGTTATGTGTTTGCTTCAGAAACCCTACTATAATTTATATAAACAATGTTATATTCACCAGTACAAGGCAACAGTACATTATATTTTAATTACTTTAAAACATTTTCATTTTTTGGAAATGTTTAAAAGCCCTTTAAAGCCCTGCTCAATACTGACGAGCCCCAATACTGATCTGTAGTTAGGATCTAGCCAGCAAAACTTGATTTCCCTTGACTTTAAATACAAATGAAGACAAGGTCTTCTCACTAAAAATGCTTTTCATGTGGATCCATTTTCCTTGCTCTACGTTAGTGATCCCCAACCAGTGGCTCAGGAGCAACACGCTCCTCCCCAACCCCTTGGCTGTTGCTCTCAGTGCCCCCAAACCAGGTAGTTATTTTTGAATTCCTGACTTGGTGGAGTTTTGATTGGATAAAAACAAGATTTACTACCAAATAATGCCTCCTGTAAGTTGAGTGTGCATAAGCCAATCTTAGCCCTTATTTGGCACCTCCATGAACTTTTATGATGTTTGTGTTGCTCTCCAAGTCTTTTTACATTTGACTGTGGCTCACGAGTATGAAAGGTTGGGGAACCCTGCTCTACATGTATCAGAAAACCATGCACTACACTTATTAATCCCAATAAGGCTGAAAATGGTATTTGGGTGTATTTGGGATCTGATCAGAAACTACCCAGTGGATGCCTCTAGCTCTAAATGCTTTTCACGTAAGGCCAATACAAACAGATAGCTACAAATGAGATTTCTGCTTTAGCCAACAATTTATGTTTTTGGGCAGGGTACAAGTTAATTAATAGTCAGACAATTTGCAATACCATAGGTCACCAATAAAATTCAGTCTGACTGAACATTTACTAAAATAATCAAGAATTGCCAGCATTGTACCAGTCTAATAACGGAACCATATTTTTTCGAGACAATTTTTATTTTCCAGCAGCCAAACAGATGCCTAACCACAGAGCTAGACTGAACCTTAATAGCAAGAATGTGTGGTTATAAAAATGAAAACACTTAATTTATTATAGCTTCTTCCACTGGAAAAAATCTTTGTGCTTCATCAGATATACTTAGACTTGTTACAACATATCCTGTAGATTAATTTTGTCCTCATGCATTTATCTTTAGTTACAGTATTGTATTTCATAACCTATTACAATACCAAAGAAACAGATTGTCTTGTATGAGATTACATATATAGAGGCACCCATATTTATATATGGTTACTGTGTTTCAAGAAAGAGCAATGAAACAAAAGGAGATGCATAACATCAGTTTATCTACCAACAATAACGTTTTTAAGATAAATAAACGTTTGACAGGTTTTGTTTATTGACAGGAGACTGGGACACACAGTGGCAGCTGAAACTATATTTTTGCTCCTCTTTATTATCCAAAAATAGGTTTCAAACATAACAGGGTAACAAACAAAAGTTTTTCTTCTGTAAACCCAATTTTACAGATAAGGGGCCCTCACTCAGCCCTTCAGAGAGTCACCTTCTTTCTCACCAGCCGATACACTGTGGGAGCACTCCAAGGCTAAACTTCCATGTGGGCAGTCTTCTCCTTTACAAGCCACAAGTTGGTAAGGATTAAGCCTGCAGAACCAAGCTGTGGTCCTGGCAATCTGTCTCTATAAAAGCTAAATGCATGGGGGTGGACTAAGCCCTCTCACTCAAACCAGCCCCCAGGTCAAGAATGGTATCAGTGCATGGGAGTGCCAGCCTTTGAAAGATATGACCAGAGGTAAATAGATAGGACCACCATACGGTGTTTACCTTGACGTGGTATGGTGGCTTACCAATCTTATGATCATAATTTTGTAACTAAAAACCCCTGTTTTTTGTAAATACATGCAATAGCATAGACAATTTACTTATGAAACAGGGGACCAGGGAATGTACATTGATCAATCCCCCTCTCTTTTTTGTATTCTTGTAGTTAATTTGGCCATATCAGTCGCATTTCCATTGTATTTGTATACTCTATTTAGCCTTGGAGTGCTCCCACAACCCCCTTCTGTGTAACAAAGGTAAAAACTATCCTGTGACCTTGCATTCTTTCTTTTATTCTGAGCCATCTACTTTAACAGAGAATGATTAGTAATAACTTGAACTGTCTACCCAACAGATAAAGCCATAGGGATCTAATGTCCATTTAATGGACCGACACTTACTTTTCACTATGTAATAGTTCTTGTCTGCCTGAGTTCCTGCTGGGGTATACATGGAGATCTTTTCCATTTAATACCTGTGACAAGATAATTCATAATCTGATGCTGGGGGCATTTGTATGTACCATAAATTCTAAAGTTAGGTGTCATTAAGACTTGCCTCTTACACCAAATGTCCTTCAGGAAGCTCTTTCTGCTTCCTTATCCCAATTAACTATATAATTGCACGTGGCACCTTTTGTGAGATCAGACAAGGGGTTACCATAGTGGTAATGTTGGGTACAAATTTCCTATAATGACCCACAATCCCCACAAAATGCTCTGACCGGTTTTTGACACAGACTTTGCCCAGTCTTTTTCAGCCTCAATAGTATGTATTTAGGATTTTATAAGTCTCCATCCAGCATTATTGCACAGCTACCGAGCATCCACCAAACCTATTGCACACGTCTGGGGGTTAGCTTTTAGCCTATGCTACCTTATGTAGTCTAAGCCTGTAGCCTGGACAGATGGGAATACCATTCAGAACTGAAAACTACATCATCATCTAAATATGCCGAAGTATATTCTTTGTGGTGTTTTAAAATATGGTCCATCAATCTTTGTGTTGTTGGTGCACCATGTAAGCCAAAAGGAAGGATAGTATAATGAAGTATAGAAAAGGCTGTTTCACCTTAGCCATGTTTGTTAAGGAAGCTTGCCAATAGCCTTCAGTGAAATATATCTAGCATTGCCCAACCTTTCAGTTAACTCATGTACCCTTGGCATGGGATAGGCGGCAAACTTTAAAATTTCATAAAGTATTTAGGCTGCCATCCGGAATGACGACTATGGCACTAAACCACTTACTGTGGGGTTCCTCTATCACCCCTACAGATATCATTTTTTAACATCCTCAGCAATTGCTTGAGTTGGAGTTTCCAGCACTTGATAGGGTCACAAGCTGACTATTTTAGGAGTATAACAAACCATACATTTAATAAAACCATAAAAGTTAATAAAACTATATATCTCTCCATGAATTTATAAGGTTCACATATGTGGTTTTCTTTTTTTTTTTTTTTATAGTTCATCTCACCTTTGCATAAATCTCAGGGATCCTGCCAGTTTTTGAGAGAAAATGTACTAACATTTATTTTGGCACACTAGTGCAGGTAAACATTTGGAACAACTCTTGAACAATAACATTTGATATAGTATTCCTGAGAAGTATTGCTTCTGGGCATTGGGTTTTGTAATCTAGCACAAGCAGTATAGACTGGTGTCCCCTGGCAGTCTTAGGGAGAGGTCCAACAAGATCTATGACAATCCAATCAAAAAGAACTTCAGTCATAGGCAAAGGAACTAGTGCAATGTGGTTGGGGAGCATTAACTTGGTATTCAGGGCAAAACTTACAATAGTCTTCTACAGCTTAATATAATCCTAGCCAAGAAACCTCCATTTAGTCTCCATTTAATATTTTGTTTTTTTCCATTCCTAAAGGTCCCCCCAAAATATGAGAATAGGTGAGGTCTAGGTTCATTTTTACATGTGACTGAATGGCTGTTCAGCTGTTCTATTACCTCTATCTGTATTTATCTTCATCTGCATCTATATATATATTTACCCTCTACAGTTAGTAATATCTTTACCCTCTACAGTTAGTAAGGAAACAATATTAGCCTTCTAGACTCTTGAATTACTTAATCTATTTCCATACATTTTCAAGAATTAACTAATTTGAGGTCTCTGAATTCCACGCTTTCTCTGGAAATCAGACAAATCTATCTCAGGAGAAGTTTCCTGTGAATCCTCAGCAATGATCTCTAAATAGAAAGTATCAGTGACATTTAGTACTAGCACCACAGCATCAGCTTTTGTCAGGTTTTCCCCTGATATAAGCAGTTACCCACTTTATTTTTGTAGCTTAAATCTCTGATTTTAAC
Organism: Xenopus tropicalis; assembly: GCF_000004195.4. Lineage (NCBI taxonomy): Eukaryota > Metazoa > Chordata > Amphibia > Anura > Pipidae > Xenopus > Xenopus tropicalis. The sequence goes on from NC_030681.2 coordinate 91,262,144, forward strand.
CACACCCACTTCATGTTATATAGCCCCATAAGGATGTTCTAAAGATATAAATGAAATTCAAAAGAGGCCAAACAGCCCACAGAGACCCAATTAATAGTAAATATATTTGGCATCTTACAGCAGTCCCTCTGGTTTTTGCCCAAATGTACAAATTGTCAGGCCATTTCAGCTTGGCACCACTGCCACAGCATCTGTGCTCTGTCATTAGGTAAAGAGGCATGTTTAACGTCATGCAGTCTTTTGGACTATATGTAAGTGCTTCAACTTTCCTTTAGAGGTGTGTTTCTCCCCTGTATAAAAGTCTTACCAGTAGCTGTTGTTTTGGCACCCCTAGTGGTTACATTTCTTAGAAAACAAATCCTTGAGAGATTCCTCTGTGGCTGTATAGCAGTGCTGTCCAACTGGCGGCCCGCGGGCCGCATGCGGCCCGCGACCCCCCTCTGTGTGGCCCCCCACCTGTCTGGCTGCTTTGATGGCTTACTCTTGTGTAAGCATTAAATGGTATCAGTACTGTGATTAACTGGCCCCCTGCATTGCTCACACCTCAGATTCAGGCTGTAATCAGGCTGTATTGTTTAAACATGTAATCCCCTGTGTTGTTCACACCTTTTAATCTCTGCATTGTTCTACCCCTGCAGTGTTCACACCTCAGGCTCAGGCTGTTATCACCCCCATTGTTCCCCTGTTCACACATCAGGAGCAGTAGAAACCCACAAATAATCCCTGCACACTACAAAAGGAACATATACTGAGGTGGTACTTCAATTAAAATGTTTTTTAATATATAGTTATTGTGCAGACTGTAGGAGCAGTGCCAGCATTGTGTCACTGTAGGCTGCCTGTGTGTGAGTATGGCACACACAGGCAGGGTAGGGAAGGCAGAGTATGGCACACACAGGCCAAGTATGGCACAAACCAGCCAAGAATGGCACACAGGCAGGGTAGGGAAGGCAGAGTATGGCACACACAGGCAGGGTAGGGCAGGCAGAGTATGGCAGGTTTTTGCTGTACTACAACCATTAATATGGGTATGGTCATGTAATAACATGGGTGTGGTTTCAAGTGGGTGCGGTTTCAAAAAGGGGAGTAGTCAAAACTGGCTTCCATTATCGGCCCTCCACCACGTAGGTCGGAAAAATTCCGGCCCTCGGTACCACAGAAGTTGGACAGCACTGCTGTATAGCATTGTAATTTAACCAGCCAGATTCTGACAATATGATCACAGACCACCCGTTCAACAATCTGAGCTGATGGGAGAACCTATGGTAACATGAATTGGGTCATACAACCTTCAACCTGCTGCCTTGACAGAATCATAATCCCTGGTGTGGACATGTAGTGCTCATTTCCCCCTTGGCATATACTTTATCATCCTGTACCTTTAAATCATGGTAAGCTTTTTGGGATTTGCTCATTAAGAACAAAGCCAGTTACATCTTCCCATTTGTGCTTAGACAGTTTCTCACATTCTGTAGCTACTTTAAATACACTAAAGTAGGCTTCCCCGTCATCTTCCAAGGACAACCGGGATTTTAATTCGCAATTAATCTCTAGCTGTAATTAACTGACCTGCTGTTGGCTCGCAACAGCCAGCACAAACTGTTTTACAGTGTCTTCTATTATTTCCCTTAGAAGAGAAATGTCTTCATAAGAAAGCAAAAAGCCCATCAGTTACAGTCTGGTAAATGAGCAAATCAAGACACATGGAGCTACTGGTAGCAGCTACTTGCTGTGGCTACTCAAACAGGCAATGCTAATAATTTACTGATAATTGTCTCTACGTGTGTTTTAGCAGGCAGTATAAACTCAACATGGTATAAATTCAAATTAAACTCGATCATTGTTGTATTTACAAAATTTCATAGTTTTCATACGAGAATTTGTTGGTGTTGGTGTTCAAAAATAACAAATTTTTCAAGCCCAAAGCATTTTTAAAACTCGAAAAATTAAAGTTTAAAGCACATTCTATTGATTCTTTTTATTTTTCCTAAACAGGAATTGCTCCAGTAGCCATTTTAGGAGCATTGGTGCTCATTCTTAGAAAACAATAATGGATTTAAGTTTCACTTGAAACTGGCTGAAGTAGAACACAATGATGGGAATAACTTCCCTATGAAAATGTGTGAAAATAGAAAACAATGATGGGATTAATTTCCCCAGAAACTGGGTGAAATAGAGAACAATGATGGGATTAACTTCCCCTAGAAAACAATGAAATGATTAACTTCCCCTTTGAAAATGTGCCAAATTTCTTTTGCCAAAAAAACTTCACCAAACGGTAATAAATCTATAATTATGGGAGTTTTTTAATAAAAAAATCACATTTTTGGGGGGGAAATTTCCAAAAAACTCATATTTTTCAAGAAAAATATCAGAAAAATTGAGTACTGGCAAAAACCCATTCATAAGTATCGAAAATATCTAGTAAGTAAAAAAAAAAAAACGACTTTTTCTCAAAATTGTTTAGTAAATGTGACCCTTAAAATTACTAATTCAGTTATTAACATTATTACTATTTTGACAATAGATATGTGTGTATGCACATTTTGCATGACCTGCACTGTTCCAATGGAGGAGTGTTCCCATACCCCTGTCTCAGCAGCAGGTATGTAGCAGTATGTAGCAGGAAATGATGCAAAGGCAGTTCCAGCTCTGCACATTCCCATTCCATTTCATGCTCATATACTGTACATAGTATGAACCTTACTGCCAGCAAATAAAATTCATGCTGTACTAATGACCGTAGAATGAATTAATCTAGAGGGTATAGTGCTGAAGCAAAGCAGCCCTTTCATTGGCCAATTGGTATCAACTGACTGTAGATTGAAAGGGTGGGGGCTACAATATGGAGCTGAGCACTGCTCCTGTATAAACTATAGCAAAAAAAGGGAAAGGAAAAACCATTGGGTGGGGGTGCAATAAGACAGAAACAAAAGGTCATCTGCACTCTGCATCCCCCATAGACTCAATTTAGTAGATCCAAATTTCAGAAAAACCCAGGTCCCCTGAGCATTCTAGGTTACAGGTCCCATAGATAAAAATAAATAATAATATTAACACATAAATTGCCCAAAGTGTTTATTGCAGTGATAGCTAAAATACTTTTTTAAAGTGTAACAGTTACAAAGATCCTCCTTATCGTAATGTTACAACAATGTGAGATATGTTATAGTATTGAAAGGGCTGTATACACTCTTGTTCAACATACATGCAATGGATAGGGCTTGTGCTGAAAAGAATTTTTGCCTATTCTTTTAATCATGAAAATTCAGAGGCATTGAAGCTACTCCATGTTTGATCCTTGCAGATTATTTAAAATACGCTGTAAATATTTTAGTGTATAATGCCATGAGTATTTAGATTATCTCACCACAGAACACGTAGGGTCCAGGTGCACATGACCCAGACCTACAGCAAAAGAAGGATCATTGCACAGATGAAACAGCAGGCACTTATGGATCCCTTAACCAAATATTATAACCTTTTCTTAGCAGGAGTCCATTATGCAGCGGGATTATCTATGCACTGGTAATCTAACTATGTACCTTGCAAGGTCCAAACATGGAGCAGTTTCAGTTTTTTGTTTAGTTAAAAAAAAAACCATTGATGTTTTGTGATTAAAACAAGAGGCAAAACGTATGTTTGACACAAGCCCTATTCATTGCACTCATGCTAAGAAATGGTGGCCCTTTAACAATAAAAAAACACAAAAGAAGATCAAGGAATGTTTGTTTGAAACTATAACCTGATTTAAAAAACGTAAACAAGATACAGTATAACTCCCCTGCATTCATGTATCCTCTCACTGTTAAAGAATTCTTTTAAAATGAGAGCATTACAAAACCTACACATGGCAGTTTCAAGGGCAATCGTTGTGTTTTTTTCCATCAATTCTAGCATTGTTGCATTGTTGCAGTGTTTGCTATCTGCACCTGATTCTTTAGGTACAAATGTGCTGCACTTAGAGACACTGGGCACAAAGGGAACCCTGGAGCTACAGCCTGACTCAGAATATCACTTTCTACATCACAAAAACTACTCCTTTTACATTTGTCCTAATTATCCCACACATATGTTCATTCATTGGATTTAGTTTGAGCACATTTACACAATTCTACACAATTCTGTGTAAAAAATGCATTTAAAAAACTGAAAATAACTGTCTGTACTGAGAAGCTTGGGAACACTTATTTCAAGTTTGTGTTTTATTTCAGAACATTATTTTGTTTTTCCTATCCCACTATCACAATGGCTTTTCGAAGCATAGTAATGAATGGCATTTTATATTTTTCTTTTCTCTTAAGAATGTTTGACCCACCCACTGTAAGTTCTTTGCCTTTCATCCCCCTCATTTCTCAGATCTGAATTCCCAGCTCTCCCCATGCCTTTCCTTTGATTTGATTGTGCTGTGTGTGCTGGTGACGTATATCAAGTTTCTTGAACACAAAATATTTCAGTCAGTCTCATTTCACATAGAGGTTTGCTGTTCTTTTTTTCTTTCACATTAATATTTGTCATTTAGAAGACAGAAGACATGCTGTGACTAAATTCTGTATCTCTATATCAGTATTTAATAAGTAAGATAGGAATTACCGTAACTGAAATTACCACCTCTCTCTTCTCCTAACCCTCCCATCTGTCAATGTAACCATATGAGTCAGTTCCTAAAAAGTTCCAAGTCATAAAAGTTTTCATTTATGACAAGAATTTGTGAAAATAATGTTGGAAGCATATTGATATATTTTTAATTTGGCATATTTGAATATCATTGTTACTTTTTCCTTACTTATCATTATGTGACTGTATTATATTTTGTACTTGAGGGGTTGCTTTTCCCACCAGTTTGTGATTCACAGTTGTTTTCACAATTTGGATTGTTTGTGATATTTCTCTTTCTGCCACAACCGCTATAAAATAATTTTACTGCCTTTTTGTCATTTTTTGGCAATCCCACATTATCTTTCTTTAGTTGTGAATATATTTAGGCTCATTCTTTTACTAAAAAAAACATGAATTATGAACAGACATTCAAGGGTAGCATAATCGGTGACAGGATTTAGTTATCTGATAATGATCAGTGTAATGGAAACAATAATTCATAGTATTACACAAAAGATAAAGAAATGCATGGAAAACAAATAAAAGATTGTTCTGAAATAGAGGTTATTGTTAAACTATATAAGTTAAATATTGGTGTTGTTGACTGGGCCAGGGCAAGCTAGAGGGGTGCCACAGGCAGCCTGCTCTTGCCCCCCCCCCCCCCCCTTGCATGCAGAGAATTGCTTAAACTGCTGGGATTTGAGATCTTCAAGGGCAGAAGAGGTATGGGATCTGTGCCCATTGCCCACTAAGCATGCCACTTTAGCCTACACTTAGTACCGGCCCTGGGGTTAGATAACAAACTAGTAAAGAATTGCAGGCTCTTCTAGTAAAAAACACCAACATTTTGCTTGGCTCCTAGAATATAGGATATTATACAAAACAATGTTAGAAGGGTAACTATAGACTGAGAAATTATCCACAAAATGCTGAGCCTAACAAGGAATATTATTATGCAGGCATTAAATATGAACTGGCAAAGCTGTCATTAAAAAATGCTGGGATAATGTTAGATTATTGCAAGTGTAAGAGCAGAGATAACTAGCAACATGTCATGCCAAGTATCTGAGAACTGAGGCCATGTCACACAACTTGGCAATGGTTTAATAAAATCTAATTAACTAAACCAAAGCAAAGTGCAATATACAGATCAATCCATATTTTAACTCATAATACAGTCTTTTCCCCAGAATTCCCACACAATAGCAGGCCCCTTATAAAAACCTTTGCTGCAACTTAAGCTTTATTACTAATGCAGATGCAAATTAGTGCCTACATAAGGAAATTGTCTTCAAATGGCAGGCAGGGCAAGTTTTTGTTAACAAATGTGTGTGTGAATAATGTTTCTTCTAACAAGTGGCATCGATAAGTATCGAAAGTATTTGCACACCATTCACTAAGTGGGTTGTGTGTGTAGGTGCAACATGCTTTGGGGAACCCTTAAAAAAACAGCTCCTCAATGCAGTTGTTAATTCCAAGGCTTGCTTATGCCCATGCCTCCTGTACTCTGCATTTGGAAACAATTTATCAGAAGTACCTTTGTCAATAGAGTGGGCAAAAATACAATATCAAATGTCCAGAGGCAGGTGCCAATATCAGGAGGAGAGGGCAGTAAGACTTACATGGCACATGTATGTAACAGAGTCCCTTTATTGTAATTGTATTGGACCATTTTAGGTGTTTTCTCAAATTACAGTAGCTGGTTTTATGCACCTTTGGATATACATCATTCATATATATAAGTGTGTTTTTCATCAAGGAATCTGCATTGCTTACAGTAACATTACTTGAAATAGCAGTAATATAATAAACAGGTAATTGATAAACAATGTTTGTTCAGTCCTTAAGGCATGATTCCCTGTTATACATTGATTGCAGTCATCATTGCAGAAAGAACAAGGTGAAACTTGCTGCATTACTTCTGAATTGTAGCTTCTGATTGCCCTTTGTCCTTTTAGAAATACAGACAGTAGAAATGGTTAGATCTTATTTACCACAAGCATATATAATGTGTTCTTTGTGCCCTGACAAATATTTTATCCATTGCAAATAAACTTAAAAATCAGCATTTTGCACTGTATTTATTAACTATATTAATAGATGTTGCTAACTTTGCCAGATATGAAGGTAAATATGTCAACAGCTCACCAAAGTCAGGAGGAGGCCAAAGTGCACTGCCCTGAATCTTCAGCTAGGGGAGCAGAAACAACTGTATGTGTGAGGAGGCACTCAATGAGCAGTCCTCAAGGCAGAGGTGTAAAATTCAAGTAGATTTATTTAATTACCAAAAGCAGAGACAGCCTTACGTGTTTTGTGTTGTCATAACATGGGAATGATCAATTATTAACATCGAAAATTGTGAATTTTTCATTTTGTAGCACAAATAAAAAAAGCATCTGAAAACCTGGAAAACCATGAAGCAAAGAATTGTTCTGATTTGCCTAGGACAGTTCCCATAAACTTCTATATGACCTTGACAGCTTTTAGATGGCGTATTTTACTTTTGGATACGTTTTTATGCATAGTAAATGACCAAAAAATTGTATATGAATCGTGAAAAAAAAATAAAATACAAACGTTATTAAATGCCCCTCCTTGGACATAGGCACTAAATGACTAAGGGGAGATTTATCAACGTTCTTGTTAGTTTTTTTTCCCTACAATTCAAGTTTTTGTGCACTAAAAAACCCCTAATTCAAATTATGTTTCAAAAATTCAAATGTCTGGTGCAAAAACCCCAAAAACTCAAATGTTAAAATTCACCATCTAAAAGCTTATAAGTTGTCATTGGTAGTTGTCTTAGGCAAAATCAAGCCGCATTTGCAAACTTAAATTTTTTTAGTTTTTTATTGAAACGAGTTTTCCTTATTAATATATAAGCAAGCATTCGATATGCAAGTTTATTCAATTTTGAAAAGGCAAACTCGAATTCACAAACTCAAGAACTGATAAATAAGCCCATAAGGGTTATGACAACAGGAAAACCTGCCTCTGCAGTTGGCACTTCAATAAATCTACTTGAATTTTACATGTCTGCCTTAAGGACTGCTGATTGAGTGAATGCACACACACAGGTATGGATACTGCTAACTTTGCTCCAGTAAAGTTCTAGCAACCTGCAACAACCAATCAGCAAGTATCATTTACTGACCTGTTGTTTGAAAGCAAATATTTGATTGGATAAAATGAGTTAACAGACGTACTGCAACTTGTGTGCATGTTATTACATTATCCTATTTTTTTCTCAATCAAAAGAGTGCTCTTGTTGGATGATTTATTCCTGGACAGTTGAGAATAGCCAAACAAGCATTAATACAATATTTATAATATTATAATATAATTAATTTATAATATTATTTATGAGTGCAAAATTTCACTATGGATGACTTTTTTTACTTTTTTTTTACTTTTTACATATAAATATGTAAGAAATTATTTAAGAAATATACAGTATATCTTTGCTAAAATGTCCTCCCATTTACTGAACATTTACAGGAAAAGAAAGTAAAATAAAATCACTACTCTTATTTATATAAATTGAATACATTTCCCCTTATATCTTCCCATGTTGTAAGCATATAATGTTACAACAGTGTTTTCCTGTTGCCTAGTAAAATATGTCAACAGCATGTGAATAAGTGGCCAAAGACACATGTAAAAAGGTGCTATTTCCTCTGGATTTCTCCCTTGTGCAATATTTGAGGTCCATGGAGTCAGGGTTAAATAGGGAAACACGTTCTCTGCTAAGTTAGTCCTGAATACTAGCTGTTGGAGTGTTCTGGAAAGAATGGTAGGGTAAGACACTCCATCCCCTGGGTACAGTCACAGACTGCATATGACTCTCCTAGGGATTGTTTCTAAGGGAAAGCATTTTAAAATTATGAGACGCTCAATTCCCTTTATCAGTGCAGAAAGTAATTTAATAAGGAGTCTTCTGTGGAACCTGAGAAACTGTCTGTGTCTGCAAAAGCTGAGCAAGTAGAACTACATAGATTTGACTAAAGGCAGGAAGATGCTCCAACACTTACAGGAAAAGAAAAACATCTTACTTTTTTACTTACGTTTTGAACTTAAGACTGATGTGTCAGTATGGAACTTACCTGGATCATAGTAATCAATTACGTATACAAAAGCTTCTTGGGTGTATCCAACTTTAAAATCTCTAGTAGCTGGGATGTTTATGCAAACTTCAGTTTGGTTCAGCTAAAGAAGAGAAGAGATTTGATTTTTTTTTATATTTGTGCACGGTAACCACATTAACAATAGTTTTCAATTTTAACTATGTAAACCCCTGTTCCAGTGAAAGGAACTACAGCTGTTGGGCAATAACATACCAAGTGGCATAAAACAAGCAATTGCAGTGGGATAATCTTTTGACAAACTGACAAGTGATATCTGATGTGACAGTACTGTTAGAAAATAAAAAAAGAGTAAGAAATGCATTAACTAACAAAACATTATTCAACTTACAGAGTCAAGGTAAATGTTGATTTTCCCTTCATTATAATCCACTTTTTTGATGGGGTATTTCATTGGAATGCCTTCAGGAACCAAACTGAACCCACTAAGTAAGTCCACTTGCATTAGAACCATCCCAGTCTGGGTAGAGCCATCTCTTGGTATGCTCCTAAAGTGAATTGAATTAAGGATATTAACATAACACGGAGATGCTTAGTTATCAAAAAAATGTTTTTAGAATAAACTCTAAAACTTATCAAACTCAAAAGTTTGCTTATTTGTTAAAAAAATGAATCTAATCAAATATCGGGACTTTGGAAGGACATCAACCAACTAATACAAAAAAAGAAATCCAGAAAATGGAAGGAAGAATGGAAGGCGGCCACCACAAACTTCCAAAATAATAGCCAAAATCCAGTAGATTTCTACGAAGGAAAAACTGACTGCACTCATTCACCACAAAATGGAGACATACGAAAAGATATGGTCCCCATGGACCTCATGAACTGAAAGCCAGCATATTCAACCCACCACGCCACCTAAGAATTGCACTAAGTAACAAGAAGACAATCATACCCAATAATTGATAAACCCTGGAAACAAAGGAAATGTATATTTGCTATAATAAACAGGCGAGAGTCCCTTTTCTCTCCCCTCTCCTCTCCTCTCCATGATACCCTTTCAACTCTATTTCTCTCTGTCTCTTATTTTCTCCGTATACGATTTGTATGTAAATGATTCTTTTATAAAACAGTTAATAAACACAAAGTTTAAAAAAAATGAATCTAATAAAAACTTGATTGAATTAAGCCATAAAGAAAAATCTCGAACGCAAACAAAATAGTTTAAAAAAACTCGAATTACAAAATATTGCTTTAATTTTGCTAGGACAACTCAGCGCTGCGGAATATGTTACAGCGCTGCGGAATATGTTGGCGCTTTATAAATAAATGTTAATGTAACTCCTATTGACTTCTTCATAAGTTGCAAGCTTTTAGATGTTTTTTGAGCTTCATAATTACCAAACTTTTGAGTTTTGGCAACTCTAATTTAAATTCGTTTTAAATTCAGATTTTTTCTTACTTCTAAATGATTTCGAGATTTACAAGTGGGTTTTCACCAGAACTCGATTTTTTCGTTATTATTCCCAGAAATTTTTTTTTAGAAAATAACTCCCATTATTCCTGATTTATTAATGTTTAGTTAACTTTTTTGTAAAATAAAAAATTGACAGGTTTGATCTCTTGAGTCCTATGGAGGCTTAGGGGCACATTTACTAACCCACGAATACGAATTGGAAAAATTCCGATTGGAAAACGAACATTTTGCGACTTTTTCGTATTTTTTGCGATTTTTTCGTTGCCTTTACGACTTTTCGGAAATTGTCGCGACTTTTTGATTACCAATACGATTTGCGCGAAAAAACGCGAGTTTTTCGTAGCCATTACGATTCGCTCGTATCTTGTCGCAACTTTTTCGTATTGAGCACTCGTAAGCGGCAGGCGAAACTTTCAGACTTAGCATGATTTTGGAAGCCTCCCATAGGACTCAATGGCACCCTGCAGCTCCAACCTGGCCCAAGAAAAGTCACCATACTGAAGCTTGAATGAATCCGAATCTTTCGTACTTGGCACGAAAGTTGCGAAAAAGTCGCGACTTTTTGCACAAGTAGTAACGCTATGAAAAAATCGCAACATTTTGTGCAACATTCGGAATGGCTATGAAAAAGTCGCAACAATTTTCCGAAAAATCGGCAAATACCGATCATTACGAAAAAAACGCAATCGGACGCATTCGGCCCGTTCGTGAGTAAGTAAATGTGCCCCTTAGAATAGCAGAGGAATAGAATAGTCAGTGACAGCCTGTCCTAAAAAGGGATCTTAATCTCCTCATTGTTTTCCGTTTCACACCTTTCAAGGGAAAGTTAATGCCATCATTTTTTTCAATTTCACCTAGTTTCAACTGAAAGTTAAACAAATTATTGTTTTCCAAGAATGAGTGCCAATGGCACTCCTAAAATGGCTGCTGGAGCAAATCCTGTTTGGGAAAAATGAAAAGGATTCATGGAAACGAATGCCTGTTTTAACAATCCTTTCAACTGAAAAAATTGGGGATTTTCGGGATGTAAACTCAAAATTTTCGTCCGATCGATAAAAGCACTTTCGTGATATTTTAGAACATCAGAAATTATCGTGGTTACTCCGAATTTTTACCATACTGTGTTTTAAGCCCCCCAAAAAATCGGATTTTAGTAAATGTGCCCCTTAGTGTAAAAAAATTGCAATTGCAAACAGGAATTGAAAAGTTGATAAAACAGTCCCTTATATGCCAACATATTAAAAAAAAAAAAGAATCACAAAAAAATTGATTGCAACAAAACTAAAATATTTAGGGAAAACCTTTAATTGGGTTAAATTTAATTGTGTAGTAAATAAGTCAATCACAAACAAAGATCACATTGTTCCATCGATTGTTGTAAAACTTTAAGATCTTGACTGTTTTAAAAAATTTCAGGAAAAAAACTTGCACACTAACTTGTTTGAATTCTTAGGGAAGACACAATACTGAGTGAAAATATGCACCTGAAGCAAAACGAGAAGAAAATAAAGATGTACTTACCTTGTGCAAATGTTTAAAGAGACAACATTTAAATTATCTTTGTTGTCAAGTACAGTAATACCTAAATCAAAAGCGTCCTGACTTGATATGGATTTGTACCTTCCAGGAACTGAATTTTTTAGATTGTAAATAGTGTGAAACTGAAAAAAAAAAAAATATATAATGAAAAAGAAACAAAACATACCAGTGTATATTATACAGACAAGTCCACTAATATTGCTAAGCACCAGTACCCTGCATTCACCCTATGTGAATGAGAGGTGGGTATCCCTAGGAGTAATTAAGCAGAAGAAAACAAGGAACAATGTTACACGCTACTGCTGAAAGCCAGTAAGCCATCAGTGTATCATAAAATCAAAAGGCAAAAAGGAATCAAACATCTCCAGGCAGCATTTGAAAACTGCAGTGAATTTAATGGCAGTGTCAGCACACTACATGTTTCAGGCAAGTAAGCCATCAGTGCCCTTGCAAATAAAATTTATTTTGATATGAGCACCCAGAAAATGTGTATATATAGAAAGAGAGACGAAAAATGGAAAATGCCATTTTCAAAAAATTCCACAACTGGGGCATTTCTGATGCAGAGAAGTCCACATTATGATAAAAATGTAAATCATACCATTAGCATTTTTGGTAAAGCAATAACACTGTTGGTTCTTATGCACCGGTATCTTGCACAGAGAGACTGTCTGACTGAAAACTGAATGCAGCTGATTTTATTGTTCCATTGTGCAATATGTATCTCTCCACTTTCTCCCAATCTTTCTCTAAAACACTTTTATTTAGAGAAGTGTACCCTCATTTAGTTTAACATAACCTCAGTGTGCTGCTAAAAGCAATACCCTGTGCTACATCTCTTACACTGCTTAACTTGGATCTTGCCCATTCCAACACCTTGGGGCTGATTTACTAACCCACGAATCCGACCCGAATTGGAAAAGTTCCGACTTGAAAACGAACATTTTGCGATTTTTTCGTATGTTTTGCGATTTTTTCGGATTCTGTACGAATTTTTCGTTACCAATACGATTTTTGCGTAAAAACGCGAGTTTTTCGTATCCATTACGAAAGTTGCGTAAAAAGTTGCGCATTTTTCGTAGCGTTAAAACTTACGCGAAAAGTTGCGCATTTTTCGTAGCGTTAAAACTTAACGCTACGAAAAATGCGCAACTTTTCGCGTAAGTTTTAACGCTACGAAAAATGCGCAACTTTTTACGCAACTTTTGTAATGGATAGGAAAACTCGCGTTTTTACGCAAAAATCGTATTGGTAACGAAAAATTCGTAAAGAATCCGAAAAAATCGCAAAACATACGAAAAAATCGCAAAATACCGATCATTACGAAAAAAACGCAATCGGACTCCATTCGACCCGTTCGTGGGTAAGTAAATCAGCCCCCTTGTGTCTCAAACCTTTCTCCTTGTAGATTGTAAGCTCTTTTGGGCAGGGCCCTCTTCGCTTTTTGTATATGTTATTGGTTGCTTTGCATGTAATTATGTATGTCCAATGTATAAACCCACTTATTGTACAGCACTACGGAATATGTTGGCGCTGTAGGTACCCATAGGGTTAAGCTCCCCTATGGTTTTAAACCCTACCTCTTTACATATTCACTGTTACTGGGCAGAGCCCTTTGTATCAGTTTTCAGTTATGTCACTATACCCTATTGGTTTAGTCTGGTTGTTCACACCCCCTGCAGACTGATATAGTGTCTAGCAAGGAGGTGTGACTTCCTCTTTGGCTACCTCTGCTTCCCAGGTGAAGGACCACTGAGCCTGGGAGCAGAACATAGGCCCCAGTCAAGCCATCTATCCCAGATGATACCATTCCCTCTGGAGAAGTCGGGGACAGGGCCCCGTGAACGAGGTTAGGAGGGCATAGCAGATTTGTCATAGCACTCTCTAGGAGGAGTGATATATTGAGCTCTAGTAAGCAAGGGCAGTTTTATAGCCCCACCAAAGGAGACTTAGTTCTGGAAGTATCCCTCCATTCGGCATTGTTGACTCAGTGTAGGGCCACGGAGTAGAGATAGGAGACAGGCTAGAATAAACCCTGATCCCTACTCAACAGGAGGACTCGTACACTAGGGGGCTGATTTACTAACCCACGAATCCGACCCGAATTTGAAAAGTTCCGACTTGAAAACGAACATTTCGCGACTTTTTCGTATGTTTTGCGATTTTTTCGGATTCTTTACGAATTTTTCGTTACCAATACGATTTTTGCGTAAAAACGCGAGTTTTTCGTATCCATTACGAAAGTTGCGTAAAAAGTTGCGCATTTTTCGTAGCGTTAAAACTTACGCGAAAAGTTGCGCATTTTTCGTAGCGTTAAAACTTAAAAGGTGCAAAGTTTTGCGTAAGTTTTAACGCTACGAAAAAAGCGCAACTTTTTGCGCAAGTTTTAACGCTACGAAAAATCGCCAGATTTTACGCAACTTTCGTAATGGCTACGAAAAACTCGCGTTTTTACGCAAAAATCGTATTGGTAACGAAAAATTCGTAAAGAATCCGAAAAAATCGCAAAACATACGAAAAAATCGCAAAATACCGATCATTACGAAAAAAACTCGGACTCATTTCGACCCGTTCGTGGGTAAGTAAATCAGCCCCTAGGGGTTATCAACCTGAGGAACAAGGTTCTATCCAGACTATCTCCAAAGGGGTATCAAGCTGAAAGGTACATTTGCCTTGCCCAGACTCTACCAAGAGGTGGGATAAAACAGGGTGCACCCCCCCTTGTCCTCAGAGTGTACAAGTAACATCCACATCTGCTTGTATCGTGAGTATGTAATCTAACCCTGCATCATTTCGATTGTCTGGGACAATAAACTTAAGAACCTTTCTGGCGTCCATCTTTAATAATCTGCACTACACAGCTACAGTTGTGAGTTGTAGTTGTACTATACCCTTGCTCGGTCAGGTCTCTTCCACCTAAGCGAAGGCCCATCCTGTTTAAGAGAGTCAAATGTAACCCATGCTCTCACCTTAACATTAGCCTGGGTTTTGTCTAAATATAGCCAAACAAGTGTTACAGCGCTTTATAACTACATGTTAATAAATACAATAACAAGAAATGCTGATATCCATGTCATATTAATATTTCAGTTGTGGAAAGCGACAGACAACGTTGATGCTTGTCCATGGGTTGACTGATTATAGTGCTTGTAATTGGTTCTAATCTAAACTGCAAAGAAAGCTCATATGTGTATGCTCAATATAATAATACAATATACAATACAAATGTGCTTTTTCTTTAACAATATATATATATATATATATATATAAATATATATATATATATAATTATATAGCTTTGAAAACTGTCCGTACTGAAATATATATATATTATTATTATTATAAAATTGAATACACAATCCAAACATTGGATACACAACTATGCTGAATAATAGATACTGATTCACAAGAAATGGAGTGCTGGTCCATATAAACATTTTTATAAAAATAATTTGTTATGTATATCGGCATGCAGTAGCATATGAAATATGATGGCATATATATATATATATATATGTATATACATTTTACAGATAAAACATAATATAATAATAATCTGGCAAATATAAACTGCTTATAAACAGTAAGGCATGATGTCATCAGATCAAACCGGTGCTTATTGGTATTACTTGCATGTACAAAGTATAAACTTGTGTTCAATGACTGTACAATAGCACTGAGCATACAACCTTGTGTCTTTACACATGGTCTTATCCATAAATGGGAAAGTACACAGAAGTATATTTTAACTTCCAGATAAAATTATCTGCAATAATGATACATTTCATATGTGTTTAAAATGTCTGATTAAAAAGTTTAAAATGGCAAAATCTAAAAATAACACAGATTTATAAATCTGTTGACCATTCAAAATAGTATTCAGTCATAGTCTAGCAAACAAAACATTGAAAAATTACAATGTTGCAATTTATATAAATTGTGTTTTTGAAAAGTAAACATACAACTGTTAAATATTGGTCATAGAAACAAAAGCAGTAAGACAAACTTAAAAGAAACCATGAATCAATACTGCCATCTGGAGTTTTTTACCTTTGTTGCAAATACAGTAGCAGTGATAAGTATATACATTATGTAGTCCTTGAATTGTCTGTTAAACAATGGTTTGTTAGCTCTAAACAAAAATTATTGAACTGTTATCACACAATATTGTAACATTTGACTAAGAATTTTAGTTAAATAATAATATTTATTATTTAATATTAATATTTATGTATAGCAGCCAAAGTCCATAGACAAAGATCCAAATTAGGTCACTGCCATCTGCTACTAAACAAATTATATCTGTTCCTAAAAGTAACAAACAGAACCATGGACTTAAAACCATATCAGTTAAGGCGAATGTCAACTAGAATGTAATTTAAAACTCATAATTGCACTTATAGTTAAATGTATAGCATTCAGTAATCAGAACAGAAAAATAAATCATATTTTAAAGTAATATGGCAAGAAAGTCTCTGTCTTCTCTAGCAGTTTTTATAGACTTCTATATCATTCTTTGTCCAGCCTAACATTTATTTATGTCTATGCAGAACCAAAAATAGAAGTTGGAAGGATTGTTCATTTCAGGACATTGCATTTGAATCCTATGTTATAAAACATTTTATATGATGATGGACAGGCCTGACCCCCATACATTATTCATCCTATCAGCCAGCACTCAGAACTGACATACACGGTATGGCCACCTTTCTATGCTCTGTCACTGGGCTTCTCTTCAGCTACATTTCTGCTGATGCACCATACACTGGCATATAAGCTACATCGGAAAATTATATTTTCAAATCTGCCTAATCAACAAACAGACCAATATTTGTAGTATATGTATATCTGTTGGGATTATCGCTATACACATACAGAAAATTCTATGTTTATCAGTACTAGTGATGAGTGAAATTTTTCGCTGCATGGATTTTAGCAACTGGTTTGCATCAAAAATTCAGCGAGTGAGAAAAAAAGTTGCGGTCACTTAATAAATGTTGCATGCGTCAAAAAAATTGTGCCTTAGACGCATTTCGCAAATTTTTATGTAGCGACAAAATCTATAGACTGATAATAAGAATATCATTTATCCCTGGGCATATGGTGTGCAGACCTTTTAAGTTTTAGGGGGGCATTTATTAATGCTTGATTTTTTAAATTTAGGTTTATTGTTGCTGGAAACTCAATGACATTTATTTTAGTGAATTTCATTCAGGGAATTGAGTTTAGTCATAGTTTTAAAAATATATAAAAGCACAAAATTTGAATGTTAATAAATCCCCCCCCCCCTAAAGTGGACAGAGCACAAATAATACAGACAAATCTGCGCACAGATGCCCAGAGTGAGTAAGAGGACTGACAGGAAATAAAGCTGAAATATAATATTATTACTATTATTTGCAGTGCAATAAAAATACAAATTCATTAATTTGATTAGATTTTGTCAGGGACTGGAAGTGCCGCAAATATTTAATGTCATCTAAACCAAAGGCAATGAATTGGGGATGGTGAGTAGCCTTTACATAAATTAATTTAATAGAATAGAAGAGTGTCAGCCTGTATTACACTGTGCATTTGATATTGCCTGTACCACTTGCCTCTGAGAAGCCTGAGTAAACCCTGTGGATGGTCAATAAACTCTTTGTTTTGTTGTTTGCAAGAACTTCTGGCACCCTCTGTCTTAATTTTTCTGTAAAGCAATAAGAGGGGTGTAGTTAAACAACACCCTCACCTTTCTCTGCTTCTTAGCGAAGGCCCATTCTGGGTGAGAGAGTCCATGTTTAACTGGTACTAGTCTGGGAAAGTAGTTATTGAACTGGAAAAGAGGTTACAGCTGGATAATATATGCACCTATATACGTAAATATATGTCTAAATATTAACTTCTCTAAAGAAAGAATAATGGTTCTTTAGCATTTGGCTTTTCTAATGCTGCTGCTGAAGAATAGCAGACAGACTGGGAATAACTGTTGGGGGGGAAAAGAGTTTGTGTTACCATTTCCACCACCACGCCCTTATCGTATGTCATATGAGCTTTATTTGATTCCCCAGCTTTCCGCACACTAACAAAATCGTGACATATTCTACATAACTCTTCTTCGCAAATTGTCCATAATAAATGCTTCTATCAGTCTCAGTCATCTCAATAAGCACAGCTCTTTACCCACCTATTTCTTCAAATTCATAATCCCTGATGAGACCAAGATGCAGCAAATGTTTGCATCAGTATTTAGTTAGCACTAAATGAGAGTGTGATAATATGTGTGATAATATGTGTGAGACATCAAGGTACAGATTTATTATGCAGTTTAAAAACCGGTGACAAAATTCGGCACACATCGCCAGGCTCCGTTGCATAAAACGGCATAATTTTTAATACATTTTTTTGCACCACCGTAACTTGCGTAAAATAACTACGTAAAATCTGGCATTTGGATGACAAACTTCTCCATTTATATCACAGGCAGGCCCAGATTTGTGGCGAGGCCCAGGCCTAGGGCGGCACAAACATAGGGGCGGCATGCCGCCCCGTCGCAGGCAAATTTTCAAACTTTGCTCCCATACAGAGCAATGGGGACCTCTCCCTACTGCTCTGTATGGGAGCTTTAACTTTGGCGCTTGTGCATTCGCGCCGTGGGGGGGCAGTTTGCGCATGTGCATTCATGCGGGGGGGCGTCGCCGAATGGGGGCTGCCTTGGGGCGCCACCAGTTGAAATCCGACACTGATTACAGGTATGGGACCCATTATCCAGAATGCTCGGGACCTGGGGTTTTCTGGATAAGGGGTCTTTCCGTAATTTGGATCTCCTACTTTAAGTCTGCTAATAAAATTATTTAAACAGAAATTAAACCCAATAGGATTGTTTTGTCTCCATTAAAGATTCATTATATCTTTGTTGGGATCAAGTACAAACTACTGTTTTATTATTATTGAGAAAAAGAAAATCATTTTTAAAAATGTGAATTATTTGATTAAAATGGAGTCTATGGGAAATGGCCTTTCCGTAATTCTGAACTTTCTGGATAATGGGTTTCCGGATAAGGTGTCCTTTACCTGTACTCAGTTTAGGCGTATTTCATTTTACACAGCATAATAAATAGGCCCCATAGTCATCTGACAGAATCAAAGCAATAGTTAGTGTAAAAACATAGATGTGTTTGACACCTAAAACCCAAAGAACTGATTCAAGGGCCATAGCTTTTCTACAGGCTTAGTGAATATGAGGTTATATAGCTGAAAAATACTTTCCAAATCAAACAGATTTGGAACTAATAATATTGTAGGAGGCCGTATATAACAGTGCAAATACATTTGACTAAAGAATGTACTAATTGGATGCTTCCATTGTAATGTAGGAAAACTTGGATATGTATTAATTAGAAAATAACTGTATAGTCAACCAATATCTATGGACCTTTATGCTGGTACTGACACTAAAAACTATTCTTTCAAATTTTAATGTACATTAAAAGTTGCCTATAGGGCATGTTGATCATTTTTCACTGATAGGGCTGCTTTTGTAAGTAACTGTTACTTGTTCCTAAACCTGACTGTCCCTTCTCAGCCTGTGAGTTATAGCTTCTAATGCTAACGAACTCCTGCTGCTCAAATATGGCAGCCCCCTTATAGAGGGACATGGGGGATCAGATAGGTAATATAAAAGCATCAGGCAAATATTTTTATGGCAAAATTTCCAAGGTCATGAAAAGACACTGTTATGATAGATGTAAAAAGTACTGGTGTCATTATGTCTTTAAAATAAACCATGTTGATGATGTTAAATGGGTTTACATTAATTAATTTATTAATAATAAGTATGTAGTGAGTGATATTCTGAAACAAATAGCAATTGGTCTTTGTTTTTTTACTATTTGTGATTTTTGTTTTACTAATTTTTTGGCCATTGTGGTCAGTGACCCCCTTTTGAAAGTTGAAAAGATTCAGAAGAGAAAAGCATACTTAAGAATACTTAAAAAAACGATTAATAAAGACTAATTGAAAAGTTGCTAAAAACTGGTTATTCTATAACTGAAAGTGAACCACCCCTTTAAACAAGATACATTTTAAACACAATTTAATTTAACCACTGTAATTAGCCAAAACCTCATAAAAATGAAATTCAGTAACTGCTGTTCAAACGGTTGAGTTTTCACTGGTTTATACCCCATGGCGGGTATTAATGATATTTGATGCCAATTTTATTAATTGGGAAAAACAATACCAAGGATATAAAGGGAATTTTTTTAGAAAGGCTGCATCCCTATAAAAATATCTTCTAATAACTGATATTTTATTTTGTTTTTAATTAAAGAAGCCCCTCTCTACCTGTACACCATGGTAATAAATTGCTTCTCATTTGTAGCAACTGTTACGTTCACAAACTGTTGTAATTGGAAATGGCCCTCCCAGGTTTCATAGCACAGATCCATTAGTACAAAATGGCCATGATGAAAATACTACTACAGTATATTCTAATAGTGATGAGTGATTTTTTTCAACAGGCATGGTTTGGCAGGGAAATTCCGAATTTACCATTGGTGAAACTTCACCACTAAAATTTGCTGTCACGTCAAAGAAAGGAGCGGACTTTGTGCGCAAGAAAAAATTCGTACTCCACCTGCGTTTCACATTTTTATTGCAGTTTCGCAATTTTTTTTAGCAATGTAAAAAGGAACAGATTCGCTCATCATTATATACTAACTATGCAATTAATTACTAACCGCACATTATTAAGAGACACAATAATCTCTTACCTGTAAAATGGCAAAACCAGTACCCTCTGCATGTACAGTGAGGTTCATTTGCTGCTGAACAGCAAGCTGTAACAACATTGGTAACCAGCTGTTAGTACTTGTACAGTTTGATAAACTTAGCATTTCTAAATATCTCCTAAATGCTGTGTTTCTTACTTGTTTGGTTTGAAGAAGAATGCGGTTGTTTGAGTCAATTTGAAAGGTTGCAGTAGAATTCAGGGGATGAGAATCCACTGTAATTGCCAGTATTTGTTTGTTTATTGTATACACAGATGCAAATGAAGACATTGCTTGCAGAGCTATAATAGTGTCCTTTCAAAAGCAAAACATGAAAAATATAAGCCACTTTTCATTGACATTGCACATCAGCCCCCGAAATGAGCATCCCCAGGGTACTACTGCAGAATAAAGGCTACATGAACTCCTTCACATACAATAAAAGGTCATCTGCATTATAATTATCAGAACACCAATGTATTCTTTAAACTTATCATTTACATTGTGACTTTGCTTGTAATTTGTTATGTCAGAGCTATAAACCATCTGTACAGATACACACTTTTAAGTATGGATTTACCAAATCGAGGATTCAGTTTGGAATTTGGCCAAATTCTACACTTTTTTACAGGATTACATGCTGCATTTTTGCCCAAAATGTCAGCATAATTGTGGCCATGCACACATTTTTGATCAAGCAGTTGTGTTTGATGTATAAAAATACACACAATTGCACTTGCACATTTTGATAGGTACAGCAAAGAAACTTTTGTGTTGTAAAGATTGTATTGTTTCCAACATTCAAATGGCATCTTCTTGTGAGCAAATTGCTATAGTATGATTGTCACCGTTAACTTACCCCTCATAATTGTGTATGGGGCCATTTTTATTCCAACTTGTTTAGTTTAGGTTTTTTTTTACATATATAAATCCTATAAAGAATAGTAATTACAAATATATTTAATATTAAAATATATGCACTTTTTTTGAAGTTACGGATCAGTGTCCATGAAAAAATTACAGACAACTGTAGTTACTTATTTCTGTGCTGTTCTAGGTCAATGTGCAAATTGCAAATTCTGGCTCATGCTGTGTTCCAACCTTAGGAATGCTGGCTGAACTTCACACTTGTACTGATATCCTGGTTCAAGAATAACAAACCTGAGTAGAGGAAAAACCTCCGAGATGGCTTCGTTGTTGGCTTAACCATTTCATCACTGCCATCCCTTCTGCAATTCGATTCTGAACGACATAGGACAGAAGTGCATAGGCAGAAATCACTATATCTGTAGAACATGGATGTTGGCAACTAGATATTGAGGATCTCCAAAATCTTAATTGCCCTGCAAAAGTGTTTCACAACATAAATTAGAAGCAGATTCTTTCCATTAGAAATATCTTTAAAAAAAATACAGTTTTGCAGTATATAAACATTACGTTACCTAGTAACAAATATTGAAGTACAGTAGAGTAGAAACTTATTAACATTCAGATTTTCATTGTTTTTGAGGTTTTTGAAACCACAACTAAACTAATTTCTACTAAAAGCATGAATGTCATAAAAAATGTGTTTTTTTTTTCCAGAAAAAAATGAATCGTGAAAAAAAAGAAAATGCCCCCTTAATGAAAGGTTTGTCCAGCTGCAGTAACCCCTATTAAAAAGCAAGACATTTGCTTTTAAACAGCTGACCGGTAAATGCTTCCTGCGGATTGGTTGATATAGATGACTAGACCTATAGCAAACTTTGCACTAAGGCTAATGCCACACGGGCATATTCTCGGCAAGCCGAAAAACGTTTGCCAAGAATACACCCCGCTACTGTCAATTCGGCCTACCTTGTGCCTGCACCTGAATGAATGGAATCCGCTTGGGTATTGTTTAAATGCACTGATTAAACAACATATGACATTTTGCTTACAAAATTAACCAAAGATTAAACAAAATTAACCAAAGCACTGGGAAGACTTATGCATATACTAAAGTGTGTTATTCAGTACCACAGGTTTAGCTAACATAAATGGCCCTGTTTTTTTTTCAACATTCCAATAGCCCCAAATATTTCTCTTTAACGGTGAAGACACACAGCGCTAGTAGCAGCAGCTACAAAAACAGACAATACTGATCATTTACTGAAAATTGTCTCTACGTGTGTTTTAGCAGAGGCAATTCTCAGTATTGTCTATGGCAGGGTGTTTTCTGCCATTTTGTAGCTGTGGCAAGTAGTTGCTACTAAGTAACTCTGTGTGTCTTAGCCCTAAGATTACAAGAAACTTTTAAAATCACCTTCTTGCTCCGCTCTCATGTTTAGAAGATCCAACCCTTCTGTTGCTTTGCTTCTTCCAACCAATGAAAGTGCATATGTCACAAGGCTAAGGGTGTAATTGTCTGAAATGATTTCATCCATTTGTGATTCTAAGTAATCTGTTGCAGCTGCCACTTGAGAGGAGTTCTAGAAAAAGAATTATTTCAATGAGTAAATGTGTTTTTATTCCTACATAAAGAGGAATTCATTTCATTTCGGAAGCAAATCTAAACATGTGCTTACTGTTGCAATAATCCTTAGGGTATGCAGTTTTCATAAGATAAAACTCAAAAGAGATCCAATTAATTATTAGCTGTCACTAGTGATGGGCGAAATAATTCTGCAGGAATGGATTTGCGGCACATTTCTGCATTTCACCATTGTTTAGCAAAAGATTGTCGCCTGTGTCAAAAAAATGTTTTAGTGCACATAAAAAAATTGATGCGCGCCAAAAGAAATTGTCACACGCAGTGTTCTTTTGACTTGCACAGCATTTTTGCCATTTTGCTAATTTTTTAGAGCACTTTAGTGTGTTACTGGCACCTTCCTTACTTTCCAGTCACATGTTGTTCACGGGCTCTGACATAATAAGGCACATAAAAATATGTTCCAGACATTGTTCTTAAAGCAAGGACACTACTGGGGGTGATTTATCACAGTTCATATTCAAAATTTTTCCACAATTTGAATTTTTCAGTGCTGAAACTCCCAAAATTCGAATTATGATTCAAAAACTCGAATGTTCAAGGTTTTTTTATTCACTCAAGTTTTTCATATTTGAATTTTTTCATAAATGAGCAAACATTTAAGTTTTTTTTACAATACGAGTTTATTCAAGTAGAAAAAAACCTTTCCAATTCACAAACACAAATATCATTTAAAATGATATAAGCAAGACAGCTCTAATTAGATAAATAAACACAAAGATACAGACAAATACAGTCTCTCTCATCTAGAAGATAAAATGAATGTAAACCCTTTTTGGTGTACTGGGACCATGAAAATGTAACCACTAATTAATCACAAAATTATCTCATACACTACAATGGAATACCCAATGAGAAAACAAGTTTCTGTAAATTGATTCTTATATATTAATATAATGATCATAATGTCAGATTTAATAAAAAAAAAAAAATAAGCTGTTCCTACTTTAAATATATTATACAAATAGAAAAATTATTGAACATCAGGTGTTAGGTGGAAACTACATGTGTAAACTGTTTTTACACATAGATATGTAATGCAGTCTGTTTATATGAAGAGCAAGGTATATTCTTTACCTTTAGTCCTGGGTATTCAATGAGAGCGGCCATGATGTAGGCAGTTAGAGTAATTGCACTGTGATGGCCTCCTTGAATCTGGGAATAAATCACTGTCCCAGGTTCCCAGAATTCACCATTTTTCCGCTGGTGTTTCAAAAGCCATGTTAGTGTATTATGCAGTACCACTGGGTCAACTAGTATAAATGGTCTTGCTTTCAAAAAACATTGCAGAACAAATGCCGAAAGCCTTAACAAAAAGAAAACAAATAATGGTGTGTAACTATGTCATATTTTCTCATTATTTATTTTTGCCAATCAACTTAAAGACTCACAAATTAATAAAAGATTTTCTTTTAAGTTACACAAAACACTATTCCTATTAATTGACTTCCTTAATAGATTAGCAGAATACTGACCATGTGCAATGAAGTGTGGCAGTTCCTACCAAATACATAGAATTAGGCATTGTATGTCAATATATAAAAAAAAGAACGTCAGAACTCATAACGAATTATCCCTCAAATTATAGCTTCAAGCTATTGAGCTACCACCTGGTCTTGAACAGGAAGCAAGAGGAAGACATTGGCTGCAAGAGCAACTATGCACAACAATACGATTTTTTCGCGAGGCGACAAAATAGTCGCTAAAATACTGATCATTACGAAAAAAACGCATTTGGACGCATTCAAATCGTTCGTGCCTTAGTAAATCTGCCCCCTAGTGTCTTCTTCTGAAGTGAGACTGTATAAACATGCATACCTTTATCTACTGTACAGGCATGGGTTTAAATTATAGTTTATATATATATATAAACTAGGAAGGGAAGTTTGAGAACAAATTTCATGTTGGTTTGAAAACCAGGAAGTCACTGAATAAAATCTGCCTGTTGTTGGCTCCACCCAGTTTTTTTAACCTTGGATCACAATTATATAGTAAAAACCGCTGTGCAACGTTTGGGGACCCTGGTTTTAATGGTGTCTGAATGGCAGCAACTTAATTTCCCCACTGGAAGTCAATGAGTGACATATGAGTGGCGGTTGGTGGCGCCGCCCATTTTTTTATAACCTGAAAATGCAGTCCCCTAGTGACCCTGGTGTTAATACTGTGAGGATGGCAGCAGGTTGAATTTCCCCATTGAAAGTCTATAGGTGAAATCTGGTTGGCTGTTTTTGGCCCCACCCAATTTTCTAAACTTGAAACGTAGTCACCCATTGACAAACTGTGCAAAGTTTTGGGACCCTGGAATCAAACATATAAAATTCAATAGGTGAAATATTGAACATTTTTAAAAACCTTGAGTACGTAGTCACCCAGTGACTGACTGTGCAAAGTTAGGGAACCCCGGCATCAAACCAATAAAACTTAATAGGTTAAATCTGATTGGCTGTTTGTTGCTCCGTCAACTTTTTCTAACCTTGAACCACAGTTACCTGGTGCATAACTCTGTGAAGATTTTGGCAGCCCTGGAGTTATTACTGTGAAAATGGCAGCAGGTTGAATTTCTCTATTGAAAGTCAATAGGTCTGATTAGTTGTTGGTGGCCCTGCCCACTTTTTCTAACCTTAAACAACAGTTACCTGTTGACTAACTCTGCAAAGTTTGGGGACCCTGGAATTATTACTATGAGAATGGCAATAGGTTGAATTTCCTCCACTGAAAGTCAAAAGGTCAAAAATCTGAATGGCTGTACATAGCTCCACCTACTTTTGGGCATCCAATAAATATTATATTTTCATTCAGGCTGACCCCATGACTATATTTTTCATGTTTGGGGAGTGTAGCCTCAAAGCTGTAAGATTGGCAGCAGTTTCAATTTCCCCAATAAAGTCAATTGGTGAAATTTGATTGGCTGTTGGTGGCTCCTTCCACTTTGGGTAAGCCAACATATGTCATGGGTGACCCCATAATTATGTTATTCAAGTTTGGGGGGTGTAGCTTCAAAGCTGTAAGAGTGGCAGCAGTTTGAAAATCTTCCCTGTCAAAGTCAATGGAAAAATTGGGGTGTTCGGAGCGGCGCCACAAAAAAACGGGGAACGGGATCACTTAGAAAAGCACAAGCAACCTGCTCCGCTATAGGGTGAAGAAGTGTGGACACTTTGGGTGTTGTACCCCTAAAACTGTAGGAGGAGAAGCATTCAAAAAGTCGAAGAGCAGTATGTTCGGTTTTTCAACCCAACATAATTATAACAGAAAGGGAATAATGCATTACCATGTACTTCCAAAAGGATCCTTATTTCCAAAAGCACTAAATGATCCATCTTCCCTTTGATAGACAAGCTGTCTCTGGTAGCCTAAGGAAAAAGAAAAATATGGCTGATTATGGTCTTTAAATGTGCACTTACTGTATATAGGATCTTTGTTAGACAGCAAGCTTGTTTGGAGAGAGCCCTCTTTACTTCTGGTATCAGTTATTGGTTGGTTTTGTGTGTAAATCTGTAGACTCAATGTAAAAGCCCATTTATTGTACATCACTGCAAAACATATTGGTGCTGTATTATTATTATTAACATTTAGTTATAAAGCACCAACATATTCTGCAGTGCTGTACACATGTGATAAAAATAATTATAATAATTATGTGGGATGCTTGGGAATTGGGAATTCGGATCAACATTGTCTAGATGCATGTGACATGAAAAATTTGTCGACTGCAACTTTTTCATTAAAAAAATTCACTCATCACTAGTAAAGTTCATTGATAACAGCATAGCTATTGAAAAAGGAGCAAGAAGAGGAAGAAATGTGGGAATCTGGTGATGGCTGGGAAAGAGACTTAAGTTTAAACTTAGGGAGAAGTTTTGCAAGGTCAAAAGCAAATTTGTATGTGACTGAAACCATAAGCCCACAGCAAAATGCAGTAGACACATGGGAGAAGTAGTAGGTAAAGGAGTTAGATTTTGCAGAAGTGTATACACAGAAGTGGCAATGAAGATATTTTAATAAAACAAGGACAGACACTTTTATATTCATGTTAAATATAGTATAGACAGCAATATAATTAGACAGTATAAAACAATTAGCAAATTCTGTCATTTTGGGTTTTTCTTTTTTGCTGCCCAGAAACTTTAACAACCACATAGTATTTGCAATACTGCAATAATGGTAGATATTAAAGAATAATTTCAAATAGTGATGAGCGAATCTGTCCCGTTTCGTTTCGCCATCAAATTCACAAAAGGGCAAAAAAATCGCGAAACACATTTGATGCACGATTTTTTTTGCCGCCAGCATCTTTTTTTGTCGCCAGTGCTTTTTTTTGCCGTGACCACGCCCTTACTTTGCTGCAACCATGCCCTTATTTTGATGCGACAGTGCCCAATTTGACGCATGGCAAAAAATTCCGCACACCAAATTTTTTCACAGCAAATTTTTACTGAAGTTTCACGAAACAATGGCGAAATGCGGAAATTCGCTGCGAATCCATGCCTGGTGAAAAAATTCGCTCATCACTAATCTCAAATTGTTTCTTGTAGAAGACGCTGCAGTTGCTTGATAGGGTGCTATAGGTGGTAAGGTTTATATCCAGATTAACAATTAACCAAAAATATCTACTGCCCCCAATCAGGTATAGGAAAATGATTTAACAACAAGTCAAGTGGAAATGAAAAATGTAAATTAAAAACACATTGTCAAGGTATTAATTGATTAGTGGGTAATGGGTAAAATAAAATAATTTATTTTCTACTATTTACACCATAGAGGAGCCAATTTCTGAAGAGCTTTAATAAAACAAGATCCAAGATATTAAACGCAGAAGTTCTAAAGAGAACTTGAGATCTTGATGGGAAATAAAGCACCAGTCTCATAGCACATTTATCTAGGTAGTAGCAGAAGTAGCTAGAGCATTAGGAATAATCAGATGAGATTGATTGTTGTCTGCCAAATTATCAGGGGATAGGAAAATGCCACCATGGTATCCTAATTCACTAGAAAAAATAATTTTTGAGGTAAAAGGAATAACCCTGCATGATGTATACACATTATTCTATTGGCCCTGCTGCCATTTTCTGTATAATAGAACTGAGTGGGTCATCATAAGGTAGTATGGCGCACACAGGCAGGGTATACTTAGGGGCAGATTTACTAATCCACGAACGGTCCGAAGGCGTCAGAATGCGTTTTTTTCGTAATGATCGGTATTTTTTGCGACATTTTCGTTGGCATCGTGACTTTTTCGTATATTTTCCGCTACTTTTTCATATATTTTCCGCGACTGTTTAGTCGCCGTTGCGAAAAAATTGGCTTGGTTTTACAATCGTTTACAATCGCTCAATACAAAAGAATCGCGACGGCGACAAAATAGTCGCGCAAAATACGAAAAAGTTGTGACAAAAAGGCAACGAAATTTTCATTTCCAATCCGAATTTTTCCCTTTCGGGATTCGGATTCGTGGATTAGTAAATGTCCCCCTTAGGGTCTGAGGTGTAAACAATGCAGGTGCTTATAGCCTGGATCTGAGGCATGAACAATGCAGGGGCCAATGTAACCGTGTAACCGTGTTTAAAGCATGCAAGAACTTGAATGAAGATATACCTTCAGATATGGTTCTTTCCACTGAATAACCACAGACGTGGTGACAGGTAAACAACTAGTGCTATAATTGCCAAAAGCTTGCTTAACACTGTCAATGATCCAATTTCAATGTAAGAAAGATTAGTCTAGAAGCAAAATCCCAAAGAACATTGTTTATTGGAAATGTATAGGTGTAAATATCTTTACACCTATACACCTATGTCATTAAAAATTTGTGTGCTGTGGTCAGCTTGCACATGGTCCTCTCTTTAAAAAAGGCTTTACCAGCTTGCATTTATATACTAACTTACCATTTTTAATAAATGAAATAAGTTTATGGGCAACGTCTTCATTCAGTTGCTTTGTTCTGGATAGGTATTCCATAATGAAAATGTTAGGAGCAAATCTTATCATGTTCTGTTCACCACATCCATATGGCATTTGAATTAATGACTTTATGCTTCTAATGGAAAGCCCAAGGTGATCACCTGGGAAAAGAAAACTTCTGTATTTACAACAGCCTATTCCCAGATCACAAGAATTCCCAAGATTGTACCAAAGTTCTTCCCAAACTGCAATTCCACTGTTTCAAATCAATCTGTCAGCTCTTTTACGATTACTTTATAGACTGTTTTAATTATAGGCATCAATAATCTTCCCAAACTTTAAGATAACTACCCAGGACAACACCCTTTTCTCCCAAAATGTTTTATCATGAACAGAGAAAGGTTTATTTAATTTCAGCCACTTCTGTGGTTTAAATGAAAAGGAACATCATTTTGGCATTTTACTGCCAATAGATTAGCCAGATTAGTGCCACCTAGAAAACCATATTTATTCTGTAGAAAGCTAAACCATACCTGAGTAAAGAGCCCTGAAAGCTCCCTCTGTTTGTTTAAGATAGCAGCTGCCATTTTAGTGTGGTTTTAGTAGCTTCCTGCCGCAACTTTAGCTGTTGGTAGCTCAGATAACACATTCTGATAGGAGGGGGAGGGAGTTCTTATGCATTCTTGTGGGTGGGGGAGCAGAAGAAAGGGAAAAAGGAGAGAACTGTGCAGACTCCTGCCTAGGAATAAGGGATTTTTCTGAGAGAGGAAGTCTGATAGCGAAGAAAACACAATGAAATCCTGTGTTTCTTTTGACAGAGTTTCTGTGAGTGCTTATGGCTGTATTTACATACATGATAAAACTGAGTTTTTACCTTTCCTTCTCCTTTAAACAGTGCATTTAATTTGCATTCTATCACTCAGAATTCCACTGACAAGTAAAATATTTTGCTACAATTAAATAATGCTCTTTATTAAATACATATATAGTTAGCACGCCGGTTCAAGTTAGTCAGCATTATAAATTCTCTGGAGTTCATTTACTAACACAGTGTAAACCTGCAACTGGGCAGCAACCTGTGGCACCCATTCAGCCAGCTTCAGGTAAATATTTGATTGGTTACCCGGATTACTGCCTAGGTGCATATTTGCCCAGGGTTAGTAAAAGTGTTTCCTCCCACTATAGTTTCAAAAACTTGAGCAGATCCTCTGTGAATATGGGCAACTATCCAACCAGAGATAGTACTGATTTTAATTTTGTCATGCTTCAATCATTCAATAAATGTATGTTTTAACATCACAATGCAAAAACATCAATTTTAAGGTAAAGAAAAGATTACTGGCCAAATGATAAGCAATAATTCTAAAGATTAGAAAATGCTTCTGTTTTTTCATTACTTTGTCGTACAAACAGGCATCTTTGGAATTTACTAACATAGATGCTAATTTGCATGAGTTCAGCTATGAATACCAGTCTACAATTAGTTTTGAACAGTAATGCTTTGAGCCATATGGTTTATCTAGCAGTTAATTTAGTCATACTTATTCTAGCCAATGTAATACATATCATTTCTGATTCAATTTCAAAAGCTATTGTCACTATTGCTTCTCTGCTATTCATATGTCTGTTCTAGTCTTAATAACAAGAAAAGTGACTAAATTGCTGATTCCAGAGCAGTAGATGAGTATAACAGTTTGTATGTGGTTCAGTCTCCATGCACCTCTCTGTCAGTTTTCTTAAGCTGGCACAGCCACACTGCTTTGGCATCCAAAGGAAAGGGTAACTATCTACACACCTCACATAATCTCACTAGGGTTTTAACCTTGTATAACATTAGTATTGGACATAGACAAGAGGAGAAAATCACAAAAGTAGAGTAACTGAGATTGGAGCAAGGAATATTACTGTTGTCCTTAAACAAATGTCGAATTCACAAAAGCCTTAATTTCATGATTTTTTTTTTAATTTTGTACACCTTGCTGTTAAATTTTTATTTCAAGGTGGAGTATGAAATTACTCAATACAAATCTGAAGCAAAACTTAAGACAATTTGAAATTGGTGAAACTGGTTGAATAACAAATTAGTTGGTAAACAAATAGTTTACACTAATTTAACGACAAATTTATTTTAATGCAACTTATCCCTCAAGGTAACACAGAAAGGCTGAGGAAAGACAAGGATCAGATCTATGGATGACTTTCTAAAATAGTGTGTTGCTGAACATATCACATTTTCCAAAAATACCTCTGCCTTAAGCAGGCACTTATACTGCCTACTCTTGCCTACCCATTCATTCCCCTTCCTACAGTTCCTATCAATTGTGCTGAATGAACACAGCAATGTGGCCCATTAACTGCCTAACTACTGTGGTAAAGGTATGTGCTTGCTAAAACAATAAAATATTGTCTCTGAACATCATTCCACATCACTGAATTGACATATAGAAGACCCATTGCCTACTTAAGCCTCCTGTAGTAAAACAGATTAGTACTGCAGCTATGACCCTTCAACATTTTCATTATCTCATCCATCCATCAGAAATTAAAGTAGAAAAGTGGATGATAACCCCTTCTCTTCACTACCTACCAAAACACTGCATAAGAGGATAATTAATAGAGACCCTTATAATATATAACAAATGAATGGTGAAATAATAGATGCCTGAAGAACCCCAATCATAGGTATTAAATGGAGCTGGGAAAAGGAAGGAATTTAGGAAGCAATTTTTTTACTGTATATACAATATGTATGTATTTATTTATATATATATATGTAGGGACACATAGGGTTAATGTGCCTCTATGGCTTTAAACCCTACCTTTCCTTTTCTTCTTGTTACTGGGCAAGGATTCATTTATCTATTTTGGTATTTAAATATACCTCAGTTATTGGCCCATAGCTAAACTATACCCTACCACACTCCTGCTCCCACCTGACGGCTACTGCCAGACATGGTAAATTCTCAGTCTGTGGATAAACATAGGTTAAGTATCTGCCCCTACTCTCTAAAAAGCTTCTTGATGTACCTGCACCTGGAGCCATTGCTTCTGCCCTGGTTAAGGCATTAAATTTTGACAAAACTGCCAAAATACACTCTGTGTGCATGCACCAGGGCCGCAGGCAGAGAATCCACCATGTCTAGCAGTAGTCCTAGACTTCGATAAACAGATCTATCCCCAGGTCTGTATTTCTGGTGAGGCCACAAAGGACCAGGCCTAGGGTGGCACAATGCCGCACAGCAATTTTGCTCACATACGGAGCAATGGGGACTTCTATGTGAGTTTAAATGGAAGCGCTAATGCACATGTGCGCGGGGGGGGGGGTCGCAAATGGGGGTGGCCTTGGGGCACCCCAACAACAAATCCGGCGCTATCCATTCCTACCATTCAAACTGTTGGGGAAATACTAAAACCAGCATCTTCAAATAAAAAGACTTCAGAAGAATTCTCTCACAAGCATGGCCTCCGACCTAATTTTTTCTGTTTAAATTAGTTTATTAAGTTATTAGTTATAAGTTTATTCCATTAAAAATGGAGTTTATTCCATTAAAAATGGTATGCTTCTGTTTTTGCATTGCTTGTAGTTCCTAAAAGATTTGAGTTAAAGTTCAGTAACAGGTGAAAGGTTGCACGTTAGACATTTTTAGACATAATATTTGTAAAATGGTATATGTTCAGTACAATAAAAACTTCATTATCCCAGGCTGACAGATTTTTCATGTCATTTTTCTCATTCAAAACCATTATAGTAATATTTTATAAAATGCATAATAATAAATAGCCATTGTCAGCATAGTCTAATTCATATTTGAAAAGTAAACAAATGAAGGTGCATGTAAAATATTAATATTTGCTGAATTTGAAGATGCAGTTTCTTTCAGCATCCATTTTGTAATTGCATAGAGCAAATTTTCATCCTTACCAACAACAGTAATAAATGCCTTTTCACTGCCACTTACTACATCAGGAGGGAATGTAAAATTCAAAGTCTGTGAAATAGATTTTGGTTTGTTGCCCATCAGATCCAAAAGGAGTGTCTGTGAATGTGATTGTTGAACTCCTTCTGCCTGTTAAAATAAAGTAATAAATTATATTACTATAAGTCTATAAAAAATACATTTATTAAATAAATGGGCAAAACCAATAGATTACTACTTAACAATAAGCCCTGTGGCTTCTCCAGGCCCTTGTTGGTGACTAAATATGGACAGTCACCAGCATTACTGTTTTTGGACTATATATTACATAAACAATAAACACTGAATTTTTTCATTTAAAGGGACAATATACATCTTTGTTTAGCAAATAATCAGAGCCTGTACTGAATATTGTGGTTTGCCTTATATTTTAATTTAGGGAATTTATATTTTCTTAATTTTTTTATATAAAGACATTAATAAATCACTAATTTGTTTTACTAATTACTGCCAACTCATCCTAAACTGTCAGAGGCTTTCAATAAACTAGATAATTAGCCCTGTACAAAAGTACCCCTACTGTCCATAGTTTCTGTCTACAGTATATATGCCATTAAATATTGTCTCATTCATTTTACATTTCATGTAAAATGATAATTCTTTTACTAGCTAATGCTCACAATTAATTATTATTATATTAAGATATTGTAATTAATGTATTTCCAGTTTTCTGCATACTGTACCAGTTTTCAAGTTACAGTATACATAATATAAATCATTTGGAGCCTTTCAGCTAAGGGTGAAATTAGCTCTCCTTTCCTATGCTTTTTGCTTTTTGCATTTTTATTTTAGTCATGTGGTTATGCCTTTTTCCCCAATTATCTATGCATTGGAGGTGCTGGGACAGATATATAAATGATAATAAAATAGCAGTGACCCTGTAGACTCCCATCTTCTTTACAGGGAAAAATGTAAATGGGCCAAAAACACCCAGGCTTTGAATCCCAAGTTGATGTACTGGTTATGACCAACTCATCTTAGTCTTTCAGGTCCTGCTAGCACTGCTTCTAATGCTTGTGTAATGCTGGAGCAGTAAGGACCAGCATAGAAAGGGTTAGGCATTCAATTTAGAAAGTATTTTTAGAATTTGCATTTGAAGGAAACCCCTCACAATAGGGGGTAATTCACAAATACCCCCTAAAAGACGGTGAAGACGGCCTGTCTGGCTAGGGGACTAGTATGTGTGAAGAGCCAGACAGGGCCAAATGAATCAACAAGGTAACTAAATTATCCTACCTGTGCTACAGTGGAATGGTCTATCTCATTATTTTAAGTTTTTCTTATTTTATAACATTTGCAACCTGTATGTCATTTTGTAATATTAACTGTTTTTATATAATATATGCACTGTCCACTTTGGATTATTAAATATAAAATTGAATAAGTTTGTCTTTGTTGCTCTAAATGAACATTGTTCATTGGCATTGTTGGCTGGAGTGACTGTTAGAGTTCTTAGCTAGAAAGTCTAGGGTGATTTGCCTCTGTTAAGCGTCAGTGTGCAGCAGAGAGTTTAGACTTGGGTGCTTGCGGCCCTTAAACGTGGTGGTGGCAGATTTTATGTTCTGGCATGTTGGGACTGTTTGGGTTTGACCGCACGGGTTAGCAAGAAACTGTATAGTTGATGTGTTAACCCTTACAGCCGCACGCTTGGTCATGTACATATGTGGTGGTGGTTCATGACAGCTTGGTTATGACCATTTTAGTGTTATGCTTTCTTTCCTTGTTTATTTGGTTTCCCTCACAGATGCCTACATTTGCCTCTAGCTGTGTAGCTCTACTCCTATTTAATGCTTCATGAGGGAGCCTGTGACATATTTTAATCTAAAGCCTAGTAGGACTCAAAAAACAGATGGGTTCTCCTAAATCCAACTGTTAAATGCTAAAGATCAGTTCCTGCTAGTATTCCCAAGCTTCCCTTTCTGGTACCCATACATGATGTATGATGAGCTTGGCTTACCTTGGTTACAAGTGCATTTTAAATCTAAAATATATATTCAATATATTTGCAGTTAATGACACTGTGAGCTCAAATTTAAATCTGTACAGAAACTGCATACTTTACTGTTTTTTGCTAGTTGTAAACTACTTGCACAATCGTTTGTATGTATATATAGTTCTTAAAATGTGCAGGGGGGTTTGAGAAAATCTTCACTGATAACATTTATTACAGTGATTTATTCTGTTGTTACCTCTGTTAGGTTGGTGTACAGTGAGGCTACATTCTAAAACTATCCTATTTACCTTGTGTGATTTTCCAAACATATATTTTTCGGAAACCTAGACTCTTTATGTGATTGTTCTCTGAATTAAGTTAAAAAGTAACAACATTATGGGTATTATTTTCTACTTATTCTTTGTGGTATATTACTTATAAAATCAGGTACCGGGAACCAACTACACTGATCACCAAACACTTCCTTGATCTGTAAAACATTTTAGACATCTCAAAGAATATTCTATTAGTTTGTACTATTTGCATTCAAATTGTTGCCATAAGACAAATTTAGACGGTACTGTGAAAGTATGCCTGTTTACCTTAACTTGTAGTTTCTGAGTTACAGCATCTGAAGCAAGAGCGGATATGGCTTTCACAGTAATAGGAATCTCGCCAAGATGAATTGGTTTGATTGGAAAGAAAACAATTTTTCCTTCTTGGCTTGGGACTGACACAGACTGTTGGCTTTCACTTGCATTTACAAATGCTAACTGAATTTCAAAAGCATCACTTTTTTCAAGTGTTACAGACACCTTAGGAAAGAAGAGTGCATATAAATTTTTGAAATGTAGTATAAAATAAGCATTTGAGAATATTTAGAGCAATGCATATCTAAGTGAGACAATCTTTTGTCTTAGATTTTATACAACCATAAGGCAGCCATACAGGGCCACCTGAGTACACACTCCCCCTTGTTGACTCCCAAGCAAAAAAGAAAAGAGCATACAAGGGGCCACACACAGTGAAACTCTGTTTCATAAAATATTGTGGGTACGCATATGGCCAGCTTCAGCAAACCCCCACACCGAATCTCCAATGTTACTAAAATGATGTACTATTTTTTGTGCAACTGAGGGCTATTTATTAATACCATATAAAAGTCACTATTTCTCTGAAGAATACTGTGAAAAACATCTACATGAAACTTAAAGGGCCCGTCCCCAAGTAAACATCTACATGAAACTTAAAGGGCCCTGTCCCCAAGTAAACATCTACATGAAACTTAAAGGGCCCTGTCCCCAAGTAAACATCTACATGAAACTTAAAGGGCCCTGTCCCCAAGTAAAAAAATTATTACACCAATTTCTCTAACATAAGTTACTTAAGACTGGACTTTTCCTTAGTGGACCCATCATGCCTGCAACACATTTCTTTAACAAAAACCAGGCTAATACAGTGTTAAGGCCTAAAATAACCCAAATATTCAACCAATAGCATAGCTTTATGATTATGATACATATATATCTGCATACATATATCCATTATGTTACGTGCAATATATTAACAGCTTTTTACTGTGTGGTTTAGATATCAGATATTATCCAGGGGAAAAGAGTAAATTAACAGCTTTAGAAATATATTCTTAGAAAAGTATGAAGCTTATAGAAATTTTCCCTAGAGATAATGCTAAATTAACAATCACAGTAAGCCCCATGACAATGCTATGGTACCAGGTTAATAAAACCTATTGTAACGGTCAGTTTGGGAAGAAATCTCTCCAGCCTACCGAATGCTCTTGTATTATACTACAACTCACTATACTACAGAATCAAAATTAGGCAACATCATGTTAAGAAGCTTCCCTCAAACTTAATAAGAGAGACACAAGCTAAACTAAAAGAGTGCAGGCTAAAGATGGCCATACATGGGCCGATTGTAGCTGCCGATATCGGTCCCTTGGACCGATTGGGCAGCTTATCGGCCCGTGTAGGGGCAGGAACGAGGGACATGCCTGACCGATATTTGGCCTGAAATCGGCCAGATATCGATTATGAAGGTCAAAAGATTTAGTCGGATCGGGGACTGACTTCCCCATTGCCTCCATTATAATTCGATTGTTTGGCCCCAGGGCCAAACAATCAAATTAGCCTACATGTTTCCCGATATCGCCCACCTGTAGGTGGGGATATCGGGAGAAGATCCGCTCGCTTGGCAACCTCGCTAAGCGAGCAGATCTTTACGTGTATGGGCACCCAAGAGACCCCCCCTCAATGAAACTAACTTGCACATTTCTACACATGCAATACATCAGCTAATCACTCAGAGAAGCAGTAGCACTTTCAATATATAGACATATAATTGATGACTAGAGCAAATAGTGCCCAACATTTTTAATCTCCCAACCTACCTTCAGTATCTTAGTTAATAAATAAGGATAATGTTTATCTTTCCTTGTCTGCCAACCCAACCTTGCTATTATAAACTACTGTCTATACTGAATTCTCAAGTGTGGACAACTTGTCACAAATGTCTTGTAAATTATTGTATCTACTGTAAGAGAATGACTAAAGGTAAGTGTTAAAAGGCAAGTTTTGCCTTTAAGTTCTCCATAGTGGGAGATGTAAGCTCCAGGGAAAGTATTTCTAAAGAAAAAACATTTTCACTGTTCTCTGCTTGCCCTGGAAGCTGAAGTGTTCTGTAAGAAAGGAACAGGCAGACCATTTCATTTGTCCAGTTCAGTTACTGGAGCAGACATTACACAAAAAGGCTGTTCTTTTGAAAGGCATAATTGTATTGAGAAAGTGAGTTTGGTCTCTCTGAACCTTATACAGTGCAGGAAGGTTACCTGGCTGTGGAAGTGCAAGAGTGACCCTAAACCTGTTTGTTTTTGCTGACAGCCTACAAGGAACCCAGTGTAATGAGAGAATGCACCAAATGTGTGAGGGTACTGCCCAGAGAGCAGGAGTTACAGTACTTTCATGGTTTTGCATGCTGAAATAGGCACCGCTGGGTATAAATAAACTGCCTTAAAAGTAATTAAAGTGTCTGTTGTGGATCTTGCAAGCTTATACTACTTACAAAAAGTTAAATAACTAAAAATACTCAGAAATTATACTTTGCACTTCAGTAAACTAGCACCTCATAACTTCATCACATATTCTTCACAATGTTTTACCTCAGTTTCTTTCTGCAAATAGTTGAAGACAATTACTTCCAACACAAATTGTTCTCCTCTGATAACATAACTGGGCAGATTTAAGGAAAGAAAGAATGGCTGAAAGGCTTCCAACTGAAAAGAAAAAAAAAATAAGGTAATTAAACTGGATTTGCAGAAAACTTAAAGGGATTCTGTCGTGGTTTTTATTGTATATGTTTTATTTCTAAATTAAATTACATTGTTTATATGGCATATAATTCACTCACAAATGTATAAATTGTAATATTGGTGTGTAGGCAGCCATCTCAGTGCATTGTGCC
Source organism: Xenopus tropicalis (assembly GCF_000004195.4). Taxonomy (NCBI): domain Eukaryota; kingdom Metazoa; phylum Chordata; class Amphibia; order Anura; family Pipidae; genus Xenopus; species Xenopus tropicalis. Next base: position 91,300,385 of record NC_030681.2, read on the forward strand.
TGAGTCTGAGCTTTCAGAAGGAGCCAGCGCTACACATTAGAACTGCTTTCAGGTAACCTATTGTTCCTCCTACTCCCATGTAACTGGATGAGTCCCAAGCCAGACTTGGATTTCTTACTATTGAGTGCTATTCTGATATCTACTGGGAGCTGCTATCTTGCTTAGTTCCCATTGTTCTGCTGATAGGCTGCTATGAGGGGGGTGATATCACTCCAACTTACAGCGCACAGGTCACATGGCTATGGCACCCTGGGAAATGAAGAATATGGCTAGCCCCATGTGAAATTTCAAAATTAAATATAAAATATGTGTTTTTGAAAAACATTTAAATGAAGGATTCGGCTGGAGAAGCTTTATCTAAAACAGTTTTTACCATGACAGCGTTCCTTAAAACAAAGTGACATTTAAAACAAGATATCAGCATTCAAAACAATGTTTCTGACCAGTTATCCAATTTTTAATTTAGTTTATTACAAATACAAACTGCTCACCCAAAAGCCTTTTTATGTAGCCAGGGATAAGAAGGAAATAAGCCTATGATTAAGTGCGCACGCGCACGAAACGCGTTAGGCATTCAACGTTTTAATGAATCAATAAAGGATCGTTTTTAAAGCAAAACCTTGGAATCCGGAGCGCTTGGTGTTCTTCATGTGACAGATAAGAGGGAAATAGACCAACTTTTTTTTTTAAATGTAAAACTATGCATTGATGTCTAAAGAAACCACAACTTTGGCCACCAGGCATGCCACAAACCAGCATAAACAACTTTCATGTGGCCAGCATTCACTTTATTTATATATGCAATTTGTTACATTTGGTAAATATCTGGCAGATGTGTTGATAATAAAAAAATAGCTGTGGAACATAAGCACAAAAGGCACAGTTGTAAACTACTAAACTGTAAGCAATGGTTTCTCATTTAATAATATTTTTTTTAAAATGAAGAGGGTTAATGGCTGTATGGGTAGAATAAAATGATCTTTGTGTAGTGGTGGTGGCAAAACAGAAACATTTATTTAAGGAATGTACAGTAATGCCTCTCTAACAACTTCCTCCCCACTGGAATAGAAGCATAATTATTCTCTGCTTTGATTTCTGAGACCACCAATGACCAATTTTGTCCCTCGTGCTATGGTGGAGAGTTGTGATAACTATATCATCATAAAGACCACTCCTTCCCATGTGCTTTTGGGTAGAAGTAGGAAGTAACTATTTGGAGAATTCCTTAGCAGACCCTTGCTTCCACTTCTTCATGGGGTTGGGAATTCAGGGGTTTGTTGACTCAGAACCTACTTTCTTGGAAAGGCAAGATCTAAGATGTAACTGTCACCCACAAAATATTTGGCTAAGAAAACCTTACAGAAGTTACAAAATATAATATTTATAAAGTAAATTTTAGCTACGCTTTTCTAGCATTTACAGACAAAAGTCTTACAAAAGAGTGCCAACCCAAATAAGTTGCTTTGCTGCCATTTTAATAAAATACATGAAGAATTATAGCAGAGCTGAAGTCCAGCTTCTGGTCTTGGATAGATTTTATGAACTTTGTGTTTTCTGCATTTTAGCTTAACCAAGGATTCACATAATTTACATTTGTTTCTGTTTAATCGTAGACCCTCTATTTTTATTATTACAGTTCTGCAATATACTTGGAACCAGCATGTTGGGCTGGTTGTGCATGCCAGGGGCGGTGGTGGTGCTTGTTTGTTTTAAACCAATGACCTAAAATCATAGTTTTCGCAAGAATGTTTGCGCACTTACAAACAAAAAAAATCACAAAAACCTCTTAAACCACAAATTGAATTTATTACAGTTTGCCTAAGACAGCTCCGATTGACTTCTGTGTGATCTCAACAGCTTTTATATGGCATTGTTTTGTCTTTTTTTGCTTAATAAATCATGTTTTTTTTGTAGTTTTCATGTAATATAAAATTTAACAAACATAAGTAAATGCATCCCACAGTTCAACTTTTACTTTTTGGTTTTACTATTGTAATGTGTTTTTGAGTTTTGGCATTATTGTATAATCAGTAACTAGGTTATCAGTTCCATTTAGTCAAAGGAAAAGATAAACCAATCAGCGCACCAGAGGCCACCCCTTTAGATTAGAGGAACGGAGCTTCCATTTGAAGCAGTGTAGTTGGTTTTTCACGGTGAGGGCAGTGAGGTTGTGGAATGCCCTTCCTAGTAATGTTGTAATGGCAGATTCTGTTGATGCCTTTAAGAGGGCCCTAAATGAGTTCTTCAGGGCTCTCACCTTCCAGGGTTACTTCCACACTCTGGAACACTCAGGCTTCACATTAAGCCTTGCTGACTCCTCTCAGCACTCATCCACCTGGGGAGAACTCCCTCTGCTCCTCGTTGTGGCAGGTGGCACCCCCAGCTCCTTTGGGACTTCCTAACACAGGCAGCCCACCTGCTCTGTGCCCCGCTCTGAGAGTGACCTCCTGAGTCAAGAATCAACCTCCAACTCAACCCCCTGTGTAATCACACAGCCCTTTTATTTTCTGCTCACCTGCAGCCTAATCAGGCAGCTCCCTACAGCTGGCCAACTGAAAATACTAAGTGGAGTATGGAATGGAGCATCTTTCCTACTCTCCCCCCATTCACTCCAGGGACCTGTTGATTTGGCTTTTCCTAAGCCAGTAATATAAACCCAGCATCACCTGTGCAACCAGGCATTTTCCCTGGTGCCCTTTGTATCCCACCATTAACAGTGGTGGAAATACACTAAATAATGATATTTTCCCATTGCATCTCTCACAGTATATATAGTTTAGGTAGTGAATAGATGGGTCGGTATGGGTCTGTGTGTGTACACTGGGGTTTCCTTGGCAGGGTTGAGCTTGATGGACTTTTGGTCTTTTTTTAAACCTTAATTATGTAACTATTTACTATGATACAGCAGGAGGACAATCTTTCATTAAAGTGCAATCATTATACTTGTAACTCTGACTGTACTATGGAAAGTAAAAATCATAGACTGCCATACAAAAAAAAAAAGTTGTCTCTAGAGAGAAGAAATATGAAAAAATTAAGAATCTTACGTCATTATTTCTATGAAACTGTGGGTGTCATTGTTTGCAAGGAACAAGTGAAATATGAATAAAGTAAAGGAACAGCCTTTAAGATTGGCAGTAATTCTAGGGTCCCCACTGTGGACTATGTCAATAGATGCAGCAGACATGTTCCTAACAAATCACATTCAGACATTCTTTGTAAATGAGCCCCAGATACTTTCATCCACTGCTAACTGTGATGCACTCAAAATATTATTTGAAACATAACCAGAATATTATTTTTTTGAAGCAAATCATTTTATTTTACTTTTATTACCTGCTCTGGGGGTGCCAGCATTCCAAATCCGAAATTCTCAGAGATCACATAAGCGCTAGTGATCCAAGTAGTGATGACATCTGGCACCTTCAAGTCAAGTGTCATATGTGTTGTGGATCTAAGAAATGAAAAATCATTTATGCCACACTTGCAATTATAAATGATCTGTTAAGAATAAGAAATGCAAAAAAAGTTTTTATGCTCTTAATTTGTGTTGAGGTTTGGGATTCCAGTGTTACACCCATATAGTATAGAATTGAAAATCTATGCGCAATTGTAGCTCAAGTCAAAGCAATATTTGGAATACTAAATTCTACAATAGAATTTAAAGTAGCAACAGGCATGCAGAAAATCTGACTGTAGGACCTAACCTGTAGTGTGGCAAAGTAAACTTGCACAGATTTTGCTCAACTTCGGTCAATGTTACTAATAAATGTATTACTGGCAACCGGTGGCAACCGTTAGGATACAAGATAAGATTTACATTGTTGGCACTTTGGACATACTGAGCCAGGGCCATTTTGATTGTTCTATTACAGGAGAACTTAAGATTAACTAAAGAAATAGGCTTGAAATATTGTACATTATGTTTTGAGCTTCTGTACCAGCCCAAGGCAACCACAGCCTTTTAGCAAGGAAGATCTGTGCCTCTGAAGATGCCCCAGTAGCTCCCCATCTTCTTTTATGCTTATTCACTGCACATATTCTGTGCTGCTGTCACTTACTGATATTAAGGACAAACTTACAATATACTGTATATATAGAATATGAATGTAACCGTATACGGCTGAATAGTAATTCATATTCACATTACATGGCAGCTCTGAAACCAGTGCACTTAGCAACAGAATTTAATAATTAGCCCTGTAGCATCAGCTTATATTACAGACCAACCTCATATTCTGCTTTATAATTTGCAATTAAACCTAAGCTCAGCTTCTCAACAACTGCTTAGAGCTCACTGAGCCTGTGCACTGTCTGGAATCCAAGATAAAAAGCTCCTGTGACAATTTAAAAGACTTTTGACTAGTGCAATCAGTTTAGTATAAAAAATATATATACTAATATATTTTCCTAAATATTCTAATATATGTAAATTCTCTAACATAATTTATTACTCATGTTACTGTATAAATAAATGCATGGAAGATGCATTACATTGAAATTAATGCAATGTTTGCCTTTTTCAGAGGCTTACACAAAATGTTAATGAATGTTATTAAATGGGAGCTAAAAGTAAATCCTTTCTATTCATAAATTAGCCTCATAGTGTTGCCAATTTAAGTGAAAGAAAACTCTAATTTACTGGGGGTGTAAATTAAATAGTTAACATTTTTCACAGTCCAACAATCCTCTTCAGTGGCCTGTCGCTGGTAATATCCTGCATATTCATGGCAAAAGTGCCTCCAGACCAAGCTATTTCTCTTACCAGTGTTGTAGCTTTTTATAAGGAGTCATCTCAAAGATGATCACATTTAGAGGCATATGATGCACAGGGTAATGAATTGTTCAGGGGACCCAAAATAGGAAAAAAGATGGCTAGTTATAGTTACTATAACCATGTAGGTTTTACCCTGATATTAGCAATATTTATGTTTATAAATGTTGACAACAAATTCTTGTTAAGTTATGCACTTGAAGAAAAGGAATTACTGGTACACCATAGGGCCAGAGAATGTGCATTGGGTAATACTTTGTTTTCTATAGAATTTGAAAAATGCAAATGCTTAAAAGACATGTCATCTATTTATTTAATTAGCCCAAAATAGGTGAAATATCATTTTGGCTCAATCATTTCAAATTACTTCAGGCAAAATAAACCTTGGGTTTACTATGCAAAATTTCAATAATGTCTTCAACGCCCTGGGCCACAATCAATTTGTATTGATGGGATAGCTTACTTTCAAATTAACTTTTAGTATGATGTAGACAGTGGTCTAATATTATTTGCAATTGCTCTGTTTTATTTCTCTGTTCTTTTGAATTGTTAACTTTTTATTGTCGCAGCTCCCAGGCTTGGAATTGTAACTGCTGCATGGTTACTAGGCCTCATTTCCCTTTTAATCAGGCACCAGAGCCTGAAACATATTATTAATAATAAGCATTTCAGTTGCAAGCCAGAGGATGCAGAATTGGAAGGCTAATAATTCACAAAAAATAAAACAAAATATGAAGAACAACTGAAAAGTTATATAGTATATATCCATTTAAAGTTTTATAAAATTTACCAAAATGTTGTTTAAATACACACATCTCCTTTTAATTAGGTTTTTTAACATTAATATTTATCTTAAATTGTCAAACAAATTTTACCCAGTTTTTAAATGTTTCCAAATCCACGTCTCTGGGAAAAGAGATCTTATCCGAGGGCTGCCAAAATTAACAGGAAGTGCCCCTTGTACTGGTATATCGAAGCCTGATTCAAACACTGAAAGAGCAAAAAATAAATAAATAAGATAAATAATCAAAAGTTACATCTGTAGCATTTCTTGGTAATAAAATATTAAAACACAAATAATAAATATCAAAATGTATAAATAAACTCCTAAAAATTCTGTTGTACTGAGGCTTAGGGGCACATTTACTAACCCACGAACGGGTCGAAATGAGTCCGATTGCGTTTTTGTTCGTAATGATCGGTATTTTGCGATTTTTTCGTATTTTTTGCGATTTTTTTCGGCGTCTTTACGAATTTTTCGTTACCAATACGATTTTTGCGTAAAAACGCGAGTTTTTCGTAGCCATTACGAAAGTTGTGTAAAATCTGGCGATTTTTCGTAGCGTTAAAACTTGCGCAAAAAGTTGCGCTTTTTTCGTAGCGTTAAAACTTACGCGAAACTTCGCACCTTTTAAGTTTTAATGCTACGAAAAAGGCGCAACTTTTCGCGTAAGTTTTAACGCTACGGAAAAATCGGGCGATTTTACGCAACTTTCGTAATGGCTACGAAAAACTCGCGTTTTTACGCAAAAATCTTATTGGTAACGAAAAATTCGTAAAGACGCCGAAAAAATCGCAAAAAATACGAAAAAGACGCAAAATGTTCGCTTTCGAGTCGGAACTTTTCCAATTCGGGTCGGATTCGTGGGTTAGTAAATCAGCCCCTTAGATTTAATTAATAAACAGGATGGTCTGTAGAATGGCAGAAATGCTTCTCCACACAAAACAAAATCTGGTAATATAACATGATGGACAGAAGGACTGCCCTTTTTTCAATTAGTCCTTTTTATAAACAATAAAAAGTTATGGATGAGAAGAAGCAAAAAAAAAAAATCATTATTACCCAAAAATTAGACAGACTAATCCTAACCAGTAAAGTAAGCATCAACTATTGGCTATTAAGTGGCACATTAGACTACATGGTGAAATGGAGATATTTTACTAAGTAATTGCTGCTGGTGAAACAGTTCATTTCACTTCAAAACTGTACTGGGCAAAAAAGTCAGCTCATACACTAGCATGAGCACTCATACACTCGTGATGAGCAAAATTATTCGCCAGGCATGTGTTCGCTGTGAAATTCCACATTTTGCCATTGACAGATTTTTTAGCGAAACGGGCACAAAAATTTAGCATGAAAAAAAATTCACAGAGTGAGGAAAAAGTTGTGCTCACGTCAAAAAAGTCAAAGTCTCGTCAAAGAACAGTTGTGGTTGCATCAAAAAAGTCACAGGTGTGTAAAAAAAAAAGGGAACAAAAGCCACGTTTCACAAATTTTTCAGCGTTTTGTGAATCACTACAGCAGACATCTCTGAATGATATATATCTACATTTGAAGTTGAATAAGACAAGTATTGCAACTTAAGGAAAGACAAGTAAACTAGGGATGTCTAGGAACAAAAACATGGCAATAATATAATAAACACAAAGCAACTTACATATATCAAAGTGATCATGAACTTCAATATTGGCATCAGTCATCACTCCAATATTGCACATCTATGAAATGTAAATTATATCATTTAAAATTACATACAAAATTCATATACACATATATTTGTACTGTAGAGTACCACTAGAATACACACTGTATATTGTGTATAGGTATTGGACAGAAATCCTGGTTGCTCCACATTTCACATCTATAGAAGAGAATGGTTAGGCTAAGGTTGCCCTAATAGGTTGTGAATTTAAAGAAATGATTTTCCATAATTATCCATACATCTGCAATGTGTGCAGTAAATTGCAGGAGTTGCGGGAGTTATCCCGGGTTTAGGTAAGGTCAAGCATGGGATCATAAGAACTCGAACACACATCAAATCAAGTAGCAATAAACCTATAATTATGAATAAATATTACTTTTAATTTACATAGCAAGGGAAAAAGTATTACCTCAAAAACCTCAGAGGGGTTAGTGTAATGTTGTATGTGAGAAGTGCTGTAACTTTTCAACTCCTTTAGCACCTATAGCAATACAAGAAAACTTAAATTACAAAATACACTAATATTTAAATAAAAGATATGATATAATATTGATCACAACCACTTAACAATTTAAAAGTTATGAAAATAAGACAAACTATTGTGTTCAAACATTTTTTACCCCTTTACTACCTTACTCTGCAACCAGTTAGCTAAGTCTGAAACTTTGCGATGCATAGAAAATAAACATGCCTGTGTGTACATCTGCAAGTATGTCACTTCCAAAACTTAGTAGGTGCCTTTACTCTAGAAGAGCAATCTGCCTCTTTGGATTCTCATATTATAACATGAATGCATAGTCTGTGAGCTCTAGGAATATTAAGTGGCTTATCTTAGCTTATCTAATATACTATTATTATCTAGTATTCTATTACTATGCACTGAGAAGATGAATAAACATTCAGGCAGCTGCCTTTAAACTGAGAACTCGTAGTTAAGACTGCTTATTACCTGAAAGGCTAACCACAACATACAGACCCAAGCACCCCCCTAGGTCAATCTTCAAAATACAGGAGAAAGTCTTTTGGGTCACCCATTCTAGAATTTGCTCTTGGTTAAGAAACATCTTTTCAATGCATCAAAAAAGACATTGAAATGTTAAGTATTGCATTAAGAAAGCAAGGAGCAAGGGTTAGACTTGTTCCTCACAAGAAATACAATAAGTAAGATTGTCCCACACATTTTGAGGAACAACGGATGAAAGGATATGTCGGTGGCCTAACATTTGTTAGGTAGGGGGTAGAGTTTACACAGCTCTAATTACTTTCAGTAAGAAAAGGAAATGAACAATAAGATACTAAATTTCAGAAAATACGTCAAAACTGCACACAACAGTGTCCCAAAGTCAGTAATGCTCAGACAGAATCCATTTTGATGTTCACAGTTATGTAGCTTTCAGATATACAATAAGTACTTAGTTGACCCATGTAGGGAAGATAAACAATAGCAACTAAATAAATAACCATACATAAATAATACCTGTATCTTATTAAACAGATATATTGTTACACCTTTAAAGGGGGCACATAGTTTTTATTGATGGCTTGGGATGCAACGCTCAATGCTCAACTGCAAATAGGATATTTTGCTGTGTTCTGTACTTACATTTGCTGTAGAAATTTCTTGTCTATCCCCAAGAAGCTTTACTCTTTTGTCTATTACAGAAAGCACAACAAGTGAATTGGGCTCAGCAACATTGACATTAAGAGAAACCATATCGGCTGGCCTTGCCTGAGTTGTATTCCATGAAATATATACCTGTAATGAAACAATACTTATGCTGTGTTTTTTTTCTTTTATTTGTTTACCAAATAGATTATCTAAACCACCAACCACATAAAATTACAGAAAGTATGAGATGCTAAAGCTTGTTTTCATCACACTTCAATTATAAACTAATTTTAATAAATAAAAGATGTACAGTCAATTTTAAACATTTAACCTTGTTTTCAAAGATGGGCTGCACGGAAACTGCTGTGACATCATTTGTAACTGTGCCATCATTAGCTACATGATAAACAATTAAACACACTTCTGGGGTCCATGTATTTTCAGGATTAAGGGTGATATTCTTGGGGTTACCTTTACCTCCAGCCACAATCTGACCTTTGGATACAACCTACAATGACCAAAGAAAAAGGATAAGGATAGTATCTACCAAAATTGTCACCTGAAGACACTGTAATATCGTTAACTACGGTAGTAAGGCTGCACTCGGTGTCAGTGGAGAGCACTGAGGTGGGGGAACATGTGGAACAGAAATATAGTACACATAGAAACAGAGAGAATACAAAGAAGGATATAAATCAATGCAACTTTTGGTGGTGATGTTGTGAGACCTAATTTTTTTTTGCTCTAAAATAGCAATGATGCTGTATGTTTTGTTCTTTGTACTTAATATTCTTAACTTAACATTCTTTATTTATTTCAAGCATAAATGGGGTACAGAAAAGAGAAAGGGGAACGGTAAGGTAATATATGTGTATCTTATTCCATAGGTGCTACAGAGCGTTATACAAAAATAGATATATATTTATTTTTTACAAAGACATACAAAATGTCAGAGATTGATAGGAAAGCACCATAGTGATTATAAGCACCATTATATAACATCTGCCTCACCTTGTTGCATGTTTAAGTGATGGATTCTTTGTTTTTCGTGGTGGGTGGAATCAATCACTTAAACGTTATAGAGCACAGGTTTGGGCTTAAAAACACTGGCAGGAAATATGTCATGCGCCATGTGCCTTTTTAAATATTGTTTTAAGCCTTATTTTAAAGAGTGCATACCATAAAAGTGTTTTAAGCCTAAAAATAAAAGCCATCAAATTATGCATTTTGCATTTAGATATTATTCAGAAGAAAGGAATGTACCAGGTAACTTATATCCTTTAAAGGGAAACTTCCATCTACAGAAAGAGTATAAGGTATTCCAACCTGTAGAAAAAAGAAAACATTTTTTAGCAGTAATAGAATATTTTATTAGTGCAAATCAGGAATGATTTGATCTGAATATTAACATAAAATGTACCTAAAACCTATGTAAAGTTACATGATAGCCAAGTCATATCTTATATAGGCATGTGATTTATTATCTGGAATTGTAGAGAGCTTAGATTTACCCTGGTAAATGCCACCATGCCTTTAAGGCTACTAAAAACATTAGAACAGCCAAAAGAATTGTTTTTATGTATATAAGTTAACCTCAAATACATAGTAATGTTCTGTTCTTACAAAGTGAAAAATAAATTAGTCAAAACTAGGATTTACACAACCAGGGTAAAAGTAAGCCAGGTCTAGTAGCTGCTGTTTGGTTTCAAAAGTTACCTGACAGGTTCTTATAGGTTACAAGACCTGAAGCCAGCACTGCATACGCTAAAATGTTCCATAACATGATAATATTTACTACTGTATTTGCCCTACTATAATACAGCAGAAAACAAAATATTGAGCATCACCTTAGGTATGCAATAAACTAGCGTATGTGAAGCTAATGACTGTTAAATTACTTTCAAAATACATTACATTATTTATATACAACAGTTTGTAAGATCAAGCTTAGTCATTCATTCTATGTATTGTTCTACATTATTAACTGGGAACGCAAACCATACCTTTAAATCTTGATCTGCTTTCTTTATTTGAATATATGTACCATTTAGTGAGCTAAACAGATCATTTATGAAAAGATTATTTTTAGCATCCAAAAATTCAGCCTGGAAAAGATAATAGGATGGATAAACATTGTTATAAAATATTACATAATATGCCTATAATAAAGATATGACAAGTTGGATATTTCATTTTTTTGGGCAAATCCAAGACTTGGTAAAGACCTGATAAAGGCTTTCTGAGTGGAACCAAAACTACATAAAAAAGGATTGCTAAAGATTAACATACTGTATATACTCGAGTATAAGCCTAGTATAAGTTACCCTCGGCTTATACTCGGGTCGGGTGCCATGGGTCCCTCCAGACTAGCACCCTCTGTACTTTGTGTGCAAATTAGGCCACCCACAACCAGACCCTCCAGTGCCTGTTGTTTTTGTTGACCCTCTTCTCCACTTACAGAGCTAGTTTACTATTTTTCTTTTAAATAAATATTTATAAACATATACCCCACTGATGCCTCAATTAATGTAATTTTATTGGTATTTATTTTGATTATTGAAACTTAGCAGTAGCTGCTGCATTTCCCACCCTAGGCTTATACTCGAGTCAATACGTTTTTCCAGTTTTCTTAGGTAAAATTAGGTACCTAGGCTTATATTCGGATCGGCTTATACTCGAGTATATACGGTATATATAATTATATTCCCAATATGCCAGCATTTAGTCATATGCTTCTTATGAGGTGCACAATTAAAAATATGCATAAAAAATTGTAAATGGATCAACACTCTCTTGAGATTAAAAAAACCCATTATATGTTTATTATTACATGGTGAAATGAAGAAAAGGACTGTATGATAACAGATAAGATCAATGTTAGATTCATGATGTCATTTGGTGTATAAATTCACAAATGGGGAGGGTATTTAGTGTGTTTGTTCTATTGCTGAATTTTAAAATATAAGGATTATTAAGGATATTATAAGTCACAGAGGAGTTCCATGACCATATAAAAGCATGAGGCCGACGGCCGAGTGGTTTTATACAGGTCATGGAACTCATATTTAACAACAGGGGGTACTTTATTTATTATAATATACAAGTTTTTGTGAATAATGTGTCAGAAATTACATCACTAAGCTCTGATTATAACTGATGACATCACTAAGCACCATTTATTAAGATATAATTTACAGTTTGGTCCCATAGGGAAATGACCAAACTGTATAATATATATATATATATCTTAGTTTTATATTCTTAGTTTTTAATTTTTGTTTGTATTTATTTTAATTTTAACATGCACATTCTGTGGTAACTACTCTTCTTTACTTTAATAATTGACCTTCCTACATCACTAGAATGAGAGAAAGTTTCAAATAGTTTCTGTTACCTTAATGTATAAATGCATGATATCAGCCAAGAGTGGAATCTCAATACAAATTATACCATTTTTGGGAACAGTATAGCGTGTAAGTTGTATCATTTCTACATTATCTTCAGACTCATTTTCCGTTGCGTTCAGTTCGACAGAGTTGTCTCTAAAATTAAACCTTCTAGTCTGTGTTACTGTCACTGCAACTTCATTATCTCTTTCTTCAGCAGTCAGCTTCCTGCCATCATACCTCACAATCTGCAACTAAAAACATACCAGAGCTAGGCGGACGTAAAAATTCAGCGTACATTAATACATGACAATGAACCCAACTGACATAACAAAAAGGGGTAGTGGAGCTTTTGGGGTGAAGGACTAGGAAGGGAAAGAAGTGAGGCTAGATTTAAGAGGGAAATAACTGGAGCATGCTTAAAGGAGAACTAACCCTTAAAAACAGGTATGGTTATAAATGCAATGTTTTATATATTGAATTTACTAAGCCTAAAGATTACACATCTCTATAATAGATGGTTCATGTATTCAAAGCTGTGCGCAGGGGGCCACAATCTTGGATTTTGCTAGGAGTGTCAGTGAGAAGCTAAGCTTAGGGGTTGCCCCAAATCACCAAGCAGAAAATTAGGTGTGTCTGTCATAAACTGATGCTACAGGGCTGATGATGCTAATTGCATTGGTTTCACACCTGCCACATAATGAAAACCTGAATTAGTTACTAATCAGTACATTGATATTCTATATATACTGTATATTGTGGTCCCTAAGCTCAGGTAACTGACAGCAGTACAAATCCTGTACTGTGAAACAGCAGAAATGAACTACTGAGGCATATATTCCAAGACACAGACCCTTGCTGGGCTTTGACTGGCACAGAACTTTAAATCATAATGTCCAGCACGTTCTACCCTTCTTAATCTTCAGTTCACCTTTAAACAAGAAGCCCAATGGCCATTTAGACTAGCATGTTATAATACTGAAAACTGTTGGGACTGCACACCATATGCGTACTTGACATGATTGGCGCCATTACAGACATATTGTTGTGCTGGTCACCAACGCGTGTTCCTCCCGCCACCTGGGACATTCTCAAGGCACAAGCCATTCACATTACTGCAGCAGTGTCACTCTGTATGGGGTCATGGGAGCACAATTTAATGGATCTTTTGCTTTCTTGTTTTTTGTGCATCCCACCCATAACTGGAGGGTTTAGAGTGGTACGGGGGGGATACATATTCTCTACTGCTTGGTAGATCTGGCCAGTCTTTTTTTTGTTTTTTAGTTTGTGTTGTTCTTTACTAGAACAGAGAGTCTAAATCTGGTGAACCAACAACCAAGCAATGTTACAGGTAATTGTGTACAGGTATGTGTATTTCTTTATATTTTATATCTAGTAATGTCAGTTGAACATAATCTTGTGGGTTTCTACTCTAAAGCAAATCAATCAATACTGTATATACATATTTTACATAAAACATGCCAGCATACCTCTGCAAATTATAGTGTGTGTTCTGCAATATTTCTTCAAGCACATTTAAATTTACTGCATGAAAACAACATAATAAATAACACTTACACGTATTGTGAAGTTCAGCATTGGTTTCAGGACAGTGGGATGGTCCAAAAACTCAATATTATATTCTTTGTCAATTACAAACACACTTGTGGTCACATTCTGTGTAATGCCTGAGAAAAAAGAATTTTGCATTGTATTATTTATTGTTGTACATTTGGATCATATCCATTAATAAAGAATTTGTTACAATTATTTAAATTGCAAATGGTAAACTATTTTGCAGCTGAATACATTTGCTATTCTAAAGAATAACAGATAATTTACCAGTGGCAAATTTTTTTTTTTTGGAGAAACTGACGCAAAAATTCAGAACAACAAAAATTTACAGAGTAAAGACAAAGTTGCAGTCGCATCTAAAGAGTCATGGTCAAGTGAAATAAGTCACAGTCATGTCACAAAAGTTGCAGTCGCATCAAACAGGTCAAGAACATAAAAAAGTTTTGCACTTTTCAGAATTTTTCAAATTTTCCAACTAAACGAAACGCCACAGGTTCTCTCATCACTAGACATGTTAGGGCCGATTCACTGAAGTGCATTAAAACGTGCACTATTTATAGCATGCGGTAAAATTTTTAGCGCGTCTAATTTTTCACGATTCACTAAAAGCATACTTGCGTTAATTTACGCGCGGTACTGCATGCGTTATTTTAGTCGCGAAGACTATTTTAGTGAAGTCTTTGATGGTACATGCGCTAATCAATGCCCCGCATATAAATAGTCGCCGTGTATAAATAGTCGCCGCATATAAATAGTCGCCGCATATAAATAGTAGCCGCATATAAATAGTCGTGCGAATAAACGCACGACATGTTAGCCATACATGCCAATACTTGCGGAAAATTACTGTACTGAAAATACCCATTTCCCTGCAAACTGGAGGCTGCATCACTCTAGGGCCAACACAGACTTGAATAAATCCTACTGCAAAGTCCATATTGTGTTGCCAAAAGCTCATTAACTGTACTTTTCTATAATTACCGCCTGGCCCAAGTAGGTGTTAATTTTCGCATAGACTAATGCGATATTTAACGCGTCTAAGTGCTTGTGAATCATGCATTAGTGTTATTTCTGCACGCTAATTAACGCATGCGTTAAAATTAACGCATGCGTTTGCACGCAAATTAAAGCATGCGATGTGCGACAACGCACGCGGTAATACTGTAGTGAATCGCGTGTTAATTTTTGCGTCTATTTTAATGCAAAAAAGCATGCAATAAAAATTAACGTGCTTTAGTTAATCAGCCATGTTATGTCTCTTCTAATTAAAAGTGGGGAAAAAAAATCAAATTTGTCACCAGGTGGCGCATGGTCTATGGCATTTTCCATTGTGTTTTGTTGGCAAGTCTTTGTGCTATAGCACCGTCTTGTGCAGGATTTAACACTCAACAAAATGGTGTCTGAGACAAAATGTGAAAACTTGCTGCATCTGTATACATGACTATACGTGTATTTTCTAAACCTGTGAAAAATTGCCACAAAAAACTTTGCAAGTAAAAACTACAAGGTTTTAATAGAAGCCAAAGGGAATTATCTTGAACAACTTTATTTATTTAATTTTACAGTGTAGTAAAAATTTAGATTTTTCAGCCTCAGTGAAAATGAATGGAACAATGTGATTGTCACTTTTTAATTAAAAAAAAGTCTCAAGTTTCGCCCTCCCCTTGTTCAATATAACAATATATAGGTATGGAACTTGTTACCCAGAATGCTCGGGGCCTGTGGTTTAAGCCTGCTAAAAATAATTTAAACATTAAAGAAACCCGAGAGTATTGTCTTAATTTCTTCCCATAATTTCTGGATAATGGGTTTCTGGATAAATGATCCTATACCTGTACCACATATTTAATATTTAAATAATAGTAAACAGCAATCTTTTAGAAAAAAATGTGGGATTAGAAATCAAGTGCACATTTGTTTTTGTTCTTTTAAGGCAGAGAAAATGATTTAGTGTAATATTAAATCGTGCTTTGTTTAATAAACTGACTCATTATTAATATACTGTAAATGGGTTTTCACACTTGATATCAATAAGTAATGTTTCCATTATCATTTGTTATACGTTAATTTGCCTAACTGACCTTTCTCATAATGTCCCTACATTTATAAAAACACTGTTACACCTTCTGCCATATTTATTACATTTTAGGATTTAGACTTATGGTCTTTATCTATAATAGACTTACCTGTTAGTGACTCCTTAACATTAACATCAATGTCCACTGGGCCGGTAACCTTATTAGATCCATAATCTGCATTTTTCATAAGCTCTTTCAACTCTACGTTACTGAAGCTGAACCGCGCACATCCGTTTATCTAAAAGTTAATAAAATGCAGGGAGCTTTAACTAATGATTACACATGAAGATGACAGATGCTTACAACACACTTATACTTAATAGATATGAGAAATTGAAGTAAATTCCAATACTGCTCAGAACAACACTCACACACTTGCCATTAATTTTTTTTTTCTAGATCCCTTTTAAGTGAAGGCAGGAGGCAATTTTGATTATCTGTCAGCATAACGCTGTATCACTATAAAAATGGGATATTTTAACACCTGCTGCTCACCAGGTTTAGTGCTGCTACATGTACATCTGCCTGCTTGGCCCTTGCAGGAACAATTAAGGCAAAGTGTCTCTAAGATGATCTCCTACACACACTCACGGGCCACAGGGTTTCTTAACAGGAAAAACAAATGCACTGAAGAACAGAATTTGTCACAGGAATGATACTGCACTGGAAGGATTTCAAACTACCTTTGGCCTTGGAGTCCCTACAGTTTGGTTCTGTATGTGTCCCTTGGGGAATTACCCCACAGTCTTATCTAATTGGTACTAGCTTCCTTGTCTATCTCACTCTGCATATTCCCTACAGAACTGTTTTGTAAATTGCTATAGTATTTTGTAAAAAAAAAGTAGTTCAAGTACTTTTGTATTAGTGTGCTGACTGTTTAATAACATTTAGGATTGATTATTACACCTATTATGTGCTGAGGACTGAGTTCTGTACCAATTATAACGAAGTAGTTTAAGTAATATAAGAGAGCAAGTCTGTTATTTTAACCCTTTACTTAATGTCCACACCAATATGGAATTCCTTCCCAAAGCATTAAATATAGCTCTGAATAATAATAAAAGGCATTAAGTTTGCCCAGTAGCAGTAACCACATTACATAACCCCTATGTGTTCTAAGTTAATGGCTTCCTTTTAACCCCTTTCCAGCTTGCAATACAAAATGCTGTCTGTTTTGTGTTTCAGTTCAGGTCCTTTCCACCATTTATTGGATGTTAGACTGAACTTGGCACTAGTGATCAGATTGCTTTTGACACTTCAAACTAGAGAGCTGCTGATAAAAACTAAATTAGTTAAAAAAAACCCACAAACAATAAAAAATGAAAATCAATTGCAAATTTTTTTAAAATATCACTCCCTACATGGGAAGGTAAACTATAACAAAATTCTACATCCTACACTAATCAAACTTGGATCTAAGGTTATAAAAGTAAGATGATTGCAAAAAAGTTGCAATCAGCCATTTTTTTTCCACTTTCCCCACTGCTCGGGGTAATGTGCATTTCATATGCTCCATTTCAGAGAGAAGATAGATGTGTACTTCGTCTAGAATCAAGCACTTCCTACTTTAGGCAGAACTGGATTTAAAATGGTAAAGAGCGGCAGAAGGCAGAACCCACATCAGGCCATGTGCTGTAAGGCAGGCAGTAAGGAGAGGGCCAGAATGAGCCCCCTGACACTGTGCAAAGAGCAGTACATCCCTGGACACAAGTGCTCTTTAGATGAACACTAAGGGGGGTGCTCTTGCACTTGTGCCCAGGGGACTAGTAAATGACCCTTATATCTGTTAAATTAATTTTTTAGTTAAAAAGAATAAAAGCACTAGTAAGTAGGCAAGTACTCAAAAAGCTAGGCATTTCAGACTTACCACAAAATCTTTGGTAATATTTGTTTTCTTCTTGTAGATTGAATTATGACTTAACATGACTGAAAGTTTTCCTTTTACAGGCATTCCATATGTGTACCTGTAGGATATACAATTAATTAAATAAAGAGAACAGAATACAAAGGCGTAATATGCTACAAAGGGCCAGATTTAATTTAGTGAGAAAAAGGTTGTGAAAAATCATGTGAAAACTTATGGATGAGATTCAATTTCAGATGCATTTCAAATCAGAAAAAACATATCTCATGACTTATCACATGAGAACTGTATTGAAGTCTAGGGGTAAAATCTGAACCTGAATTGGAAGAAAAGTTTTTTCTCCTTGAATTGAATCTCGTCCATGAGTTTTTATGTGGTAAACCATGAAATAAGTTTTTCTTATGGAACTACCTGTAAATCTGGCCCAAATCTTATTGCAATTCAGCAGAAAACATTGCAAAATCTAAGATGGTAGAAATCCCCAGATACACTGTACCTAGAAATGATTCTAATGTAATCCCATTAATCAAAATAAATGTTTTAGTTGTTTTCAAATTGCAGAAGTGCAGTGTTGTACAGCTATGAATAATAATGTTAAAAAATATGGTTGTAATTTGCAGTACACAACCCACTGTAGGTCATTCAGGTGTTTGACTGTACTGTTATACCTGCAACTTACCCATATCATTAGGGGATATTATGTTGGGGTTCAGCTCTTCAACCTGGAACAGAACATCTAAAAGAGCAACCAACTGGCCATGTGGCCCAGTTTAAATATAGCTTTGTAAACTTTCCTGAAACAGGTTGCAGTCACTGATTCTTAACATTAACATAGGCATTAAAGGAGAACTAAAGCTAAAGTTGGATAAAGTTATCAAATTGTACACTTACTTTGCAGTAACTGTACCTTCAAGATGAGGATTTTTAATTGAATGATATAACGTTGTATTCAGGAGAACTTCAAATCTGGGTAAAACTAGATAAATAATTGAGAAATATAAATAATGCTTGTTATACCAAATATATATCTGTAAAGATAGATAGAATACATAAGATAGATAGATAGATGATAGATAGATGATAGATAGATGATAGATAGATGATAGATAGATGATAGATAGATAGATAGATAGATAGAATACATAAGATAGATAGATGATAGATGATAGATAGATAGATAGATAGATGATATATAGATAGATGATATATAGATAGATAGATACAGGGACGGATTTCTCTTCTGGGCGCCCCGAGGGCGCCCCTGTTGGTGCCCCCCCATGCGCATGCGCAAACGCTCGCCCCCGGTGCGCATGCGCGAAAGCAGCCGCGAATGCGCATGCGCTGTTTAAACTCCCAAACGGAGCAGTGGGGAGAGGTCCCAACTGCTCCGTATGGGAGCCAAACTTAAAAATTTTCTTGTGGCGGGGCGGCATGCCACCCCTAAGCTTCTGCCGCCCTAGGCCCGGGCCTTTGTGGCCTCTCCACAAATCCGGGCCTAGATAGATAGATAGATAGATGATAGATAGATAGATAGATAGATACAGTAGATAAGATACTGTAGATAGATAGATAGATAGATAGATAGATAGATAGATAGATAGATAGATGATAGTTAGATAGATAGATAGATAGATAGATGATAGATAGATAGATAGATAGATAGATGATAGATGATAGATAGATAGATAGATAGATAGATAGATAGATAGATAGATAGATAGATAGATAGATAGATAGATAGATAGATAGATAGATAAATCCAGGCTTCAGGTCAGTGTTTGTTTGAATCCTAGATTTAGTATTTGGATTTAGCTGAATGTTAAAGGACCAGTTCACCTTTAACTAGTATTAACTAGTATGTTACAGAATGTCCTATTCCTAACATTTTTTAACTGGTCTTTATTTTTATCTCTTTCCATCTTTCGAATGGGGCAGCCAAAAAAATAATTGCTCTTTAAGGCTACAATTTTATCATTATTGTTACATTTTATTACTTGTCTTTCTATTTAGGCCCTCCTGTATTCATATTTTGGTCTCTCATTCAAATAACTGCCTGATTACTTGGCCAAAGTGGAACATAGCAACTAGATAGTTGCCAAACTGGAGAGCTGCTGAACAAAAAGCTAAATTTAGAAAAAAAAACAAAATAATTAAGCCCATTTGCAAGTTGTCTCAGAATATCACTGTCCAAGTCATTTTAAAAGTTAAATTTAAGGTGAGCTATGATTTTTAGTCATCAGCCAAACAAAATCCAACCCTTAGGGGCTCATTTACTAACCATCGATTTTTTTATTTGAAACTCACAGAGAAAAAATTTTGCAACTTTTCAGAGATTTACTATGTATCTAAAAGGCTAAAAATCCAAATTAGAAAATTTGCCAGATTAAATTTGCCAAATTCATGTAGAAGTCAATGGCAAAGGTCCCTTAACTTTTCTTGAAGTTCTTTCTTTTGTCTCAAAACTTTAGATATTCAAATTGTCACAGCGACAATTCCAAAACGTTGCATTTTTCATTTTTTACAACTTTTCTTTGCAACTTTTTTTTAAAAAATATAAGACATCCCCGAAAACTAATTTAGTCAAATTTGAAAATAAAAAAAATTGAAAAATTATGGAGTTTTAGTGAGGCATTCAGCCGAATCCATACCTCTGGCCGAACCGAATCCAAATCCTAAAAATCATGTAACTTTTGTCACATAAACACGGAAGTTGAAAATTTTTCCCAGATTTAACCTTTCCAAAACCTAATTAGCATATGATAATTTGGATTCAGTTTGGTATTCGGCCGAATGCTTAACTAAGGGTTTGGGGGTTCGGCTTCTATCTTCTAGCTTCTATCTATTTTAACGACATTTCTTAGCTTGACTCCATAATTGGCGAATTGTCTGCTTATGTGTAACACTGTGTAGAACAATAGAAATACACTTTTGGTTTGCAGTAACTAAATTAAATCACTACTGAAAATAATATAGATCGATGAGTCTGACATTATAAATAATGCTGGGAGATGATGAACCCAACATGCAGATATTACTGGCACACATTGGCTCAACTGTATGCAATATTTTAAACTAAAGGAGAAAGAAAGGTAAAAACTAAGTAAGCTTTATCAGAAAGGTCTATGTTAATACAGCCATAAGCACTCACAGTAATGCTGCTCTGAGTCCTCTATCAAAAGAAACACAGGATTTCTTGTCAGCTTTTTTTGTAGTTCTTAGGGTATCTGACTTCCTCTCTCTGAAAAATCCTTCATTCCTGGGGCCAGAGTCTGTGCAGTTCTCTCCTCTCTCCCCTCTCCTGCTCCCCCCTCCCATATGAATTCATAAAACTTAAGCCCCCCCTCCTTTACGAAAGTGTAATCTGAGCTTTAATGGCTAGACTGCAATCAGAAAGCTATGAAGACCAAGCTAACATGGCAGCTGCTATCTTAAACAAACAGAGGGAGCTTCTAGGACTCTTTACTTAGGTATGATAAAGCTTTCTGCAGAATAAATATAGTGTTCTAGGTGGCACTAATGTGGCGAATCTATTGGCAGTAAAATGGCAAAATGACTTTCCTTCTCCTTTAAATTAAATGTTTAAATAATTAAATTAAATTCATTAAAGTAATACATTTAAAGGACTGAATGATTTACAGCTCTGTATGTAAAAAGGAAAGCATTTACTCACAACTGACTCAAAATAGAAAAAATATAGCTGCTTACCTTGTTCCATAACTGTAAATGTTTGATAATGAAGCTGTTGCTGTTAAACATACATTCAAAATATTATTTACTTTGCAAGAATATATGTGCTAAATAACCCCCTTTTCATTCAGTATAAATAAGTGCATGCAGAGACTATATTATACACTCATTACAGTCTTCCACTTCCCTCAGTTTATCATGGTCATCATTTACATTATGCCAACAAGTTACACATTGCTTTAAAGGAGTTGCTCACCTTTAAGTTAACCTTTAATGGGTTATGTAATAAAAGGCACTAAGATTGGAGATAAATATCTCCGGTGATGTTGCCCAAATCAACCAATCAGCAATAAGATTTGAACAGTCACCTACAAGTTAAATATCAAAGCAAAGACCTAATTGGTTGCTACAGGCAACATCTCCGGTGATATTTATCTCCATTCTTAGTAAACACAGCCCAATGTTTGCCCAGGTGCAGTTACCTATAGCACCCAATCAGCAGGTAGCATTTACTGGTCACCTGTTTAAAAGCAAACATCTTATTGGTTGCTGTGGGTTACTGCTCCTGGGCAAACTTAGTGCTTTTTATTACATATAGGGGTTAGTATGTTATAGAATGGCCTATTCCTAAAAATACCAAATGGAGACCTGCTAAACAAAAATTTAAATAACTGAAAAACCCTAAGGGGCAGATTTATTAAGACACGTTCATTCGAACGCTCCGAGCGTATTTTCGCAGAATTTTTCGTGTCTTGCGCGACTTTTTCAACACCCGCACAACTTTTTTGTACGCTTGCACAACTTTTTTGTATGCTTGCGCAAAAAAATTGGATCGGTTTCGATATGAAAATTTCGGATCGCCAATACGATATTATTACGATTTTTTCGTAAACATTTTCGTGATATTTGAGATCTTCAGAAATTTTCATATCCAATCCCAATTTGTCCCATTCGAACTTGCGTTTTCATGAATGTGCCCCTAAGTCTTAATATAAATCTGTTCAGAATTAACACTCAGGGATGGTACTGGCTATTTACGCAACATACCAAGTGGTTCTGACACTGAGAAAAAATCCAAACAGCACTCACATATTCTGCAACATGCAATAGTTATGATGCTTTATTAGGATCTTAGCAGATGTTTCGAAGGCAACCCCCTTCCTCAAGTGCTCTTACAAAATGTGTTAAGGTATTACAATGGTAGAAAATTTACAATACCCCCATTTGACCACCAAGTGAACAAAGTATGTTCCATAGGACAAAGTGCACATTCAACATAACCAAAAAATATACATGTTGCTATATTTCAAAACATGTCAAAATGCATTCAGTAGTCCTTTCTTAATTAAAATATGGGAGGGTCTTGAAGATATGGGAGGGTCTTTTGTATATTGTCTACATTTGAAATACCTGTACCTAATCACATTTTGTAAGAGCACATAAAGAAGGGGGTTGTGTCTGAAACGTGCTGAAATCTTAATAAAGTACCAAAAGTATTGCATTAAAAAGTGTTCAATAATTAAGTACCGATTCATCAAAGTAAATTCACATGCATTACTACTCATATCACATGTGCAAAAATCCTGATTATCGCAAAACATTATTTCAATCACATTGAGGTAATTATCGAATAGAAATAATATTAACATAAGCATAAAATGTGGCGATAATTACTGTGAAACTTAACGCCTCCCAGGAGTAGGTGTTACTAAACAAAATTGCAGCTGGTGATTGTCTGTGGTGACAAGATGGAGTTTGCAGTGGGATTTTTTATGTATGTGATTGCCCTAGAGTGATGCATCCTCCAGTTTTCAGGGAAATGGTCATTTTCAGAACGGTAGTTTCAGAAAGTAATCGTTACGTGCGTAATAGTGTGCGCTAATATTGCGTGCTACGAAATAACGCATAAATATATTGCATGGTTTAAAATAATGCTTACAAATATGTAATTGCCAGATAAATAACAACAATAACATTGCTTCTTAATTCAGACAAGTGTCCTTGTAGTGAATCGATTGTTAATTCTCAAAATATAAGAAGTGATAATATTTTTAATGCATGCTATAAACATCACTCGTTTTTTCGGCCTTTAGTGAATCAGCCGCATAGACTTGTATATGGTTCTGGGTTACAACAATGATCCTATCTGTGATTCTGTTGTCAAGGAGGTTATTTCTATATCTACTGTATTTTCAACAATTAAAATTAAGCATTTTCAAACCAACAGTACCACAAGCCAGGGCCACAAATCACAAATAGGTTAACATGGCCCATTATAATGAAGAGCTTCACTTAACTGGTAATTACCTTCATCAAGACCATCAAATAACTACATTACAACTATTGATTTTCCATATTCGAACTTTTCTGTCACCAATATCCCACTAGTCGGCCCATAAATAGGCAGTTAGCATGAAACCATTTATTCAGGCATTTGGCCTGAACGATTGGCTCTGAAGAAAAGCAAGAGAAAGTTACAACATGGCTAACTTTGCATCTACAGGTATCCAAGGACATTGGCAAAAAAAATCATTTCAGACACACAAGCTGAATAGTATGACATCCCAAAAACTAGCTGGCCATTAAGATTTAACTGTTGCATAACCACATCTGTGCAAATGTAGCCAGCTTTAAATTATTTCCTTTTTGCTTATCCCATTGTAGCTTGAATACTGCTGTTAAATCTTGTTTTCAGCAGGAGCAGGCTGAGACATACTGGCATCAGCTCACTTTTATGTTTGCACCCAAAGGCCCTGTGTCAGCCTGGGTGCAGACACATGTATCCAATATCAGTGTGAAAATGCATACTAAAAAAAATACATACCTATAAAAGCCACATTTAGAGAATTGCGTTTAAAAATTAGGAATGGTAACAAAGGGTGAAATCTTTGTTTTGCAGGTTCATACACAAGCTCTTGTGTGTTATACTCACATGCAACTTCACTTTTATAGTCCAGTCACCTAGGGGAGGGTTATCGCTGAGGTATAAGCTTTGGGATACAACACCTAATTCCATTTCCTCTTCAAGCCATTGTTCAATCAAATTTCCCTGGGGATCCTTACAAAATAAAACAAACATTTTCATGCTTAGTGAGCACATTCTAAGTAATTCTATTCCAACCTGACCTAGGCTAGCATTCTTTAGGGTTTATTTATTTATCTATGGTTTCATTTATTGTGCTTGCAAAATCAGTTTTTATTAAATATTAAATCAATTACACAAAATTAAAATTAATTGTTTTTTGAACTTACCAAAATGTATATATCGACTGTAGATTTGTAAGGCTTCATGTGAAAGGAGAAGGCTAGTATTCGTATCTTGACTTCTTGGCCAGGCTTATAAAAAACACTGTTAGTTTCAATGAAGACAGAGAAACCTTTGGACTTGAACTCTAAGGATGTCTTGTTGAAAAATATCAGGTTTTCCTCAGAATATCCTTTCACGTTTAGTTCATATTTTCCATTGACACTATTTAATGGAAGCTGGTAAAAAAAATTGTATAGATTGAAATTACTCAGTGATTTCATTAAACTACTGTTTGGACATACACATAAATGCCAAGATGACCTTCAGATTATTCTACATTGAATATACTATATCATTAACAGCCTTTTGCCTTTTATTATCTATGTAATCCTAATACTGGAAACAGTAAGATACTGCAAGGGGCATTGATTTAATGAAATGACCATAGCAAGTGATAGAACAAACAGAGATGGAATTCCACTTCCACAGTTACTGGTAATAAACAGGAATTGTGTTTCATTTATAGATATTGTGCCAGTGACATTACTATCTACTAGTATCTGCTAGAGTAGAGACATAACTAGAGAATAATGCACCAAAACATAACATCATTTTAAAACCATTACTAACTAAAAAAAAACAAAGAGCATTGCAGTACTACATAGGGAAGAAGGGTGCGGCAAAGGATACCCAAGTGAATAGATTCAAATTCACATTTTAAACCTAGTGGTAACACTGGTCTAAGCTTTGTCTCATATAAATATAAATATTAGGCATTAATTTCATTGTTTATAACTAAGGCATAGTAAATGAATGACATGAGTCCCAGAATGATAAAGCACTAGCAAAACATTTTTTTGTTTCTTGTTACTTTCCTAAGAATTAAAGGTGCATGCAAACAAAATGATTTCTGTATTGTTAATATCTCTCAAGTCACGAAGATAGGTTTGTTGACATTATAATTGTGACTTACTTGTGGAAGTACCAATGTTCCAAAGCCTCCTATAATAACAGAACAGCGTTTTAATCAAATTATAAATTTATAGAATATTTGTTATTCAACTCAAATTTGGGGTATACATACATAACATTTATATTCTTTCACTATAAGACTACACAGTTCCCATTTATTACATACTAATGTATTGGCCCATATTTAAAAATAATATTTCTTAGATCTCAGTACTATGAAAAAATATGTATACCAGTTTATTAAGTCCCTTATAGACTGGCACTGGGTTAAAATAAATGTATTAAAACAAATTAATGAATGGATTGTATATCCTGGTTCAGATCTGTTGCTGAACTCTAGCACCCAATAGAAGAGAACTGGATTCAACTACTCAAAACAATTGTATCAATCTTGGCAAAGATTGGTCTGAGAATTAACTTAATGAATCATTGGGCATCCAATGATGGGCATTGCCTATCATTAATCAGGCAACTAATATGTATGATCTTTCCAAAGACATGTTTGGAGATATACTTCAATTACTACTGCAAGAAAAAAAATAAAAGAGCACCTAGCATCATGGGCATGATTGGTTTCCAAAACACAAAGTGTTAAAATGTTATTACCTCTTTTGAAGAAGCTTTCTCCCTCAAGCAATGTGTGTTCATCTTTTTGGAGTTGAGCCACTACTTTTACTAAGGGAGGGCTCTCTTGTAGCATTTCAATGCCTAGTGTCAGGTTTACACCTGGCCGTATATCCATGGGAGAAGTAATCAAGAAGATGGGTCTGTGGAATCAAGACAGATAATACCAATTACTAAATAATACTATTGAATGTTTCTTACAAAATATAATACAATTGAACATGTCTTTTATAATATACAGTATATCAATTAAAGGTTTGTCTGTCTTCCTGACACAGACATAAAGCCAATACTAACATGTCATCCTTTAAGCAAGTTATGGAATAATAGTTGTTATTATTCATATAGTGCCAACATACTCCAGAGCACTTTAGAGAGATTATCCATTGTTCATTTCAGTCCCTGCCCCAGTTAAGCTAACAGTCTAGGGTTTCTATCACATTTACACACACCAGAGCCAATTGTAACAGTAACCAATTCACCTGCCTGCATGTTTTTGGAGTATGTATGATTTTCCAATGAGAACATGCCAACCTATTTTGTCATAAACATTTTATGGAGAATAATCCAAATTCTTTTTTTAAATATGTAAATAGTTAAAAAAAATGAAGCAACAAGTGGTGGGACCCTTATTATCAGAGGGAGGTCAGTTGGTTGACGAGAGTAGGGAAAAAGCAGAGATTCTGAACTATTATTTTTCATCTGTATACACAACTAAGGAACCGGCTAATGAAGGCTTTCTTTTTAATAGACCCAATTGTAATATAACTATTGCTAAATGGGTCACTCAGGAGGAAATTCAAAATATAGAGATGTAATATATAGATGTAAACAAATACCAGATGGTAATTATCCCAAGGTACTAAAGGAGCTACACTCTGTGATTGCCAAACCTCTTTGCTTAATTTTTCAGGATTCATTGAGATCTAACATGGTGCCAAGAGACTGGCAAATTGGTCATTTTGCGCCGTTGCTAATATGGAAGTAGTTTTAGGAGAAGTAGAAAAGCTTTTGGAAGGGATAAAATACTTAAATATATTGACATAAGGGATAAGATACTTAAATACATTGAAATCACAATACTGTGATAGTACACACATAGATTGATGTGTAATAGATCTTGCCAAACTAATTTAATTAAAAGAATTATTTCTATTTTTGCTGACGATACTAAATTGGGCAAAACTATAAGTTCCATGCAGGATGCTGCTGCTTTGCAGCGCAATTTGATTAAATTGGAAAACTGGGCAGCAAACTGGAAAATGAGGTTCAGTGTTGATAAGTGCAAAGTTATGCATTTTGGTAGAAATAATATAAATGGCGCTGGGGATTTTGTAGATAACAAATTGTCTAATTCCAGGCAGTGTCATTCCATGGCTACTAAAGCAAATAGAGAGATAGCGGGGGATCTTTTTTCCCCATAAAGAGGATCAATTCACCAGGCCAAACCTTCAGCTTAGAGGAACAAAACTTTCATTTGAAGCAATATATGGAGTACTGTAAGGACAGTACTGGGTGCTGTTCTGATGGCAGATTCTATTAACACCTTTAAAGTGGACCTGTCACCCAGACAGAAAAGGCTGTTCTTTTCAAATTGAACATGAAACCCAAATTCATTTTTATATTAACACATCCAAACCCATTATAAAGGCATTTAAAATTCCCAGCTGTCAATCATATATTGCATGCCCCGCCTCTATGCCTTAGGTTAGCTTTCCATTCAGAACTCACATTCCCCCTCCCTCCTCACCATCTAATTATGAAGCCAGTGCATGCGCATCAGGTCCCCCATTCTGTCACATTCACAAGATTTTGGGGTGGTGCAAAGCTTGCCTTCAGTGTCCACAAAATGGCAGCTGCCTGCTTGATGTGAATTTGGAATTATCTCTTACGGAGACTGGTCCCCTGATGATTTCTTGAATAAAAAAATTTGCAGGAAGGAAAAAGTCATGATCGTGTCAAATAAGTTGTTGTCGCGTCAAAAAAAGTCACCCACTTAAAAGAAGGTGCCCAAATGGAATGGACCTTAATTGGTGCCAAAAACACACAACTCACCAAAATTAACATTGACATCAGCTTTAAAGTACTTTAGTAATCAGATGCAATATTCATTCAACAAAATAGGTAAAGCACCTTCATTTATGATGGTGGATTAAGAGCCATGTATACAGCCTTCTATTGTACAGTGCTGCTCAATGTTACAGATTTATACATTTGCATCAGTAATAATGCTAATAATAATAGTAGCATGAAACTAAAGTACAAGCAGTGCCACAAGGTACTTAGGTGTTTGGAGCTGGAGATGTTTCACTTTTGTTGTGTTGATATGTGACTTTTAGAATCCCTGTGTGTCTAAGACATTTTAGGAACTTGCATTGGATGGATGCCCATTTAAAGGATGGAGGTAAAACACAAGGAAGGCCTATCAGTAAGGTTAACCTTGTGTAGGCTTTGTAATGGCCCCTATGGCTTTAAATCCCTACAGGTTCAGGTCCCTTAGTTGCTGGGCAGAAGGGAATGTATCTAAGTAAGTTCATCTACATATGTGTGCTATTGGCTAGCAGGGAGGGTGACCATTTCCTGCCTCACTTTGGTATAGAGCTGGGAAAGGAGTGGCATCTTCCTCTTTGCTTCCACCTGAGGAACAAGGTGAATGGCTGCTGTGAGCCCGGGGAACGGGCTTAGTTAAAGTCAAGGAACAGGGCCCCGTGAATGAGGCATTAGATAGTGGCAGTGAGGCATTAGATAGTGTAGCTCCGTTTATGTTACACTCTAGAAGTGTAAGGCAGTTGGGGTTGAGCTAGAAAGAGCAGTTCTGAGCTCCTATATAGGACTGGTAGTTTTGGAGGTATCGCTCCCCGGCCATACTGCCTGTAGTGTAGAGATCCAAGTGACTAGGGAATCAGGATAGAGAATTTCCTAAGGGGATCCACTACGGGGTGGGGCAAAGGTGAAGTGATATTCCTGCCAAGTCTGTCCGCAGGGGAGTGTCAGTCTGTATATACACTCTGCATGTGGTGTTGCCTGTACCACTGGCCTCTGAGAAGCTGTATTGTCAGTAAATGCTGTTGATATTCAATAAACACTTGTTATTTTGTTGTTTGCAAGAACCTCTGGCGCCCTCTGTTTTTTTTGTTCTGTATAGCAGCAAGAGAGGTGTAGTTGCACAACACCCTCACCTTCCACTTAGTGAAGGCCATTCTGGGTGAAAAAACATAACCCATGTTCTACTGGTACTAGTCCGGGAAGTAAGCTATTAAGCTGAAATAGAAGTTACACTTGTATGTCTCTTAAGTACATTGTTAAAACACAGTAGTGCAAGACATACCATTGAAGCATCATAGAAGAAAGGTAATTTTAAGGGGTGGTTCACCTTTAAGTTAATTTTTAGTATGTTATAGATTGCCCTATTTCTAGCAACTTGAGATTGGTTTTCATTATTTATTTTTTTTAGAGTTTTTTAATTATTTGCCTTTCTCTTCTGCTTCTTTTCAGATTTCAAATGGGGGTCACTGACCACAGCAGAAAAAAAACTATTGCTTTGTAAGGCTACAATTTAATTATTTTTTTACTTATCTTTCTATGCAGGCCCTCTACTATTCATATTTCCATCTCTTGTTAAAACCACTGCCTGGTTGCTAGGGTAAATAATTCCCTAGCAACCAGATAGCTGCTAAAATACCAAATGGAGAGCTGCTGAACAAAAAGGTAAGTAACTAAAAAAAACATGAAAAAAATGAAGACCAATTGCAAATGTCTCAGAATATCAGTGCCCCAAACCTTATATACCTGTGAGCAACATTCAATTAGAAAAAGTGTTGGGGAGCAACACAAGCATGAAAAAAGTTCTGGGGGTACCAAATAAGAGCTATGATTGGCTATCTGGTAGCCGCTATGTGGACTGGCAGCCTACAAGAGGTTCTGTTTGTCAGTACACCTGATTTTTATGCAACGAAAACTTGCCTCCAAGCCAGGAGTTCAAAAATAAACAGCTGCTTTCAGGCCACAGGGAGCAACATCCAAGGGGTTGAGGAGCAACATGTTGCTCGCGAGCCACTGGTTGGGGATCACTACTATACATCATATAAAAAGTTCATTTAAAGGTGAACTACCCCTTTAAGTAGGCGATATAAAATGCTTCTTGAGCGTCCAGAGCACATTTTAGCCAAATTCCAACAGATGTCCCTCAAAATGTGAAGAAACAGAAATTGCATCCTAATGTTCATGTCATTTCATTGTACTATTATTTCTCTTACAAAAGTTATTTTATGTTATATTATATTTTTTATGGGAATATACTAAATCAAGGATTTAGTCTGAGAATCAACCGAATCCCACGTTTACATGATTTGCATTTGGCATAATACTTAAGAGTTTTGGATTTGGTTCAGCAGAATAGTTATGTGACTTTGCAGCTCTTGGCAATTGTATACAACAATCTTTTATTCATGGGCGATGCAAGTATTTTTTATTGATATCAAAGCAAAATATGCAACTCAGGGTTTGAATTTGGTTCAGTCCTCGGACGAATCTTTAATGAATTTGGTGCATCCCTAATATTTAATAGACACCCCATATTTAAACATGTATTTCTTTCTATATGAGGTGTGAATGATGTGCCTGGGGCATGTTTTTGGCACACAGATATATAGAAACATTAAAAACCATTACAATCCAATGATTTATTGGTGTAGATTTATTCAGTATCTTGGGTTATTTATGAAAGGCCTGCCTTACTTAAAGAAATAAGTAAAATCTAAAGTTTTTTACCGTTACTTTTTCTGCAGGCAGCATACTGTTGTTCTACTGCAAATGGGAAATTTTGCGGAAACCTCTGGTTTAGAGCCAGCAACCAATTTTGCTAAAGTCAGCAATATGCTACCCACCACCCCATCCATGAAATTTGTAGTGATAATTGATATACAATCCAAAGCACTGTATGTAAACATTATAAGTCTGCAAGTTTGTTTTGTATTTTGTAAAGGTAGTTCTGTTACTACACTGTTTCTTACGTGTTACAAATGAAAAGCAGGAAATTACCTACAAAGAACATTTACTGCTTTTATTGTAAATATTTATTTGACTGGTGTAGGTGTTGGCGCTGTTTATAAGGATGGTAGCTCAGTACCCCTAACTAGGAAAGGCCTGTATTTACCCTTTTTGGTGCTACTGGAGAGTGGAAAGAAGTGAATACCATATCAAGAGACAATGTTTACTTAATATGGAATATGGACTGCAGAGAGCATGAAAGACAGGGTTGTTACTTTGCCAAAAAAAAGTATTTTTTGAACAGGCAGTAGTGTTCGCATTTTATAAAGCTTAACCTATTCTTTATTGGATTAATACATTTACTTTACTGCCCTGTTCAAATGTAACATTACTAAACAAAGGAATTGTCTCCTACCCTGCTGCCGCGTATGCAGAACTTGATATGAAGCAAAGAATATGAGGGAATATGATCAGCCCTTCCAGCAGCAGCATCCTTTACTTTCAGGCTCTCTCCACAAACTGTTTCTATGTCCTCCTATTACGCACTGACTAAACAAACTGTATAACCAAGCACAGGAATTAGTGAATCATGCAGCCAGGCTTGTAATGACTCCACTCTTATGATCCCCACCCTCCCCTTTCTAACTGTAATTCGCGCCTGCTTCTGGCTACATTGCAGAGATTGGAAGTATTCTGTGTAACTTCCTGTGGCTGCTGCTGCTGCTGATATACCTGGGTTTTAAAGCAAATTAAGATGGAATAAATATTTCCCAGATAATGTGGGAAGCGTCCTCATGGTATAAAATATGCACCACACCCATAGTCATGAGTTAAGACATGAAACAAGCTCATGCGGAAAATATGCCCTAACCACAAGTAAATTGGAGATGCAGACGTGGTAGAGAATACAGCATGTTACTCAAAGCTTTTCACTTAGCAACAGGAGCACTGTCTGAATTTGTCTCTCTTTATTATATGATTTCCCTTTACAAGAATACTGGGCATAAAATATACTTATGAGTGAATCCTACAGGATTTTTTTTTTCTATTTAACAAGTTAAATCTGCAAGAAGGTGCCATCTGGAAAAAGTCCAAGGAAAAGAGAAGTTAAAATGAACCTTTAGTATGAGGAAGCCATCAGTGCAACTTGCATATAATGTTTATTTTTAATTTCTTGTGGTTTTTTAAATATTTATTTTGCAACCAAGATTCTCTTAGGCGCAATTTTTTTCGCTGAAGCGGAACAGGACAGCTTTTCTTTTGCCCCAATGGCATTATAGGTTTATAAACCTTGATGTATTTTGCTTGCAAACCAACTGTGCCTAATGTTAATAATGGTAAGAACATTATTACAGAATATGAATACACGCTGAAGGAAACAAATTAATTCCTGATCTCCACAGTGTTCCGCTGACCTAAGCCATATACTCAAATAGATTCTCCTTCCCTATAATAGTCATTAGTTGGGGCTTATCAATTATAGCCAGGATTTGCATTAATGTGTTCCAAGGTCCTGACATTAGCTGGCCAAAGAGTTTTACCTACATATTAATAGCAGGAATGGCATATGATAAAATAGAATACACCCTTAAAAATAACAATTAGCATATTGCTTGATATAGAAAGTCACACCTGTACACATAAAATCAAAGAGCTTGACCACAACTACCTGTATATGTTCTATTACATCTTAATAAAGATTTTTGATAACATTGTTCTGATGTCAAATGATCCAAAATACCGGGGAAAACTATGGAATGTTAACAACATAAATTGTTTGTTTTTCATTTATCCATTAAGATCAGATTCTCTAGTAAAACCCCACGACAATATACATACCTACTATCACTAGTGTTTGTAATGAAAAATATGAACACAGTATTGTATGTATGTATATCTTTATTTATAAAGCGCTACTTATGTACGCAGCGCTGTACAGTAGAATACATTGATACAAACAGGGTGTTAATAAGATAATAGATAAATACAAAGTATAATAATAAATACAGATAAATACAGCAGCAATAAGTTAAGAGTCGAGGACACAAGAGGAAGGAGGTCCCTGCCCCGTAGAGCTTACAATCTATATGGGAGGGGTAACTAACAGACACAAATAGGCAAATATAAGTGCTGTAGGTCACAGTGGGTGACATTACAATATAAGTGCCAGTTCCCAGATCAGGTGATGGGCGAGTGCTCCAAAAGGTAGTCTTTAACCTTAGTTTTAAAAAGACTGGGGGAGGATTCTCTCCGGAGGAAATCAGGGAGGGCATTCCAAATGTAGGGGGCAGCCAGGCAGAAAGGTTTAAGGCGGGAAACTGCAGTAGTAGTGGGGGGCGCAACCAAACGATTGCTCTGCGAGGAACGAAGGAGTCGGCCGGGAACATATGGAGACACAAGGGAAGAGATGTAGTGAGGAGCAGAGGAATGGAGGGCCTTGAAGGTTAGGAGAAGAAGTTTGTAGGATATTCTTTGTTTGATAGGAAGCCACGATAAGGCCTTTAGCAGGGGAAGGGCCTGAACTCTCCTGGATGAGAGGAGGAGAATTCTCGCAGCAGTGTTTAATATAGACTGTAGGGGGGAAAGATGGGAGTTAGGGAGGCCGGTTAATAGCAGGTTGCAGTAGTCCAGTCGTGACAGGATGAGAGCATGCATGAGCAGCTTAGCTGTTGCAGTAGAAAGAAAGGGACGAATTTTGGCAATATTGCGTAAGAAAAAGTGACAGGTTTTGACAGGGGTGTTAATGTGGTTAGAAAAGAAGAGACTGGAGTCAAAGATCACCCCCAAACAACGCGCCGAATCGACAGGGTTGATGAGGGTGCCATCAATAGAGATAGAAAAGGGGGGGGTAGGACCAGGCTTAGGCAGAAAGATCATTAGTTCAGTTTTTGTTAGGTTGAGTTTGAGGTGGCGTTGGTTCATCCAGTTAGAGATGGCCAGGAGGCAGTTAGAGATTTGAGTCTCAGTTTCAGCTGTTAATGAAGGGGTCGACAGATAAATTTGGATATCATCAGCATACAGATGGTATTTGAAGCCAAATGAATGGATAAGATCTCCCAAAGACAGCGTGTAGAGGGAGAACAACAATGGCCCAAGTACAGAGCCTTGAGGTACCCCCACATTAAGAGGAACTGGAGATGAGGTTTTATTAGCATAGGAGACAGTGAATGAACGGTTAGAGAGATAAGAAGAGATCCAGGATGCAGCCTGACTGCGGAGACCAATCGAATGCAGAATTTGCATCAGGAGGGAGTGGTCAACCGTATCAAACGCAGCCGATAGATCTAGGAGGATTAGTATGGAAAATTGACCTTTGGCTTTGGAAACCTGAAGATCGTTTGTAACTCTGCACAATGCTGTCTCAGTAGAGTGCGCAGGCCGAAAACCAGATTGCAGGGGGTCTAATAAATTATGGTCATTGAGAAAGTTAGTAATACGGGAGAAGACAATACGCTGTAAGATTTTGGAGGCAAGCGGTAGAAGTGAGACAGGACAGTAGTTAGAGAGACAGGACTGGTCCAGCATGGCCTTTTTTAGGATGGGCTTGACACAGGCCTGTTTGAAGGAAGAGGGGAAGCTTCCAGAGGTCAGTATTGTCATTTACTTGATAGCATGGAACCCAAAATATTACTGATGTCACTAGTTGCAGTTCTTTTAATAATCCTTTGTTCATTTTATCTTTATCCTCCTCATACCAATACTTTTCTGTCCTTATCATAATCCCATTGCAAAAACCTTTCCCACAAGGCCATTACCTATCACTTGAAAGAATCCCACATGAAGCCGATGAACTGATCCATGGGAATTTGTTGAAAAAGCGTTTTAGGATGTTCATAAGTAGTTTACAAAAGTAATTATGAGGAATGGACTTACTCAGTGATGACAATGTAGGTATCCATGTTGCAATCTAACAGCCAGAGAATATACTGCAAAGTATATTGGATACTATAACTGGCAATTATGATGCTGTAATTATAAAGGTTTTAGAGATACAGGGCCTGATTCACTAAAGTGCGATAAAAATTATCGCACGCTTTTTTGCGGTAAAAAAGACGCGATAATTTGCGCGCGATTCACCATAGTATTATCGCGTGCGATAAATCGGCATTTTTGCATGCAGTATTTCTCGCGCTAGTTTTACCACATGCGTTAATTTCCGCGCTGAAAAGTATACGATCGCATAATTCACTATAACTTTTGCGCGCTAAATATCGCATTCGGCTATGCGAAAATTAACACCTACTACAGGCAGGCGAAAAATTAGAAAAGTACAGTAAATGAGTTTTTTGCAATAAAATATGGACTTTGCAGTGTTATTTATTGAAATCTGTGTTTCCCCTAGAGTGACACAGCCGCCAGTTTGCAGCAAAATGTTCATTTTTAATACAGTAATTTTCTGCAAGTATTGGCGTGTATGGCTAACATGGCGTGCGTTCATTTGCGCGAATATTTATATTTGGCTACAAGTGATGAAATGTTTCGCCAGGCATGGATTCACAGCGATTTTTTTGACGTGCGTTGAATTTTTTCGCGGCGGATTTTTTCATGCATTTCGCAAAACAATCTGCCAATGGCAAAACGCATGAAAAAATTCGCCACGCAAAAATTCACCGCACATCCAAAAATTTATACAAGCGTCAAAAAATAATAGTCACGGGCAACAATTTTTTTGCCCGCACAACATTTTTACCGTTTGTGGATCTTTCGAAAGATTTGCTAATTTTTCACTAAAGATAACCAGAACACATTTGCTCATCACTAGTGGCTACTATTTATAAGCATCTACTATTTATATGATACCATTTATATGCTACCATTTATATGTGGCTAAAATTTATATACACCATTTATATGTGGCGACAATTTTTATACACTATTTCTATGCTACCATTCATATGCGGCGACTATTCGCGTGCGTAACTTAGCGCATGTACCGGCAAATACTGCATTGAAATAGTCTTCGCGAGTTAAATAATGCATGTAATGTCGCGCGTAAAAAAGCGCAAGTATGCTTATAGTGAATCGTGCGAAAAGTCGCCAAAATTAAGACGCGGTAAAATTTTTAGCGCACACTAAAAATAGCGCACGTTTTATCGCACTTTAGTGAATCAGGCCCACAGTCTACTATATGTAAGGGACTTTAGAATCAGGGACCTGAGGAGTACTGGTTGCTGTTCCTCCAGACTGAGCCACAGGAGGCAGTGTGCTTTAAGCCAGCCAGTTTATATTAATTTCTTTTCCCCCTGTCTCTGTTCCCTGCTATGCCAATTAAGGGGCTATTTAAGCCTGCCTCTTCCATACACCATGGTGCTGAATCATTAGCGCTTCTGTTTTGTCCAAGCCTTACATTCCTGTATTCCTGAGATCCTGTATTCTGAAGTCCTGAATTCTGTAAATCAGTTCCTGGCTTTCCCCTTGCCCCCTGCTTTCTGACCCCCTAGTTATGACCCTTGGCTTGCTATTTTGGATTAAGCTTGTCTGCCGCCTTTCATGGACTGCTTTTGGTTTGCCGCCTGCCCTGACTAATTGCCTGTACTGGGATTTGCATCTGCCCCTCATTTCAGCCTTCTTTACTTAGAAGGCTTTCTCTAGTGGGAAGGGGATTATGCAAGAACAAGTTAATAGTGCCCCCTTTTTCACAGGACTAGTATTGCCAGAGTAAGATCATTTCCAAAATCAGTTTTAGTGAGATTATAGTCTGCTTTTTTCTTTCTGCATTCCCCAGTTTCTGTCTGTTTAACCAAGTGAACTTCTTCTTAAAACCAAGTTATTGGTTCTTTTCACTTGCAGCAACCTTTTTTTTTATGCTTTTTTTATGCCCAGCACCAAAATCCAACCATGCAGTCCAGACTTGTTTTCATGAGAGTCTTCTTTTACTTTTTTAAATTCTCCCTTACTTAGATAATGACCAGGAATGAAAATTATCCATGCAGACTGTTTGCCCAGTAATTGTTAAGAGTACTCAATATCAGATAAATACAAATATTAATGTAAGAGGTATTTCACCATCACAAAGTTTTATTTTTTCAAAACATAACAGTTGAGTTTTAATATTCAGGCAAAAATATAAATTGTAAGAATCTCTTATTTGTAAAAAATAATTATATATTAAACAAATCTGATGTTGTTGCTGGGGTACACTCTTGCAGGTTATATTACCTTTTATTTATTTGGTGTCTATCTAGAGGTATATAGCTTGAACTCATTTTATAATAAGGAAGGCCTTTAATATAGCCCTACAGCTGTTTGTTATGATACTTAAAGTGAGAAAAAATAGATTTTAAAAAAATGACAATTTCTAATAGAAGAATTAATTTATAATGATTTATCTTATAAGAACCTATCAACAATATGTATTTAGTTTTGATTAATACAGCTCTGCAATTATCTGGCCTGACATAAATCTGGGTTACACTAAACTTGGTATTATAAGATATGATTACTTAAAATTCAGATCATTAGGTGGAGAAAAGTAGCATTAAAAGACTGAACATAAAGCAAGAATACAAAGAATATTTTAAGTAAATCTGTATCTAAATATCATGGCTAGAGAATATACCACATGCAGATCATGCAGAACCAAAGCATGGCAAGTTTTGGTGCAGTAGCGCTGCTATTCGAGACCTGTTCAGTTGTATTCGTAGATGTTGTGACATTGGATATACAATTGTTGCAATTCAGTCCACAGAATTCACAAACTGTGGCTTTACTTAGTTTATCTGAATTGTAAATTCTTGTTGTACGGATTTCTGAAAGTGAAAAAAAAAATGTTATGGAACTTTGGTTTAGTTATATTCTTCTTATATTCTTTCTATGTAGCTTCTCACAAATTGGTTTCTGCAGTAATAAGCAGTTATACTAAAATAGAATCCAGTGTCACTGCTCACCATAGTGAAATCTGAAGGCTCTAGTCCAAGGGCGGGCTATGCAACAAAGTGTGTATTATACTGCTGTTCAATTAAGATACCAGTGTGGTTATTGTGCACAAAAGTATAAAGTTATATAAAAGCAATCGCAATGCATTATTTACCTCCCATTGCATTAATTCTCGCGTAGAAATAATACTAACGCATGATTCACAAATACATATGAAGGGTTAAATGCACTAAATATCGCATTAGTCTGTGCGAAGATTAACACCTACTTGGGGCAGGCGGTACTTAAAGAAAATGTGGTTCGTGAGCTTTTGGCAACACAATATGGACTTTGCAGTGGGATTTATTCAAGTATGTGTTGGCCCTAGGGTGATGCATCCTCCAGTTTGCAGGGAAATGGTCATGTTCAGAACAGTAGTTTTCCGAAAGTAATGGTTATGTGCGTAAAATCGTGCACTAATATAGCACACGGCAAAATATATTGTGCGCAACGGGAAATAACGCAAGAAAAACGCTCATTGCGAGTTAAATAACTTAAAGAACATTGCATCTTAATTATGATGCCTGTCCTTTTAGTGAATTGAGCGTTAAGTCGCAAAAAATAAGAAGCGATAAAATTTTTAACGCATGCTATAAATAGCGCTCGTTTTATTGACTTTAAGTCAACCGGTCCCAAAGTCTTTAGTTAGTATCTAATGAGTAACAATCCTTGACAAAATGGAAAATCTTCCTTTATATCTACTTTATTACATATAAATGAGGTGGGGGTCTCCTCCCTAGAAAAGAAATTCAATTGAGTGATCGGTGAAATTTGAGAGTTGTTGAGTGAGATTGGTGTTTATTTAGAGTTCATTCTATTGATTTATATTCACAAATGTAATCTGATGGCACATACCTGGATTATAATAATCTAAGATTGTGATTAGTGCTGGTTGGGAACCTACAACCATCGATGTACGAACCATAGGAACAGCTACACAATTCTCAATTGCGTTCATCTAAAGAAAATGCAAATACATATACAGTATTTTATGAAACATATCATATATAATATACATATCAAATATAAATTCAATGTAGCTTCTGTCATTTTTATTTTACACTTCTCAGTGACAAACTTGTCCTTTATTTTAGCCTAGTCATGCTGATGGGGGCATTGCTTTAGGAAATGTAATTCTGGGTAATGCAGTTTGGCCTGAATCTAGATGCACATTGGGTGTGGAAAAAGTGCAATAATGACATTTTAAAATATCTGGTTCTTCAAAGTATTTAAGCACTTTACCCTTATCCATTAAACAACTTCTATCTGGGGGCCAGTCCAAAGAAACTGCACTGCAAAGCATACTAATATCTGTAAGGGCAAATTGTCGGGTATGACCTAAACATACAGACAGCATAAGAATGGAGGAATAGTTGCTCCCCTTCCCATGGCAAGTGTCTACTTCTATATCAAGGATAAAGGAATATGTTCCTTTTAATAACTTTAACAAAAATATATATTTTTTGGTCTATAGTATTAGACCAACATTGTTCAGGAACAAGGAATATGTATATACTGTATCTATATATTTATATTTAAAAGGGACACAGTTTTTATTTATATATTTCATCTCCTTTTACAACTCACAGAGTCGAAGTACAGGAACACTTTCTCATCTTTTGTTTCCACTAGTTTAAGAGGGTCATTTAAATTTATACCAACGGGGTCCAGTTTGAATCCACTAAGCATATCAACCTCCCAAAGAATCATGCCGGGTTCTTTCTCTGGGCCTTGATAGCTTGAAAAGAAAAGTCATATTGTTCTTAAATAGTTAAAACCACTCAGGCTGAAAAGCAGTATGACAAAATAACTAGAAAAACTTGTCTTTTACACACATTATTTAAGATATATATCGGTAAAACGATTAAAATGTTGTATAAAGCTTATAATGGTGTGGAGTTTGTTTTCTTGTCTCTTTATTAGAAAAAACAGTATAATATTCTGGTGCTTTTTTTCCAAACAAAGATAGTTAATTTGGGTTGACAGAAGACACCTATCAATCAAATTCAGACAGTCCCATTTAAGAAATGAGGCAAGGCAAGAACGTTATTTGTAAATGTAATTGCAGTGAAAAGAAGTATTTGTTTATTCCTTTCAGTTCTCTGTAATCACTTCTCTAGATGTCTCTAGATGTCAGTTCTTCACCACGTCTGCCAATCAGCTGCATTTGCTACAATGTTTCAGGAGTCAGAGCCAGGAGTGCAGAGAATGTAAACAGTCAAACAACTGCTGTTACTACTTCCAGTAACTCTAAAACACTGTAAATGTACATTGAAAGTTACTAAGAATCATACTTTCTTCATTCAAAACTGTTTTTGGGCGGACATCCTCTTTAAAGTAAGGAAGGCTGTACATGTTTTAGCCTGGACTTGAGGACCCGGATGAAACACAGACGGTGGTGAGTTATATTTCACTGTGTGACTATCCATTGGAAGTTGGGGTTAGATGTACTTGGTGATGGGCCTGGGGTATATACACCCGGGTCAATACAGTTGTCAAGTACTTTTTTTGGATCACTGCATTATTTAATTTTGTACACATACATTCCAGCTCAACACGTGAATATTTATTGCTTATTATTCCTCCCCCCCCTATTCTTCCCCATTTTTTGATGTACATGTTTTAGCACCGAGTATTGCAATCACATATATATATATCTCACACACCAAGGTACACGCATATAAACCTGCACAGTTGTGCAGCGGAGTTGACAGGTGCCATCTTTTTCTACTTTGGATGGTCATCTGCCACTTTGCCAATACCTGAATAACTTGCAGCTGCAAGCACAGTTGAAGTTGCTCACTGACCTAGCTGTAACAGTACATGCTCCTGCAGGTTTAGTGTCACAGAACTAACAGAAGAGGAGCTGTAATGGGAGAAGATGGCTCCTGTGAAGTCTGCTGCATAACTCTGCACGTTTGGGGACACTTTTCAGTATATTAGACATTGCAGGGAGGGAGCTTTGAGTGGATGGCAGAGAGAGCAGTTACAGAGATAAGTTAGGGAGAGGGTTTAGTTCTCTTTTAAATATTTCCAAAAATATATTTGGGCATAAACAGTGGCAGCCAGAAGAGAAAGGAAAGATACTCTGCATAAGGTATGATTAATGTGTAATGAAGGCAAGGCTTCATACTTTCTGATCATACTTTCTCATGAACATGTAAAACCCCTGGCTGGTGATCTTTCCCTTGTCCTGCATTACCCAAATAGATATTTTAGTTAGTGCTTTCCCCTTTT
Organism: Xenopus tropicalis; assembly: GCF_000004195.4. Classification (NCBI taxonomy): domain Eukaryota; kingdom Metazoa; phylum Chordata; class Amphibia; order Anura; family Pipidae; genus Xenopus; species Xenopus tropicalis. The sequence continues at coordinate 91,341,825 of NC_030681.2, forward strand.
CTCCTTCCCAGTGCCACCCCACAGGGCAGATACAGTCCATTATAATATAATTTACTACTTTCTATCTTTTTTCTAATTTTGTTCATTTTTTGATTTATATTATTTATCGAATACATCATTTTAAAAGTCCCTTTACTGCAAAGTATTTACAACTTTTTACAAGCTAAAGTTTTTCACTAACCAGCTCCTACACCTTGAGAGTTGTATAACTTTTAGGGGCTGATTTACTAAGACACGATTTCGAATCCGAATTGGAAAAATTCCGATTGGAAACGAACATTTTGCGACTTTTTCGTATTTTTTGCGATTTTTTCAGCGTCTTTATGATTTTTGCGTAAAAACGCGAGTTTTTCGGCGTCTTTACGATTTTTGCGTAAAAACGCGAGTTTTTCAGCATCTTTACGAAAGTTGCGCAAAGTCACGATTTTTTCGTAGTGTTAACACTTGCGCGCAAAGTCGTGCCTTTTTCGTAGCGTTAAAACTTAAAAGGCGCGACGTTTTGCGCAAGTTTTAACGCTACGAAAAAATCGCGACTTTGCGCAACTTTCGTAATGACGCCGAAAAACTCGCGTTTTTACGCAAAAATCGTAAAGACGCTGAAAAACTCGCATTTTTACGCAAAAATCATAAAGACGCCAAAAAAAATCGCAAAATTACCGATCATTACGAAAAAAACGCAATCGGACGCATTCGGCCCGTTCGTGGGTTAGTAAATGTGCCCCTTAGAGTATAAACATCGTGCAAAACAATGTATAGGAAGGCCTACACTACTCGCTCTCTATAAGAGAAAGACACATAAATGCTATTGATAACAAAGATCATAAGTCACCTACAGGCAGACATTTTGCTATGCACTTGGAAAAAAGGCTCTATTGAGTGTAAAGGTAATAGAATGAGTGTGGGTTCCTTAAAAGAGAAGGAAAGCCTAAGTCACTTGGGGGTGCCAAAATGTTAGGCACCCCCAAGTGACTTAAATCGCTTACTTTTTACCCAGGGCTAATGCCCCTGTTAAGAGAGAACAGCACCAGCCCGGGGTACCTGCAAGCACATCCTTCTTCTGCATTGGCACGTTGCGCATGCGCAACAGAGTGAAACGCTGAACCTTAACAAGAAAGCTTTTGGCTTTTCACTTCCAGGGAATTCGCTGCAGGAGAAACGTGGAAGAAGGAAGCGCTCACTACAGCTACCTGGGCTGGTGCAGTTTTCTCCTAATAGGGGCATCAGCCCAGGGTACAATGTAAGCGATGTAAGTCACTTGGGGGTGCCTAACATTTTGGAAAATTTGATATATGTGATACATTACTCCCCTTATTTAGTCTACACTTGTCAGAGACAAGTGTACTATGGGCCTTAAAACTACATGTCTGTACTTATGTTACGTATAAAGTGTTTGTCCCAGAGTGCCACACTGTCCCCCCTTTTGCAGTGTTGCTTTTACTTAGAGGACTGCTGCGCACACGTGTGGACTAAAGTCTGAGGGTGAGTTTGGAGTGGCTTGACACTTTGTTGCAGATTTACTAAAACTAACTTTTCTATTTTTTTTTTGTTTTTAAAATTCGAATGAACTCATTTCTGAGAATGTCTGACATTTACTAAAACGACTGAACTGAAAATGGCCCCCTTTGTGTGTATATATCCTAATTTTTTTAATGCCTATAATGCAAATGATGTGCCAATGGATGATAAACAGTGTTGTCCATACCTCCTGCATTAGGGCAAGTAGTAAAGGCTTCTTTGCTGATACCACCACTATTGATTCATAACTTGTGCAGGTAAAGGATGTGTAAGGGGAGGGAAAGGGCACACTTATGTGTTTCCACCCACCCCTCATGAGTTTAGAAATGCAAAAGCAGTGCTGTATTTATGGAAGTAAGCGAAGATCCATGAGTTACATTCTGGGGTATGCACACACATATGCTGCCTGTCTTTTACACTTTACATCCTGCCACGCTATCTATAAATGATAACATATGCATTCTAAGCAACTTCTGGTGTTCACGTGTGGGCAGTTATATAACTAGTTTGCTGGATTTGGGGTTTTGCTAAAGTAGATTAAAAAGCCCTGTAGATGGAAAACTCAGGCTTGGAATATTATGACTATTGGGAAAAATTGCAAATGAGAAAAAGCGTGTTTTGACTGCTTTTAACCCTGCAACAAACATTTTCCAAATAATGAGAAATGATTGTATGATTGTGTAAAAAGAAAAAGGCACCAAATCCTGCATTTTGGGAACTTGGATTTAGCATAAGGCTTAGGGTTCATACTTGGATAATGTACAAATTAAAGTTTGGGTTTTGGCCACACCTGTTGGGGAGAATTTATTACTCAGAATGTAAGTTTTTGCAAAATGCAAAAAATTATTTGACCATTCAGTTATTCATTAACTAATGCAAAGATGCTACCAAACACATTGTGCAATGCTAAATAAAATACATTATAAATGAAGTTGTTAAATTAACACACAAATACAGTATTTATTTGATTGAGATTGGACAGCTGTAATTTGTTTTACCTTGAGCATACATTGACTGATATCCGGTTATGGCTATCGCTGTCATCTACTGTTGCACTCAGCTTAAATACCTCTGAAGGAACTGCTTCTCCTTTACTGTTGTAAACAACATTTAGCTGTAATACAAATACAAATGTAAATGTAATACAAATAATCATTTTCTATGAATACCAGATAAACAACATCAGTTTTCAATACAGTTTTTATTACTATATATATACATTCATATAAATATAAATTTTATGTCTTTATAATGGTTATGGTGGTGTTGGGTTTACAGAGAATGCAACGTTTTTTAATACACAGTACTACCTACATGACAAGATCAGTATAAGCCTTTGGATTGAGAGCATTCTTGTGGGCTTTCAGTTTCCTTCATTGTAGAGCAAACAACCACATTAAAGAAAGAAACAAAATGAGAGAGAGCAAAAAGTAGGAAATGGAGGAAAAGTAGTTAACTGACTTGTGCGTTTATGTACAGTACAATAAAGGGAATTATACCCCTAAACATTGCAAGTCTCTATAAAAATGTATTGCAAAAAACAGCCAATATGTAAAACACTAGTTCATCTAAATAAACAATTTTCATAAAACTATACTTTTCTAGTAGTATATGCCAGTGAATAATCCTAAAAAGAAAATTGTCATTTAAAGTGGCTTGCACTATTCTCTGTGTTTACATACAACCCAACATCACACATACATGCTCAGTTACAACCGCCAATCAATGGACAAAGCTCTGTCTTTTACTCCCACACTTCTTCCTGTTACAGTTAGAGCTGTATTTCCTGTTAGGCGATCACTGAGGGAGCACACAGCCCACCTCAAAATGGTGGCTAAAGGTAAAACATGTAAAAGGGCAATATTAAGTGATATATACTGTATATACAGTATATAGTAGAAAAAGCACAGCACACAAGGTTTTTTTTTTTAAAATAGTCCAACATTTCAAGCACAAACAGTGCTCTTATTCAGGGACAAAGCACCAAAGAAGAGCACTTTTTGTGCTCGAGACATTTTCATTTTTGCGCTGCCCTTTTACATTATATATTTATATATATATGCCACAAACAGATAGAGAGACTGCCGGCACTCACGAAAATAGTATTAAAGTTGCCTAGGTGCAGAGTTCAAAAAAGTACACAGGGAGAAAAACGGAAGCCGCACTCGCAGGGCTTATGAAAAACGAAAAATTTGTTTTATTGCCAAGAAAGGGTGAACTAACGTTTCGGCTGCAACACCAGCCTTTGTCAAAGTCACTTTGACAAAGGCTGGTGTTGCAGCCGAAACGTTAGTTCACCCTTTCTTGGCAATAAAACAAATTTTTCGTTTTTCATAAGCCCTGCGAGTGCGGCTTCCGTTTTTCTCCCTAGCCGAAACGTTAGTTCACCCTTTCTTGGCAATAAAACAAATTTTTCGTTTTTCATAAGCCCTGTGAGTGCGGCTTCCGTTTTTCTCCCTTTATATATATATGCCAATACGGTAAATAATTTATTATGATATAAATCATTGTTAGTTGATAACAGTACGGTTTTCTGTACTGCACTACAGAAAATGTTTCCCTTTTACATCCTTTCCCTTGATCCACCATTTAGTGATGGGCTGTGTACTCCCTCAGAGATGACCAGACATAATAACTGTAGTAGGAAGTAGTGTGGAAGCAAAAGACAGAATTCTGTCTATTAATTGGCTGAGGTGGCCTAGCATGTATGTGTGCCTTGGCTTGTTTGTGTGCACTGTGAATCCAATGATCCCAGGAGGCGGCCCTTAATTCTTTAATTTAGGATTGCTCAACAGCACATATTACTAAAAAATGTATATTTTTATAAAAATGGTTTATTTTGATGATGCAGGGTTTTACATATGAGCTGTTTTATGCAAAATATTTTTATAGAGACCTACATTGCCACATGCTGACCAGCTGTTCAGTTTTATTTGAGAGGGGGTTTTAATGAGTTGGAAACTGACTATAGGAGAAATTTGTTGAACTGCCCCTTATCAGATGTTCATTTTTATATTGACCAAAAAAGCTCATTTTACTTGATCTCTTTTGTGGATGAAAATCTTTTCTTTCTTTTTTTCGTACTTCTGCTGGCTAGCCATTTGGGGTCCTGACCATTGCTCTGCAGGGACCTATCATAAAGCTTCTGTTTACTGCCCCAGCAGGTATACTGCCTGACAACAGAAACCACTCCCCACCAAGTGGGAACTCTATACCTCCAATTAAGCTCCCTACTTTGGCCCTCTCCATATGGTGTTAGCATCTACAGCACCCTACTAGCCTGTATGTAGTATGCCTTCTGCCCAGGACTCTAGTGAACCTCTCTGGTCTGTTGGGATTTTCAGGCTGGATCCTTTTTAAACTTTCCACAATTCTTAAACAGCACTCTGCTCCTTGTCAATTGATCTGAATTGTTGCAGGAAAAACGTAACAAGATGGCATCCATCATATCTAGACTGAGTGTCCACCTAACACCAACTGGATGGCACACACCTACTAGAGAATTGAGAGCATGTGACACCCAATACATACTCCATACATCTGTCAGAGTTACAAAGGGTCCCCTTTATTGGAAATAAAAGCAGCTACCAGTAGGGCAGAAACATTGTACCAGCCCAAGGTGACCACAACCCTTTAGCAGAGAGGATTTGTGCCTCCAAACATGCCCCAGTAGCTCCCCATCTTCTTTTCAGCTGCTTCCCTGTGTGATTCGTAATTCATTCAGATTCACATTATACTGCAGATCTAAAACCAGGGCATTTGCATCAGACAGACAACCCTCATTTTCTGCTTGATAATTTGCAACAACCTCTCAGCTTCTCAACAGCTGCTCAGACCACACTGAGCATGTGCACTGTCCCTGACAGTTCCGGGGGGGGGGGGGCAGAATCCAAGATGGGGAGCTCCTATGACAACTGTAACAACCTATATCATTACTACTGTAGAGATTCTGAAACTTTAAGCCAGTGAAGTCAGTTTATAATATAAAATGTGGCATTTTTAGTCATATTCATTTTTAGGGTTTAGTTCTACTTTAAGGCATCAACTATATACTGGGTACTATAACAGGAGCAGTAACTGTCACTAACTAAAACCTTGTTCACCGGTTACCTGCTCTCCTACTTCACTAACAGGTTTGTTACCTTAGGGCACAATCTTCTTTATTGGGGGCTTCTGGCTTCTGTTCCAAACTCTCGGGCAGCATCTCCCCTGGTAACAGGTGGCATCCAAAAGAGCCATGTGCTCCCTCCCATTAAATAACTATGAACAGGGACTTGTCAGAATACCCTTGAGCCAAAAGAGAATAGTTCTCTTCCAAAGTGCATGGGTAGGTAGGTGCATAGATGCATAGGCAGGAGTATAGATAGCCCACTACATATTTATTGCTCATTGTGACTTAAGTGAAGCCACTTTGCTGTTATTTCATGAAGATCAAAAGGAAAGAGAAGCTGGAATGTAAATTTACTGGAGTGATAAATTCTTATTTTAATGGTTTTTGTAATATTCATATTAATATCAACTCTTGATAATTTTAGACATAAAATAAAACCAGAAGAGTAGCAGGAAATCCAGAATTTAAATAGAATTGTGGAGGGGATATTTTAATGGTAGGTCATCTTAATGACTAAAAGACTTTGTACAACAGTACTTATTTTCAGATTGTCTGGGTTCACTCATGCTAGCCTTCTGCCCATGTTTATTGTTTTACTGCCCAACCTGATCTTTACTTTTTTCTGTTGTTGTGCATTTATCTTTCAGTTTTATTGCAAAGTTCAAATTTCTGGCTCTGCTGGCCTCTGTAGACCTTGACAAACCAACCAACAGCTTACTATGAATCTTGTCATAGTGTTAAAATAAAGGGGAAGTTGTAGAAACAAATGTCTTTGTCGTGACATATTTGCTGTGGTCGTCAAATGATCAGAAACACACCTGCAAAAGAGCTGCTCCTTCTCCAGCTGCAGAAACAACCAGTTCCAATGGCTCGAGTGCATAAATCTACGATTGACAGAAAGCAAGAATTAGCTTGTGTTAAAAAGGGTGTGTCAGATTACAAAATGTTATAATAAGAAAGTACATTATTTTACCTGCTGACTTTGTACAACCAGAAGATTTTCATTTGTGATGTTAAATGTATTTGGTACAATAGATCCTGAATCAGTAACTGACACAGTCAGAGAAGTATTGTTAGAAGTTGGAACCAATGTCATAAACTTGGTTAAAGCCTGGAGAGCCATAATGGTATCCTACAGAAATACACATATGGAACTTTACAGCATTATCAGCTTTACACCATTAAATGCATGGCACAAAATGTCATGTAATGTAAAAAAATTAATTAGTAATGATTGCTCTCATTTATAAGAAATGTAATGCGCTCTCTCTCTCTGTAAGCTATTACCTGGGTAGAAGAATATCCCCCAAGGTGATTTCTGTGCTGGCTCAGCCAATTCATGATAGGAACGCCTTCCGCAATCCTGTTTTGCTGGCAGTGGGAGAGCAGTGCATAAGCAGCTGTCTCAATATCTGCAGAAAGGGGCTGCCAGTCGTTTGATGGGTCAATTCCAGAAGACCAATACCTTTGCAACCCTAAAGGAATACAAATCACTGTAAAGTTAAGGGGCCCATTTACTAAGGTTTATTGAGTATATTTTTTTATGTTTCGTTTTTGAATTATGTATGTGTTTTTACATACATATACATACAGTATACTATTTTACATACATACTTATACATACAGTATACTATTTTTTCTCGGAGTATTCTCTCAAAAAATTTGTATAACTTTTTAAAAACCAGGACTGCTTGAGATTTATAAAACTTTATGTGACTTTTTTTTAAAAAACAAAAAACAAAAAATACCCCTGGTTTAAACTGCAGAGAAACACTGGAGTCCTATGGAAGGCTTTTAATGTTTAAATGTTTAGATTTTTATTGTAAAAAAAACACAAAGAAATTGAATAGTCATTGATTGCCTGTCCTTAAACATTTTCTAGGGGAAGTTAAGCACATTTTTCAAACACACATTTTCAAGGGAAGTTAAACACATATTTCACACACATTTTTAAGGGCATTATTGTTTTCTTTTTCTATTTCACACACTTACAAGGGAGACTTAAACACATTATTGTTTTCTATATTAAATACTTTCAAGGGCAACTTAAACACATTTTTTCTTGCAAGCTTTTAAAGTTTAACTTAAAGGGATACTGCCATTATTTTTATGGTGTACTTTTTTGTTTCTAAATTACACTGTTTACATAGCAAATAATTCACTCTACCATTTAAAATTTTATTCATGGACCAACAAATGTATTTTTTTAATTGTAATATTGGTCTGTAGGTGCCATCTCAGTGCATTGTGCCTGAGTCTGAGCTTTCAGAAGGAGCCAGTGCTACACATTAGAACTGCTTTCAGGTAACCTATTGTTTCTCCTACTCCCATGTAACAGGAGGAGTCCCAAGCCAGACTTGGATTTCTTACTATTGGATTATTCTGATATCTACTGGGAGCTGCTATCTTGCTACCTTCCCATTGTTCTGCTGATCGGCTGCTGGTGGAGGGGGGGCATCACTCCAACTTGCAGCTCAGCAGTAAAGTGTGACTGACGTTTATCAGAGCACAGATCACATGGTTTTGGCACCCTGGGAAATGAAGAATATGGCTAGCCCCATGTGAAATTTAAAAATTAAATATGAAAAAATCAATGCAGGATTCTGCTGGAGAAGCTCTATTAACTGATGAAGTATTCCTTCAAACACATTGTTTTCCAAAATGTAAGTGAGGGAAAATGCGCACCAGTGCTTCTAAAATGGCCACTGAAGGACTTCCTGCTTGCAAAATATAAAGAGGATTTATGAAAACGAACGTCCAGTTAAATGTCCCAATTTTTTTTGAGAATCGGCAATATATTCTTGAAACTTTCATAAAAATTTTGCCAAAATTCTCTTATTTTTCGAGTCACACATTTCAGATAAAAATAAAACAATTCAAAACTTTCATAGATCAACTTACAATTATTGTGACTATTAATAAATACATTTTTTTAAATCAAAAAACTTTCAGGAGTTTATGTTAATTTCTAAAAACAAAAAATCTGATTTTTAGTAAATCTGCCCCTTAGTTTATTGTAACTTTTTCATGTTGACATACGTTTTAAAGTACCTACCAGTACTGTTTGCCCTTGAGTTAAGTTGAGTGAGTGCTGCTGCTGCCTTGGAGCTATTGGCCACTGATAAAGCATAGGCCACAATTGATAAAGTGTAGTTACTGGTAATACCTTCTTCTGTCTTGTTCTCAAGGTATTGTATTGTTTTATTCATTCTGTATGCAACATTCTCCAAAAAGAAATTATGACTTATGAGTAAAGTGGTAAAATAGACAACATTACTTAATACATTAATAGATATACCTGCAGTATTAGATAAATGTACATTCTGGATAGTGGTTGGGGTATTGATATAATCAAACATGATAAAGCCCACCCAAGGCCCAAAAAGGCTGCTTAGGTCATAAAACAAACTTTTGGTTTAGGCTGGCCAAGGCCTATAAGTCACCTTTCATGGGTGTATGCATCCCTGAATGACACATAAGTGATAACAATATTAAGGGTTTGTTTGCTATTTCTAATCCCATGCCAGGCAATCTGTGGAGTCTGGCAAATGCCAAAGGGGCCGCTGTAATTTGCCATACACAGTCACTACTGAATGGGCTGTTGCTGGCTCTGTGTAGTTGAAATACCAGGGCCTATTTTGAGATCCCTGTCCAGCCCTGTTAACTTAGTTGGGTACAAAAATGTAGTGTAGTAGTGTTAGAGTAATCTGTTTAAATAATATGACTGCCCTAAAGATAACTAATGTGATCTCAGTGGTGCTTAGCCAGTAGTTTGATGGAGTACTCTATGGGACATAGTAAGTCTGGTCAGACTTGCTTTGCTTTTTTTAGACCACCTCTTCTTTCTGTGCTGACTGAAGAGCAGTTTCTAAAACATCAGAATTGCGGATCTACTTAAAACAGACAAAATGTTTGAAAAGCAAAGGTCTCTGCAGAGTTCATTGTGCCCCTCTGCATTCAAATATACAGCGATTCACACCGATACTTTCTAACCATTGTGCCTGTACTTTCTAACCACTAATGCTAGGAATCCTTCAGGGTTTCCCAGTTCAGTCTACTATAAATCTGCTCCTGAATATGAATCATTTTTTCCTTTGTGTATATTAGTATTTATTTTGGGGTTTGCAAAACTGTATAGGCATTTAGAGAATCATATTCCACTGCATATCTATCTTAGTATAGAAAACATTTGCATTCCAACTGTTGGGTTACTAGATATTGTGCAAATACTGTAATTTGCTTTACATTAACAAAATGGTTTAAGTCTGTTAAATTCGATCAATCACTGCAGACATTTGATTGGTGTAGCTAAATCTTTGTTTTAGTGGTGGTAAACTTCTGTTAGCCTTTTCTTATTAAGCATTCACTATTCACCCTCTGTATTTCAGGAAATGAAGTGGGTGGGACCTGGGGTAACACAAGCACACAAATATGCAGAAAAACAAAGATGCACACAGCCACTTATAATTCGATTTTTAAACAGAAAAAACATTATTTTGGATACATGCAAATACCACATCCTCCAAACCAGAGTTGGAAAAATACCAATACAGATCCTAACCCTTTAGTTGTACAGAGCCATAAAATCTCATAATTGCTGTCAGCTAAACACTGCAGACTCTGTCAAGCACATAACAGATCAGATTGATGTAGAACAAATCAATGTTTGTTATTTAATACTGATGGAATAAACATGAAAAAAATAACAATTACCCTTTCTATGAGATTTGATAACATAGATCTGTTGTTCTTTTAAAGGATCTAAGATAACACATCCCTGAATGCTCAGGTCAAGCAACATTCTTAGATCAATCTTTGATACATCTGCCTCTTATTTCTGACGTTATGGGCCCTATACAGCTATTGTTGCCATAGTAATGGGCTAGAGGAATCTTGGTTTACACTAGAACAGCATGGACCAGGTGAAGATTACAGTTTACACCATCTAGGAAGTGCAGGTAAAGATTTGTAATAAAAATAGAAGTTTCACAAGAACTGCATGATGTCTAAACTTCATAATTTTACATTATTGCAAAAGGTTTAAGTTTTACTTACTTTGTTGCTTTCATCTTCCAGCAAAGCTATCAGTATGTATGCATTGTGGGCAATGACACCATTTGATCCAACCTGAAGGCGAGTTTTTAGAATTTGTTCAGATTCTTGGAAAATGCCCGTTTCTTCATTCAGGTTAAAAAATAACCATTTTTTTGTTCTAGATAATACGTCTTCGCTTATGCTAATAAATTGACGAGCTTGGAGTAAACATCTTAGAACAAATGCAGAAAGCCTAGAAATATGATTTTCAACATGTTAAAGAGACTAATGTAAAAAAAATATAGATCACAACATCACTGTTTTAAATCAGCAGTAGGTATGGATATCATTTTAGTCATGCCATTAGAAAATAAGCACATGTTTAAATGAGCTATTTACCTGTTTGTAGTGAATAATTTCTGTGATTGCAATCAAGGATGAGTTTTTTGGGTTTTTTTTTACTGATACAGAAAAATTGCCCATTGACTACAATGCATTTGGCGCGAGAAAAAAAATGTGGTGGAAAAAAACACCCATTGACTCCAATGCAAAATTAATTTTTTGTTGCAAAGCAAAGTGGTTCACTTTCACGCATCACTACTTGTAAAGCATGGCATTTATTCATGTGTAAGGAAAACAAGAAAAGTTTATATACTTTGATACATGAGTATTTTGGATAAACTAAAAGCTTACCAAGTACTCGCAGGAAAATCCGTGCTTCCAAAAGCACTGAATGAACCATAATATGTCTGGTAGTTTAATTCTGTTTGATAACCTTCATTCAAAATATTAAAAATTAAATAATTAGCATTACCATAATAATAATAACAATAATATTATATAGGCATGGGTGAGTCTACAATTATCTTACCATTATTCCACCATTATGAATTGCTTTATTGTCATTTTATAATTAAGGTAGGGGTTTAAGGATTAATTTTCCAACAGGGGTTTCAGAATAAATCAGTAGAACTAGAAGGCCCTTCTACCAAGAGCTTCTATACAATATAATACATTATAAAGTGGTATCTCTAAAGCTCGAACAAGAATGTGAGGTTCTTGAAGACTTCTTAAGAGCAAGACTTATTGCACACAGCATTTTTCAATCCCCTATGCAGGCTCAGCGGGAGAGGCCTGCGCCGATGCAGCCCTCACCCAATTGGACTTTCAAACCTGGATACAGTAAATTAGTTTAATTCCCCCCCTCTCTTAGCAGAAGTGGAATAAGCTTGATACAGTTGTTGATAGATTGTGGCTCACAGCTGCTGTCCAGCAATTTTCTACAGTACCTATTAAATATTCATAAATTCCTGCAAATGCACACTAACCTTTTTCCATGAAACGAATGGCTTTTGTTCTAAAATCTTCAGTTATCTGCTTACTTGCTATTAAATATTGTAAAATATAAATGACTGGAGCAAAGTGAATCATGTTTTGTTCTCCACAACCAGTGGGCAATTGAATCAGTGATTCAAGACCTTTAATTGATGGTGCAAGGAAGTTTCCTGTTGGAATATTGAAAACCAAGACATTTAACTAGAGGTACATTTACACTTCTGTAAATGAATGATTTGAACAATTAGGGGGCAGATTTATGAAAATGTGAGTTTAGAGTTTAATTGATAAAAACTCATCCACGTTCTGTTCATTCCTATGGGATATTAGAAGCGTATTTATCAAATGGTGAGTTCTAATGAATGAATGAATAGAACATGGGTGAGTTTATATCTATTAAACTCACATTTTCATAAATATGCCACAGATCATAAGACAATGGCAGACAATGAATGAAACCAAGTACTTTTATATGCTGACTATGGGGGTGATCAAATTTATTTTGGCCTGCTACAATTAAGCAACAAAATTAGCTATTTTACCACAAATTTGTGCTATTATTTCACTGTTTTGTTGTGTCTTATCTATGCTAAATTAATAGTTAAAAATTCTTAAAGGAGAAGGAAAGGCTAAGTCACTTGGGGGTGCCAAAATGTTAGGCACCCCCAAGTGACTTACATGACCTACCTTGTACCCCAGGCTGGTGCCCCCGTTAGGAGAAAACAGCACCAGCCCGGGGCACCTGTTGACACCGCTTCCTCCTTCCTTTGCGCACTGCTGCCGAAATCCGTGGGCCGGCGCATGCGAGGAGGAAGCAGGTAGCGCCGGCAGCTGCCCCGGGCTGGTGCTGTTCTCTCCGTACGGGGGCACCAGCCCGAGGTACAAGGTAGGCGTTCTAAGTCACTTGGGGGTGCCTAACATTTTGGCACCCCCAAGTGACTTAACCTTTCCTTCTCCTTTAAATTTAATGGGAACGTATTGTTGACAGAAAAAAATGTATCTTCAGGTCTTTTCTGCAGCTACCTTTAAAATAGTAAATCCAGAAGTTGATTGTGGAAAAGACCTGCTAAAGGGAGTTAAGCACTAATAAAAAAAAGACACAGTGTCATTGTTTTACAGGTATTAGCACTTAACGTCAGTCAACATCAGTTAATTTCCAGGTTTACTGGAAGTGGTGGCAGGAAAGACCTTTAAAGGGGCGTTCTTAATTAAATCTATTGATATTTTTTTTAACTATTAAATGTTATTAGATTGAATTTTTCAATGTATGTTTATTAGCTAATTTATGGAATTTTTAGCTATTACGGTAATTATCACTGCTAGTGTACCAAAAAATAAGAGTGATATTAAGGTTCATTTGTTGTATTGTCTCAGGTACAGTATTACATTGCTTAGTTGACAATACACTTTACATAGCTGTGCATGGAACCGTAAAACAATTCATACCAGTAATGCTGAGAGATGCTTGTTTGGTGTCGACTACCACATCAACAGGAAAAGTGAATGATAATTTTTTTCCATCAGTTCCATTTAAAATAACGCTGCTGGAATAAAAGTGCTGTATGCCTTCAGCCTGAAGTAAAACAAGAAGACAGAGTTTAAAAATTTTTAAAAATATTTATATATATATACATACACAACATATTGTTTATTTATACAGCTGCGTCACATTTCTATGTACAGGTGTTGCTGTGTAACTAATAACCCTACCATTAGGGTTGGCACCTTTCTTCAGAAAAAATACCAGCTAGGACATTTGGAGCAGGGCGAGTCAGTTAAGGGAGGGGCTGTGATGCAAAAAAGTAGTAAATGTTTTGTTCTGTGAAAAATAATAGCAATTTACAAAAATGAAACCCATGAAAACACAAGAAAAGTACTTGGAATGTAAAAGATAACAAAAATCAAAATCACTGAAGTGATAGTGCTTTTCAGCATATAACAATACTCAGGGACAAAGATGGCGGCAATATTGACTCTAGTTGTCTTTTAACATAAGGGTAGTAATGCTTTAATTACTACCCTTATGCTTTAATTATATATACATTTTGTTTGTGTGATCAACAGTTATGTCACCTGACAAAAGTCATACCAGAAACTCACTGCTCATCTACACTTATTTCTAACTAACAGATATAAATCAATATAAGGTAGTTATTTACAAAATATTTAAAAATTAGAATCCATCAGGAATTCCCAGTGGTCTGGGAATTAAAATTTGAACTGAGAATTCCTGAGGGATTCAAAGTGGTTTGAATTATGTCAGGGATAGTGATGAGCGAATCTGTCCTGTTTCGCTTCAGCGGAAAATTTTTGGACGCGCGACTATTCTTTTGACTCGTGACTATTCTTGTGATAATATTTGGACACGCGGCGAATTTTTCCGCAGCAAATTTTTTCATCCGTTTTGCAAAACAATCTGCCAATGGCAAAACGCGGAAATTTGCCGCGAATCCATGCCTGCCGAAACATTTCGCCCATCACTAGTCAGGGATATTAATGTGAAAAATATTTTCACATTAAGGTATTTTTCAGAATTGTAACTATTTTTACAGGTGGAAAAAATACCAGTAATTCATAAATTAACCTTTAACCACCCATATGCAATAAAAAGCAGTAAGTTTGCAAAGGTGCAGTAACCCACAGGAACCAATAAGATGCTTGCTTTTAAACAAGTGGACGCTGCCTGCTGATTGGTTGCTATGGGTTACTGCACTTTGGCAAACTTTAAAAAGGAAAGCATTTTACTCAGAGAATAGTAATTTACAAAAATAAATTGTTTGTTTTTCAATTATTTTTATTTGCATTTTATCGTGTACATAGAGGATATTGAATTAAAACAGTTATATAATGAACAGCATATATCCGTAAGAGAAAAGTGAAAGAAGAAAACACATCTGGTGAAGAGTAGGACTGAAGAGTGAAAAGACAGAGAAAAGACAGTTTACTCACAACTAAACTATGGTTTGATGTATTATGGTTTATGTATGACCTGTATAAAGTTCCCATTGACCTTTTGTAGTGCATGGTGGCTGTTATTTTAAAAAAATTGGTCTAAAATGCAAGAGTAGATGAGGTCTCAGTATTTGGAAAAGAGTAGGTATACCAAGGTTCCCATAGTGTCATGAATTTCTCATGTTTATCCGTACGTATACTGGTTAGCTTAAATAAATTGTTTTTTTTTTTTTTAAATCCATTGTTATGTTTGTTCTCTGTTACCTACCTTTACTAATACTGTTTGGGTTGCAGAATCTGAAAATCCCAGAGCGTTGGCTTGTACAGTGAGAGACATCTCACCAAGTTTCTTAGGATTTATAGGAAATAGCACCTCCTTTGATCCATTACTTTGTATGAAGACACTTCTTTGTCCTGGTACACTATTTGTATTGTTATCTGGAATAATTATTTCAAAGGAGCTACTAGGTTCCAACATCACGGTCACCTAAAATATAAACGGGCTATTACTGAAAATATAAATTTGTTTTTGAATAACTATCATGAGCTACTTAGATACGCAGCACTGTACAATTTTACAACATAGAAATGTATACGCAGGGCAGGACAAGCATTATAATAAATAATATATATAGAGAGAGAGATTAAAGGAACAGTAACACCAAAAAATGAAAGTGTTTTAAAGTAATTAAAATATAATGTACA
This sequence comes from Xenopus tropicalis, assembly GCF_000004195.4. NCBI lineage: Eukaryota > Metazoa > Chordata > Amphibia > Anura > Pipidae > Xenopus > Xenopus tropicalis. The sequence goes on from NC_030681.2 coordinate 91,357,477, forward strand.
GTTGCCCTGCATGGGTAAAACTGGTGTGTTTGCTTCAGGAACCTTACTATAGTTTATATAAATAAGCTGCTGTGTAGCCATGGGGGCAACCATTCAAGCTGGAAAAAAGGAGAAAAGACACAGGTTATATAGGAGATAACACATAAGACACCATTGTATTGTACATGTTTTATCTATTAAATGCTATATAACCTGTGCTATTTTCTCATTTTGAATGGCTGCCCCCATGGTTATACAATAGGGCTTTTATATAAACTCTAGTAGTGTTTCTTAAGCAAACACACAACTTTTACCAGTGCAGGGCAGCAGTGCATTATAGTTTCTTTTCTTTAATATATTTCTATTTTTTTTTGTGTGTTACTGTTCCTTTAAGTGCCTTGTGGTAAGATACAAAGTAGGAGAGAAGTATTTGTTCCATAGAGCTAACAATCTGATACACATCTTTCAATAAAGAAAAGTGGAACAAAAGAGTGGTTGCATTTTTACATTTACATACCTGCCAACATTTGAAAAATGTAAAGAGGGACAAAATTAAATGCTGCGCGTAGAGCAGCGAAATTTTCTTGACTATGCCCATTATTATGACCACACCCCCATTTTCCAAAATTTGTCAGGTAATGTAAAATTTTAATACATTTCTGGGGGTATTGGGGTCTTGTTTTATGTGTTATTACAGTTTTGCCAATGAAGGTGAAATTGCCCTTTAAGCTGCAAGTCTCAGTTCCCCCAAGGGAGCTGTTTATCTTATTAGTTACAATTGTATTTAAGTGCAGGTGTTGAGTATTCTGGACTCTCTGCCAAAAGCCTACTTATCTAATTAAGTCTGAGAAACTTTGTATCTTTTTTGGCTTTTAGTGCAGGAGATCAAAGGAAAATGAAGGACTTTTCAATAAGAATCCAGGACAGTGGGCTGAGCTGTTAAAATTGGGACTGCACCACGAAAATCGGGACAGTTGGTAGGTATGTATTTATGATGTCTTGGGTGGGTCTCTATCATTTCTACACCATATAGTTGGGTTTTGGTGCCATTTTAGGTATAAGGGCGGGTTACTCTGAAGACCCACTAATGTAAGTGGATCTGTATATGGTGGATTTGTGGATTGTATGATAGCCAGGCACCTTTTGCTGCTGGTAAACATAAGTGCAATTTACTATTTTTATTATTTTTGAATCCCAAATATTTAGTAATTTAACAATTACCACCATGTAAAAAGGAAATTATGATATAAATCAGGGGTCCTCAAACTTTTTAAACATGGGGCAACCCTCCCCCTCAAACTATGGCCCGATCCCTGCTGCGTTCTCCTGCTCCCCGTGGCTCTGTGCTCCCTCGCTCCTCGCAGCGTCCTCTGGTTCCCTGCTCTCCGTCTCCCTGCTCCCCCCGCTGCGTCTGCACACAGGTAGTAGCCATGGGTGAGGACGCAACGGGGGCCGGGTAAATTACCTTGGGGGTCGGACCTGGCCCCCGGGCCATAGTTTGAGGATCTCTGATATAAATAGGCACTTTTGTAATTTGCTTGCACATAAAAAAATGAGGTAAAGGTGGAGCATGTACCTGAAAGTCTGTTGCTATGTAGGCCTCCAGGGTAACTTTTAAAATGAAATTTTCGCCTCTGATTACAGTCCTGGGAGCATTCAGGGTCAGAAGAAGAGGTTGGAAAACTTCAAGCTGCAGAAAATAAGATAGTAACAATAACAGCGATGAAAAGTACAAACAAATATTGATACAGCCAAATAAATGCTTCCAGTGTACTCTAGACTGTGTCTTTTTACCCAGTCTATGATACAGTAAAAAATAGCTGAAAAGTTTTAAACATTTTTTCTTAAATGTCGAATATGTTAAAAAAATATATTGTGCAATATTTATGTCAGTTCTGAGCAATAAAAGACTAATCTCTTATATTTTCCTGTATGTCTATAAGGAGGCAAAATAAAGATTTTTGTAATGTAAAAAGTTGGGCAATGTTAGGTTCGGGCAGCAGGTAGTACCAACCCCTAAGGTTGGCCTGCGGGAGAATGTCCCTACAAGGCCTATATAAGGAAGTGCACCAGTCTGGCACTAAGAACATCTTTGAGGCAGGACTGAAGACCATTGTGGCCAAACCAAGTTTGAGATTAAATCCTTTGGGGCTAGTAAGTGAATAGCAGTTGGGTGTGAGTTCAATTTAGGAGTGAAGGTGTTGGCCCAATGAGAAATTAGTATTTGGGGTAGGGCCCCAGGCGACTGTGCGCAAGGTAGGGAATTGAAACATTCAGGTGTAGGTTAGAGGAGAACCTATGGGTAAAGCTAGTGCACTGTATGTGGGACACCACAGAGAAATAGTGATGAGCGAATCTGTTCCGTTTCGCTTCGCCGAAAAATTCGCGAATCTTTGAAAAGATCCGCGAAACGGCGAAAAATTCGCGAAGCGGCGAAAATGTCGTGCGACAAAAAAAATTGTCGCCCGCGGCTATTATTTTGTCGCGCACGGCTCTTGTTTCGTCGCACGGCTCTTGTTTCGTCGCGCGGCTCTTGTTTCGTCGCCCGCGGCTCTTGTTTCGTCGCGCGGCTCTTGTTTCGTCGCCCGCGGCTCTTGTTTCGTCGCGCGGCTCTTGTTTCGTCGCGCGGCTCTTGTTTCGTCGCGCGCGACTATTCTTTTTTGACGCCGCGACAATTTTTGGACGTGCGGCGAATTTTTCCGCGGCGAAATTTTTCATCCGTTTCGCGAAACAATCCGCCAATGGCGAAACGCGGAAATTCGCCGCGAATCCATGCCTGGCGAAACTTTTCGCCCATCACTACAGAGAAACAGAGGAGGAAGCAGAGGAGGCCCCTGTATGGTTAACAGCACTCTGCCTGTGGTTTCTACAGGGGCCTTGGAGGCTTCTGGAATGGAAAGCTGTGTGAGCAACAGAGAGAGAATCTGCTGAAGTATTGTTACTATGTAACTGAGATCTTTGAGTCACCAACCAATGCCCTGGTCTGTAACCTGCCTCCCTGCAAGAACCTGCTCAATAAAAAGTGTTCCCAGTTCATAGAATCACCGTGTATCATGCCTGTTTCTTACAGTAAAGCCCGTCCACATACATCTTACTATAAAGGTTGTCTGCCAGACACAGGTAGCCCGTTACAGGTCTACTTAAAATGTGGTAGAGATTTGACTTTAGGCCTGACTATAAAGGGTCACTTGCTTAGTATTTCACACACCTTCCACACAGTTTAGACTAGAGTGATAGTACCCCAAAGACCAACTAACACCCAAAAAATTTAAACAAAAGCTTCACACACACAGCTGCCACCACTCTCATACTTCACACTGTTGATGAGAGATGCCAATCACTCTAGTAGTAAAATGGTTAATGTAACTGAGACATACACTCTTCCTAGCAGCAGTCAAATGGTTAATCAGCATAGAGAGGGCTAAGGCACACAGTAACACACTTTCAAGCTGGGGTTCATTTAGAGCATCAAGGACACAACTTATTACATTTTATATTAAATAAAATAAAAAGTATAACAGTGCATATGTACAAAAAGATATAAAAAAAAAAACATACTCTTACTCAAAGATATAGGGCCTGATTCACTAAAGTGCGGTAAAAATTATCGCACGCTTTTTTGCGTTAAATTTGTCGCGATAAATAGCGCGCGATTCACCATTGTATTATCGCGTGCGATAAGTCGCCATATCGCATGCGTTATTTGTCGCGCGACCGCATGCGCTAGTTTTAACGCATGCGATAATTTCCGCGCTGAAAAGAATACGATCGCATGATATCACTTAGGCACGCTAAATATCGCATTAGGCTATGCGAAAATTAACACCTAGTACAGGCAGCCGAAAAATTATAGAAAAGTACAGTAAATTAGTTTTTGGAAATAAAATATGGACTTACAGTGTTATTTATTCAAGTATGTGTCTTTTTACTCAATTTCACTAAAGTCTTGGCATGTATGGAATTTTGCTACTAATACACAGTACTATAGCGGTAAAAATTTAGTCGCCAAAATATACAGTACAACAGCAGTGAATATTTTGTCGCGATATTATACAGTACTATGGGGTAAATATTTAGTCGCCAAAATATACAGTACAATAGCGGTGAATATTTTGTCGCGATATTATACAGTACAATAGCGGTGAATATTTTGTCGCGATATTATACAGTACAATAGCGGTGAATATTTTGTCACGATATTATACAGTACAATAGCGGTGAATCTTTAGTCGCGATATTATACAGTACTATAGCGGTGAATCTTTAGTCGCCAAAATATACAGTACTATAGAGGTAAATCTTTAGTCGCACAAAATACATTACTAGGTATAATAATTATAGAAAAGTACAGTAAATGAGCTTTTGCCAATAAAATATGGACTTTGCAGTGTTATTTATTCAAGTATGTGTTTCCCCTAGAGTGACGCAGCCGCCAGTTTGCAGGGAAATGGGCATTTTTAATACAGTAATTTTACGAAACATGGCGTGCGTTCATTTGCGCAACTATTTATATGCGGCTACAAATGATGAAATGTTTCGCTAGGCATGGATTTGCAGCGAATTTTTGGACGTGTGGCGATTTTTTTCCGCGGCAATTTTTTTCATGCGTTTTGCCATTGGCGGATGGTTTTGCGAAACGCATGAAAAAATTTGCTGCGGAAAAATTCGCCACACGTCAAAGAATTCACTGCGAATCCATGCCTAGCGAAACATTTCATCACTTGTAGCCGCATATAAATAGTTGCGCAAATGAACGCACGCCATGTTAGCCATACACGCCAATATATATTTTTATTGGTTTTTGGGGGTTTTTTTGCAAATAAACATTTATACAGCACCTCTCTAGAACTCTGTGCTCTCCCAGGGCAAAATGTCGCCAGTTTTATGCTGCCGGTCGTCGCTTGCGTAACGTCGCGACAATTAGCGCATGCGATAAATAGCATGCATGCGGAAAATACCGCTCATGCTATTTATCGCGACAAACATATTGCATGAAATACCGTGCGTAAAATTGCGCAAGTATGCTTATAGTGAATTGTGCGAAAAGTCGCGAAAATTAAGACGCGATAAAATTTTTAACACATGCTATAAATAGCGCACGTTTTATCACACTTTAGTCAATCGGGCCCATAGAATTTTCCTGGTCCTGGAGACAAGGGAGAAACAAAGAGGATAAACTCCCAACTGAAACTGATCCTCCAAACTTCATACAATTTTTAATCAGAAGAGCTGACTATTTATCAGAAATTTCAGGGACATCGGGTAACTCTACACTCCCCCCTCAGGAATGCAAGGGGCATGGCCTAGCAGACATAGCTTAAGTTTTTATAACCTCCTGTGATAATGTACTGGACCAAGAATATAATGACAATAACTCCCTATAAGAACATAGGAGAGAAATTATATTATATTCATGGGTCATAGTTTCTCCTACTAATTCCATACAGACCAAACATAATGACTGTGTGACCTCCCCCTGCATGGGTTTTCAAGAACGATGTTCAAATTGTGGTGTTTAAGCTAGACAGGAAGGAGTGTAACAAATGTGCCTTACCGGCACGGCGGGGGCACCCGCCACGCCGCCGTCAGCGGGGACGCCCGCCGCGCCATCCTCTTCCTGTGCCGGCTTCCTCCTAGTGCGCGCCACGTGCGCACCGCTGTAACTTATAGGCGCGTTCGTGCTGACGTGATGACGTCAGCGCACAATGGCGCGAAGTTGACGGCGGCGCGGCAGGCGTCCCCGCCGTGCCGGTAAGGCACATTTTGTTACAAGGAGCACATGATATTTACTATAGTTTACATAGTGTATACCACACACTGGTCTACCACATTCAAGTTATTCTACCTGAATCAAGTAGCCCAATGACCCGTAGGGAAACGTAGGGAAGCAGGGGCATGACGGAGCCGTAGGGCAGACATAGCCACTCCCAGTTGTAGGTGATTGGTGGATTTGTAGTGCAGGTATAAATATTGGAAACCGTTCCCGCTCCTCAATCCATTTTAGGCAGCATAGTAAAACGCCCACCCTCCCTCCCTATAGAGGTGGAGGCAACGAGTGTTTGTTGGCGGGGTGATTGAGTTGGGGGAAAACAATGGTTGGGTTAGGAAGGGAGTTTGATAGTTGATTGGGGCTGGCATGCCTGGAACCTCAGGGGTAAGTAAGTGGATCAGGAGGTGAGTTTTGTTGGGTAGGGGGTTCCGGGCTAGAAGGGCAGCTGGCAGCGCCAGTTGCGCTGCGCAGTTATTGGCTTGTTACGGTTTATGGTTATTCATAGTTGGTTGTTTGTTATACAAACATTTGTATTGTGTTCATAAGATGTTTTGTATCATATTTGTTCTTTATGATATGTCTTAAATTAAAACTTTGGTTGTTATTAATAAATGTTCTGCGGCCATTTTATCCCAAGAATTGGTGCCCCTGTGTTTATTGGGGATGGTAAGTAAAAGAGGTAAAGGGGTTAGGGTTGGGAGAAAGGCGGGTTAAGATCTGACGTCGCTCACGTCATGTTCACTGTCATTGCTGACTGTTTTCACACTGCAAACTGAAATGCCCATTACACTTTTTAAGACCTGCTTGAAGGTAATGTTTTTTGCACAAACTACACAACTCAATCTTTTCTCTGAGACGATGTGGTATAGATTCCCTTTTTTTGTACTTTACGTTACAGCACTGTAACCAGGAAAAATATATATTTGAGGTATGGAACCTGTTATCCAGAATGCTCGGATAAGGGATCTTTCTGTAATTTGGATCTCTGCACTTTATGTAATATTTAGATGATTTTATAGTAGGCTTAAACAAAACAGGATTGTTTTGGCTAAAATAAGGATTAATTATATCTTAGTTGAGTTCAAGTACAAGGTACAGTTTTATTATTACAGAGAAAAGGGAAACTAGCAGTTAGGCAGGTTATATATACTGTAGGCATTAAGGTTGAACTTGATGGACGTGTGTCTTTTTTCAACCTAACTTACTATGTTACTGTGAAGAATTTGAACCCTGCATGGTTTGTTCAGTGGCTGTGCAGGTAACTGTCAACCACAGGAGACTGAGCTCCTGGTGTGCCATTATTACTCTGGGAGTTCCTTGTAGCCTTATTCTCCCACCTTTTGCCAGGTTTTGGCAGTTATTAATTTTGTTCCCTTTAAAAGGTCCCTCTCCCATTTGGTCCTGGCTGGATCATTTTGTAAATCTTGTTCATTTGTGGGTTGTTCCTGAACTTGTATACTGTTTTGTTCCTGACCTTATGATGCAAGTGCTGTTCCTGAGTTCTTGGTAATCTGTGTTCCTGTACCTTGAGTTTCTAGTAAAATTTTGTGCTCAAGATTCTTTGTTCCTGTTTCCTGGTAACCTGTAACCCCTAACCTGCTTGATACCTAGACATGGGGCTCCAAACTAATGGTGTGAACCCATACCGCCATGACCTCCCTGACAGTTACGGTGTTTCATATTTTGAATTATTTGAATACAATTAAGTCTATGATAGATTGGAATTTGGAACTTTCTGGATAATGGGTTTAGGGATAATTGATCCCATACTTGTATAGCTAAATTCAGAGTGCAACAAAAAAATGGGATTGCCATGGATGAGTAAGGGAATTCTAATATGGAATCCATGTAGCATAGAAAACAACAAAGCACTGGTTTGGCTCAAATAGAAAGATACAGTTTTAAGGGTTCTTCCCGAAATGCATCAGACTGTATCCCAGCAGCTAACTACGTTTTTATATTTAATGGAATAATGAACACTTTTTTTAGAGAAAGGAGTGTGGCCTTTTTCCTTTTTTTCATAGAAAGATACAGTGACAAACAGATTAACAAAGATAGTTACAGGGAGATATTACAATACCTCAGGATATTGCTCTGACACTCCCAAACCAAGTCCTTCCGATATCACAAAAGCACTGGCCACCCAAGTCATAACTTTATGAGGTAAAGTTACTTGCAGGCTAGAATTTACTCCAGAGCTGCAACCAAAAACCAAAAAATAATAATAATAGTCGTAATTATAAACATAATTATATGTAGTATATTTTGCATATTTTATTTTCCATTCAGTCTCTCTGCTATTCTTCCAGTCTGTCATTCTAACCACTGCCTGGTTGCTATGTTTTGTAATCCTCTATCCACTAATGGAGCAATGTGATAAAAGTCTTAAGTTTGCCACGTTTTGTAATACACAGCAACCAAACAGATGTTTGCTTTCAAACTGAAGCATTTTGTAATCTTAAATTTAGCATTATTGTAATCTTGAACATATCTCTGTACTGAACTCAAAAGTGTTCATACACACACACATACACAAATATAAAATGAAAGTTACAAGAGACATCTATGTATCAGTATGCATAAGTAACTTATATTTTTTAACACAGTAAAGAAATCTGTTTTGGTATTCTGTGAGTACTGGTAAGTGCTGGCTAATAAGTGCTGTATAAATAAATAAATAAAAAAATACCTGATATGGGTTTCTAACCAGATCCAGGTCTCAGGAATAAGAGGTCGCAAATTCACAGGCTGGTTTATTGGATCATTATTTGGATCATTACTATGTAATTCTTATAACAAAAAAATGATTATACAATTAAAAATAATAAATAAAAGTCAGCATGCATGATAGTAAATATTGTTTTAACTGTAATGCTAAAGGTAAAAGTTTGTGAGGACTGCCAAGTAGGGATGTAGCGAACCTCAAAAAAAATGTTCGCGAACCCGTTCGCGAACTTTCGCCGAAAAGTGCGAACGTTCACGAACTTTGCGAACCCCATAGACTTCAATGGGAAGGCGAACTTTAAAACCTAGAAAAGCCATTTCTGGCCAGAAAACTGATTTTAAAGTTGATTAAAGGGTGCCACGACCTGGACAGTGACATGCCGGAGGGGGATCAAGGGCAAAAATGTCTCTCAAAAATACGTTGTTGACACAGTGTTGCGTTTTGTGCTGTAAAGGGCACAAATCACACTACATTCCTAAACTTGTGTAATAAACTGCTTTAAAACGTCCGGCGTCTACATGCCAATCAAGTCGTGTAAAGGTTACGGCCGGTTTACACGCAAAGACAAAACGATGCGTTTACTGCAACGAAAAAAAACGTTTTTACTAGTTGAATATTTCTGTAGTGGTGTGTTTAGCAGTCACCGTGCTTGTGCGCACGTGCATGGTCAGGCAGAGGTAATTCAATGTACAGTGACGTGAACCAAAAAACACTGATTCTGCAGTGTGGGCCCAGTTTTGTCCTACTTTATTGATCACCTGTGGTGACCATAAAAGATACGATTTTGCCGCTGTTGCAGAACCCTGAAAAATCAGGAATGTGTACATTCCTGAAAAATTATGGGTTTTTTTGTTGCAGCCACTGAAGCACAGAGGAGAGGACAGAAAAAATATGTTAGATAAATGTTGAAAAAGTTTGTATTTTTGTTGTCGCAGCCACTGAAGCCCAGAGGACAGAAAAAATATGTTAGATAAATGGTATCACAACAATTCCCATGGCAGAACCTTTAAAAAAATGAAGATAGCGTGCCAAGCACAGAAGACAGAAAAAATGTTAGATAAATGGTATCACAACCATGCCCCAGACAGAACCTTTAAAAAAACTAAGATTGCGTACCAAGCACAGAAGACAGAAAAAATATGTTAGATAAATGGTATCACAACCATGCCCCAGGCAGAACCTTTCAAAAAACGAAGATAGCATACCAAGCACAGAAGACAGAAAAAATATGTTAGATAAATGGTATCACAACCATGCCCCAGGCAGAACCTTTGAAAAAACGAAGATAGCATACCAAGCACAGAAGACAGAAAAAATATGTTAGATAAATGGTATCACAACCATGCCCATGGCAGAACCTTTCAAAAAATGAAGATAGCGTGCCAAGCACAGAAGACAGAAAAAATATGTTAGATAAATGGTATCACAACCATGCCCCAGACAGAACCTTTAAGAAAACTAAGATTGCGTACCAAGCACAGAAGACAGAAAAAATATGTTAGATAAATGGTATCATAACCATGCCCCAGGCAAAACCTTTCAAAAAACTAAAATAGCGTAACAAGCACAGAAGACAGAAAAATTCAGGATTTACCTGTCCAAAAAGTTAAAATGAAACCAGTAGGATTTGCACCCTAGTTTGTACGGTGGTGGAGGAGGACGCTAAAGGACAGCTGTTTGTGGTGTCAAGCGGCGTGCAGAGAAGGACAGCTGCATGGGCAGTCAGAACAAGTCTTCCGGCGTGCAGTAACCCTCCGAGATCCATGCCTCATTCATTTTAATAAAGGTCAGGTAATCAACACTTTTGTGACCTAGGCGAGTTCTCTTCTCAGTTACAATCCCTCCTGCTGCACTGAAGGTCCTTTCTGAAAGGACACTTGAGGCGGGGCAAGACAACAGGTTTATGGCAAATTGTGACAGCTCTGGCCACAGATCAAGCCTGTGCACCCAGTAGTCCAGGGGTTCATCGCTCCTCAGAGTGTCAATATCTGCAGTTAATGCCAGGTAGTCCGCTACCTGCCGGTCGAGGCGTTCTCTGAGGGTGGATCCAGAAGGGTCCTGGCGCTGCCTTGGACTGAAAAAACTTTGCATGTCTGACGTTACAGAGTGGCCAAAGTGCATTGTCCTTGCAGGCTGGTTTGGAAATGCAGCATCCTTTCGGACTTGTGGTACGTTGGTAACATTTCTGCCACTTTATGCTTGTAACGAGGGTCTAGTAGCGTTGCCACCCAGTACAGGTCCTTCTCCTTAAGCCTCTTGATACGGGGGTCCTTCAACAGGCATGACAGCATGAAAGACTTCATTCTCACAAGGTTGGATGCAGAGGTATCCATCTCCCCTTCCTCGTTATCAAGGACTACGTCCTCATCCACCACCGTCTCCTCCCCCCAGCCACGTACAAGACCAGGGCTCCCCAAAAGGTGACCACAAGCCCCCCGGGAAGCCTGCTCCTGTTGGTCTTCCGCCTCCACAAAGCCACCTTCCTCCTCTGACTCCACTTCTGACACCTCTCCCTGCGTTGCAGCAGGTGCCTGGGAACGTTCTGGTTATTCCGCCCAGAAATCATGCTCTTGGTCACGCTGGTCTACAGTGTCATCTGTCACTCGTCACACGGCACGCTCCAGAAAAAAAGCAAAGGGTATTAGGTCGCTGATGGTGCCTTCGGTGCGACTAACCATATTTGTGACCTCGTCAAAAGGGCGCATCAGCCTGCAGGCGTCGCGCATAAGCACCCAGTAACGGTGGAAAAAAATCCCCAGCTCTGCAGATCCAGTCCTACCACCCAGTTCAAATAGGTATTCATTGACGGCTCTTTGTTGTTGCAGCAGACGTTCAAACATCGTTAGCGTGGAATTCCAGCGAGTCTGGCTGTCGCAAATTAAACGCCTGACTGGCAAGTTGTGCCGCCGCTGAATGTCAGCAAGGCGTGCCATGGCTGTGTAGGAACGTCTGAAATGGCCAGACACCTTCCTGGACTGCCTGAGAATGTCCTGCAATCCTGGGTACTTCGAGACAAACCGTTGGACTATCAAATTTAAAACATGTGCCATGCAGGGCACATGTGTTAAATTGCCCAGTCTCAGTGCTGCCAACAGATTGCTTCCGTTGTCACACACCACTTTTCCAATTTTCAGTTGGTGTGGGGTCAGCCACCGATCGGCCTGTGAGTGCAGAGATGACAGGAGTGCAGATCCGGTATGGTTTCTGCTTTCCAGGCACGTCATGCCCAAGACAGCATGACAACAGCGTACCTGGCACGTCGAATAGCCTATGTGGAGCTGGGGGTGCACAGGTGTGGAGGAGGACACAGCAGCAGAGGAGGAAGAAGCCGAGGAAGAAGCCAAGTTAGAAGATGAGTTAGAAGACGACTTAGAAGACGAGTTAGAGAGCAAAGGAGGAGTAGAGGTGGTGGCAGACCCGCATGCAACCCGTGGCGGTGACACCAACTCCACTGTTGTTGAACCACGCATTCCCTGCTTCCCAGCCATCACCAGGTTCACCCAGTGGGCAGTGTAGGTGACATACCTGCCCTGACCATGCTTGGAGGACCATGTGTCAGTAGTCATATGGACCTTTGCCCCAACACTAAATGACAGAGATGCAGAGACTTGGCTCTGCACATGCTGGTACAGGTGTGGTATTCCCTTCTGTGAAAAAAAATTGCGGCTGGGTACCTTCCACTGCGGTGTCCTAATTGCTACAAATTGGTGGAAAGCCTCAGAGTCCACCAGCTGGTATGGTAAAAGCTGTCGGGCTAAGAGTGCAGACAATCCAGCTGTCAGACGCCGGGCAAGGGGATGACTCGGAGGCATTGGTTTCTTACGCTCAAACATGGCCCTCACAGAAACTTGGCTGGGGGCAGATGAGCAGGAACTGGTGGTCAAGGTGGAAGGCAGAGTGGAGGGTGGTTGAGACGGGTCAAGGACAGCAGAGGTAGAGCAGTAAGATGCTGGAGCAGAAGGAGGGTGGCTTAGAGTTTGGCTGCTGCCTTTGAGGTGTTGCTCCCATAGTGCTTTGTGTTTGGCGTTCATGTGCCTTCGCATAGCAGTTGTACCTAAGTGGGTGTTGGGCTTCCCAAGACTCAGTTTCTGACTGCACTCATTGCAAATTACAGCGCTTTTGTCAGAGGCACACACATTAAAAAAATGCCACACTGCTGAGCCTTTTGATGTGGGCTTTCTAGCAATAACAGTAGAAGTTGGCGGGTGCGTTGGCTGGCTGACCACAGGTGCCAATTCATGTTGTTGCCCTACTGTTCCCTGGGAGCTGTCCCTGCTTCTTCTAAGTCTTATTCTCCTCCTGCCTCTCTGACTCTCCGTCTCTCCATCTGAACTATCCTCCTCTTGCTCTCTTCTTGTGGGCACCCACAAAATATCAATCTCCTCATCATCATTCTCCTCAGATGCATCAATTTCTTCTGACAGCTCACAGAAGACAGCAGCAGCGGGGACCTCATCACACCTTATGTCCATCTCTGTTGTGTTGCCTGCCTGAATTATGATATCTGGTGTAACGTCCTCATCTCCTTCATCTTCTTCTGGCAATAATGGTTGCGCATCACTCAGTTCAACAAACTCATGAGTAAATAACTCCTCTGACTCCAGTGAAGAAGGGGCGGCGGTGGTGGAGGAAGTGATACGTGGGGTGCCCATAGCAGAGGAGGATGAGGATGTTGTGGCAAAGTTAGAAACGGTAGAGGATGGGGTGTGCTGTGTAAGCCAGTCAACTACCTCTTCAGCATTTTGGGAGTTCAGGGTAAGTGCCTTCGGAAAACTGGGCAATTTCCTAGGGCCACAGGATATCATAGCAGCACGGCCCCTAGTGCCTCTGCGTGGCGGCCTGCCTTTGCCTGGCATTTTTTTATTTTTACAAAACAACAACAACTTGGGTGATGTTTCTGGACACGGAACTATTATTGTTATTTTTAGACAGAATGTGCAAAAGCTCACACAGCTAGGTGGCACTTGGTTGAAAAAGACAGTGGCAACAACAAGGCCTGCAATGGCAAAGTATACAGTAGTGGATATAGTATTGCCGGTGGAAAAACGTCACTCGCGTGATGTTTCTGGACACGGAATTACTATTGTTATTTTTAGACAGAATGTGCAAAAGCTCACACAGCTAGGTGGCACTTGGTTGAAAAAGACAGTGGCAACAACAAGGCCTGCAATGGCAAAGTATACAGTAGTGCAGTGGTTCCCAACCTTTTTTGCACCACGGACCGGTTTCAAGCAAGACAATTTTTCCAAGGACCGGGGATGGGGGGTGCGGTGCAACTAGTGCTAGTTAAATTTTATATTATGCACTTTACTATTAATATTATTATTACATACAGCTTAATAAAGTACTTTGGTCCTTGTCGTAATCAGTAGAAATCTTCCTGGGCTTTGCATAGCTATTGTCATGGCTGTGTAACGCATCAGGGAGTTGGCATCACAAGTAATTGGGAGCAGAGGTGGCCCGGTTCAGCACAGCCCACGGCCCGGCACCGGTCCCCGGACCGGTGGTTGGGGACCCCTGCAGTAGTGGATATAGTATTGCTGGTGGAAAAACGTCACTCAGGTGATGTTTCTGGACACGGAATTACTATTGTTATTTTTAGACAGAATGTGCAAAAGCTCACACAGCTAGGTGGCACTTGGTTGAAAAAGACAGTGGCAACAAGGCCTGCAATGGCAAAGTATACAGTAGTGGATATAGGTATTGCCGGTGGAAAAACGTCACTCGCGTGATGTTTCTGGACACGGAATTACTATTGTTATTTTTAGACAGAATGTGCAAAAGCTCACACAGCTAGGTGGCACTTGGTTGAAAAAGACAGTGGCAACAACAAGGCCTGCAATGGCAAAGTATACAGTAGTGGATATAGTATTGCTGGTGGAAAAACGTCACTCAGGTGATGTTTCTGGACACGGAATTACTATTGTTATTTTTAGACAGAATGTCTAAATAAATATCTAAATATCTATATCTAATATATATATCTAATATCTAATAAGATAAATGAAAAAGTTTGCATAAAATTGAAAGATTCATTTAAGTGTGCCTAATAAATTAAAAATAAATAAATAAATAAACAATGACAACCTGAATACGCAATTTTGAGTTTTAGGTTAGTCAAAGGCAAACAGTTTCTATAACTGTTGTTCACAATCATAAAACAATAATTGCTGTAGCAAAGACAATTCAGTCCAATGCTATTAGAGGCCAGCCATACAGATAACCTTAAAAATATCTAAATGCTCACGTAGTCCATAGCTGTAGGGATCGCCAATGTTGCCATCAGAATATGGGGAGTAAGAATTCTGTGAGAGAAAAGTCACAAGTTTAGAGTATTCATGAGAGTGAAACTTGCCTTGCAAGTGCAGGAGAAATAATAAATTACCTCCTACAGTGTGCATAGCTGAAAGAAATGTTTTTTTTTTAAAATATTCCTTAGATCATCTATGACCATCAAAATTTGATTGGTTTATACTTGTATATTTTAAAAAAATTGTATATTGAAATAATAATAATAAACTAGAAAGGGAAGTTTAAGAACAAATGTCATGTTGGTTTGAAAAACATGTGAAATCACTGAATGAAATCTGATTGGCTGTTGGCAGCCCTGCCCACTTTTACTAACCTTGAACTGCAGTACACCAGTGACTAAATCTGCAAAGTGTGAGGACCCTGCCATTAATGCTGTGATAAAGGCAGCAGTTTAAATATAAATCAATGCAACTCAATTGGTGAAAGCTGATTGGCTGTTGGTGGATCCGCCCACTTTTTCTAACCTTTAACCTTAGCCTCCTAGTGACCAACTGTGAAAAGCTTGGGGACACTGGAATTACATATGTAAGAATGGCAGCAGTTTAAATCTCCCAATTAAAATCAATGAGATAAATTTGATTGTCTGTTGATGGCTCCAAGCACTTATTTTAACTTAAATTATTGTTATTCAGTGACTAACTCTGCAAAGTCTGGGGAGCCTGGCGTGAATAATATGAGAATGGCAGCATTTTAATTTTAAACCAGAAGAATTCAATGGTCACTTTGTAACTAACTCTGAAAAGTTTGGGAACCTTATTAATATTTAAGGAATGGCAGCAGTTTAAATCTAAACCAATGAAAGTCTATCAGTGAAATCTGATTGGCTGTTCTTGGCTCCTCCCACTTTTCTAAACATGAAATGTAGTCACCCAGTGACAAACTGTGCAAAGTTTGTGGATCCTGACATTAAACATGTTAGAATGGCAGCAGTTAAAATTTCCCCACTTAAATCAATAAAAGAAATGTGATTGGCCGTTAGTGGCTCCACCCACTTTTTCTAACCTTGCATATGTAGTCACCCAGTGACTGACTGTGCAAAGTTTGGGAACCCTGGCATTAAACCTAGTGCCCAACTGTGAAGAGTTTGGGGACCCTGGTGTTAATACTATGAGAATGGCAGCAGGTTGAATTTCCACATTTAAATTCAATAGGAAAAATCTGATTGGCTGTCAGTGGCTCTGCCCATTTTTTCTACCCTTGAACTGCAGTTACTCAGTGACTAACTCTGCAAAGTTTGGGGACCCTGGTGTTAATACTGTGAGAATAGCAGCAGGTTTAATTTCCCCATGGAAAGTTAATAGGTAAAATCTGATTGGCTGTTCATAGCTCCACCCACTTTTGGGCATCCAACAAATATCATCTTTTTATTCAGGGTGACTCCATGACTATGTGAGTTTGGTGAGTGTAGCCAAATTAAGCAACTTAAATTTCACCATTGGAAGTCAATGGGTGAAGTGTGATTGGCTGTTACTGGCTCCTCCCACCTTGAATAAAATTTTGCTGTTTTCTTCAGGTTGACCCTATGATTATGTTATTCAAGTTTGGGGAGTGAAGCTTCAGAGCTGTAAGAGTGGCAGCAGTTTGAAAATCTTCCCTGTCAAAGTCAATGGAAAAATTGGGGTGTTCGGAGAGTGGAAGATAAGCTGAAGTGAAAGAACAGTCTGTGGGGTTTTTCAAACCAACATAATAAAACTTAATAAAGAAATAGAAATATTTTACATTATATTTTGTGCTGGTTGTACCAACCAAGAGACATGGTTAGAGGATTAAGGAATTTGAGGATTTTTATTTTGCATTTAGTGTTTTGTTCATGTGGGCTTAAACCTCACAGACCTGAAACAATTAATAAAAATACAAGAAAACCCCAAAAAACAGTTTCTTCCCATACAGTACATGTCCCCAACCTAGAAACATACATTTTATTTTGCCAAAAATTGCTTCCAAAAGGATTTACCATGGATGTTATTCTCCTTCAAAATAAAGAGTTTGCTGCTGGTTCAGGGTCTACTGACTTCAACTCACTCAAAACTCATTCATTCTAATGGATCATGTGCAGACACAGGGCATGGAGCAATTGTATTGATGTCACCCAGTTCTGACTATATACTGTACAAGCTTTATTTGTGCAAAAGCAAGAATAGGGGGCACTATGGCACTTATTGATTTTGGAACTTTCCTTCTCCTTTAAAGGGGATCTAACTTAATATAAACCTCCTCCTAGGGAGCTTCTCATGGTGAGCTTCTCTGAGCATGTTTGCAATTTACATTCAATTTCTTTTTGTTCTTCTTTTTTTTTTATAGAAGCAGTTTTAGATTTTTTATATACTTCCAGGATTCAGTTAACCCTAGGGGTGCTAATGCTGAGTCAACAGACTGGCAATAGAAGTCTATCCACCATAACAAAGGTTTCTGTTTTCAGCATTTTCACTGTTTTGCACTGTGTTTGTGCATAAGCTTAAAATGTGAGCAGGGAACACATATATGGTTTTCCTTCTTATCCCCCCAAACCATCAACAAAAAGTAATTCACATTCCAGATGTGCATAATGGCACGCTGTATTTAAAAAGTTGTCTAGAATGTTACTTTACCAAGTTTTGTAGTTACTGTAAGCAAAGTACAAATAAATCCTGAGAAGGCTTACTGCATGAAATGGTCTGATACATGCATGCAGTATATGAAAACATATGAAACGAAAAAAATCTTACCCCTGAATATATATTCTCCACCTAGAAAACATAATGAAAATATTAATAATGGAACTTAAAGGGATCTTGTCACAGGAAAACATCTGCACTGAAATGCATTTTCAAGAGAGAACAGTTGCATTGTGAAGTGGCTGGCTCTTTCTGAAAGCTCAGAATCAGGCACAAAGCACTGAGATCGCTGCCTACAGCGCCGGATTTCAAATCCGGGCGCCCCTAGGCCGCCCCCTATTTTCCCCTGCGCATGCGCGAACAAACCACCTCCCCCCGCGCCGACGCAAGCACGCATGCGCAGACATTTAAACTCCCATAAGGAGTGCTGGGGAGAAGTCCCCAGCGCTCCGTGTGGGAGCAAAATGTCAGAATTTTTGTGCGGCGGGGGCGGCATGCCGCCCCTAAGTTTCTGCCGCCCTAGGCCCGGGCCTTTGTGGCCTCGTAACAAATCCGGGCCTGGCTGCCTACACACCAATATTACGTTATTATATTAGTAACAACAAAAGAATAGTGCTGGAGCAGCACTAATAACTGAAGTGTTCCAAAAAAAAGCATGTTTTCCTGTGACATAAAAAAATATGCCCCACAAATGGACAACTGTAAAATTATTTCACCTAGACACTGCTAAGTTAACAACCCATATATATTTAGATAACCACTTAACATTACAGCTATGGTATACAATAGAAATTGGGAGCAATTTGCATTTTTGCTTCTCTCCTTATCTCTATCAACAGTTCCTTATGTAAAATCAAACATTTACACTGTGTATTAATATTTTTTGGATGAAAAACATGATTTTTGGGAATCAGCTTCGTGAGTCAAGATTCAATTAAATATCTTTAGGTCAAGGCAAGGTCTTGCTGTTACAAAAAAAAAAAAAAGGTCAGTTTATGATGTTTATTTACATGCAATTCTGAAAAATGTAGAAAAAAAAATCTTAAAATTAGGGATGAATGAATCTGAATTCATGAAATGCAGCCACGTTTTTTACAAGATCACACCTTTTTTATTCGACCACCCCCATTTTTTTTTTACACAACCACAACTTTTTTGACAGGACCGCAACTTTTTCGTAGTGAAATTTAGTGGCAGTTTCACAAAAAATTTCAAGTGAATTTCGCAGTGAATCCTCGCCTGGTGAAAAATTCTCTCATCACTATTCAAGATACACACACAATACACATTCTGTACACAAACACCTATACATTAGTAAAACCTAAATA
The DNA here is from genome assembly GCF_000004195.4 of Xenopus tropicalis. Classification (NCBI taxonomy): domain Eukaryota; kingdom Metazoa; phylum Chordata; class Amphibia; order Anura; family Pipidae; genus Xenopus; species Xenopus tropicalis. The sequence goes on from NC_030681.2 coordinate 91,376,185, forward strand.
TAATTACTTACTTTGGCAGCTAGACTGTTTGTATTTCCTGACAGTTTGTCATTTATATCAGCCACTTTCAGGCCCACAATAGCAGGAGTTTTAGTGATATTGCTGATTGTCAGAGACACATATTCTGAAGGCTTTGCTTTGCTTTTACTCCATGACAAAGCAACCTATATATGCAAACCAAAATAAGAATAAAAACATGAAGACTGTAAAATTAGAAAACCTAAATGGAGAGCTGATAAAGACATTTTCAAATCTTAAAATATAAGGGTAAGAGTCCACTCCAAAAAGATCGATTCGTTTTCTGAAGTCACGCTAAGTTGCGTGCAGGAGGAAACTTTGCACGACTTTGGATTACCGAAGCAACCCAAAAGGGCTTTCCACCAGAAAATTCTATTGTTGCTAGTGGAAAGAATTTTCGGAGTGGTTAGTCATCGGTGATAGCAGAGATCTATCGCGGGGGCGATACCCTAATGCAGTCAAACACCAACTGCAAGTGAGCTAACAATCCAGTAACACAAGTACCAGTCTAAACACAGTGACATCTGGTCTAAAAGGTTGTGGTCCCTGACATTTACCCATATTTAGTGCATAAAACTACTTTCATTGGAAGTACTTGCTTTAAAATGTGTTCCTTGCACTTCCCTATAATTGTGCTTGACAGTCCTTTCTGCCTTCTATTCCAAATCGAACCCTGCTGCACGTATTGATGCAGGGGAACCTTGGAGCTACCACCATCATTTGACCAGACAGTAGCTCCAGGATCCCCTTTTTGCCCAGCATCAATAGGTGCAGCACACTTGCACCTAATGAATTGGTGCAGATATCCTTCACATGGTGGACACCAGAAATTATACCACATCAACTTCTGCGTAGTTGCGTCTGATTAGGACAAATGCATGCGCAGTTGTGGTAATTTTGCCAAATCGCCCACAATTGTGGTAGTGCAATTGAATCAAGAGAATCACCCCTTTGGGACCACAATGACAATGAGTTCTGGAAAAATGCTTCACTGTGCTAAAGAAACATGGCGCTTGTGCTCAACATTCCACTTTGCTCACTGCACTTGCAGATGTAAATGAGCCCTGTACTAATGGTCCAGACTTGGGTATTACAAATAACAGATAAGCTACTTACAATGGCTTTATATCATAAAAGACTAAAAAGCTGCTATAAGGCTAATGGCACACAAACCTGTTTCTCAGCCTGTGTAGAAATGGAGGTGGAGAAAAGGCCGATCTGTGCCAAACTGCTACAATTCACTTATTCCTTTAAGCGCATGGACAGACAAAGCTTCGGCCTTTGTGCACACACAGAGCAGATTTTGGTATGAAAATCCATGGTTTGGGGGTTTTCAAGCCAAAATTCTATCCATGTGTGTGCACAGGCCGACATCTTGCCTGTCAGTGAACTTACAGAGGGGAGCAAATGAGAGCAGATGCATTTAGATCAGCTTTTAATCAGCCCTTGTTTCTTCACAGTTGGTGAAACAGACTTTGGTGTCATTAGTCTGAAAGGTAAAAAGGCACAGAGTTCTCAAAAATAAAATCTAGAAAATTGTGACAAAAGTACAGTTCAGGAGCTACTAAATTGGCTGCAGTCTGTTGCACAAATTTTCTTATTCTTTAAGTGTATTTGCATCAACACCTGCTTCTTGCACTTCTGTATAGTTGCACCTAGCTCTGCAGCCCTCCTTCTGCCTCCTGAATTTCAAACATGGTTGTGTCTATTGACACAAGGGATCCCAGTGGCCTGTATCAATTGCTGCAGCACAGTTGCACTGAAAGAATAGGGCACATGTCACTCCAAAGCTACAGGCAACTGCAATTATGATGGACTCATGAAACAAAAAACACTGCATTGTGGGTGAAAAAAAGTTGTTCAAGTAGCTCAAAATTTCACTGAGCCCACTGCACTTGCAGTTGTAAATGAACCCCCAAGTTTCTCTAAGTTTTGATAGTTTTGTGTAAAATGACATCAGTGGCTTACTACATCCGCATAGGTAAAACTGCTTTGCAGAAATTATCAGTTACAGCCACAAAATATTTAATTAATAAATACAGGTATGGGATCCATTATCCAGAATGCTCGGGACCTGCGTTTTTCTGGATAAGGGGTCTTTCTGTAATTCAGATCTCCTACTTTAAGTCTATTAAAAAATCATTTAGACGTTAAATACACCCAATAGCATTGTTTTGCCTTCAATAAGGATTAATTATATCTTGGTTAGGATTAAGTACAAGCTAAGTTTTCTTATTACAGAGAAAAATCTAATAATTTTCAAAAATGTGAATTATTTGATTAGAATGGAGTCTATGGGAGATAGCCTTTCTGTAATTCAGAATTTTCTGGATAGTGGGTTTCCGGATAAGGGGTCCGATATCTGTACTAACCACAAAGAATTTAAAGAAACTATTTCATTTTTGTATTAACACCTAAAGTAATCAAAAGAGAGCAGTGCAAAACAAAAGAAAATTTACCATTTGATGAGGTGTTGCACACAAATGTGATTATACAAATCTACTTACATTTGTGGGATTTGTTAATATGTTATGGTTGAATTAACAAGAATTACAATAATCCCGTACCTTGTTGCCCGTGATGTGAAATATCTTAGTATTAAACCCAATATCACTACCAAAACGTTCATCAGGATTAATAAAATAAGCAGTGACTTGCACAGAGGGAAGCCATGAGGTTTCAGCAGTGAGAGTAAATGAAGAGTTGCTCGTCTTTCCAGCGGCAACGATTACTCCTCCACCACTTACCTATAAGAAAATATATTTGTGAAATGAAAAACTCCTAAATCTTTTAAAATTTAACTTGAGCACCAGAGTTAGTTAGTTTTAATAATTGTAAAATAAAAATGGTGTTATAATTACTAAACATATGAGAAGCTTTTACAATATTAAAGCTTTTACAATATTGCCACTACAACAAGCTTTCTAAGATTAATAAGCTTTTCAGATTGCAATTTGAATTCCATTTAATGCTATCAATCTCTATAGCCAAAAACTAAATAAACTGAGCATCAGCAATAAGATTTTCTTTTAATAACACAATACCAAATATCTGGGCATTCGGGATAAATGTACTTTTATTTGGGCCGATTACCAAAACATCATCTAAACAGTGCAAAACTAGTTTAGAATCAGATGAAACTGCCCACTCAAGGAATTGGGCGAAGGCTTTAAATAATGTCAGGACAATGAACAGCACACCTAGGGGCACATTCACTAATCCACGAACGGTCCGAAGGCGTCCGAATGCATTTTTTTCGTAATGATCTGTATTTTTGCGACTTTTTCGTCGCTGTCGCGACTTTTGTGTATTTTCCGCAACTTTTTTGTCGCCGTCGCGACTTTTTCGTATATTTCCCGCGGCTTTTTCATCGCCATCGCGAGAAAAACGGATTGGTTTTTCCGCCGTTTTCAATCGTGCAAAGTACGATAAAGTCGCGACGGCAACGAAAAAGTTGCAACGGCGCCGAAAAGACGCCGACATTTTCGTTTCCAATCCGAATTTTTCTCATTCGGGATTCGGATTCGTGGATTAGTAAATGTGCCCCCTAGTATAGTAACACTGTCCCATGAAATGAAAACCTAATAAATGGTGGCAATCTGGGTGGATGGGTAAAAGCCGAAAGGCTTATTCTGTATCAAATGAGCTATAAGACATTACATTTTACATTACATTAACATTTATTTATAGAGCGCCAACATATTCCGCAGCGCTGTACAATAAGTGGGTTTCATACATTGGACATACAGAGTAACATATAAAGCAATCAATAACCGATATAAGAGGTGAAGAGAGCCCTGCCCAAAAGAGCTTACAATCTACAAGGAGAAAGGGTTGAGACACAAGGTGTGGGAATGGGCATGACCAGAGTTGTGAGAGGTGTGGCACAGGGTATTGCTAAACTAGATTAGGGTAAGCTTCTCTGAATAAATGTGTTTTTAGAGATCTCTTGAAGGCAGAGAGATTGGGAGAAAGTCTGACAGTTTGTGGGAATTAATTCCAGAGAAGGGGGGCAGCCCTTGCAAAGTTTTGAATGTGAGCGTGTGAGGAGGGAATGAGAGAGGAGTTGAGGAGCAGGTCAGTAGAGGAGCATAGCAAGCGGGTTGGATGGTACCTAGAGATAAGTTCAGAGATGTAGGGTGGGGCAGAGTTATGAATTGCTTTAAATGTGAGAGTCATTAGTTTGAATTTTATCCTGGATGGTAGGGGAAGCCAGTGCAGGGATTGGCAGAGTGGCATGGCAGAGGAGGAGCGGTTGGAGAGGTGTATGAGCCTGGCAGCAGTATTCATTATCGACTGGAGAGGGGACAGTCTTTGGAGGGGAAGGCCAATTAATAGGGAGTTACCCCCAAGGCACCGGGCCTGGGAAGATGGGGTGATGGTAGAATTGTTAACCGTTATAGATACCTCGGGAACAATGTGGGCGTTGGATGGGGGAAAGAGAACCAGTTCGGTTTTAGAGAGGTTTAATTTAAGGTAACGTTGGGACATCCAAGTGGAGATAGCGGACAGGCAGGAAGAGACGCGAGTTAGAAGCTCTGGGTTGAGATCAGGAGAGGAAAGATAGATCTAAGTATTGTCAACATAGAGGTGGTACTGAAAGCCAAAAGAACTGATTAATTTGCCAAGTAAGGAGGTATAGAGAGAAAATAGTAAGGGGCCCAGGACAGAGCCTTGAGGAACCCCGACAGAAAGAGGCAAGGGAGAAGATGATTCACTATTGTAAGAGACACTGAAGGATCGATCTGAGAGATAAGATGAAAACCAGGATAAGGCAGTGTCACAAAGGCCAAGAGAGTGGAGAGTCTGGAGGAGAAGAGGGTGATCCACAGTGTCAAAAGCAGCAGAGAGATCGAGAAGTATTAGTAACGAGTAGTGTTTTTTGGCTTTAGCCGATAGGAGGTAATTTGTTAGTCGGGTTAGAGCAGTTTCGGTGGATTGTTGTTGTCTAAAACCAGATTGTAGGGGATCCAGGAGGTTATTGTCAGAGAGGAATAGCGTCAGTCGGTTGTATACTAGGCGCTCAAGCAGTTTGGAGATGAATGGGAGCAGAGAGATAGGTCGGAGGTTAGTAGGATTGGAGGGATCAAGGGAGGGTTTTTTCAGAATAGGGGTTACAAGTGCATGTTTCAGTTGGGAGGGAAAGATTCCAGTAGAGAGCGAGAGATTAAATAGATGAGTTAAGGATTTGATAAGACAGGGGTTGGCATTGTGTAGAAGTTTGGTAAGAATGGGATCAAGCGGGCAGGTAGTAAGGTGAGAGGAAGCCAACAGTTTTGAGACTTCCTCTTCAGTCACTGGGGAGAAGGAGCCAAGAAGAGACTGGGTAGCATGTAGGGAGGGAGGGGAATGGTTATGGGGATGAAGTTGTGCAATGTCACTTCGGATGGTGTCAATTTTATTTTTAAAGTGCTCGGCAATAGCTTGAGCAGTGACTGAAGCACACGGAGGGGGCGGAGGAGGGGACAGCAGAGAGTTAAAGGTAGAGAAGAATTGTGCAGGTTTTTTAGAGAGTGAGTTAATAAGTGCAGTGAAGTAGGTTTGTTTAGCTTGGCAGAGGGTGGTGTTGTAGGAGAGCAGAGCAGATTTGTAGCTGCAGAAATCTGTGGTTTGGGCCTCACGCGTTTAGTCTTGACAGGAGCAAGCTCATTAAGGGCATAGCCCCAAATCTATACCATCATTTACAGACAGGCCTTTCAGCAAATATAAATGATAAATAAGATGGAATTACTTGTCTCTTTCTTGGATAACAACTCCAAAAAGAAAATTCTGAAATTTCTGAAATGGCGGATCCCTAAAAGGGCCATCAGTTCAACATAAAGCACATTCTGTCATTCGTATTCAGCATAACTTTAGGGTGTTTTTACACAGATTTCAAGTTGTGAAATGAAAATTTAAACATATATTTAAATGTTATCCGAAACCCAAATGTAAACCTTCAATTACTAGACTGGCCTTCACTTGGTTTGGATAAACCCTTAGGTACAGTAACATTTTTAGTATTTTCGCTAGGGATTTAACTTAACTGCATGTTTATTGTTTGCCTTGTTTGGTAAAAATGTATTGATATACAGACTGCTGTCTGCTGAATATACTGCATTCAAGTTTGCAGTTTCTTGTTATCTTTCATCTTTTTATTTAATTTGTTCTGTGTGCCATACATTTTAGAAGGCCATTTGGTTTGTAGTTTAGAGATAAGCATTCCCATTCATAAATTGATATTTACTTACTTACCTCAAAAGATGTGAGCTGTTATTGCTGCAAAATGTGCCAGTACAGGTATGTGACCTGTTATCCAGAATGCTCGGGACCTGGGATTTTCCAGATAAGGGATCTTTCCATAATTTGGATCTCCATAACTTAAGTCTACTAATAAATCATTTAAATATGTAATAAACCCAATAGGCTTGTTTCGCCCCCAATAAGGGTTAATTATATCTTAGTTGGAATCAAGTACAAGGTTCTGTTTTATTATTACAGGGAAAAAGGAAATCATTTTTAAAAATTAGAATTATTTGCTTATAATGGAGTCTATGGGAGATGTCCTTTCTATAATTCAGAACTTTCTGGATAACGTGTTTCCGGATACGGGATCCCATACCTGTACTAAAAGTGCGAGGACAAAGTAATGTACATACACTCATTTTTAGTTTTATTGTTCTAAACTAAACATATCAAAGAAAATAAAACTGCACAGAATTCAGAAAAATTTGAGAAATAGTCAAGGGTCTAGGTACTTTAAAAGGTACTCTATATTGGTATTTCTTATAATAAACTGTGTTACAATTAACTTGAAAAAGACAAAGAATACACCTAAATATATAAATAAAACATAAATATAAATGTACCTTAAAAATTTTAAGTATATTTATCAAAGGCATAGTCCAATGAAACCAAGTGCACTGTGCAATACAAGTGTTTAGGCTGAAATATTACATACCACATAATACACATACTGAACTTCTGGGACAGTTCCAACACTTATGGTAAATGGAATTCCAGTCTGTGTGGTAAAAAATAATTGTTGATTAAATATTATGCCCACATTTATCTATATAACATGCATAATCTATTTGCAAAGGAGCCTGACACTACAAAGAATGTTTATCTTTACCTGTACAGGTGTGTCTGGCCCTTTAATGTTAACTGCAGGGTTCCAATACCAGGTGTCTGGTGTGAACACGGTCCATTGATGAGTAGAGTCTTTATAAGTGGCCTAGAAACAAAATCAGTAGACTTTCAATTTTCTCTTGTTTTAATTAGCAAGTTTTTACTTTCATTGTCCCCCACTGCACAAACGCACCCTCCATAAATCACCCTGAAATATTTAAAGGGGAAGTTCAATTTAAAATTACATGTTAGTATATTGACATCACATTCGGTGTGTTTTACTTTTATAATTTTAAATTGCTTGCAGTTTTGTTGTACAGGTGTCACATCTGCCCTAAATTGCCCCAAAAAAACAGGTAGAAGATTGAAAATCAGAGTTGAATATAAATAACAGGAACAATAAAAAATAAGAATAACAATAAAGCTCAAGCATCACAGTTGCTGGGGTCAGCATTTTAAGTTGCAGGCTGCAAACGGATACTGGGGCATATTTATTAACATTGGAGACACACATAACCGATGATGTTGCCCATAGAAAACAAATCAGCAATTAGATTTGAACGGTCACCTACAAGTTAGAAAGCAAAAATCTGATTGGTTGCTATGGACAACATCACTGATGATGTTTGTCTCCAATGTTAATAAACACACCCCTAAAGACTGTAAGCTTTTTTCAAACTCCTAGCATTTGTGTAATTTGTGTTATAAATGTTATTTATAACAACTGTACCCCCTGTTTTTGTATACATCTTGTAAAGTACTGCATGTTATATAAATAGTAAAATAGATAGACTGTGCAAAATAAAAATGTTTTCAATATAGTTAGTTAGGCAAAAATGTAATCTATAAGGGCTGGAATGAGCAGATGTGTAACATAATGGCCAGAACTCTACTTCTTCCTTTACAGCTCTCTAAGCTGTTAGCAGTCAGTAACCAATCAATGACTTGAGGGGGGGGACATATGGGACATAACGGTTCAGTTTGTTTGCATTTGAATCTGACCTGCATGCTCACAAACTAACTGAACAGTTATGTCCCATGTGCCCCACCCCCTAAAGTCACTGACTAACTAAGAGGTTAGAGAGCTCAAAGTAGTAGTAGTATTCTGGCTATTATGTTAGACATCTGCCCACTCCAGCCTTTATAGATTACATTTTTGCCTAACTAACTATATTGCAAATATTTTTTATTTTGTGCAAGCTATCCATTTTACCCAGTTTCATTTTTACACTGAACTGTTCCTTTAAAGGTTTTTGCAGCTGTAACCCACCCAGGATTTATATGATCTTTAAAAAAAAAATCCTCTGTATTCTTATATCCCGAATAACAAATGTAATAAACACTGACTTCTTATGCTTTAAAATTATAAAACATAGTAAATCCTCTTGAAAACATAATGGTCATAATGAATCAATACAAACTACTAAAATCAACCTGCTCCTCAAGGGCAACAATTATAGTTTGTGCCTCTTCCTGGGCCCACCTAACACTCGCAACACTTGCAAGAGCCCAAAACCAGTGCAGGGTGCAGTTAGGAGGGAATGCCGGCATAAGATCAGGCCTCCCCCTGTAGTTGTGTAGTCTGATGTAGGGATGTAGCGAACTGTTCGCCGGCGAACTAATTCGCGCGAACATCGGGTGTTCGCAAGTCCGCAAATGCGCGAACTTTTGGCGATGTTCGCCATTTGGGTTCGCCTTAGCTGCCGCCAAATTTTGACCTCTCACCCCAGACCAGCAGATACATGTCAGCCAATCAGGCAGCTCTCCCTCCTGGGCCACCCCCCCCCCCTTGGACCACTCCCTTCCATATATAAACCGAAGCCCAGCAGCCATTTTACATTCTGCCTGTGTGTGTTTGAAGAGATAGTGTAGGGAGAGAGCTGTGTATTGATTTGAGGGAGAGTTTAAGTAGGTTTTCTGGCTAGTAATCTACTACTGCTCTGTATTTGTGTGGGGATAGGAGCTGTGCATTGATGTGAGGCAGAGTTTAAGTAGGATTTCTGGATAATAATCTACTTTCTACTGCTCTGTATTTGTGTGGGGATAGGAGCTGTGCATTGATTTGAGGGAGAATTTAAGTAGGATTTCTGGCTAGTAATCTACTTTCTACTGCTCTGTATTTGTGTGGGGATAGGAGCTGTGCATTGATGTGAGGCAGAGTTTAAGTAGGATTTCTGGATAGTAATCTACTTTCTACTGCTCTGTATTTGTGTGGGGATAGGAGCTGTGCATTGATTTGAGGGAGAGTTTAAGTAGGATTTCTGGCTAGTAATCTACTTTCTACTGCTCTGTATTTGTGTGGGGATAGGAGCTGTGCATTGATGTGAGGCAGAGTTTAAGTAGGATTTCTGGCTAGTAATCTACTTTCTACTGCTCTGTATTTGTGTGGGGATAGGAGCTGTGCATTGATGTGAGGCAGAGTTTAAGTAGGATTTCTGGATAGTAATCTACTTTCTACTGCTCTGTATTTGTGTGGGGATAGGAGCTGTGCATTGATTTGAGGGAGAGTTTAAGTAGGATTTCTGGCTAGTAATCTACTTTCTACTGCTCTGTATTTGTGTGGGGATAGGAGCTGTGCATTGATTTGAGGCAGAGTTTAAGTAGGATTTCTGGATAGTAATTACTTTCTACTGCTCTGTATTTGTGTGGGGAGAGAGCTGTGTATTGATTTGAGGGAGAGTTTAAGTAGGTTTTCTGGCTAGTAATCTACTTTCTACTGCTCTGTATTTTTTTGTCTAAATAACAATTTGTCTAAATAACAATAATAATTCCGTGTCCAGAAACATCACCTGAGTGACGGTTTTCCACCAGCAATAATATATTCCATATCCACTACTGTATACGTTGCCCTTGCAGGCCTTGTTGCCCGGTGTCTGCAACCAAGTGCCACCTAGCTGTGTGATCTTTTTCACAATTTGTCTAAATAACAATAATAATTCCGTGTCCAGAAACATCACCTGAGTGACGGTTTTCCACCAGCAATAATATATTCCGTATCCACTACTGTATACGTTGCCCTTGCAGGCCTTGTTGCCCGGTGTCTGCAACCAAGTGCCACCTAGCTGTGTGATCTTTTTCACAATTTGTCTAAATAACAATAATAATTCCGTGTCCTGAAACATCACCCAAGTTGTTGTTGTTTTGTAAAAATAAAAAAAATGCCAGGCAAAGGCAGGCCGCCACGCAGAGGCACTAGGGGCCGTGCTGCTATGATATCCTGTGGCCCTAGGAAATTGCCCAGTGTTCCGAAGGCACTTACCCTGAACTCCCAAAATGCTGAAGAGGTAGTTGACACAGCACACCCCATCCTCTACCGTTTCTAACTTTGCCACAACATCCTCATCCTCCTCTGCTATGGACACCCCACCTACCACTTCCTCCACCACCGCCGCCCCTTCTTCACTGGAGTCAGAGGAGTTATTTACTCATGAGTTTGTTGAAATGAGTGATGCGCAACCATTATTGCCAGAAGAAGATGAAGGAGATGAGGACGTTACACCAGATATAACTCAGGCAGGCAACACAACAGAGATGGACATAAGGTGTGATGAGGTCCCCACTGCTGCTGCCTTCTGTGAGCTGTCAGAAGAAATTGATGCATCTGAGGAGAATGATGATGAGGAGATTGATGTTTTGTGGGTGCCCACAAGAAGAGAGCAAGAGGAGGATAGTTCAGATGGAGAGACGGAGAGTCAGAGAGGCAGGAGGAGAATAAGACTTAGAAGAAGCAGGGACAGCTCGCAGGGAACAGTAGGGCAACAACTTGAATCGGCACCTGTGGTCAGCCAGCCAAGCACCCGCCAGCTTCTACTGTTACCGCTAGAAAGCCCGCATCAAAAGGCTCAGCAGTGTGGCATTTTTTTAATGTTTGTGCCTCTGACAAAAGCGCTGTAATTTGCAATGAGTGCAGTCAGAAACTGAGTCTTGGGAAGCCCAACACCCACATAGGTACAACTGCTATGCGAAGGCACATGAACGCCAAACACAAAGCACTATGGGAGCAACACCTCAAAGGCAGCAGCCAAACTCAAAGCCACCCTCCTTCTGGTCCAGCATCTTACTGCTCTACCTCTGCTGTCCTTGACCCATCTCAACCACCCTCCACTCCGCCTTCCACCTTGACCACAAGTTCTTGCTCATCTGCCCCCAGCCAAGTTTCTTTGAGGGCCATATTTGAGCGTAAAAAGCCAATGCCTCCGAGTCACCCCCTTGCCCGGCGTCTGACAGCTGGCTTGTCTGCGCTCTTAGCCCGCCAGCTTTTACCATACCAGCTGGTGGACTCTGAGGCCTTCCACAAATTTGTAGCAATTGGGACACCGCAGTGGAAGGTACCCAGCCGCAATTTTTTTTCCCAGAAGGGAATACCACACCTGTACCAGCATGTGCAGAGCCAAGTCACCGAATCTCTGTCATTTAGTGTTGGGGCAAAGGTCCATATGACTACTGACACATGGTCCTCCAAGCATGGTCAGGGCAGGTATGTCACCTACACTGCCCACTGGGTGAATCTGGTTATGGCTGGGAAGCAGGGAATGCGTGGTTCAACAACAGTGGAGTTGGTGTCACCGCCACGGGTTGCATGCGGGTCTGCCACCACCTCTACTCCTCCTTTGCTCTCTAACTCGTCTTCTAAGTCATCTTCTAACTCGTCTTCTAACTTGGCTTCTTCCTCGGCTTCTTCCTCCTCTGCTGCTGTGTCCTCCTCCACACCTGTGCACCCCCAGCTTCCCATAGGCTATTCGACGTGCCAGGTACGCCGTTGTCATGCTGTCTTGGGCATGACGTGCCTGGAAAGCAAAAACCATACTGGATCTGCACTCCTGTCATCTCTGCACTCACAGGCCGATCGGTGGCTGACCCCACACCAACTGAAAATTGGAAAAGTGGTGTGTGACAACGGAAGCAATCTGTTGGCAGCACTTAGACTGGGCAATTTAACACATGTGCCCTGCATGGCACATGTTCTAAATTTAATAGTCCAACAGTTTGTCTCAAAGTACCCAGGATTGCAGGACATTCTCAGGCAGTCCAGGAAGGTGTCTGGCCATTTCAGACGTTCCTACACAGCCATGGCACGCCTTGCTGACATTCAGCGGCGGCACAACTTGCCAGTCAGGCGTTTAATTTGTGACAGCCAGACTCACTGGAATTCAACGCTCCTCATGTTTGAACGTCTGCTGCAACAACAAAGAGCCATTAACGAATATCTATTTGAACTGGGTGGTAGGACTGGATCTGCAGAGCTGGGGATTTTTTTCCCCCATTACTGGGTGCTTATACGTGATGCCTGCAGGCTCATGCGCCCCTTTTGATGAGGTCACAAATATGGTTAGTCGCACTGAAGGCACCATCAGCGACCTAGTACCCTTTGTGTTCTTCCTGGAGCGTGCCATGCAACGAGTGACAGATGAGGCCGTAGACCAGCGTGACCAGGAGCAGGAAGAGCATGATTTCTGGGCGGAATCACCAGAACGTTCCCAGGCACCTGCTGCAACGCAGGGAGAGCTGTCAGAAGTGGAGTCAGAGGAGGAAGGTGGCTTTGTGGAGGCGGAAGACCAACAGGAGCAGGCTTCCCGGGGGGCTTGTGGTCACCTTTTGGGGAGCCCTGGTCTTGTACGTGGCTGGGGGGAGGAGACGGTGGTGGATGAGGACGTAGTCCTTGATAACGAGGAAGGGGAGATGGATACCTCTGCATCCAACCTTGTGAGAATGGGGTCTTTCATGCTGTCATGCCTGTTGAAGGACCCCCGTATCAAGAGGCTTAAGGAGAAGGACCTGTACTGGGTGGCAACGCTACTAGACCCTCGTTACAAGCATAAAGTGGCAGAAATGTTACCAACGTACCACAAGTCCGAAAGGATGCTGCATTTCCAAACCAGCCTGCAAAACATGTTGTACAATGCTTTTAAGGGTGATGTCACTCCACATTCCAGGGGCAGGGCTGCCGGTAATCCTCCCACGAGCACACCTGCAAGGACAATGCACTTTGGCCACTCTGTAACATCAGACATGCAAAGTTTTTTCAGTCCAAGGCAGCGCCAGAACCCTTCTGGATCCACCCTCAGAGAACGCCTCGACCGGCAGGTAGCGGACTACCTGGCATTAACTGCAGATATCGACACTCTGAGGAGCGATGAACCCCTTGACTACTGGGTGCGCAGGCTTGATCTGTGGCCAGAGCTGTCACAATTTGCCATAAACCTCTTGTCTTGCCCCGCCTCAAGTGTCCTCTCAGAAAGGACCTTCAGTGCAGCAGGAGGGATTGTAACTGAGAAGAGAACTCGCCTAGGTCACAAAAGTGTGGATTACCTGACCTTTATTAAAATGAATGAGGCATGGATCTCGGAGGGTTACTGCACGCCGGAAGACTTGTTCTGACTGCCCATGCAGCTGTCCTTCTCTGCAAGTCGCTTGACACCACTCACAGCTGTCCTTTAGCGTCCTCCTCCTCCACCGTACAAACTAGGGTGCAAATCCTACTGGTTTGAGGCATGAATCTCAGAGGGTTACTGCACGCTGGAAGACTTGTTCTGACTGCCCATGCAGCTGTCCTTCTCTGCAAGTCGCTTGACACCACTCACAGCTGTCCTTTAGCGTCCTCTTCCGCCACCGTACAAACTAGGGTGCAAAACCTACTGGTTTGAGGCATGGATCTCAGAGGGTTACTGCACGCCGGAAGACTTGTTCTGACTCCCCATGCAGCTGACCTTCTCTGCACGCCGCATGACTCCACACACAGCTGTCCTTTAGCGTCCTCCTTTTTGAACAGGTAAATCCTGAGTTTTTCTGGCCTCTGTGCTTCAGTGGCTGCGACAACAAAAAACAAATATTTTCAACATTTATCTAACATATATTTGTCCAAGCTTTTACATTCCCTATCTGATCCCCCATGTCCCTCTATGAGGGGGTGGCCATATTTGTGCAGTAGATGTCTGTTAGCATTAGAAGCTGTAACTGACAGGCTGAGAAGGGACAGTCAGGCTGGCGTTGGAGTTTTCCAATGTGCAGCTATCGAAATTCGAGTCGCTGTTAAAACATGGTTGATCAGTGCTTGGTACGCTATCTTAGTATATTTTAAAGGTTCTGCCTGCGGTATGGTTGTGATACCATGTATCTAACATATTTTTTCTGTCCTCTGTGCTTCAGTGCCTGCGACAAAAAAACGACTATTTTCAGCATTTATATGCCATATTTTTTCTGGCCTGATTTTTCAGGGTTCTGCAACAGCGGCAAAATTGTATCTTTTATGGTCACCGCAGGTGATCAATAAAGTAGTCCAAAACTGGGCCCGCACTGCAGAATCAGTGTTTTTTGGTTCACTTCACTGACATTGAATTACCTCTGCCTGACCGTGCACGTGCGCACAAGCACGGTGACTGCTAAACACACCACTACAGAAATATTCCCACCGACAGGACGAACGTCCTGGAGGTGACAAGCAACTAGTAAAAACTATTATTCGCTCACTTGACGGTATCATTAAAGCTTTTTGCGTTTTTTTCGTTGCAGTAAACGCTGCGTTTTGTCTTTGCGTGTGAACCGGCCCTAACCTTTACACGACTTGATTGGCATGTAGACGCCGGACGTTTTAAAGCAGTTTATTACACAAGTTTAGGAATGTAGTGTGATTTGTGCCCTTTACAGCACAAAACGCAACGCTGTGTCAAAAACGTATTTTTCAGAGACATTTTTGCCCTTGATCCCCCTCCGGCATGTCACTGTCCAGGTCGTGGCACCCTTTAAACAACTTTAAAATCAGTTTTCTGGGCAGAAATGGCTTTTCTAGGTTTTAAAGTTCGCCTTCCCATTGAAGTCTATGGGGTTCGCAAAGTTCGCGAACGTTCGCACTTTTTGGCGGAAGTTCGCGAACGGGTTCGCGAACTTTTTTTGCGAGGTTCGCTACATCTCTAGTCTGCTGTAGTTACACCACTGCAAAAGCTTGTGCTGATGTTGGTATGATCGAAAAACTTTTCACTACTATGTGCAAAACCAGCTACAAAATGTCACTGTAAGTATTCATATTGCCCTTTCTTTATACGCACCGTCATATAAAGAACATAAGAATGGCTAGAATGAAATGAATAATCATAAAATGGAATTTGAATGTTTAGAATTCCAGATGCTGAAATGCTGTAAGTCCTTGTAATTGGAAGGTAGTTGCCAAATGTAATTAAAACATTTGTATTCATTTCTTCTTGTGTTAAAGGCAAATCATCTGATCTTTGGATCTGGATCTGAAAAGAGAAAAGTAAATTCTTTTCACAAGTTATAAATACATTTACTTTAAAGTAACGGGTTTCCATCTGCTAAACTGACAAATGGGAGAAAGTTCAGCAGGTTTTGTTACTGGACTGGCATTCTGAGTTTAAAAGAAAATGTTCCTATTTTCGGGCAAATGAATGATTTTGACTTTGAATAGTATTTTTGTCACCTTCTAAACAAAAAATATTTAAAACTGTAGAAATTGAATGCAGGAATCCGTATGTTAAAAAACAACACTTTTGCAAATAGATTTTATTTCACAAATATAAAACATAGTAACAAATTGCAAAACAGCAATTGTGGCATGTGCAAATGTTTGAACACCCTTCCGCTTGTCCAGTGAGAAACACAATTTTCAAGGTCCCTGATCCTAATGACCTCATTCGGCCTTATTAGCCATTATGGAGCACATTTATCAAAGGCTGAATGAGAAAAATTCTTATTTTTTTCTAATTTATAGAACTTTTCGGAATTCATTCAAGCTTCAGTATCGTGACTTTCCTTGGGCCAGGTTGGAGCTGCAGAGTGCCATTGTGTCCTATGGGAGGCTTCCAAAAACACGCACTGAAGGTTCAAAGTCAGAAAGGTTTTCATAACTTTCGGATTGCACCACAATATTTTCTTACGACCACAATGCAATCAGAAATTATTATGGTTAGTCCGAATTTTTTCAAACCGTGCTTTTAAACATCCAAAATTTGGACTTTGATAATTGTGCCCCTAGGTTATCGCTTTTTGACAATTACAGAGCACAAAAAAATATTTGACACCCTAAATTCGACTGTTCACTTAGGCTTATGCCACACTTGGTAGATTCTTGGCCTGCTGAATCAGTGCTCTTCTGCATCTGCACCTGGAGCCAATGTATCGGCCTGGGTGCAGGCACATGGAGCAGGTTTTGGCTCTGAAATACATGAATATGCATTTATTCACTGAAATCATCTGTGTGCCTGCACCTTGGGCCAACGCAGTGGCTCCAGTTGCAGACAGAGAGGAGCGCTGATTCAAAAATAGGAGCTGATTATCCACAGGCCTAGAATATGCCACATGGGGGATCACCTAAGAAACTGAGTGAAGATCTGAAACTGAAGTCTACAAAGCAGGAGAAAGCTATAAAGAATTGCAAAATGCACTCGCATTTTCTACTGTCTCTAATGTTATTAAGAAATGGCAGTTAAGGGAAGATCTGGAAGGCCAAGAAAACTGCTAATTTGCTAGACATAAAGGTAAAGGGAACTCCCATTTATGACTGAAAAGGACCCACAGGAAGGTTGTGGTGTTGCACATTCCACACTGCAGCGTTACTTCTACATACAGTACATGATCAAAAGTCATCATGTGCTACTTGAAGAAAAGCAGGTTCTGGAATGGAATTGTCAAATGTTGACAACTGCAGAGCGCAATAAATCTCAAACTTTTTGCAGTTACTGAACAACCATGGGCTTCTTTAAGCAACTGAGAGATCGATCTGAAAATTAAACTAATTAATTTCCCCTGAATTTAACATTATTCAAAATCCATGGCTAGACCTTAAATGTCCAAGACGGCTGAAGAAGATCCCAGTTCTGTGGAAGTTCTGTGAAAGGAAGAGTGTTCTGTGCCAAAGGGATTGTTAATCAATACTGACGTACTAGATTGGCCAAACGTTTGCACATGCCACATTTACTATTTTCTTTGTCCTATATTGTACATTTTGTGTAAAATACTTTTATAACACACTGTTTCCTATGGTAGTAGTTGTTTGCTACTGTACTTTTCACTTACAAAATTAATTAAATGCTTTAGAACATGAATTTTACATTTCTCAGGGGATGGTGTCAAAATGGTACAGGTATAGGACCCATTATTCAGAATGCTCGGGACCAAAGGTATTCTGGATAAGGGGTCTTTCCGTAATTTGGATCTCCATACCTAAAGTCTACTAAAAAATCAATAAACCATTAATTAAACCCAATGGGATTGTTTTGCATCCAATAAGGATTATTTATACCTTAGTTGGGATCAATTACAAGGTACTATTTTATTATTCTAGAGGAAAAGGGAAATCCATTTTAAAATTCTGAATAATTTGATTAAAATGGAGTCTATGGGAGACAGGCTTTCCGTAATTCGGAGCTTTCTGGATAACGGGTTTCCGGATAAGGGATCCCATACCTGTATACACTTTGAGAAAAGTCAAATCTGGAAAAAAAATTGCTACTTGCCTGCACGGGATTATGGGAAAACATAAAATCCTGGTATGTAAAATCTGGGCTCTACTGTATATCATTTGAAAAGGGACGCCAAAACATTTGCTTTCAACTGTATATGCACATTTTCCAGCCTGCTACTATGTTAATATATTGTCAAAGGGCATTAGGGCCACAAAAAAAATCTTATGATTTTTGACATTTGACAATCTCAGAATTATGAGATTAAAAATCAATATTTGAGTTTTAAAGTAAAAATTTTGACTTTTTAGAATTATGACATTAACCCCCATAGGTAATAAAAAGCGCTAAGTTTGCCCAGGAGCAGTAACCCATAGAAACCAATAAGATGTTTGCTTTTAAACAGGTGATCAGTAAATTCTACCTGCTTTATAGTTATAAA
The DNA here is from genome assembly GCF_000004195.4 of Xenopus tropicalis. Lineage (NCBI taxonomy): Eukaryota > Metazoa > Chordata > Amphibia > Anura > Pipidae > Xenopus > Xenopus tropicalis. The sequence goes on from NC_030681.2 coordinate 91,394,167, forward strand.
GGCAACCAAATGCACCACACATTACACAATCTGATTGCCAGATATTGGTGTGTAAAAAAACGTTTTATCTTTTTATTTATCAAACTGTGTATGAATTTATGCCATAAAAGAGTTTTCTGTGTACATTTCTGTCATAAAACCAGCAGCTGCTGTTTTTTATTGCAGGAATCTGCTTGCCATTGAAATTTCCCCATTGACTTGAATGGGCTGCACCATAAATATAATGGTGTAAAATAACCACATAAAATACAGCCATTATGTGGCATAAAACAAAATACACAGTTTCATAAATTTGGCATTTATTTTACACCACTTTTTACACCAGGGGGCAGATATACTACTGTTTGTATTTCTTTTTTTGTGATTCATTTGTTCTTTTTTGGAGGGGGTTACTCTAAAAAGTATAAAAATGCAAATTTTTGTTGTCATTTATTATATGTCAAAGCCACAAAAACCACACATGTAAATAGATGCCATCTAAAAGCTGTTGAGGTGATGTAGAAGTCAATGGGAGTTTTCCTAGGCAAATTCTAATAATCTTTATTTAATTCATGGTTTTAGAGGTTCTAAGTCCACACATTTTTTTTTACAAAAATGTAAAACTTTAAATAAAATGTTTTTCTTGTGCTTTTCAGTTTCATTTCACATTTAAATTCGTTCATGCTTTTTCAATTTTGAATCTTTTAATAAATGATTAGACATTCCTGGTTTTAGTGGAAATGAGTTTATTCGATGTTTCAAAAACCTCTAAAACCATGATAACCACATAGGGGCCGATTAAGTCCGAAAAAACGAGTGATAGTTATAGTATGCGTTAAAAATATTATCACTTCTTATATTTTGAGAATTAACGATCGATTCACTAAAAGGACACTTGCCGGAATTAAGAAGCGATGTTATTGTCGTTATTTATCTGGCGATGAAAGATTTTTAAGTGATATTTTTAAGCGATATTATTTACCCCCAAGTGACTTTAATCACTTACCTTGTACTCCGGGGCTGGTGCCCCTGTTAAGAGAGAACAGCACCAGCCCGGGGTAGCAGCGAGCAATTCCTTCTTCCGCGTTGGCACGCTTGCGCATGCGCAGTAGAGTGAAAAGGCGAACTTTAACAAGAAAGTCGGCTTTTCACTCTAATGCGCATGCACCGGCCCAGGGATTTTTGGCACCCCCAAGTGACTTAGCCTTTCCTTCTCCTTTAAAGCATGCAATATATTTATGCGATATTTCGTAGCACGCGATATAACCACACGCTATTACGCACGTAACTGTTACGTTCCACGTACCATGTGACTTCCGCCATTTTGAGCAGTTCTGCTGTGAGTCGCGAGATGGAGAACGTGGAAAGTGCAGCTGTGCAATCAATGCCTGGGGAGCTTAAAAAAAAAACCACCCTTGGCAAGGCAAGCAATGGAGAGGAGGGATAATAGCGATATTGAAGACAGCATTGGCGGTAGTAAAATGCTGGAAAAAATGAAGGATCAGCAAGGTAGAGCAAAGACATGAGGGCTCACAGGTGCCAAAAGCCAAACAACACACTACAAAACAGCAGCAGAGGCCAAAATCCACAAAACTCACAATTGCAAGCAGAAAGGAGATTTAGGCCAAACCACCAAAGATGCACGTGAAGGGACACTTCAAATACCTATTCCCCTTACTGAGAGCAGTCAGATTTCTGGTGTTAGTAAATATGACACAACAGAAACTCCAAAGAAACAAAAAAACACATGTGCAAATATGCCAAATTCTGCACCTTCACATCTGTCCAACACTGACAGTGAGGAAGAGAGGCCTGGCTACATTAGCAGCCCACAATTCTCTGATTTTGAAGGTACAGATAAAGATTATCATCCAGAGGAAGCAAGTGAAGTGGAAAGTGAGGAACTTCACACCTACTCCTCACCCAAACAAAGCAAGAAACAACAGCATGAGAGCAGACTTAGAAATCTGAAATTTTCTGAATTTGAAAATGAGGCTCTTATAAAGAAATTAGTGCCATTTTATGACCGAATCATTGGAAAAATATGCCGCTAAAACTGCTACCGCTGTGAAAAATAAATACTGGAACGACATAGCTGACCATGTCAACAGTGTTGCGTTCTGTCTAAGAAGTGTGCAGAATTGCAAAAAAAGATATCAAGACATAAAAAGGGTCCTGAAGAAAAAATGTTATGTATGAATATATGTATGTACGTACATACGCACGCCTATCATTATCTGCACTACTTATGTACCAAAGGCTGTAGAGTACAACAACAAATTAAGACAGTAAATAGGGGGGTCATTAACATAATATTTGCCAAAATTGTTAATGCCCTGTACTCTCCTTTATGAAGGAGGATCATTCTGGAGGCACTGTTTAATACAGAATATAAGGGAGAGGGATGGGCGTTAGTGAGGCCACTTAGTAGCAAGTTGCAGTAGTTTATTAGGTTTATTGTCAGAGCAATATCAGGAAATGCTCATGCCTCTTATCCATGGAGACTGCGTGACTGGTGTCGCTGGCGTATTTGAATCGGACAGAAATGTCAGCAAAGGTAGGTCTAATGACATAAATACAAGTGTATTTTCGCTTGCAGAGAAACTTAATATTAATGGAATACAATATTTTTTTGTTTTTGTAAAACAAATCCTACCGCCTGTCAGAAGCAAAGGCAGATAATCCTCACTTTCTAGCATTCCTGGTAATATTATTTCCTAATTTTGTAGGACATGTGTTTTGTGTTAGGCTTGTGCAATGGCATAATAGTGAATTGTGTCCATGTATAATGCAGGTGTTTCAATTACAGAAGTGCAGTGTATTGCTAATAAGATAGGTGTGTTATTGGACAAGTGTGTCTTGCTGGGTTAGGTGCAGTCAGTTCATCTTGTACTTTTGGACAGTCAATCTTTTCAACTTTTTTTGCCCTTGCACTCTGTATGGCAAAACATTATACCTTTTTTGCTCATTTGGAATGAATCAAAGTCCACAAATACATTTTTTACATTAACTTTGTAATGTTGTAAAATAAATGAAAAACATTATTGTCCATGAAGTTTTCATGTCACGATGAACATCATTCAAATCATTGAACTTGAAATTTTCTTTTTTTAAATCAAGGTGAAAAAGGTCACTCGGCTGTACAATCAGCAAGTCAGCTCCGCACACAACACCGACAGTCTCCTGAAATGCAAAAAAGGTTTATTGCTGATGATAATGCAGTGTGCTGAAATTTTAAGTGATTATGCTGTATCTAGTATAAATAAATCAACGACAGTCAGGTACAACAAGCCTCATACGAATTGGGTCATCGAGGTCCTCAGCCACAAACACAGGCAATCCATGCTAGATTGTGCAGTACAGCGCAGGCTACTACAATTTGTGCCACTTTACTGGGGCTGTACATGAGACTTCCTCCCGCCTTGTCCAGGCATCAGAAGCGGCTTTTTAGAACCCCAAAAATTCGCTCAATAACAGACTGCGCTCTGACATATGCTTCATTAAAAGCACATTCGGCCCTGGGTATCGGGCTCATTAGCCACCTAGCAAAAAGGTAGCCAGCATCTCCTGAAATAAAATAAGATGGAATAAGTTGCTGAAATCAAATAAGCTGCTTCCAGTCTCCCATTGTCAAAAGAGAGCCCGCTTGCAACAGATGTGACAGTGTGAGACTGATAGCTGACACTACAAATAGCTTTGACTCTCCCACTGTCAAAAGAGGGCCTGCTTGCAATTGCAAACCATGCTTATGGCAGGCAGACCCTGGTTTGACAGTGGGAAACAGAATGCAAATTTAGGAAACTTGTGCTAGACATGACACAAATACTTACCTAAAAGCCACCCATGAGGCATTTGTCTGCTTTGAAAATCAGCTTAAAGTCCGGACTGCTTCAGAATGTAATCATCGTGTGAGGAGCCTGGAAATCTGGACACAATGCTCCTGATATTCATGCTAGCATCACAGACGACTTGGATATTTAGTGAATGGTAACTTTTTCTGTTGTGGAAAATATGCTCCTTGTCTAGGGGGGGATTTAATGCCATGTGGGTGCAATCTATGGCACCTAACACGTTGGGGATGCCACTCACACCATAGAACTGTTTCACTCATTTCTGTTGGTGGGAAAGTAGATATAATTGCCAGACACTGAACGTATTGCATCTAGGACCTGGCCAAGGCAGCGTGAAAATGTCAGCTGCGACATTCCACCATAGATCCCTCCAACTTCCTGAAAACTTCCCGTGGCAAAAAAGGGGGAAGCACAAAAATTTGACTATGCCAGGAACAGCATGGCTTCTGCGCATTAGTGGTTGAAGATAAGGCTCCAGTACCTTCATACAGGCTATAGATTGCTGTTCTATTTAACCTATAGCGCCTCACTATTTCCTCCTCTGATAATCCCTCTAGAGTTGATCTTTCCCTGAAAACTCTAGGATGCATCACTCTACGACGTTCACATACTTGATCCTCTTCTTCACAAGCCAACAAAAATCCGACTGCAAACTCCATGTTGTCTTGCCAAACGCTCACGAACCGCAATGTTTTTTGAGTACCGCCTACCCCAAGTTAATATTAGCAAAGATTACCGCGATATTTCACACGTTTAACGCTTCATATGTGTTTGTGAATTATGTGTTAGTATTATTTCTATTATATAATTACTGCAATGCGATGGAAATAACGCTTTGCGGTAATCGGATTTTAGCGCATGCGATATGAGTAGTAATGCATGCGAACTGACTTTGATGAATCGTTACATAATTAGTGAACACTTTTTAACGCATAAAACTATGCGTTATGCGTTAACGACCTTTAGTAAATTGGCCCCATAGTGTAAATATTTTTAGAAAGCATGATAACTTTGAAAAGTCAAAATTATGAGTTTAGAAGTCAAAGTGTAAACTTTTAAAGAACTATATAAATCTGTATTAAAACATGTACCTATAATACTGTACTGTATGTTTCCTGTCAAGCATTTCTGCCTTTTCTTCAAAGAATTATAGGATCTATGTCTTTTTGTTAACCTACCTTTGCTGTGATAGCTTGATTAGGAAATGAATAGTCTAGTTGACCAACAACAAAAATTCTGTACTGAGAAGTTGCTCTCTGAATATACCATGAAGCAGTCACTGTTTTGCCTTGAAAAAAAATGAATAACATATTCTTTAGATGTCATTTTTCATATAGTTTTATGTGTACAGTGTTTTTCCTTTACTACTAATTCCTGCTAACATTGGCCCTACTGTGTTTTCTTAATTAAAATTCCTATCATCCTCTGATATTTGTCAGTTGGAATAATTTATTGGAAGGAAAGCTGCAACCTAACAAAAACTGAACTAATGATCTTTCCGCCTAAGCCTGGTCCTACTCCCCCCTTTTCTATCTCTATTGAAGGCACCCTCATCAACTCTGTCAATTCCATGCATTGTTTGGGGGTGATCTTTGACTCCAGTCTCTCCTTCTCTGACCATACTAACACCACTGTCAAAACCTGTCACTTTTTCTTACGCAATATCGCCAAAATCCGTCCCTTTCTTTCTACTGTAACAGCTAGGCTGCTCATGCACGCGCTCATCCTATCCCGACTTGACTACTGTAACCTGATGCTAACCGGCCTCCCTAACTCCCATCTTTCCTCCCTACAGTCTATATTAAACACCGCTGCCAGAATTCTCCTCCTCTCATCCAGGAGAGTTCAGGCCCTTCCCCTGCTAAAGGCCTTATCGTGGCTTCCTGTTAAAAAAAGAATAGTTTACAAACTCCTTCTCTTAACCTTCAAAGCCCTCCATTCCTCTGCTCCTCACTACATATCTTCCCTTGTGTCTCCGTACATTCCTGGCCGACTCCTTTGTTCCTCGCAGAGCAACCGTTTGGTTGCGCCCCCAACTACTACTGCTGTTTCCCGCCTTAAACCCTTCTGCCTTGCTGCCCCTTACATTTGGAATTCCCTCCCTGATTTCCTCCAGAGAGAATCCTCCCTCAGTCTTTTTAAAACCAAACTAAAAGACTACCTTTTGGAGCACTCACCCAGCACCTGATCTGGAAACTGGCACTTATACTGTAATGTCACCCACTGTGACCTATAGCACTTACATTTGCCCATTTGTGTCTGTTAGTTACCCCTCCCATATAGATTGTAAGCTCTACGGGGCAGGGACCTCCTTCATCTTGTGTTTCTGACTCTTATTGCAACTGTACCTTGTATTTATTTGTATTTATTGTTGTACTTTGTATTTATCCATTATCTTTAACCCCCTGTTTTGTATTAATGAATTCTACTGTACAGCGCTGCGTACATAAGTAGCGCTTTATAAATAAAGATATACATACATACAATGGATAATGTAATAACTATGTAATGTAATAACCAATCCCTTCATGGTTCCCCGGGACATAAACTTCAAGAAAAAACAAGTAAAATGCTGTGTAAGTGAGAAAAAAAAGAAGATGCAGGCACTACAGATCTGCCCTCTCTACTCAATTTTGTGAGGTATGCTAAATTCTGGGGGAGGCTATTGCCTTGAAGCTATTTGGGCTGCTCTTGCCTGTCCCTACGTCACTGCCCCCTGCAGCCAGTTAGATCAACGCTGCGTTAGTCAAGGAGTATGGCCCAGGCATGTCCTGTGCTGAAGAGTGTTATTCACTGCTGATCTCTGCATCTGCACTTAAGGTAAACATCTAACTATTTAGATTATTCAAATCATTTTTCTGCAGGAAAGTATTTGGAAAAGTATTTCTTTTGCAAAGTCTTACCAATACTATGCAAATGGTGAACATCCCCTTTAATGTGCCCACAGTAAAAACAAAAGAGAATGTGCATTTTATTTTATTACCCAAAGTCTTACCCGTCTTTTCCTCTGTCACTGAAGCTGTTAAAATCAACCTTTGCCAAAATGGACACTTAAAGGCTTCAGAGTAGGAGAAACTGAAGTTTACAGATCCATATATCTATTCAAAAAGAAAATTGTAATACTTGTTATCAAGCTCATATTTTATTGGAAATATTAGTCACTAGCATAAAGTATGGCTTACACAAGCTGGGCAGAATCATTCAACCCCTTGCTCACATTGTTCTATGTTTATGTTATGTATCATAGGTCCCTCTGCTTTCCATACAATCTGTGCACCCACAGCTATGAAAATCAGAGGGACATCAAGTTCCATTCATCTTGTCAACAGAAAACAAGATTAGGGAGTCAGCCTGGGTGGGGTGGGGAAATGGTCCATGCAAGTCAGATGAAGGTTATCATGGTTCCTCTCAATCTATTTATGTCTCTACATATAGGGGCTGATTTACTTACCCACGAACGGGTCGAATGGAGTCCGATTGCGTTTTTTTCGTAATGATCGGTACTTTGCGAATTTTTCGTATGTTTTGCGATTTTTTCGGATTCTGTACGAATTTTTCGGATCCAATACGATTTTTGCGTAAAAACGCGAGTTTTCCTATCCATTACGAAAGTTGCGTAAAAAGTTGCGCATTTTGCGTAGCGTTAAAACTTACGCGAAAAGTTGCGCATTTTTCGTAGCGTTAAGTTTTAACGCTACGAAAAATGCGCAACTTTTCACGTAAGTTTTAACGCTACGCAAAATGCGCAACTTTTTACGCAACTTTCGTAATGGATACGAAAAACTCGCGTTTTTACGCAAAATTCGTATTGGATCCGAAAAATTCGTACAGAATCCGAAAAAATCGCAAAACATACGAAAAAGTCGCAAAATATTCGTTTTCAAGTCGGAACTTTTCCAATTCGGGTCGGATTCGTGGGTTAGTAAATCAGCCCCATAGTTTCCCATAAGTAATAGAAGCACAGCCATCATTTCACAGGGCAGACACAGCAATTTTCTGGTGATGTAAATTATTATCTTTAAGCCAAAGCTTATGGTGTTAGTTGAGCTAGTTCCATTAGATAAAACCACAATGAGGGACCTAGTCACTGCTAAAGATTAATTAATTTAATAACAAATATTTGATCAGCACTATGTATGCTTGTGGGCCCTGAATATGAGATGCAAAAGTAAAAGGCTCCAAATTATTGTTGTGTGTGACATTTGTCTAAATGCAGTCTGTTTAACATTAAATATTAAATTACATATAAGAGTACATGGAACAATCAGGAACAGATACAGGAACAATCACAGATCTTAAATAGGGAAATATATACAATTTATTTATCTGGTTAAATAATCAGGATAAATAAATTAAAAAATCAAATATAAGAGCATCATTTGCAGAAAAGTAAGAAAGAATGCTTACCTCAAATATTTTATTCACATCAGTGAGATCTTCAGGATAAGAATCATAATAATATATGTTATAAGTATCAAAATTTAGTGAAAGTGTTACAGTTCCTTTAACAGGTCTTCCATTGCTGTAGCTAAAATAATTAAAAAAAAAAAAGTCACAAGAAAATATTTGACACACTATGCATCCTTATTACAGTTTCATGCTCTAGCAACTGGGCTGATCCATATTTAATACAATATAATGCGAAAACTTTGTGATTTTATTCTGTATATACAGTACATTGTGAGCCAGTCCCTAACCTTAGGTAACTGACAGCAGGATGGAGCATGTGCTATTAATGACTTTAAAAGAAGACAGGGAGCTACTAGGGAATATTTGGAGGCACAGAACTTCACGGTTAAAGGGCTGAATTCTGCTACATTGTATGTTGAGTCAGATGCAGAAAATATAGTCAAATACCACTTTCAGTCAGAGCTGTATTTAGGTCTGGTGCCACCCTAAGCACTGAACCAAAATGCGCCCTCTATGTTGCAGAGTGACATCATGCACAGCTGGTGGCGTGTGATGTCACTTCCATTGGAGTGAGGTCACACAACACAGTGCATGGACCCCTAACCCCACAGTTCTGTCAGCAGAGGCTCTGGGCACAGGGCCTTGGATGCCTATATATAAATACAGCCCTGCTTTCAGTGGCAATTACATTTACACACTAAAAATGTTTAATTCATGTAAATCTGAAATTTGCTTAGAATAGTAGAATTACATTTTACATTCAAGGGAAGACGAACTTACTTTGCAAAAACTTTCCCAACAAAGTCTTGTTTGCTTTGTTTATAGTAGTATGAAGGAGCCACTATTGTTACATCAAAATCAGGAGGCTCTAAACCAAAATTAGAAAACGTTTTAAAGGACAGGGAAAGTGTAAATGCAAGTTTAGATCCAGTGAAAGTCGTACCTTAAACCGATTTCATAGGGCTTTTAATTTACATTCCTTTTGATAAGGCCTAGCTGAACTTAGCCTAACCCCAGGGAGTTTAGTATCTTTTCTTTTAGAACTGGTGTGTCAACCAAAGCGGTTAGATGTGCCGCCACATATGATGTGATTAAGAAATGGTGGGATTTTTAGAATAACAGGTGCCCTTGGATGTAATGAATTGGCCAAAACTGCAAGTTCACCTGAGGTCTTAGTAGTTCATATGGGTGGGATCAATTTGGGCAGGCATTTTCAACAAGAGTTGATTAGAATCATGAGGTTATTCCAGGTTTTTTTCTAGGACTAAGATTGTTTTTTCAAAGATCACAGGGAGTTTGTTGCGGATAGCTGGGTGTCAGTAGAATGGACTAGGAAGGTGATAAACAAGCAGATGGCTAAGGCTAACGCCATCTCAGCATGCAGAAAAACGCTTGCCAAGAATACGCTCCAACACTTAAAAATCCTCCTACCTGTGCCTGCACCTGAGCATATTCAATGCTTTTGGGTGCAGGCACAGGTAAGAGGATTTTCAAGCGTAGAAGCGTATTCTCTGCAAGTGTTTTCAGGCTTGCTGAGAATACACTAGATGTAGCATTAGCCTAAAATGACATTTAACATTGGGGCCTGGATCTCTGATATCTGATAGCTAAATTAGGGCAGATTGTGTGCATCTGCACATTGTCATAGTAAGAACTAATATGTTCTTGTTGGGTATTCAGGAGGAGATTGAGACTTGACTATGTTGTTGAGTGGCACCTGCACTGCTTGAGGTGTCAAGTGGTTTGGGTGGTGGCAGAAATGATTGTCATTCGGGAAAAGGTCCCTCTCTTGGCAACCTCGCCAAGCGAGCAGATCTTAGCGTGTATGGCCACCTTTAGTCTTCCTTTAAGTGCAATCCCACACTCGTTGAGAAAGAAGATTAAAATATGGCCGAAAAACAGAAGGGATCCGCAGGCTTGTGTGTAAACTATTACTTCTTTCTATAATGTATCCATCTATATTGCTGTAGAGCTCCAATACATATTCCTGATCTCAAATAAGTCTCATAACAAATGAGAGAAGCAGAAACCTTATCTGCTGGTTAGGGGAAAATATGGAATTACTATTTTCCTCAACTTGCTTCAGGAACAGACCTATTTGTACTATAAAGTCATACACAGAGCATTTCACTCAAAACATATTTATATGCAAATTTCATAATGATAGCTAATTTTTCCAAACAAATTTTTTCAAACAGACATGGGACCTGTTATCCAGAATGCTTAAGACCTGGGGATTTCCAGAAAAGGGGTCTTTTCGTAATTTGGATCTCAATACTTTAAGTCTACTAAAAAATTCATTTAAACATTAAATAAACTCAAAAGGGCTGTTAGTTATATCTTACTTGGGATCAAGTACAAAGTAGTGTTTTATTATTACAGAGAAAAAGGATATAATTTTTTTTAAAATGTGAATTATTTGCTTAAAATGGACTCAATGGGGGATGGCCTTCCCGTAATGTTGAGGTTTCTGGATAACAGATCTTATACTCGTAGTGTTAACTTACCATTTTGAACAACAACAATAGATTCATAGCTTTCATAACCCTATAAAGAAAGAGGGAAAAAAATGAAAAACTGGTGAATAAAAAGCAATGTTTACTCAAATTCTTTTGGTGAAAAAGACTTGAATGTTATTAAATCAGTCCCCAAAGTTAATGTAGAAAATTTAGTAACTTTACTTACATTTGGTCCAGCACTTATAGACAAGGAGCCAAGAGCTGACTTGGCAGGTAGTAAAACCTCAGTTGAAAAAACTCCTAATTCAGTGTTCTGATTTAGTATTTGTTTTATAATGTCATAACTTGAATCCTGTTATTGGTAGAGGAAGCATAATATAAATCACATTTTCAAGGATACCTTAATTATCTTTTCCACTAAGTGACAGATTTATCAAATATAAAATGGGGTATCTATTCAATTCTTATGGGAATTTTGATCAAATGGAACAGACTATTCCATTGATTTGATCAATCAACCAAAACTAGTACTTAATATTGTCCAAGTCTTCTAGGGTTTTGATACCTCCAAACCTAAATGATCAACTGGTCTTAGATAACTTATATCATAGTAGGCTGTGTTGTTTTTCCATTCTGGTTTAGTTTTGGTTTGTGGTTGATTTTAGTTGAATTACTGATACTAATTGATCTAGTGATTTGCTGTGGATTATTTAAAACTGATCTCTCCATAACCATAAATAACAAATCTACTCTTATGCATTTTGTATAATTTTCATTTACAAAATCCCTGCTCTGATTCAAATTGAAGCAAGTTTAGCAGTATTCATTTGGGTTGTATTTGTAGCATAGTGGAACACCTGGGCAGGTTTCATTTGCTCTAAGAAATTCCAAGGTGCTAAGTGATCTGTCATGCAATAGAAATCTCACTAAACTTAGTTATGGCAAGTCATGAATGCTAAGACGTGCCTAGCTATTGCAAACATGCAAAATTAAATTTTTGAAAGTGATAATAATTCTCCTGACCATAAGATGGAGCTATCACAAAATGTATTAATTGAAAGCCCTGATAGGTGATATCTCAGCTTTGTAATGTAAGGAATTACCATTTAGTCTCTGTAAAAGATTTTGTACAGTCTGGTAAACATGTAGGTAAAGCACTCTTTTTTGTCCTTTACATATTGCCCTGTACTCCCTGAGCCCAAAGTTTTGCTCTACCGCATGTACAGGGGATGTAAATAGGCACTCTTTAATCCCCTTTTCCGGGTCAACAATAAAAGGCCACTTTAACTTTTACAAAAATAAAGTAAAAAAAAATGTAATTTTTTTTTTTTCAAAGTTACTGCACTTTAAAGGTACAACTTTTTTTTACCTATTTTCATGACTGCAGCTTTTACCTTTTCCAAAAAGTTAAAAAAATGTACACATATGTATTAACATATAGCCAAAGGTTTGCTGCAATCCATTAACCAGATTAATAATTACATATTATATCAATCTAGTGCATTTATAGTGTATAGTTTGTGAATCATTTGAAAATTTGAATATTTCTGCATAAATATAATCTAATAGGGGATCTGCCTTTCATGCAAGTCCTAAAACATGATCCTGAGAATGCAAATAGACTAGTAAGCCACAAATATATTGTTCTTTTGTTCATTTAGGAAAATTATCCATAATTCCATATTTTTGTGTGACAAAAGTATGTGAACCTCTAGGATGTTCAGTTCATTTGGAAAAGTGTTTAATGAAAAAGGTGTTTTAATCAATGGAAATGAGTTTTTCTATAGAGTTTGCACTCCACAAGTTCACTGTCAGATCATGTACAAATGGAGGTAAATTTAAGAACCCAGGCTACTATCTAAGGAAGTATAGGCCTCTTTTGCACTGGTGATTGTCAGTGTTCATCACTGTTCATGGGTTTAAACTCGGGAGGACAACAATATTGGACATGGCAGGGAGAAAGTTTGTTAAAAACCACATTAATAAGTCAGAAGGATATTGGAATATATGTTATGTAAACAAATAAGACCAAAAGAGAACTTAACTGGCATGAATAAAAACTTATATGTTTGGCGAAAGGCAAACACTACATTCCTGCATAGAAACCTAATGCTATCAGCGAAACATAGTGGTAACAGTATCATAGTTTGGGACTTCTTTTCTGCCTCTTACCAGGACAGCTTGGCATCATTAATGGAACTAAAAATCAGGGTATCTGTCCTCAAAAAAAAAAGTCGGTCATGCAATTTGATCTACCAAAGAATGATTACGTTTTTAAATCCTTCAGAAAGATTAAATGACTTCAAACAGGAGTTCATTCAAAGAAGTCTACAAATATCCTGATACTGTTCTGTAAGGAGAATTAGGCTAAAATTACTCCAAACCAATGTGCAGACCTGATCAATAGTCACCAGATACTTTTAATAAATGAAAAAGCATCATCAAATTTTGGACACATTAATTGCACGTGTGTTATCTGGTTTTAGGATATGCACAAAAGAGGTTAACATTTTTGGTTATATTTATTCAGAAATGTAAAAGAATTCACAAACTATTAAGCATCACTGTAGAATGCTGAAAACTGGTGTCTGCTTTGTTACTGTAGGTTGCATGAATAGGCCAAATATTCCCCTGTAATATTTTTACAAGCATTTTCTTCTACACTATTTTCTAATTCTACTTTTTTTTTTTAAAACAAAAGGAATTCTGGGACTGAATTCCAAACTCTTAAAAAAATCCCATTTACATGGGTTTATCCTATAGGCTACAGCTCACCCACTGGGTTTGAAGCTGTAGCCTATAGGATAAACCCATGTAAATGGGATTTTTTTAAGAGTTTGGAATTCACTCCCAGAATTCCTTTTGTTTGCTTTTTTCTGTATGAGGCAGTCTCCTCAACCTTATTTATTTGTTTGTAGAACCACATGGTGACTCTACCTAAGCTGATCAGAAAACCCTACACTATACTGATGAGCCCCCAAGAAGCGCGAAACCAGTCTGTAGTTGGGAATCTGATCAGCTATTGTCCTGGCTTCAGCTTCAAACCCAGTGGGTGAGCTTTAGCCTATAGGATAAACCCATGTAAATGGGATTTTTTTAAGAGTTTGGAATTCACTCCCAGAATTCCTTTTGTTTGCTTTTGTCTGTATGAGGCAGTCTCCTCAACCTAATTTATTTGTTTTTACTTTTTTTTTCAAATGGAAAAGAACTTCCATGAATATAGGTGTCTAGTGTAACTTACCTAGCACTCTTTTTATGTATGTTTAATTAGTAGATACTACTGGACTATTATTCAAAACTATAATGTTATGATACAGACATAGGACTTGTTATCCAGAATGCTTGGGATCTGGGATTTTCCAGATAAGGGATTTTTCTGTATTGTGCATCTCCATACATTAAGTCTGCTAAAAAATAATTTAAACATTAATTAAACCCAATAGGATTGTTTTGCCGCCAATAAAGATTAATTATATCGTAGTTGGGATCAAGGACCAGTTACTTTTTTATTATTATTGAGAAAAAGGAAATTGTTTTTAAAAATGTAAATTATTTGCTTAAAATAGAGTCTATACAATGTGAGCTTTCTGGCTAACAAGTTTCCATGTAACAGATACCATACCTGTATATGTACAGTATAGAGATTTAATAGCTATGCAGCTATGTACAATAGAACCAAGTTCCTCATACCCTTATATATATATTTATAGGTCCTTTGTATGGTGTCAAGTCAGTATATACAGTGATAATTCTAATCTTGACTGTTTCCTGAGGTCTGTAATTTTTCTTGTCCGTTTCAATGAATGTTTTTGTTTGAATTTGTTTTATAGTCAGGCCAAAATTATTTGAAAAAATCAATTCATTTCCAGCTGATCCATTTACAAATAAAAAATAGTTGGAAGAATCCAATGGAGTCTACAATGAAAAAAGGGAAAATTAGTACAGGAATGTGTTGCCTGATACATATTTAAGAAAACCCATGCCATCTTCAACCACCTTTTTTTGTACAGTTATTAACTATTTTACTTACTGCAGGTATAGACATAATTCCAATGGAATCTGAAGAAATATAGAATGAAAATAATTATTGTACAGTTACAGTATGTATGTGAGGAAAAATTATTGTTGATAATGTATAATTAACTCCACTCAAACACAACTTCAGCTTTTTAAAAAGTAAAAAAATATGTAGCCTTTTCATGGTTTGTAGTGTAATAATATGGTTTGGAACAGTTACCTAAGCCTGGTCCCCTGTTCTCCAGCATATAAAATGTTATTTAATTATACTTTTTGACGGAACAGATTACAGTGATGGCTATATTATGGGTTTTTGTATTGTGAGGGGCCGGAGTTCCCCTTTAATACATCATACCTAGTAACTGCAGAAGGTAAATTAACCATTAGACCTTTATAAGTAATTCTAAGAAGAATGTCTTGATGCAAGGAATATTTCTCCCTACAGAAAAAATGAACACGAGTTCAATATTTGTAATTTAGCTGAGTATTTTATTTGGTGGGTGCTGGTGCCCAGTAAAAGTGAACAAACAAGATTTTCAGTGGAAAAGCCTGGCCAGACGCACAGTGCATATACTGTAGTCTTTTTCTGTTTTATTGGAGGCATTTTCTTTACAGGTAAATGTTTTCCTCATAGACAACTTCCTTTGGGTACATGTTTATTGTTATTTTTGTTGGCTTACATGTCCACCCTGGAATATATATTTGCCTATGTGCCATGAATGACAGTCGATTTTAATGCATGATTCTGTGATCTGGTACAAATTTGCTGCAATTTGAGGACAAATATTGTCATATATTAAACATATTTTCCCCTGTAGGTAACTACATCCATACTGTTATTCCCATGTAGTACTTTCACCCTTGTTCTAGGCTGGATTATTCAACTGGCCAGCAAAAGTTTCTCTGTGTAGCTGCTCCTGTGAGTGCAGCAGATTTAAAATTATCACAGAGAATGCCGAGTGTTATGAGAGTCAGCAGGACGGGGAATACACTGGAGATACAGGCACAGTATGATAGTTGAGACAGAGAAGAGACTAGGTGCAGGTGCAGGTCAGACACAAGAGGGCAAGGCAGTTAACCAAGGAACTGGCAGAAACAGAAATTTAGATCACTAATGCGATGCCAGACAGGCCAAGATTCAGAAACAACAGAAACTATCTGGATTACATGAACATCATTACTACTCTTGGCAGGAAACCTTGAGCACTACAAGAGAAACTGTTTTCCTAGGCAATAAGCTGGCAGGGAAAGGAACTTTAAAAAGCCTCTCGTAGAAGTGTTACTCCTTAAACTGAATACTGGTTCATTATGTTATATTAACCTCTCTAACACACCATCTTAGAGGGTATGACACCCACCCCCATAATCCAAATATCAACTATCAATTTTTGACACTTCCAGTTACTCTGATAGGTGTCTAAAAAAGTGATAGTGGAAATCTGAGTTAAGATCTGAGAATTATGAATGGGAGAGTTCTGTAAAAAGTAAGCCATGCTAGGGAGATCTCAATAGAGATAAGCAGATTTCTCTGTCATAAGGGGGCAAGGTCTGAAACGTTGCAAGTAGAAGCACAGTATAATACAGAGGGAAAATGTCTGACTATTTATGTCAGAGTAAGAGTTCAGAGAAAACATTATTTGATATCAGGAGGCAAACGTATTGGAGGGTGTTCACTAATGTTAACCAAAACTAATAGGAGGTTTTTTAATCAGGTATGCCCTAGAATTGAATCCACAATTAAAGCACTGATTATTTTTTATTACACTAAGTTCCTTAACTCTTTTACTGCCAATGACGTATGGCATACGTCGTGGCAGTAAAAGGGCTTAAATGCCAACGACGTGTCCCATACGTCGTTGGCATTTAAGCGCAGCTCTCTGCAGCGGCAGCATGTGCCACCGCTGCAGAGAGCTTCTATCCATGACAGCCCCCTGGGCAACGTGCCAGGGGGGCTGTCATGAGGGTCCTGCGAGACGATCGCTCGCAGGACCCTCCAGGAAGCAGCAGACGCGATCGCATCGCCGGCGAACTGAAGAGGAGGCGATCGGGTCTTCAGGACAGGTAAGGACTTTTTTTTTTTTATGCATTTACACACTTACACACACACTTACATACATTTACACACACTTACAGCACACATTTTAGCAGTTTTTTTTTTTTCATTTTTCACACTTTTATACACTTATTTACACTCATATACACACTTACACACTATAACACAACTTTTACACATGTACACACATGTATACACAAACACTTTGGGGGTTTTTTTTTTTTTTCCTTTTGCCACTTTGTTTTTAGTTTCTTTTACCTAAAAACTGTTTATTTTGACAGCGTGACTATTGGATCAGATATTCTGACCACTAATTACACTGTCATGTGACTTATTTTATCCCTGTATAAGTGTTCCTAATCTGTTTTTAGCGTAGCTTTGCCAGGTGTAACTTTGGTGTACAAAAATAACTTTGCCTATTTTGAATTCATCAGAATGTGTACTTTCCAAAAATATATGGTTTCCTGGGGGTCTCTGTATAGTTAGGGGGGGGTTACTGCACATAATACGCTGTCAGGGGGCTCTGTGTGCAAAAGCTGAGCTGGCAGGCGAGAAATCCTTATGCGCTATTTTCATTTTGGGGTCAGTACATACCGCAGACTTTGGTATATCTATGCATATTGGGCATCAAACTGTTCAGTAGACCTCTGGTGTTCCTATTTGGGGTGACTTGCCTTTGTACGCAAGAAATTGTGTGAGATAAATGCGGCAAATTGCAACATTTTTAGTCAATTTTCTGAAATGTCATAAAAACCAATATATTTAGGAAAGCTTTTCAGATTGGTACTTTGGTGTAGAAAGGACTCTTTACCCTTGTTGGATTTGTCAGAATGTGTACTTTCCAAAAATATATGGTTTTGTGGGGGTCTCTGTATAGTTAGGGGAAGTTTCGGCACATAATACACTGACAGGGGGCTCTGTGTGCAAAAGCTGAGCTGGCAGGCGAGAAATCCTTATGCGCTATTTTCATTTTGGGGTCAGTACATACCGCAGACTTTGGTATATCTATGCATATTGGGCATCAAACTGTTCAGTAGGCCTCTGGTGTTACTATATGGGGTGACTTGCCTTTGTACGCAAGAAATTGTGTAAGATAAATGCGGCAAATTGCAACATTTTTAGGCGATTTTCTGAAATGTCATGTCTGTGTGCAAAAGCTGAGCTGGCAGGAGAGAAATCCTTATGCGCTACTTTCATTTTGGGGTCAGTACATACCGCAGGCTTTGGTATATCTATGCATATTGGGCATCAAACTGTTCAGTAGACCATAGGTGTTCCTATTTGGGGTGATTTGCCTTTATCTGATCTTTATCAAGAAATTGTGAGAGATAAATGCGGCAATTTGCAACATTTTTATGCGATTTTCTAAATGTCATATAAATCTGCAAACTTAGGAAAGCTTTACAGCTTGGTACTTTGGAGCAAAAATAAATGTTTACCTATTATAGATTCGGGGGGATGTGTACTTTCCAAAAATATATGGCTTTCTGGGGTGAGTGTACTTTTTTTTTAGCATTATCCCACATAAAGGATGTAAATGTGTTGATTTTGCAGGAGCTGAAATGTTTGATACATCATATGGGGGTATGTTCCCATTGGGGCCCCTACATGCCACATACTTAGGTAAACCTATACATATTGGGCATCAAACTGTTCAGTGGACCCCTGGCGTTCAAATTTAGGGTGTTTTATCTTGGTACCTAACACTATGTAGAAGATAAGATGCTGCGAAGTGGAAGCTTTGAGGGGATTTTTGGAAATGTCATCAAAATTGCTAACTTTAGAAAAGCTGTGTGGCTTAGTACTTTGGAGTAGAAAGACATGGGTACCCATTTTAGATTTGGGGGAATGTGTACTTTCCAAAAATATATGACTTTCTGGGGTGAGCATACTTTTTACTAGTTTTATCCCACATAAATTATGTAAATGTGTTGATTTTGCTGGAGCTGAAATAACAGAAATGATTGATCATATGGGGGTATGTTCACATTGGGGCCCCTACATGCCACATACTTTGGTAAAACCATACATATTGGGCATCAAACTGTTCAGTGGACTCCTGGCGTTCAAATTTATGGTGTTTTATCTTAGTACCTAACACTATGTGGGAGATAAGATGCTGCGAAGTGGAAGCTTTGAGGGGATTTTTGGAAATGTCATCAAAATTGCTAACTTTAGAAAAGCTGTGTGGCTTGGAACTTTGGAGTAGAAAGACATGGGTACCCATTTTAGATTTGGGGGAATGTGTACTTTCCAAAAATATATGACTTTCTGGGGTGAGCGTACTTTTTACTAGTTTTATCCCACATATAATGATGTAAATGTGTTGATTTTGCAGGAGCTGAAATGACAGAAATGACAGTACATATGGGGGTATGTTCACATTGGGGCCCCTACATGCCACATACTTAGCTAAACCTATACATATTGGGCATCAAACTGTTCAGTGGACCCCTGGCGTTCATATTTAGGGTGTTTTATTTGGTTACTTTATGACCTGTAGGAGATAAGATACTATAGACTGGAAGCTTTGAAGCAATTTTTAAAAAAAATCACAAATTTTGATAAAAACCAATAACTTTAGGAAAGCATTGCAACTTGATAGTTTGTAGTAGACAGACAGTTGTGCCTATTCTGTATTCCCCAGAATCTGTTCTTTCCAAAAATGTACAATTTTCTGGGATAAACCTTCTGTTAGTGGAAATTTTGTCCTTGAAATCTAAAGTATGCAGCTTTCCGGAGCAGTGCTTTGGAAATTTGGTAGTGTACTGCTGGGAGTTTTTGACCTATACAAGTGACAAATCTCCATAAAACTATATATATTTGGTATTGGCACGTTCAGGAGACATGGGACTTTCCAAATCAGTTGTATATTCATGCATAAAATATTTTTTGTTTCTAGTATGTGTGTTTATATTATGGAAAATTAGAATTTTTTTTTGCATTTTTAGACATTTAGAAGCCTATATCTTGTTACAGAATTAGAATTACACAAAAATTCTACCATATTTTGAAAGCTTAGGTTGTTCTAAAAAAAACTATATATTGTTTTCCTGGGTAAACTAAAAGTCCCCCCGAGGAAAGGCCCCTAAAGTGAAACATTGGAAAATGTTCAAAAACTTTCTGGCAACACAAGTTCCGCTTTGACCAAAACAGCTGGCAGTAAAAGGGTTAAAGAACATGTCAACTCCAAAAATAATGTTTTGCCTAATAAAAGAAAACTTAATTCTAAGCAACTTTGCAATATGCATTCATTACATATTTGTAACAGTTTGTGAGTTATTTGTATATATAATTGCTATTAAAAGCAGTGTTTGTCTGTCCTTTATAATAATAATAAAACAGACCTGACTTGCTGGAGGAGACTGGCTTTTGCACTATTGTTTAAAAAATAACAACCAGGAGTTCAGTAAATGCTGCTTTCTATAGCAATCACATTTACAAATAAGTTTGAAAGCACTAATCATTTTTAATAAATTGATATTGGCATGTTGATTAGAATTATGTTTTCTTTTATTAGGAAAAAATTTATTTTGAGGTTGACATGTCCTTTAAATGCACTTAATAAAACCATCCTGTAAGTGAGAGCTTGCGGGAGGTGATTGTTTTAACAGTCTGGAAAAATATCAGTGTAAGAAAGATGCATTTAGTGGATATGATTTCCATGTTGGTAATCTATTCTGGCCAGATACATTTACTTACCTTTCTGAAAAACTTGTGTTGCTTGAACTACAGTTACATCTTGGTGTAAAATTCCAGCAGTGACATTGATTTCAGAATAACTGCTCCCAAACCAGTGAACACTAAGTGTTGTATTGATTCCAGAGGATACAATATTAGGGGCTGAAATATAGTATGAAGCACTTTAATAGAAAAAGAGAAACTGTGTTACTATCCGTTGCTCAGCACTTGTCACATTCTCTACAGTTTACGTAAGATTGTCAGAGCATTTCTGGCATAGAAAGGAAAAGGCTGAGAGCAAAGTTACTTCTGAAATATCATGCAAGCAGTGCAGTTACATACAGAAATCAGTAAAGTCATAGATGTAATGGTTTACCATTGATACTGGAACCTGACCTTTCAATTGTAATTTTTTTTAAGATAGTATGCATGTTAGACAAATGGTAAAGCACTAGTAAAACTAGTGTAAGAGGTTTTTGGAACTGGGGGTACCTAAGATGACTAATACCCTAGCTGATATACTTTAAACCTGGTCAAATTAGGTTTAACTCCTGGCAACTCACGGCAAAGCATGTGTTATATGTGACTCTTCTCACTCACTTAACTGTTGGAGAAAGGGTAACCACACTGTATCTCCATAATAAAACAGAGTCGTTAAATAAATCTTGGCACCAGTGGTTCTTTAAAACAGATTAAATCTTTATTAGGCAAATGCATACACTTTGGAAATGGTGGGTGCTGACTTTGATGGTATAATCTGAACTCAGTAAATACTTCAAACGCTTTCTAAACCAGTTGTTACTCACACAATCTCACATGTAGCATTGCCTGCTTTGGTGAACACTCCCCAGCGCTAGGCAAAGCTCACAATGGTCCCACACCCCGAGAAACTTTCTATCCCTGAGCCTAACCACTTAATTCTCTATACCTGCAGCACCAGTCTGCTCATTGGGGCCTTTGACTGCTATACTAACTTCCCTTATCCTGCCCTCTCACTCCTAGGGGCACATTTACTAACCCACGAAGGGGCCGAATGCGTCCGATTGCGTTTTTTTTTGTAATGATCGGTAATTTTGCGATTTTTTTTCGTATTTTTTGCGTTTTTTTCGTATTTTTTGCGATTTTTTCGGCGTCTTTACGATTTTTGCGAAAAAACGCAAGTTTTTCGTAGCCATTACGAAAGTTGCGCAAAGTCGCGATTTTTTCGTAGCGTTAAAACTTGCGCGAAACGTTGCGCCTTTTAAGTTTTAACGCTACGAAAAAGGCGCGACTTTGCGCGCAAGTGTTAACGCTACGAAAAAATCGCGACTTTGCGCAACTTTCGTAATGGCTACGGAAAACTCGAGTTTTTTCGCAAAAATCGTAAAGACGCCGAAAAAAATCGCAAAAAATACGAAAAAGTCGCAAAAAATACGAAAAAGTCGCAAAATGTTTGTTTCCAATCGGAATTTTTCCAATTCGGATTCGAAATCGTGTCTTAGTAAATCAGCCCCCTAGAGTAAGCTGTTACAAAACTATCCTTGAACCTGTACTTCACCTACTGAAACCTCTGTCCCAGGCTCCCAAAACACCACTGGCTGAGAGACTAAAGAGACAGAGCACATGGTGCCTGGGTGGTCCCTAATATTTTGGCCATTTTCTCAAAGGGTTCAAAACAATCTGTGTGCCTTAGTCCTGGCTTTTGTACCACTAAAACTCATTGGGATGCAGTGTTGTCTACCTGCTATGTGCTTCTGAGTTCACTCATGTTGTTTCTGATAATATTATTCATGAACTTGAAAAAATAAATATATTTTTGTCCCCTCTTTGTGCAAAATAGTTATACAGTATATA
This sequence comes from Xenopus tropicalis, assembly GCF_000004195.4. Lineage (NCBI taxonomy): Eukaryota > Metazoa > Chordata > Amphibia > Anura > Pipidae > Xenopus > Xenopus tropicalis. Next base: position 91,416,450 of record NC_030681.2, read on the forward strand.
AGTAAATATAATACATATAGATATATATACAGTATATGGTAAAAGAACATTGTTATACCTGGTGGGTATAGCAACAACCTTTAAATAACATTGGTTATACAGTATTGTGATACAATTCTCAAGCCTGAATAGTAACCCTGTCCTAATGTGCAAAATCAGATAATATATTGACAATGCAGTACTGTAGATGAAAATACTAGGGTTGCAATATCTAGAAAGCAATGTTAAAATGTATATCTTAATCTTTTGTTATATAAAGCAGAACAATATTAAGGAGATAATATCATCAGATTGTAAAATTGCAGGGATTATATACAAGATGATTGGCACTTAAGAGAAAACATTGTGAACATTTCTATTGATAGCCTATTCTGATTTCTTATTAGGTTTATAACACAACTTGATAATGGCCAGCTAGAAGCTAAAGGTTTGTCACAATTTGTTTTTTGAGTACCAAAGACACAGTGCAGTATGCCTATAGAAATAAACAATAAGGCAGCTGAATTACATCAAGCAAAATAATAACACACTGTTAACACAATTTTACATTCAATGAGATTTGGTTTCCCTTAACTTACCGAGCATCAGAAAAGTGGAATATTAAAAGTGAGAGGCAGATACATCTCAGAAGCAGATGATCCAGCAGGTACATCCTGGCTTCCTATGGAACCACAGAAGTTTGGATGTCCAGGAACTGTATTGCCGTTAGACCTTTGGAAAGGACTTATTATTTGCAGTGATGCAATCATTTTAATTTGATTTAATGAGAAGAATGTGGCCACACCTTGTTAGGAATCTAGTTATTCCTGATAAAGCAGTTATAGTTATACCATATTAGTCAGGGCTCTCCAACTGGAGACCCATGGGCCGATTGAGGCCCTCCAAAGGATTTTTATGACCCCCGGTCTGCTTAAAATCTTTATAGACTTTACTGTGTGACATCACCCTTTTATTTTAATCCAGCTCTCAAACATGCTATATGAGAAAAGCTGAATATATTTGGGCATCACTGATGTATGTATGCATATCTTTATTTATAAAGCGCTACTTCTGTACACAGAGCTGTACAGTAGAATACATTAATACAAACAGGGAGTTAAGATAATAATAGATAAATACAAAGTATAACAATAAATACAGATAGATACAAGATAAACACAGTTGCAATAAGTTAAGAGTCAAAGAGGCTGGAGGTCCCTACCCCGTAGAGCTTACAATCTAGATGGGAGGGACACAAATAGTCAAGTGCTGTAGGTTACAGTGGGTAACACTGCAATGTAAGTGCTAGTTCCCAGATCAGTGCTGTGTGAGTGCTCCAAGAGGTAGTCTTTAAGTTTAGTTAAGGGGCAGCAAGGCAGAAAGGTTTAAGGAAGGAAACGGCAGTAGTAGTGGGGGGCACAACCAATCGCCTGCTCTGTGAGGAACGGAGGTGTCGGCCAGGAACGTATGGAGACACAAGAGAAGAGATGTAGTGAGGAGCAGAGGAATGGAGAGCTTTGAAGGTTAAGAGAAGGAGTTTGTAAGATATTCTTTGTTTAATAGGAAGCCACGATAAGGACTTTAGCAGGGGAAGGACCTGAACTCTCCTGGATGAGAGAAGCAAAATTCTGGCAGCAGTATTTAATACCGACTGACGGAGGGAGAGATGGGATTTAGAGAGGCTGGTTAGTAGCAGGTTACAGTAGTCAAGCTGTTGCAGTAGAAAGAAAGGGACGGATTTTGGCAATATTGTGTAAGAAAACGTGACAGGTTTTGACAGTGGTGTTAATATGGTCAAAGAAGAAGAAGAGTCAGGAGTCAAAGATCATCCCCAAACAACGCACCGAATCGACAGGGTTGATGAGCGTGCCATCGATACAGATAGTAAAGAGGGACGGGGTAGGACCAGGCTTAGGTGGAAAGATCATTAGTTCAGTTTTTGTTAGGTTCAGTTTGAGGTGGCGTTGGTTCATTCAGTTGGAGATACATAGGAGTCGGTGATGTAAGTTATGTAGCTGATGTAAGTAATACTTTTGTGTGAAACTTAACATAACTATAGTGGTGTGATAGTTTTATTGACTAAAATGATAATCACAGCAAGTGTTAATAATATTTCAGTTCTTTTTTCAAGCTGATTACAAAGAAGCTATGTTGATAATATACATAAGCATAAGCTAGGGTACAAGCATAGTAATACATACTGTATAATCAGGGGGCTATGCAGAAAAGACAGTTTAAATTACAAATATAATAAGGAACAAAATAGATACAATAGCAACAATTACAGTTATGGGGCACAGACAATTCCTTATATAGGTAATTTTCCATAAACCCATGCCCTATGTTAAGTCCTGTCTCCGGACTCTTAACCACAAAATGAAGGCTCTGAAATTCCCCTTTTCAGCGGATGAAACACAAGGAAAACTATGAGAGTCATTACTCTGTAACATCCAATATCTATCAGATTATATTCATTATATTTTAGTCTGGATGAAAATCATTATAACAAAAAATAATACTCGTGGAGCTTTTGCATGCAGGCTTTCTTTCTAGGTCAGACTAGTTAATATATCCAGCTAGCTAGCATTAAGTAATTTATGCAAATATCTGCAAACCAAATTATATTTATATAATACATATTGAAATAGCACATAATTTAGAGATCTCCTGAGCCTTTTAAGTTCCGGGGCCCTCAGCAATGGAAGGAGCTACTGTTCCAGTATTTGAGTACCTGATACTATGAAATCGCCACTGATACAATAAATTGTAAAGGACTGATCCCATTACTTATCACTGTAATATTCTGGTTAGAAAGCTGGCAAATTGTTTATGTGTTCCATTTACAACAATTGTCTGCTATCTGTCAGACAGACAGTTTGCTATTCCCCTGCCTCAAATGGCCTACACATTATATACTTGTACATAGTGGATTGTGTCTATGAAATGCTTCAAAGTTTAGCACTACACAAGCAGGCCCAAAATTTTTACATTTTGCTCCCATATGGAGCAATGGGGACCTCTCTCCACTTCAAATGTATGCGTATGCCGGGGGGGAAGGTGTCTGGGTGTTCACGCATTCACGCTCGGGGAGGTGGGGGGGGCGACCAACAGGGGCAGCCTCGGGGCACCCCAAACACAAATCCGGCGCTGTACACAAGGGAAGAGATAGTTAACCTCACATTCAAAAGACTCAAAAGGGGTGGTACTATAAATAGGTGACAAAGGGCAAAAATTGCAAGATGATAAAGTAAGTGATATGTGAGAAACGCCAGTGTTTGGGAATACAATCATTTGTCAAGAGCATTGACTTTTTCTTATACTTTTCTGGACTAGGCAGGTCTAAATTTCCCCTGTGAATTTGTCTAATGGCAGATCATCACTTACTCTTTAGTACAGAGTGTGACATGCCATCTGCCTGTACACAAAGTTTTTATGGCAAATTAGCTATAGTAGGCAGAGGATCTGGAGCACAGAGACAGGAATGCCACGACTTTTAGAAAAAACACAGGTTTATTTCAGACAAATGTTTCCCAACATAAAGGTCACAGGAACATAGTTCTATCGCATTTCAACAATACTTAGTCAAGACTAAGTTTAACTTAGTCCAGTTTAACTTTCACGCTCTGGAACCTTTCAGGGTATAATCCCAAACTTCATATTTGATGCATGGAAGGCCCATGCTACTCTCCTTCATCCACTTTAGGGATCCATTCATCTGGCTTTTCCTTAGCTGGCAAAAGAACTCCATCTTTCTTGCTGCAAGACCAGGCATTTTTGCTGGAGTTAACACTGGTGAAAATACACCTAATGATGATCCTATCCATCGCATCTCTTACAACAGTTACACTGTTACATTGTTAAGTTAGGCTGAAAATATCTATACTAATTGCCTGAGATATTACGCTTGATTAAGAAATCATCCAAGCAACTCTTAAAGGCAATGATAAAATCAGCAGGGCATTTCCCAACCTCACTGCCCTCACCATGAAGAACCACCTACGCTGCTTCAATTGAAAATTCTATTGCTCTAATCTAAAGGGGTGGCCTCTGGTGCACTGATCAATTTTATGGGAAAAGATCCCCTGCTATCAGTCTATAATGGCCTCTTATGTACTTGTAAACTGTAATCATGCAAGCATCTTTTTTGCAAAGAAAACAACCCAAACCTTGACAATCTACCCTCATAGGTTATAGCTTCTATCTCTTTTACAAGTTTAGTTGCAGTCTCTAAACTCTCTCAAGCTCCATTAATATCCTTCTTAAGGACTGGAGCCCAAAACTGCACCGCATACTCAAGGTGAGGCCTTACCAGTGACCTATAAAGAAGCAAAAGCAGTAGTCAAGTACCCTATCCCTTATTACCCCTTCCAAAAGCTTTCCTACCACTGATGTCAGACATAGTTTTCATAGCTTTTTGAACAGTGGCATCACATGAGCAATTTTTCAATCTCTCGGCACCATGCCAGACTTTAATGAATCACTGAATTAAGCTTGTTTAGTACCCTGGAATGAATATCATCTGGTCCTGGACCTTTTACATTTACATGTTCAAGTCTTTTTTGAATTTCCTCATGAGTGACCCATGCGTCTGTAGTTATATTACTGGACTTGTGGACTTGGGTCTACTAAAAAGGAAACCTTCCTTAGACGGTTCTTCATTTGTGTAGACAGATAAAAAAATAACAATTCAGAATCTCTGCTTTTTCACTGCTCTCATCAACTAACTGACCTCCCTCTGATAATAAGGGTCCCACCTCTTCTTGCTTTATTTTTTTATTTTTTAAATATAATTCTGATTCATTTTACTTCTTGCTGCAAAATCCTTTCCCATCTCTATTTTAGCTTGCCAGATAGCTTTGTTGTAAGCTTGATGCTTTAGCTAAAGTATCTTTATAAATATATATATACAGATTCAATAATGTTAGATATTTTTGATCAGCTACTCAGGGATGTCAGACCAACAGTAGTCACTTCTATTACACAATTACCACAACCTTTCAATCATTATATGCTGTGTTAACTATTGTTGAGAGTAACAGTTGGGACTCTTCTTCTTTTTGCTCCATCAATGGTATTTCCTGCCCACCAAGCCTGCTTCCTAGCTTGTGTTGAAGAAAGGAGCACACACCCATAACTATTATATGTAATGATACAATTATATGTTCTTTTAGCATGACAGCTTGTTGGCATAATCACATCCATTAAAGGTCAACTACTTTTCCTGCCCTGTCATGCACAATTAGTGCCAGGATTAGCTACTCAAGTTTTTCAATCTGAAATTTTCCATATTTAAAACCCAGTTATTAATCAATAGTAAAACCAATCATTACTAATAATTATGTATGACTATATAGCAATATATGGCAGTATGGCTGAATGACTGACAATGATATTTTCATATATTTGTAACTTTGTAATGAGCTAAATGGGGCTAAATGAACGCACAATTCATGCAAAGTGCAATTTCGAGGGCAATCCCCCATGTTTTTTTCCCACAATGCCATGTTTTTTTTCTCAGAATTCCAGCATTATTGTGGTCACAATAATTGGCATATTTACGCTGCGCCTACCACAATTGTGTCTAATTCACCAAAATTGTGCATTTTGTGCCAATATGGATGCAATTGCACAGAAGTCTGGCTGCTGTCAGCAGTGACGCCTGCTCCTGATTCTTTAGGGCCAAGTGTGCTGCTCCTGGAACAACTGCTTGGTCATGAGATGGCAGTAGCACCAGGGTTCCCATTCCTCAATAGCCGCAGCAGTGCTCAATTCAGAGTAGAAGGCAGGAAGGATTGTGCTGTGCCCAGGGCAATTATACAGGAATGCAAAGTGCACATTTTAATGCCAGTACCTTTAATAAAATTGGTATATGCATAACTGACTGCAAGGGAAATTGCAGGGATTGCAACTGTACTTGCAAATGTAAATGATCCCTACAGTATTTTACTAAAACAAGTGATATAAAAAATCCAAATGCATAGTTTGGTTAATATGCCCCATTAAATTTACAAGAATATGAAGGCCTTAGGCATAGTTGCATCATGATGCTTAAAACCAGGCAGTTTGCTCACATCACTGTGCATATACCTACACAGATTCCAAAACTACACAAGCAGAAAGTTAAGTAAAAATACAGTGACCTGAATTTTAATAGTTCAAACTGTTCTTAGGCCGTTATTTGCTATTCTAATGAGGGAGTGTCCAGTATTAAAGATCTACTTTAATACACATAATTGCTGCTTTCAGCTGTAAAATACACCCTTTTTTCATTCCATATATATTTTAACTAATTTTGTTATCATGTTGCACCTTCCCTTAATGCAAAGGTCTTCAACGTCTTTTACTGGTGAGTCACATTCAAACGTAATAAAAAAAAAAGCTGGAAAGCAACACACAAGCATAAAGAAAGTTCCTAGGGGTGCCAAACATGGGATCTGATGGACTATTTTGTAGCCCCTATGTGGACTGGCAGCCTACAGGGGGTTCTGTTTGTCAGTACATCTGGCAAGAAATTAGGTGTTTCTTTGAAAGAGGACTCAGCAGCATTGTCTTGCTTTTCAGTACAAAGTCCAGTGAGGTGCTATACAGACATGAATGTAATTTATGTGGGGTGCCCATGTAGGTAATATAAATTGAAAGTTTAAAAAAAAAAACGTTAATTGGTATTACTTACATGGACACTCCAACACGGGGAGGCTTATTTATCAGAATTCAAATTAGTGATTTTTTTGAGTTTTTTTTTCTATTCAAATAAACTTGAATTTTTACCAAACTCAAATGCTTCCATATTTCTAAAACAAAAATTAAATTGAATAAAACTGTCAAAGGATCTACAAACTCTCAAAAATTTCAAAAAACCCAGAAAGAAAAAAATGCTTGTATTATGCTTAGGATGCCTGTTGTTATTGACTTCTACAAAATGGCATTAGGTAAGATATATTTATATATACTTATATATTAGGTAAGATATATTTTTCATAAAAAGAGAGGACTAACATAATCATGGTTAAAGTTTCTAGTTAAACTATTGTCTATTATTAAATAAAAATTATTTTAAAAAATTATTGTAAAAATTAATTACTGAATCAGATGCCTGACACTGTTTTCTATAAAAAAAAAAGTTGACTGCAAATTCTGACTCTGGAAAGTAATAATAGGTGGATCACTGAGAAGATTAGACAATTACTGTTGCTAGCAAAACCAGTTAGGTCAGTGATTCCAAATAAATAAATAAATAAATAAATGTGTTTTTTTTTAATCTGCTATGTTGATTCTCCTCAAAATTCAGTTTTCCACAGAATATTGTTTTTCCTCTGCTTATTCTGGTACAATAGTTAATAGCAAACTAAAGAATGAGTCTTGCTTGCATCATCATTCTGACTGGTAAGAATCCTACTAAGAACCAGTCAGTAAACCACATGCACCCACCCTAACCCTAAAAATGCTGCCATTGAAGGGCCCACATCCAACCCATACCCACATCTTCACTCCATACACTACTTCTATGTGATCCTCTGGTTCCAAGACAGGGAATTTTCAGCAGCAGAGGGGCAGTGTACTTCCAAGTCCAACCCACACCCAGTGGTCGCCCAAATATCAAATTTTAACCTGAACCTGCACGCACATCATTACCTACCTAAGAAACTTTAGGTGGAGATTCAACAGTTTAGTGTATGGAATTAATATGGGGTTTTTTTGTGCTTAGCAGTTGCCCTGTCATAGTAAATAAGGCCCCAGAAATGTACTGACTTTAGTACATTTAGGGCACTGATATTTGGAACTTTTTTGTGTATAAAGCCACTTCTGAGATTAATGGCAACAAAGTGGAGAGACTACAAAAGAAATCTGTCATGGCAGGTTTTTCTCTGAGATCGGCAATAAACCCAACTTGCATGTATCACAATATGATTCACCATCTATAACTAAGTAAATTCTGGTACAATAGTTAATAGCAACCTAGTGCCATTTTTGCATATAGGTGCATCACCAGATAACTTTAAAAGTCAATTTCAGTCTAGAAATGATTCCATATTATTGGAGAGAGTGCAACTTCACGTTCTCCACTAGTGATCCTACAACCCTTTTCACATAGTTCTGAGCACTGGAAAGGTGCATTCAGTGGCAACATCAGATGTGCTGCCCCAGCCTACAGGGCTAGAAGCTCTTCTGCCTTCATCTAGCACACATGCTCTCTTGTATTTTAAGTGACTACCAAGTTGTTTTCCAAAACATTGTTATTTATAAAACTGCATTTTACACCCAAGAGAATGCTGGGTCAGCCAACCGAACAGGAGCAGCAGAATTCCAAAAGCAGGAAACGTGTAAATCCACTATAACTTGTAGATTTTATTGTGCCTTTAAAATGAGCTTCATTCAGTAGTCTTTAAATTACAGTGTGAAGCTGATTTTAATGAATGATAACAACAGTAAGTAATTAAGCCCCAGAATCCATTTTGGGATTGAGAGAAATAACTTAAAAATGGCATCACTTTGTCACCCATTTAAGGAGTCAGGAACTTTAAATTACAGTGTGACAAAGGAAATGAAAAAAATGACTTTCCATTTCCATTTATTTCAGTTGTATATTTGTACATATGAGCTAGAAATTAAAGTTTCAAGCTCAATTTTTACCATGTTTGGTTTGCATAGCAATAAATATGCTGATTATCCATTTTCTGTAGCAATTATACTGGCACATCTCTAGTTACTATGCAAATTGTCAGTTTTCTGTCGCAATGTATTATAATATAGCTGTCATAGTTTGGTCTGACTACCAAAATAAGCCGTAGAAAAAGCATCACTGTCAACCTCAATTGGTTGCTGCGGACAGTGACCCTAACAACCAGACAGCATTTCCAGTTGGAGGTCAGACTCCTTGTAAATATTGTCCTGGCTGAAAACATAATAGATATTTACTTCAAGATTAATTCAGGAAAAGTTTCTGTTCCATAGCACTTATACTTGATGAACAGTCAGTTGTCTCAATGCTCCAGCCAACTACAGGCTGCAGAGTTGGTCACTGGAGCTAAGCATATACCTACTGGAGATCACATTTTCAAAGTAATAAATTTGTGTTCCCATCTTTTAATTCTGTCTCAACTAGTGCCTTGCCACTTATTTGGGTTAATATCCCATGGGAATGTTAGAAAAGTTGAGAATTAATTATGATGTCCACGTTACTGCTATACACTGCTATATAAATAAAATGTTCATACATACATGCAATTGTGTCCAACTTTATCCATCACTGACAACACACACACATCCATTTGTTAGATATAGGTATGATTTAGAGCAGTGGTCCCCAACCTTTTTTGCATCAAGTAAGACAGTTTTTCCAAGGACCAGGGGTGGGTGTGGTGGTGCAAATAGTGCATAGTATATAATTCAATTATTACATATATAATGTATATGTAATTATTACATTTTATATTATGCACTTTATTTTTATTATTATTACATTATAAAATATGATACAACTCATCATAATACATAATCAGTGCGAGACCTGAGCTTGTTTCCCTGCAAATAGATGCACCCGGCCCCCTTGCTCTTCTTACTCCCACCTAAGTAGTGACATCCCCTGCTGCTTAGTATGGACCTTTAAGTACTTTGGTCCTTGTCGCAATCAGTAGAAAGCTTCCTGGGCATCGCATAGCTGTTATCATGGCTGTGTAATACATCAGGGAGTTGGAATCACAGGTAATTGGGACCAGAGGAGGCCCGGTTCAGCACAGCCCACGGCCCGGCACTGGTCCCCGGCCCGGTGGTTGGGGACCCCTGATTTAGAGTTTTTACACTGTTAGGCGGTGGTGTAACTATGTGGCAAAGACATATACTCTTTGACATTTTGTCAGGCCAATGCCATATAAAGTACCAAGTGTAATCAGTATGCTGCAAGATAGTATTGTCTGCAAAACACTATGCAACCAGCAACCCCCATGCCATATTACACTTAGCACAAACTTTTCTACCACCCAACACAAAGTTATTTCTATGCACGCAGTGCTTTATGTACTGCTATGCACACAATGCTCAGTGGAGTTATTGCTGTGGACACAATACTCAATGGAGGTACTGCTATGGACACAATGCTCTATGTAGGTACTGCTATGCACACAATGCTTAGTGTAGTTATTACTGTGGACACAATACTCAATGTTGGTACTGCTATAGGCACAATGCTCTATGTAGGTACTGCTATGGGTACAATGCTCTATGTCAGTGCTGTCCAAGTGCTGCATGCGGCCCGCGACCCCCCTCTGTGTGGGCACCCCACCTTTCTGGCAGCTTTGATGTCTTACCTTTGTGTAAACTTTAAATGGTATCAGTACAGTGCATGGTTGACACCTCATATTCAGGCTGTAATCCCCCTGTATTGTTTAAACATGTAATTCCCTGTGTTGTTCACACCTTTTAATCTCTGAATTGTTCACCCACTGCACTGTTCACACCTCAGGCTCAGGCTGTAATCACTCACATTGTTCTCCTGTTCACACTTTAGACTGTAGGAGGAGAAACCCACATATAAACCATGCACAGTATAAAAAAACATATAATGAGGTGGTACTGCAATTAAAAAGTTTTTTAATATAGCTATAGTGCAGACTGTAGTAGCAGTGCCAGCATTGTTTCACTGTATGCTGCCAGTGTGTGCCATACTCTGCCTGCCCTATGCTGCCTGTGTGTGCCATACACACAGGCAGCATAGGGCAGGTAGAGTACAGAGAGACACACAGGAAGCATAGGGCAGGCAGAGTATGGCACACACAGGCAGCATAGGGCAGACAGAGTATGGAACACACAGGCAGGGTAGGGCAGGCAGAGTATGGCACACACAGGCAGCATAGGGCAGGCAGAGTATGGCACACACAGGCAGGGTAGGGAAGGCAGAGTATGGCAGGTTTTTGCTGTACTACCACCATTAATATGGGTATGGTCATGTGATAACACGGGTGTGGTTTCAAGTGGGTATGATTTAAAAAATGGGAGTGGTCATAAAAATGGCTTCCATTATCGGCCCTCCACCATGTAGGCCAGGAAAATTCCGGCCCTTGGTACCACAGAAGTTGGACAGCACTGTTCTACATTATTAACTGGGGACACACACCATACCTTTAAATCTTGATCTGCTTTCTTTATTTGAATATACTGTATATGTTCTATTACATCTTAATAAAGAATTTTGATAACATTGTTCTGATGTCAAATGATCCAAAATACCGGGGACAACTATGGAATGTTAACAACATAAATTGTTTGTTTTTCATTTATCCATTAAGATCAGATTCTCTAGTAAAACCCCACTACAATATACATACCTACTATCACTAGTGTTTGTAATGAAAAATATAAACACAGCCTTGTCATTTACTTGATAGCATGGAACCCAAAATATCACTGATGTCACTAGTTGCAGTTCTTTTAATAATCGTTTGTTCATGTTATCTTTATCCACCCCATACCAATACTTTTCTGACCTTATCATAATCCCATTGCAAAAACCGTTCCCACAAGGCCATTACCTATAACTTGAAAGAAACCCACATGAAGCTGATGAACTGATCCATGGGAATTTGTTGAAAAAGAGTTTTAGGATGTTCATAAGTAGTTTACAAAAAGTAATTATGAGGAATGGACTTCCTCAGTGGTGACAATGTAGGTATCCATGTTGCAATCTAACAGCCAGATAATATACTGCAGAGTATATTGGATACTATAACCAATATACAGTCTACTATATGTAAGGGACTTCCTGGTTTAGAACCAGGGACCTGAGGAGTACTGCTTGCTTTTCCTCCAGACTGAGCCACAGGAGGCAGTGTGCTTTATGCCTGCCAGTTTATATCAATCGCTTTTCCCCCTGTCTCTGTTCCCTGCTATGCCAATTAAGGGGCTATTTAAGCCTGCCTCTTCCATACACCATGGTGCTGAATCATTAGCTCTTTTGTTTTGTCCAAGCCTTAAATTCCTGTATTCCTGAGATCCTGTATTCTGAAGTCCTGAATTCTGTAAATCAGTTCCTGGCTTTCCCCTTGCCCCCTGCTTTCTGACCCCCTAGTTATGACCCTTGGCCTGCTATTTTGGATTAAGCTTGTCTGCCGCCTCCATGTTTCATGGACGGCTTTTGGTTTGCCGCCTGCCCTGACTAATTGCCTGTACTAGGATTTGCATCTGCCCCTCATTTCAGCCTTCTTTACTTAGAAGGCTTTCTCTAGTGGGAAGGGGATTATGCAAGAACGAGTTAATAGTGCCCCCTTTTCACAAGACTAGTATTGCCAGGGTAAGATCATTTCCAAAATCAATTTTAGTGAGATTATAGTCTGCTTTTTTCTTTCTGCATTCCCCAGTTTCCGTCTGTTTAACCAAGTGACCTTCTTCTTAAAACCATAAAGTTAGTGAGAAAAAATAGATTTAAAAAAAATGACAATTTCTAATAGAAGAATTAATTTATAATGATTTATCTAATAAGAACCTATCAACAATATGTAATTAGTTTTGATTAATACAGCTCTGCAATTATCTGGCCTGATATAAAGCTGGGTTACACTAAACTTGTTGTTATAAGATATGATTACTTAAAATTCAGATCATTAGGAGGAGAAAAGTAGCATTAAAAGGCTGAACATAAAGCAAGAATACAAAGAATATTTTAAGTAAAACTGTATCTAAATATCATGGCTAGAGAATATTCCACATGCAGATCACGCAGAACCAAAGCATGGCAAGTTTTGGTGCAGTAGCGCTGCTATTCGAGACCTGTTCAGTTGTATTCGTAGATGTTGTGACATTGGATATACAATTGTTGCAATTCAGTCCACAGAATTCACAAACTGTGGCTTTACTTAGTTTATCTGAATTGTAAATTCTTGTTGTACGGATTTCTGAAATTGAAAAAAAAAATGTTATGGAACTTTGGTTTAGTTTATATTCTTCTTATATTCTTTCTATGTAGCTTCTCACAAATTGGTTTTTGCAGTAATAAGCAGTTATACTAAAATAGAATCCAGTGTCACTGCTCACCATAGTGAAATCTGAAGGCTCTAGTCCAAGGGCGGGCTATGCAACAAAGTGTGTATTATACTGTTGCTCAATAAAGATACCAGTGTGGTTATAGTGCACAAAAGTATAAAGTTATATAAAGGCAAATGCAATGCATTATTTACCTCGCATTGCGTTAATTTTTGCATAGAAATAATACTAACACATGATTCACAAACACATATGAAGCTTTAAACACGCTCAATATCATATTAGTCTGTGCAAAGATTAACACCTACTTGGGGCAAGTGGTACTTAAAGAAAATTGTGGTTCGTGAGCTTTTGGCAACACAATATGGACTTTGCAGTGGGATTTTTTCAAGTATGTGTTGGCCCTAGAATAATGCATCCTCCAGTTTTAAGGGAAATGGTCATTTTCAGAACAGTGGTTTTCCGAAAGTAATGGTTACATGTGTAAAATCGTGCGCTAATGTAGCACGTGGCAAAATATATTGCGCGCAGCGGGAAATAACACAAGAAAAACTCTCATTGCGAGTTAAATAACTTAAAGAACATTGCATCTTAATTATGACGCCTGTCCTTTTAGTGAATCGAGCGTTAAGTCGCAAAAAATAAGAAGCGATAAAATTGTTAATGCATGCTATAAATAGCGCTCGTTTTATCGACCTTTAGTGAATCGGCCACAAAGACTTTAGTTAGTATCTAATGAGTAACAATCCTTGACAAAATGGAATATCTTCTTTATAGATAAAATAGAATATCTTGATACAAAATTTGTTTTCCTCCTCATATTTTTTTTACTTTATTACATATAAATGAGGTGGGGGTCTCCTCCCTAGTAAAGAAATTAGATTAGGTGGGGGGTCTTCTCCCTAGAAAAGAAATTCAATTGAGTGATCGGTGAAATTTGAGAGTTGTTGAGTGAGATTGGTGTTTATTTAGAGTTCATTCTATTGATTTATATTCACAAATGTAATCTGATGGCACTTACCTGGATTATAATAATCTAAGATTGTGATTAGTGCTGCTTGGGAACCTACAACCATCGATGTACGAACCATAGGAACAGCTACACAATTCTCAATTGCGTTCATCTAAAGAAAATGCAAATACATATACAGTATTTTATGAAACATATCATATATAATATACATATCAAATATAAATTCAATGTAGCTTCTGTCATTTTTATTTTACACTTTAAGGAGTCTCAGGGACAAACTTGTCCTTTATTTTAGCCTAGTCATGCTGATGCGGGCAGGGCTTTAGGAAATGTAATTCTGGGTAATGCAGTTTGGCCTGAATCTAGATGCACATTGGGTGTGGAAACAAAAAATATCTGTTTTTTCAAAGTATTTAAGTACTTTACCCTTATCCATTAAACAACTTCTATCTGGGGGCCAGTCCAAAGAAACTGTATTGCAAAGCATACTAATATTTTTGTAAGGGCAAATTGTCGGATATGACCTAAACATACAGACAGGATAAGAATGGAGGAATAGTTGCTCCCCTTCCCATGGCAAGTGTCTACTTCTATATCAAGGATAAAGGAATATGTTCCTTTTAATAACTATAACAAAAAAAATATATATATATATTTTGGTCTATAGTAGTGATGGGCGAAATGTTTCGCCAGGCATGGATTCGCGGCGAATCTCCGCATTTCGCCATTGGCGTGTTTCTTGAAACGGATAAAAAAATTTGCCGCAGAAAAATTTGTCGCCGGCGTCAAAAAAGAATAGTCGCGGACGCCAAAAGAATAGCCATGCAACAAAATAATAGCTGCAGGCAACAAAATAATAACCGTGCGACAAAATAATAGCCGCGGGTGACAAAATAATAACCGTGCCACAAAATAATAGCGGCGGGCGACAAAAGAATAGTCGCGGGTAACAATTTTTTTTTTGCCGCACAACATTTTCGCCATTTTGCGGATCTTTTCAAAGATTTGCGAATTTTTCGGCAAAGCGAAACGGAACAGATTTGCTCATCACTAGTCTATACTATTAGACCAACATTGTTCAGGAACAAGGAATATGTATATACAGTATTTATATTTAAAAGGGACACAGTTTTTATTTATATATTTCATCTCCTTTTACAACTCACAGAGTCGAAGTACAGGAACACTTTCTCATCTTTTGTTTCCACTAGTTTAAGAGGGTCATTTAAATTTCTACCAACGGGGTCCAGTTTGAATCCACTAAGTATATCAACCTCCCAAAGAATCATGCCGGTTTCTTTCTCTGGGCCTTGATAGCTTGAAAAGAAAAGTCATATTGTTCATAAATAGTTAAAACCACACAGGCTGAAAAGCAATATGGCAAAATAACTAGAAAAACTTGTCTTTTACATACATTATTTAAGAAAACACATATAATATATATTGGTTAAACAATTAAAATGTTGTATAAAGCTTATAATGGTGTGGAGTTTGTTTTCTTGTCTCTTTATTAGAAAAAACAGTTTAATATTCTGGTGCTTCCACCCTTTTTTTCCAAACAAATGTAGGGACCCATAGGGTTAAGCTCCCTATGGTGTTATCCCTATCTTTTCCTTATCTGTGCTGTTATAGGGCAGAGCCCTCTACACTCAGATTACAGTTATTAGGCTACCCCCTATAGGTTTAGCCAGGTTGACCACTCCCCTTGGCAGACTATATAGTGTCTTGCACAAGGAAGTGTCTTCCTCTTTGGCTGCTGTTGTCCTAAGGCTGCATGTCACTGAGCCTGAGGCATTCGGCCCCAGTAAGGAGAACCTGCCAATTTGTAAGTCGGGGACAGGGCCCCGTGAATGAGATCAAGCCAGCACAGTCAGTTTATGTAATAGCACCCTCTAGGAGTGGTGAGCATAGATAGCTTATTTAGTAAGGGCAGCACTAGCCCCATCAAAGGAGACTGTAAGGGTTTAGTCTAACCCAGGCTTTGTATGCCTTGCTGTAGGGACCACAGTTAAGACGCAGGATTCAGGCAGTTCCTTACCCTGAACCATAGTTGGCTGGAGGGGATCCGTTCCAGTAAAGGGCATCCATTCCTAGCATACAGCTAATACTCTGCATATCCTCCAAGTGGGCTATACTGTTTCCTTAAGTGTCACATCTGCTGCTGTTCTTTGTGACCAAGTTTTATACTGCTGTGACTGTGAGTATATACCCTGCTGCACTATTCCATATGTGCCTTGTCCAATAAAGTATTATCCAGTTAACTGCAAGAGCTCCTGGCGTCCTATCACTTATTATATTGCACAACACCAGTGTGAGTTGTAGTTCAGCAACACCATATAGCCCCTGACATAGCTCCCATATAGCGGAGGCCCATTCCTGGGAAAGGGGGTTGCTGTAACACGTGCTCTAATTGTCCAACTAGCCTGGTATAATACCCCTATTAAGCCAAACAAGTGTTACACAAACATAGTTGATTTGAGTTGACAGAAGACACCTATCAATCAAATTCAGACAGTCCCATTTAAGAAATGAGGCAAGGCAAGAACATTATTTGTAAATGTAATTGCAGTGGAAAGAAGTATTTGTTTATTCCTTTCAGTTCTCTGTAATCACTTCTCTAGATGTCTCTAGATGTCAGTTCTTCACCACGTCTGCCAATCAGCTGCATGTGCAGAGAATGTAAACAGTCAAACAACTGCTGTTACTACTTCCAGTAACTCTAAAACACTGTAAATGTACATTGAAAGTTGCTAAGAATCATACTTTCTTCATTATGCATAAAACTGTTTTTGGGCGGACATCCTCTTTAAAGTAAGGAAGGCTGTACATGTTTTAGCCTGGACCTGAGGACCCAGACAAAACACAGACGGTGGTGAGTTATATTTCACTGTGTGACTATCCATTGGAAGTTGGGGTTAGATGTACTTGGTGATGGGCCTGGGGTATATACTGTCAAAACAGTTGTCAAGTACTTTTTTTTGGATCACTGCATTATTTAATTATTTAATTTTGTACACATACATTCCAGCTCAACACATGAATATTTATTGCTTATTATTCCCCCCCCCATTCTTCCCCCTTTTTGACATGTTTTAGCACCGAGTATTGTAATCACATATTTATACTGTATATATATATATATCTCACACACAAAGGTACACGCATATAAACTTGCACAGTTGTGCAGCGGAGTTGGCAGGTGCCATCTTTTTCCACTTTGGATGGTCATCTGCCACTTTGCCAATACCTGAATAACTTGCAGCTGCAAGCGCAGTTGAAGTTGCTCACTGACCTAGCTTTAACTGTACATGCTCCTGCAGGTT
The DNA here is from genome assembly GCF_000004195.4 of Xenopus tropicalis. Taxonomy (NCBI): domain Eukaryota; kingdom Metazoa; phylum Chordata; class Amphibia; order Anura; family Pipidae; genus Xenopus; species Xenopus tropicalis. Next base: position 91,433,697 of record NC_030681.2, read on the forward strand.
TAGTGTCACAGAACTAACAGAAGAGGAGCTGTAATGGGAGAAGATGGCTCCTGTGAAGTCTGCTGCATAACTTTGCACGTTTGGGGACACTTTTCAGTATATTAGACATTGCAGGGAGGGAGCTTTGAGTGGATGGCAGAGAGAGCAGTTACAGAGATAAGTTAGGGAGAGGGTTTAGTTCTATTTTAAATATTTCCAAAAATATATTTGGCATAAAGAGTGGCAGCCAGAAGGGAAAGGAAAGATACTCTGCATAAGGTATGATTAATGTGTAATGAGCGCTTCCTTCTTCTGCGTTGGCGTGCTGCGCATGCGCATTAGAGTGAAAAGTTTAACAAGAAAGTCGGCTTTTCACTCTACTGCGCATGCACCGGCCCAGGGAATTCGCCACAGGAGAAACGTGGAAGAAGGAAGCGCTCACTACAGCTACCTGGGCTGGTGTGGTTTTCTCCTAAAAGGGGCACCAGCCCGGGGTACAAGGTAAGCGATTTAAGTCACTTGGGGGTGCCTAACATTTTGGCACCCCCAAGTGACTTAGCCTTTCCTCCTCCTTTAAAGAAAATGTAATATATGTGATACATTACTCCCCCTATTTAGTCTACACTTGTCAGAGACAAGTGTTCTATGGGCCTTAAAACTACATATGTCTGTACTTATGTTACATATAAAGTGTTTGTCCCAGAGTGCCACACTGTACCCCTTTTTGCAGTGTTGCTTTTACTTAGAGGACTGATGTGCACACGTGTGGACTAAAGTTTGAGGGTAAGTTTGGAGTGGCTTGACACTTTGTTGCAGATTTACTAAAATTAACTTTTCTAAAAAAAAATTCAAATTCCAATAAACTCATTTTCAAGAATGTCTGACATTTACTAAAACGTCTGAACTGAAAAAGTATGTGTGGAAAAAAGTTCTGTGACTTTTTCGAATTGTCACACAAAAAACAACTCTACTTTTTTTGAATTGTCACACTAAAACACAGCTTAAAAAATCCTCTAACAATTTGGAGCAAAGAAAGATCTTCCAGGAAAAGGAAGGGACTTTTGCCATTGACTTCTACAAGATCTACAAGTTTAGATGGTGAATTGTCGGATTCAGATTTTTAGCAGTTTTTCCCGCATAGTAAATCTCGGAAAAGTCACAAGTTTTCTTGCGACTTTTGCAGCTAAAAAATCTGAATAGATAAAAAAAAAAAAAAACATCCATTAGTAAATGGCCCCCTTTGTGTGTATATATCCTAATTTTTTTAATGCCCATAATGCAGGTGATGTGCCAATGGGTGAAAAACAGTGTTGTCCGTACCTCCTGCATTAGGGCAAGAAGTAAAGGCTCCTTTGCTGATACCACCAGTATCGATTCATACCTTGTGCAGGTAAAGGATGTGTAAGGGGAGGGAAAGGGCACACTTATGTGCTTCCACCCACCCCTCATGAGTTTAGAAATGCAAAAGCAGTGCTGTATTTATGGAAGTAAGCGAAGATCCATGAGTTACATTCTGGGGTATGCACACACAGATGCTACCTGTCTTTTACACTTTACATCCTGCCACGGCATCTATAAATGATCACATATGCATTCTAAGCAACTTCTGGTGTTCACATGTGGGCAGTTAAATAACTAGTTTGCTGGATTTGGGGTTTTGCTAAAGTAAAGATTAAAAAAGTAAGATTAAAAAGCCCTGTAGATGGGAAACTCAGGCTTGGAATATTATGACTATTGTGAAAAATTGCAAATAAGAAAAAGTGTGTTTTGACTGCTTTTAACCCTGCAACAAACATTTTCCAAATAATGAGAAAACAAATCTATATCTATCAATAGTAAAAAATAACTGTAATACAATTATGGGGTACATTAAAGAAATAAATGTGATTGTATGATTGTGTAAAAAATAAAAAGGCACCAAATCCTGCATTTTGGGAACTTGGATTTAGCATAAGGCTTAGGGCTCATACTTGGATAATGTACAAATTAAAGTTTGGGTTTTGGCCACACCTGTTGGGGAGAATTTATTTTTCAGAATGTAAGTTTTTGCAAAATGCAAAAAATTTTTTGACCATTCAGTTATTTATTGACTAATGCAAAGATGCTACCAAACACTTAGTGCAATGCTAAATAAAATACATTATAAATGAAGTTGTTAAATTAACACACAAATACAGTATTTATTTGATTGAGATTGGACAGCTGTAATTTGTTTTACCTTGAGCATACATTGACTGATATCCGGTTATGGCTATCACTGTCATCTACTGTTGCACTCAGCTTAAATACCTCTGAAGGAACTGCTTCACCTTTACTGTTGTAAACAACATTTAGCTGTAATACAAATGTTAATGTAATACAAATAATCATTTTCTGTGAATATCAGATAAACTACATCAGTTTTCAATACAGTTTTTATTATATGTGCATTCATATAAATATACATTTTCATAAAACTATACTTTTCTAGTAGTATGTGCCAGTGAATAATCCTAAAAGGAAAATTGCCATTTAAAGTGGCTTGCACATGTGTTTACATACAACCCAAGATCACACATACATGCTCAGTTACAACCGCCAATCAATGGACAAAGCTCTTTCTTTTACTCCAACACTTCTTTAAATGAGCATCAAATGCACAAATAAAAAAATGTGTAAGAGCTCTTGTAGAATGAAAAGCCACATGATGATCAACTGTTGATGTGGATGAAAAACTGTCTTTCTTTTTTACGTACTTCTGCTGGCTAGCCATTTGTTGTCCTGACCACTGCTCTGCAAAGACCTATCATAAAACTTCTGTTTACTGCCCCAGCAGAAATGCTGCTGATGAGAAACCACTCCCCACCAAGTGGGAACTCTATACCTCCAATTAAGCTCTCTACTTGGGCTTTTCAGGCTGGATACTTTTTAAACTTTCCACAATTCTTAAATAGCACTCTGCTCCTTGTCATCTGAATTGTTGTAAGAAAAGTGGAAAAACTTAACAAGATGGCATCCATCGTATCTAGACTGAGTGCCCACCTAACACCAACTGGATGGCACACACCTAAAGTAACACTAAAAAGCTGATTAGTCATTTATTTAGATTCACATTACATGACAGAGCTAAAACCAGGGCGTTTGAATCAGAATTAAATAAATAGCCTTGTGGCATCAGCGTATATGACAGTCAACCCTCATTTTCTGCTTGATAATTTGCAATGAACGCTAAGCTCAGCTTCTCAACGGCTGCTCAGACCACACTAAGCATGTGCACTGTCCTGGACAGTTCCGGGGAGGTGGGGGGATAGAATCCAACATGGGGAGCTCCTGTGACAACTGTAAAGTGACCAGTGACCCGTAACAAAGTGTAGGGAACCAAGGGGCATGACAGAGCCGTAGGGGTAAGCCACTCCCAGTTAGCAGGGGATCGGCTGTTTTGAATGTGGCAGGCAAGTGGTATAAAAAGGTGGATTGGAGTTTCCCGCTTCCTGATCCATCTTAGGCAGTACAGGAAAACGCCCACCCTCCCTCCCTATAAAGGGTGAGTTGGTATTGAAGTTTTTATGGCGGGATGGTTGAGTCCGGGAACCAATGGTTGCAAAGTGATTGGTGGTTGGCACGCTTGGCACCTCAGGGGTAAGGAGGTGTATCAGGAAGTGAATTTGTTGAGGAGTAGATGGTTCCGGGCTAGGATGGCAGCTGGCAGCACTAATCGTATTGCGCAGTTATTGGATTGTTGTGGTTGTTTGTTATACAAATGTTCAAGTTATGTTTATCATATGTTCATGATATGTTTAGCATATTTTCATGTTATGTTTTGATATGTTTATCGTATGTTCATGTTATGCCATTTTGCTTATAGTATGTTTTAAATTAAAACGTCAGATGTTAATAAATGTTCTGCGGCCCTTTTCATCTAAAACCGGTGTCTGTGTAATTTGTTTGGGATTTGAGGGATAGGAAGGGTGGTGTGGTAGGTTGTTAAGAGGCGGGGCAAGTCCCAACGGTGCGCCTGTCATGACCTATATCATTACTATTATAGAGATGCTGAAACTTTAAGCTAGTGCAGTCAGTTTATAATACAAAATATGGCATTTCTAGTCATATTCAATTTTAGAGTTTAGTTCTTTAGGCATCAACAATATATTGTGTACTATAACTGGAGCTGTAACTGTGACTAACTAAAAAACCTTGTTCACCGATTACCTGCTCCCCTACTTCACTAACAGGTTGTTTCCCTTAAAGGAACAGTAACACCAAAAAATGAAAGAGCTTTAAAGTAATAAAAATATAATGCACTGTTGCCCTGCACTGATAAAACTGGTGTGTTTGCTACAGTAACACTACTATAATTTATATAATAAGCTGCTGTGTAGCCACGGGGGCAGCCATTCAAGCTGGAAAAAAGGAGAAAAGGCACAGGTTACATAGCAGATAACAGATAAGTTCTGTAGAATACAATAGTGTTTTATCTGTTATCTGCTATGTGCCTGTGCCTTTTCTCCTTTGAATGGCTGCCTCCATGGCTACATAGCAGCTTATTTATATAAATTATAGTAGACTTTCTGAAGTAAACACACAACTTTTACCAGTGCAGGGCAGCAGCACATTATATTTTAGTTACTTTTATACACTTTCATTTTTTGGTGTTACTGTTCCTTTAAGGCACAATCTTCTTTACTGGCTTCTGTTCCAAGCTCTCAGGCAGCATCTCCCCTGGTGGCATCCAAAGAGAAAGAGCCATGTGCTCCCTCCCATTAAATAACTATGAATAGGGACTTGTCAGAATACCCTTGAGCCAATAGAGAATAGTTCTCTTCCAAAGTGCTTGGGTAGGTAGGTGCATAGATGCATTGGTAGGTGTATAGATAGCCCACTACATATTTATGGGTCATTGTGACTTCAGTGAAGCCACTCTGCTGTTATTGCATGAAAATCAAAAGAAAAGAAAAGCTGGAATGTAAATTTACTGGAGTGATAAATCCTTATTTTAATGGTTTTTGTACTATTCATATTAATGTCAACTCTTGATAATTTTAGACATAGCATATTAATGCCAATAAAACCAGCAGAGTAGAAGGAAATTCAGAATTTAAATAGAATTTTGGAGGGGATATTTTAATGGTAGGTCATCTTACTAAGTTAACATATACAGTACTTATTCTCAGATTGTCTGGGTTCACTCATGCTAGCCTGCTGGCCATGTTTATTGCTTTACTGCCCAACCTGATCTTTACTTTTTTCTGTTGTTGTGCATTTATCTTTCAGCTTTCCTTCAAAGTTCAAATTTCTGGCTCTGCTGGCCTTTGTAGACCTTGACAAACCAACCAACAGCTTACTGTGAATCTTGTCATAGTGTTAAAATAAAGGGGAAGTTATAGAAACAAATTTCTTTGTCGTGACATATACAGTATTTGCTGTGGTCGTCAAATGATCAGAAACACACCTGCAAAAGAGCTGCTCCTTCGCCAGCTGCAGAAACAACCAGTTCCAATGGCTCGAGTGCATAAATCTACGATTGACAGAAAGCAAGCATTAGCTTGTGTTAAAAAGGGTGTGTCAGATTACAAAATATTATAATAAGAAAGTACATTATTTTACCTGCTGACTTTGTACAACCAGAAGATTTTCATTTGTGATGTTAAATGTATTTGGTACAATAGATCCTGAATCAGTAACTGACACAGTCAGAGAAGTATTGTTAGAAGTTGGAACCAATGTCATAAACTTGGTTAAAGCCAGGAGAGCCATAACGGTATCCTACAGAAATACACATATGGAACTTTATAGCATTATCAGCTTTACACCATTAAATGCAAGGCACAAAATGTCAAGTAAGCCACAGATAGCAGCCCAGCTTGGAGGAGAGGCAGCATGACCCAGGCTCAGCCCATGCCTGAGCCCAATAGGTGGGTTTAATTTAATGGGAAGGGTTGATACTGGGGGGAGGATTAGGTGTCCATTTTAGCTTGAGGAGAGGTCAGCTTTTCACCATTTTATGGTAGCAAGTAAGAAAGCAAAGTTCCCCACCTGCCCTCCCTAGATGGGGGTGGTATCCATGGTTTTATTGGTTGTTTTCTTAGTTGTCACAAATGTGGCCAATGAGGGCTGGGGTACACGAGTTTCTAGTTAGTTAGTGGGAATATGAGAAAATTGAAGGATATTTGTCACAGCGGTGGACGGGCCCTTGTCAGTCTGCCGGGAAAATATTTGTGCTAGTAAAAGAGGCTTATCTTGGTGGGATGGTTTAACCCCTAAGGTAGGTGGCCATTATTTTAAAAGGTAATGGCAGGGGGCTCCAGGTAAGGCAGAGTCTTTTTATAAAGTGAGGTAAAAAACAATACCAAAAAAGTCCTCAGCGCTAGCAAATGATTAAATGTCCAGTCTTACTTGAACCGTGTAACAAAATTGAATGTGTAAACGTTTTCTTTACTGCAGCTCCGTCTTAAGACAACCCCTTTGACTGGGTCCCGAAGTAAGCTCAACAAAATAGACAGATCCGGAGAACATAGAATAGGGAACAAAAGAAAACAATAATAGTGTAGTAACGTTTATATATTGTGACAGTATTAAAAACCGTTTAGAATTCCCTGTGTACAATAAATTAATATTAACACCAAGGGGCTGATTTACTTACCCACGAACGGGTCGAATGGAGTCCGATTGCGTTTTTTTCGTAATGATCGGTATTTTGCGATTTTTTCGTATGTTTTGCGATTTTTTCGGATTCTTTACGAATTTTTCGGATCCAATACGATTTTTGCGTAAAAACGCGAGTTTTCCTATCCATTACGAAAGTTGCGTAAAAAGTTGCGCATTTTGCGTAGCGTTAAAACTTACGCGAAAAATGCGCAACTTTTCGCGTAAGTTTTAACGCTACGCAAAATGCGCAACTTTTTACGCAACTTTCGTAATGGATACGAAAAACTCGCGTTTTTACGCAAAAATCGTATTGGGTCCGAAAAATTCGTACAGAATCCGAAAAAATCGCAAAACATACGAAAAAGTCGCAAAATATTCGTTTTCAAGTTGGAACTTTTCCAATTCGGGTCGGATTCGTGGGTTAGTAAATCAGCCCCCAAGTGTGGTGAGCAGTTAGCGGTATCACACTTGGTGTTAATATTAATTTATTGTACACAGGGAATTCTAAACGGTTTTTAATACTGTCACAATATATAAACGTTACTACACTATTATTGTTTTTCTTTTGTTCCCTATTCTATGCGCTCCGGATCTGTCTATTTTGTTGAGAGTCTTTTTATAAGTACGGTTGGCGGATATCCTCTGGGCTAAGATGCTTTACGGCTGGAGGATGATGCTTCAGGTAAGGAAGGGCAGACTGACAGGGTTTCATGTTATATGGATGTTATAAGTTATACTGTATATTTATACAATATATAAAAAAAAAATAGACGCGGGCGACAAAAAAATGTCAATGTTTCGCAAATTTTCTTGCCGTTTTGCAAATTTTATGGCAAAGCAAAACGGGACAGATTCGCTCATCAGTAATTATAAATGATGTAATGTGAAGATGAACACTGTATATCATTAAATTGTCATGTTTGGATTGTTTTGCTGAAAACTAATAAAGCTGTGGCCAGTATCATTCCAAGATGATAGTGTCACGCATTTTATTTATAGAGAGTTTAGCGTGAGGATGCAGTGGATGATGCCATGGTCATGTAATGTAAAAAAATTAATTAGTAATGATTGTTCTCTTTTATAATAAATGTAACGCACTCTCTTTGTGTAAGCTATTACCTGGGTAGAAGAATATCCCCCAAGGTGATTCCTGTGCTGGCTCAGCCAATTCATGATAGGAACGCCTTCAGCAATCCTGTTTTGCTGGCAGTGGGAGAGCAGTGCATAAGCAGCTGTCTCAATATCTGCAGAAAGGGGCTGCCAGTCGTTTGATAGGTCAATTCCAGAAGACCAATACCTTTGCAACCCTAAAGGAATACAAATCACTGTAATGTTATGGGGCCCATTTTCTATTTTTTTTAATGTTTCGTTTTTGATTTATGTATGTGTTTTTGGCAGTATACCATTGTATACTGCCATAGATACATATAAATACAGTATATAATTTTACATACATACAGTATACTATTTTACATACATACAATATATTACTTTTTTCTCAGAGTATTCTCTTGAAAAACTTTTAGAACTTTTTTAAAAACCAGGACCGTTTGAGATTTATAAAACTTTGTGTGACTTTTTTAAAGAAAGAACAAAAAACCCCAGGTTTAAACTGCAGAGAACCATTGAGTCCTATGGAAGGCTTTTAATGTTCAAATGTTTAGATTTTTATTGTAAAAAACCCACAAAGAAATTGAATAGTCATTGATAGCCTGTCCTTAAACATTTTCCAGGGGAAGTTAAGCACATTTTTCAAACACCCAATATCAAGGGGAAGTTAAACACATATTTCACACATTTTTAACACATTAAACACATTATTGTTTTCTTTTTCTATTTCACACACTTTCAAGAGAGACTTAACCACATTATTGTTTTCTATTTCACACACTTTCAAGGGCAACTTAAACACATTTTTCTCGCAAGCTTTCAAGTAGAACATAAAGGGATACTGTCATTTTTATGGTGTACTTTTTATTTCTAAATTGCACTGTTTATATAGCAAATAATTCATTTACAATTATATTTTTGAACCCACAAATGTATTTTTTTAACTGTAACATTGGTGTGTAGGCAGCCATTTCACTGCATTGGCTGAGCTTGCAGAAGGAGCGAGCGCTACACATTAGAACTGTTTTCAGGTAACCTATTGTTTCTCCTACTCCCATGTAACTGGAGGAGTCCCAAGCCGGACTTGGATTTCTTACTATTGGGTGATATCACTCCAACTTGCAGCTCAGCAGTAAAGTGTGACTGCAGTTTATCAGAGCACAGATCACATGGTTGTGGCACCCAGGAAAATGAAGAATATGGCTAGCCCCATGTGAAATTTAAAAATGAAATAAAAAAATCTGTTTCAATGCAGGATTCTGCTGGAGAAGCTCTATTATTTGATGAAGTATTCTTCAAACACATTGTTTTCCAAAATGCAAGTGAGGGAAAATGAGCACCAGTGCTTCTAAAATGGCCGCTGCAGGACATCCTGTTTGGAAAATATAGGATTCATGGAAACGAATGTCCAGTTAAATGTGACAATTTTTTTTTATAATCGGCAATATATTCTGGAAACTTTCATAAAATTTTTCGAGTCACACATTTCGGATAAAAATAAAGCAAAATTCAAAACTTTCATAGATAGACTTACAAATTATTGTGACTATTAATAAATACATTTTTTTTTAATCAAAAAACTTTCAAGAGTTTATTTAAATTTCTACAAACAAAAAAATCTGATTTTTAGTAAATCTGACCACTAGTTTATTGTAACTTTTTCATATTGACATAAGTTTTAAACTACCTACCAGTACTGTTTGCCCTTGAGTTAAGCTGAGTGAGTGCTGCTGTTGCCTTGGAGCTATTGGCCACTGATAAAGCATAGGCCACAATTGATAAAGTGTAGTTACTGGTAATACCTTCTTCTGTCTTGTTCTCAAGGTATTGTATTGTTTTATTCATTCTGTATGTAACATTCTCCAAAAAGAAAATATGACTTATGAGTAAAGTGGTAAAATAGATAACACTGACATACATTAATAGATATACCTGCAGTATTAGATAAATGTACATTCTGGATAGTGGTTGAGGTATTGATATAATAAAAAATGATAAAGCCCACCAGACACACAAAAAGGCTGCTTAGATCATAAAACAAACTTTTGGTTCAGGCTGGTCAATATGCATCCCTGAATGACACATAAGTGATGACAATATTAAGTGTTTGGTTGCTATTTTTGATCCCATGCCTGGCAATCTGTGGATTCTGGCAAATGCCAAAGGGGCAGCTGTAATTTGCAATACACAGTTACTACTGAGTGGGCTGTTGCTAGCTCTGTGTTCTTGAAATAACAGGGCCTATTTTGAGATCCCTGTCCAGCCCTGTTCACTTAGTTGGGTACAAAAATGTAGTGCAGTAGTGTTAGGGGGAGATTTATTAAGACCCGAACGGGTCCGAACGCGGCGAGCGGATTCGCGCCCGATTTTTTCGCGCGGGCGCACGAAAAAGTCGTGCGAAAAGTCGTGCGCCCGTGCGAAAAATTCGGAAAGACTGCCGCTGTCTGCAATGGTTTGGTACGAAAATTACGTGACTTTTGGATCGCCAATACGATTTTTTCGTGACTAATACGATTTTTTCATAAGCATTTTCGGGATATTTGCGATCTTCAAAAATTTTCGTTTCCAATCCGAATTTTTCCCATTCGGGATTCGAACTCGGGTTTTGATAAATCTGCCCCTTAGAGTTATCTGTTTAAATAATATGACTGCCCAAAAGGTAACTAATGTGATCTCAGTGGTGCTTAGCCAGTAGTTTAATGGAGTACTCTATGGGACATAATAAGTAGTCTGGTCAAACTTGCTTTGCTTTTCTTAGACCAGCTCTTCTTTCTGTGCTGACCGAAGAGCAGTTTCTAAAAAATCTGAATTGTATTAGTATTGTATTAGTATTTATTTTGGGGTTTGTAAAACTGTATAGGCATTTAGAGAATCATATTCCACTGCATATCTATCTTAGTATAGGAAATATTTGCATTCCAACTTTTGGGTTACTAGATATTGTGCAAAAACTGTAATTTGCTTTACATTAACAAAATGGTTTAAGTCTGTTAAATTCAAACAATCACTGCAGACATTTGATTGGTGTAGCTAAATCTTTGTTTTAGTGGTGGTAAACTTCTATTAGCCTTTTCTTATTAAGCATTCACTATTCACCCTCTGTATTTCAGGAAATGAAGTGGGTGGGACCTGGGGTAACACAAGCACACAAATATGCAGAAAAACAAAGATGCACACAGCCACTTATAATTCGATTTTAAACAGAAAAAACATTATTTTGGATACATGCAAATACCACATCCTCCAAACCAGAGTTGGAAAAATACCAATACAGATCCTAACCCTTTAGTTGTACAGAGCCATAAATCCTCATAATTGCTGTCAGCTAAACACTGCGGACTCTGTAAAGCACATAACAGATCAGATTGATGTAGAACAAATCAATGTTTGTTATTTAATACTGATGGAATAAACATGAAAAAATAACAATTACCCTTTCTATGAGATTTTATAACATAGATCTGTTGTTCTTTTAAAGGATCTAAGATAACCAGTCCCTGAATGCTCAGGTCAAGCAACATTCTTAGATCAATCTTTGATACATCTGCCTCTTATTCCTGATGTTATGGGCCCTATACAGCTAATGTTGCCATAGTAATGGGCTAGAGGAATCTTGGTTTACACTAGAACAGCATGGACCAGGTGAAGATTACAGTTTACACCCTCGAGGAAACACAAAGATTTGTAATAAAAATAGATATTTCACAAGAACAACATGATGTCTAATCGTCATAATTTTACATGATTGCAAAAGGTTTAATTTTTACTTACATTGTTACCTTCATCTTCCAACATAGCTATCAGTATGTATGCATTGTGGGCAATGACACCATTTGATCCACCCTGAAGGCGAGTATTTAAAATTTGTCCAGGTTCTTTGAAAATGCCTGTTTTTTCATCCAGGTTCTGAAATAACCATTCCTTTGTTCTATATAATACTTCTTCGCTTATGCTAATAAATTGACGAGCTTGGAGTAAACATCTTAGAACAAATGCAGAAAGCCTAGAAATATGATTTTCAACATGTTAAAGAGACTAATATATACTAAATATATATCACAACATCACTGTTGGACATCATTTTAGTCATGCCATTAAAAAATAAGCACATCTGTTTAAATGAGCTATTTACCTGTTTGTAGTGAATGATTTCTGTGATTGCAATCAAGGATGAGTTTTTTTTACTGATACAGAAAAATTGCCCATTTACTACAATGCATTTGACGAGAGAAAAAAAATGTGGTGAAAAAAACAACCATTAACTCCAAAGCAAAGTGTTGTGAATTTTTTGTTGCAAAGCAAAGTGGTGCACTTTCACGCATCCCTACTTGTAATGCATCGCATTTATTCATGTGTAAGGAAAACAAGAAAAGTTTATACTTTGAAACTAAAAGCTTACCAAGTACTCTTAGAATAATCCCTGCTTCCAAAAGCACTGAATGAACCACCAGATCTCCAGTAATTTAATTCTGTTTGGTAACCTTCATTCAAAATATTAAAAATTAAATAATTAGCATGACCATAATAATAACAATAATATTCTGTAGGCATGGGTGAGTCTACAATTATTTTAGGATTATTCCACCATTATGAAGGGCTTTATTGTCATTTTATAATGAAGGGAGGGGTTAAAGGATTAATTTTAAAACAGGGGTTTCAGAATAAATCAGTAGAATAATAACTCAGTCCCCAAATCTTCAGCGCATGGGGTAGCATTTGGTAAGGTAACCAAACAAGATGACTTTGCAGAGCCGAATCGGGTTGATTCAAATTTTTGGTCCCCAGGCCAACAATTGGTTCATAACAGGGGCCTATGCAGGCCCAGCGGGAGAGGCCTACGCCTGCGCCTCACCCAATTGGCCTTCACAGCTGCTGTCCAGCAATTTTCTACAGTATGTATTTAATATTCATGAATTCCTGCAAACAAACACTAACCTTTTTCCATGAAACGAATGGCTTTTGTTCTAAAATCTTCAGTTATCTGGTTAGTTGCTATTAAATATTGTAAACTATAAATGACTGGAGCAAAGTGAATCATGTTTTGTTCTCCACAACCAGTGGGCAACTGAATCAGTGATTCAAGACCTTTAATTGATGGTGCAAGGAAGTTTCCTGTTGGAATATTGAAAACCAACACATTTAACTAGAGGTACATTTATAAAAACACTTCTGTAAATGAATGATTTGAAAAATTAGGGGCCAGATTTATGAAAATGTGAGTTTAGAATTTAATTGATAAAAACTTACCCATGTTCTGTTCATTCCTACTGGATATTTAGAAGTGTATTTAGCAAATGGTGAGTTCTAACTTTTACCAATTGATAAAATCCCATAGGAATGAATAGAACATGGGTGAGTTTTAATCTATTAAACTCTAAACTCACATTTTCATAAATCTGCCATAGATCATAGGACACTGGCAGACAACAAACGAAACCAAGTACTTATATACGCTGTATATAGTACTTTAATATCACTATTTTGTTGTGTCTTATCTATGATAAATTAATAGTTAAAAATTCTGAAATTTAATTGGAACGTATGTTGACAGAAAAAAAAAATGTAGTTTCAGAGGTCTTTTCTGCAGCTACCTTATAAATAGTAAATCCAGAAGTTGATCGAGGAACAGACCTGCTAGAGGGAGTTAAGCACTAATAAAAAAAAGACACAGATCACTGAAAACCGTGTCATTGTTTTACAGGTATTAGCACTTAACATCAGTCAACATCAGTTAATTTCCAGGTTTACTCTTTTGAAGGTGGTGGCAGGAAAGACCTATTAATATTAATTAACCTATATAAATCTATTGATTTTTTTAACTATTAAATATTATTGGATTAAACTTTCAATGTATGTTTATTAGCTGATTTATTGATTTTTTAGCTATTAATTATCACTGCTAGTGTACCAAAAAAATAAAAGTGATATTAAAGGTTTTGGTTGCAAACACAGGAATAAAAGTTTGTACAAGTTATTCAGTTGTAGTATTATCTCAGGTACAGTATTACATTGCTTAGTTGACAATACACTTTACATAGCTGTGCATGGAACCGTAAAACAATTCATACCAGTAATGCTGAGAGATGCTTGTTTGGTGTCGACTACCACATCAACAGGAAAAGTGAATGATAATTTTTTTGCATGAGCTCCAGCTTTTAAAATAACACTGCTGGAATAAACGTGCTGTATGCCTTCAGCCTGAAGTAAAACAAGAAGACAGAGTTTAAATATATGTAAAAATATTTCTATATACATACACAATATATTGTTTATTCATACAGCTGTGTCACATTTCTATGTACAGGTGTTGCTGTGTAACTAATAACCCTACCACTAGGGTTGGCACCTTTCTTCAGAAAAAATACCAGCTAGGACATAGGGGAGGGGGGCGAGTCAGTTAGGGGAGGCTGTGATGTAAAATGGGCAGGGTTAGGAGAATAATGGGGGCAGTGGGGGAAGGAGGGGGGAAATGCAGAAGACAACCCTACCAGGTGGAAAACCTACCTGCCACTAACACAAAAAAATACACATACTGGTTTATGACTTGAAAACTCTATTGAATTTTGTAGAGTTTGTATTTCTCCCTGTGGTTTCCTTCAACATTAAAAAGAGACTTAATCTAAGGGGCCTTAGACCATATGCTTCATTGACTCTTTAATGTGCTGCCTAAAATGTGGCAGTGTAATCTAAGTAAAGGATTTTAAGTAGTAAATGTTTTGTTTTGTGGAATAAGGGCACTTTACAATAAGGAAACCCATGAAAACACAAGGAAAATACTTGAAACTGATAGTGCTTTTCAGCATATAACAATACTGAATTCTATTTTTTCCCAGCTCCCAGGAATTACTTGCTGGACAAGTATGAAGAACAGTACAAAACATTATATACTACCCATGCAATCACCCAAAGTGGTGCAATAAATACCTGGGCTCAGGGACAAAGATGGTGGAAATATTGACTCTAGTTGTCCTTTAACATAAGGGTAGTAATGCTAACCACTGTCCATCTACATTTTGTTTGTGTGATCAACAGTTATGTCACCTGACATTATAAGTCATACCAGAAGGTATGGTGGTTAAGTGGTTATTTATAAAACAAAAATTAAAAAAAGAATCCATCAGGAATTCCCAGTGGTTTGAAAATTAATATTTGAACTGGGAATTCCCGAGGGATTCAAAATAGTTTGAATTATATCAGGGATATTAATGTCAAAAATATTTTCCTATTAACGTATTTTTCAGAATTGTAACTATTGTTACAGCTGGAAAAAATACCAGTAATTCAAAAAATTACCTGTAACCACCCATGTGCAAAAAAAGCAGTAAGTTTGCCCAGGTGCAGTAACCCACAGCAACCAATAAGATGCTTGCTTTTAAACAGATGGCCAGTAGATGCTATGTGCTGATTGGTTGCTATGGGTTACTGCCCCTGGGCAAACTTAGCATTACATTACACCATAGGTGCTTAAAAAAGGAAAGCATTTTACTCAGAAAGTAGTAAGGTACAAAAATAAATTATTTTATTTTTACTTGCATTTTATTGTGTACATAGAGGATATTGAATTAAAACAGTTATATAATGAACAGCATATATCCGTAAGAGAAAACTGAAAGAAGAGAAGAAAGTTACTTCCACATCTGGTGAATAGTAGGACCGAAGAGTGAAAAGACATTTTACCATGTATTATGGTTTATGTATGACCTGTATAAAGTTCCCATTGACCTTTTGTAGTGCATGGTGGCTGTTATTTTAAAAAAAATTGATCTAAAATGCAAGAGTAGATGAGGTCTCAGTATTCGGAAAAGAGTAGGTATACCAAGGTTCCCATAGTGTCATGAATTTCTTATGTTTATCCGTACGTATACTGGTTAGCCTAAATGAATAGATTTTTTATAAAAATTCATTGTTATGTTTGTTCTCTGTTACCTACCTTTACTAATACTGTTTGGGTTGCAGAATCTGAAAATCCCAGAGCGTTGGCTTGTACAGTGAGAGACATCTCACCAAGTTTCGTAGGATTTATAGGAAATAGCACCTCCTTTGATCCATTACTTTGTATGAAGACACTTCTTTGTCCTGGTACACTATTTGTATTGTTATCTGGAATAATTATTTCAAAGGAGCTACTAGGTTCCAATTTCAAGGTCGCCTAAAATATAAATGGGCTATTACTGAAAATATAAATTTGTGTTTGAATAACGGTTATACAATTTATAGAGAGCTACTTGGATATGCAGCACTGTACAATTTTACAATGTAGAAATGTATACACAGGGAAGGACAAGCATTATAATAAATAATATATATACAGAGATTAAAGGAACAGTAACACCAAAAAATGAAATTGTTTTAAAGTAATTAAAATATAATTTACTGCTGCCCTGCATTGGTAAAACTGGTGTGTTTGCTTCAGGAACCTTACTATAGTTTATATAAATAAGCTGCTGGGTAACCATGGGGCCACCATTCAAGCTGGAAAAAAGAAGAAAAGGCACAGGTTACATAGTAGATAAGACACCATTGTATTCTACGTGGTTTATCTGTTAAATGCTATACAACTGTAGGGATCCTAAGATTTGGGCCCCTTAAGGTGGCCATACACGTGGCGATCTGACGATGTTTCGTACGACCATCGGTCGCACGAAACATCGTAAGATCCGCCACACACCATTCAGGGCTGAATTGGCAGGTAAGGAGGTAGAAACAATAGGATTTCTACCTCCTTCTGCCGATTCAGCTCTGAAGGGAGAATTTTGGTCAGGCGCCTTCTATGGCGCCCGATCAAAATTTTCAAACTTGTCCGATCGGCGAGTCGTCCGATATCGGCAGCTTCCTGCGATATCGGTCGACTCGCCGACATGCCATACACGCACCGATTATCGTACGAAACGAGGTTTCGTACGATAATATCGGTGCGTGTATGGCCACCTTTAGGTGGGTTCCCCTGTAGACAGGCACCAGAGGGTGGCCTTTTTGGGTTATGGACTCCTAAAGGTGGTCCTGGCTGTGTGTATGAAAAGGGAGTTTCTCTGCAGTTCCAGCAGCAATGTGGTGTGGTGCAATATAAAATGGGATGGCACACATGCTGTGCAAGGTTTTAGTCCTGGAACCCAACCTCATGGGATGAGGCTAGCTACAGGCTCTAGTTCTCTAGCTTAGGAGTTCATGTTACAGTTCACTCTAGGAGTGAAAGACAGGTAGAGAGTTTAGAAAGAGCAGTTGGAAGTCCCTCCAGGTGGTATCGAGGTTAAGACCTCCCGGCATTCATCGCCGGAGTTCAGGGATATTAAGTGGCCAACTCAAGTGGTACCAAGGGACCACACAGTGGAGATTTCCTAAGCAATGGGTACTGTGGAGAGCCCTCAGGGAGTGTTGTCTGGTGGGAGTACTGGGGAGAGCCTGAAGAGAGGGTCTTCCGGCATGAGGTGGGAGGTCCCAAAGAGGGTATTCTGGCGGGAGCACCAGGGGTAGGCCTGAATGAGAGGATCTCCCAGAGGAAGTAAGGGGAGAATACCTGAACTGCCTATCATACTCCTGGATACCCTGTGTGCATTCAATAAGCAAGTTATTTGGTTATTCAGCACATCCAGTCTCCTGGTCTATTCCTCACAGAGTGGATCCTCAAATACCTGGTAAGCAGCTACGCCAAGGAGGGCAATGTACTGGAGTTGCAGGGAGTCCCTGCCCAAGGAGGACTGTACAGAGTTTCCCAGGGAAGGGTGTTACAGTCAACCTGTCCCTACCCTGGGTGGAGGCATGCCAATATATAAAGTATACATGTATGTTAGAAATAAAGCCATAGCCAAAAGTGGGCTACATAACGTTGTTATGTCTGAATCTTTCTGTGTATGCTTATGGTAAGGAGTACATATTCATCCTGCAGTGGAGGCAACTTTATTCACTGTACAGTTCCTGTTTCCTTTCGCTGCTCCTTCTTCATTCCATAGTTCTCACTTCCTGATTCCTGCCCACCTTCCCAGCCTGCCTCTCTGCCTTAAAGGTACACTGTAACTTAAACATGCAAACATTACAAACCTGTGCCATTTTCTCCTTTTAAATGGCTGCCCCCAGTGTTATACAACAGGGTTTTTATATAAACTATAGTAGGGGTTCTGAAGCAAACACACAAATGTTACCAGTGCAGGGCAACAGTACATTATAGTTTATTTTCTTTAATATATTCTTTAATATATTTTCAGCTAAATTTTCATGACCATGCCCAATATTATGACCAAACCCCCTTAATACCACTACCATTTTACAAAGTTTTGGGGTCTTGTTTTATGTGTTATTATAGTTTGGCTAATGAAGCTGAAATTGCCCTTTAAGCTGCAAGTCTCAGTTCCCCCAAGAGACCTGTTTATCCTATTATTTAGAATTGTATTTAAGTGCAGGTGTTGAGTATTCTGGACTCTCTGCCAAAAGCCTACTTATCTAATTAAGTTTGACAAACTTTGTATCTTTTTTGGCTTTCAGTGCAGGAGATCAAAGGGAAATGAGGGACTTTTCAATAAGAATCTGGGACAGTGGGATGAGCTTTTCATGGGGCAGTCCAGATTTTAACAGCTCAGCCCACTGTCCCCAATTCTTATTAAAAAATGTCACCATTTAGTTGGGTTGTGGTGCCATTTTAGGTATAAGGGCAGTTTACTCTAAAGACCCACAAATGTAAGTGGATCTGTATATGATGGATTTGTATGATAGCCAGGCACCTTTTGCTGCAATTTAATATTTTTATTATTTTTAAATCCAAAATATTTAGTAATTTAACAATTACTACCATGTAAAAAGGAAATTATGATATACAGTAAATAGTCACTTTTGTAATTTGCTTGTACATAAAAAAATAAGGTAAAGGTGGAGCACGTACCTGAAAGTCTGTTGCTATGTAGGTCTCCAGGGTAACTTTTAAAATAAAATTTTCACCTCTGATTACAGTCCTGGGAGCATTCAGGGTCAGAAGAAGAGGCTGGAAAGCTTCAAGCTGCAAAAAATAATATAGCATCAACAGAAATGAAAATAAATATTGATACAGCCAAATAACTGCTTCCAGTATACCCTAGACTGTGTCTAGCACAGTCTATGATACAGTAAAAAATAGCTGAAAAGCTTTAAAAAATATTTTTAAAATATTGAATATGAGAAAAAATATATTGTGCAATATTTATGTCAGTTGTGAGCGACAAAAAGACTGATATCTTAGGCCTAAATTGAACATTACATGCTAAATAGTTATAAGATCCCGGTAACGTACTTAGGGTTTCTCTGTGTTTTTATTCCCTTTTATTTTATTTACTGTTTTGCATGTATATTTCTCTTTTGTAACATCTTTTTAAAATTGCACTGTTTACCCTTGTAATATTAAATATAAAATTTAATAAGTTCTGTCCTTTGGCTCTATATCGATTCCACGTACCTTGTATGACTGCTCAGGCCTAGAGGTGTATTAGCTAGTGGACTGTCAGTAGGAAAGTGTGTATGTAAATTAACCATGGCTGCTGGTGTGTGTATGGAAGTAGTAGAACTATCCCTCACTGCAGTAGGAAAGTTTGTGTATGATACATTTGTGTAATTAGGTTTCTATCGCCTGTTAATGATAGATGGTGGCAGCGAATAGTTATTTGGGGCGGTGGTTTCTTTGGGGGTGCTGGATGTTAGTCTAACCTGTGTAAAAGGTGACTGAGTGTAACCCCCTTGTACCCCGTCCCGGTGTCAGGCACGTCTGTGAGTGGCTTTTCCCTGACAATAGCATTTTTTCTTTTTTTTTGTACTTCAAGCTCTAAATCTTGTTCCAGAAGTGGAAATACACAGAAACGCAGGCAGATTTGGAAAGCTCAGGTTCTCCTAAAAAAAACAATATATAGTTTGCCAACCTAAACTTAACCCTGCCCCTAGTAAAAGCCCCTAAATTGAGAGCGCACAGAATGTTTACAAAACGTCTGGCACTGAGGGGAACCGAAATGTCAAATTCTGCTGGCACTTACGGGCTCTGGCACACGGGGAGATAAGTTGCAGGCCTCGCGAGGCAACTTCGGCGATTTGCCTAAATTGCCTGCGCAGCGTGTGCCATCCCACCGGCGACTTACATTTTGGCTGGTAGGATGGTAGTTCGGGGAGATTAGTTGCCCGTGACAAGGGAGATTTTTCGCGGGTGACTAATCTCCCCATGTGCCAGAGCCCTAAAGGGTTAAGCTACACAGGAAAGAGCACACGATAATTATTATAGTTTGCATAGTATATACAACACACAGATCTACCACATGCAAGTTATTCTACCTGAATCATGCTCACTGTCATTGCTGACTGTTTTCACACTGCAAACTGAAATGCCCATTACACTTTTTAAAGACCTGCTTGAAGGTAGTGATTTTTGCACAAACAACACAACTCAATCTTTTCTCTGAGATGATGTGTTATAGGTTCCCTTTTTTTGTACTTTACATTACAGCACTGTAACAAGGAAAAAGATATATTACAGGTATGGAACCTTATATCCAGAATGCTCAGTACCTAGAATTTTCCAGATAAGGGATCTTTCTGTAATTTAGATCTCTGTACATTAAGCCTACTAAAAAATCATCTAAATATTATATAAACAAAATAGGATTGTTTTGCCTAAAATAAGGATGAATTATATCTTAGTTGAGTTCAAGTACAAGGTACAGTTTTATTATTACAGAGAAAAAGAAAACTAGCAGTTATGCAGGTTTTATATACTGTAGGCATTAAGGTTGAACTTGATGGACATGTCTTTTTTCAACCTAACTTACTATGTTACGGTAAAGAATTTGAACCCTGCATGGCTTGCTCAGTGGCTGTGCAGGTAACTTATGGGATCGGCCATGGATGAGTAAGGGAATGTTAGTGTGAAATTGATGTAGCATAAAAACAACAATGCACTGGTTTGGCTTGGCACAAATAGAAAAATACAGTTTTAAGGGTTCTTCCCGAATCCCAGCAGCTAACTATGTTTTTATATTTAATGGAATAAAGAAGAAAAGAGTGCAAAACAGATTAACACAGATAGTTACAGGGAGATACTACAATACCTCAGGATATTGCTCTGACACTCCCAGACCAAGTCCTTCTGATATCACAAAGGCACTGGCCACCCAAGTCATAAATTTATGAGGTACAGTTACTTGCAGGCTAGAATTTGCTCCAGAGCTGCAAAAGAAAAAACAAAAAATAATAATAATAGTCATTGTAATTATAAACATAATTATATGTAGTATATTTTGCATATTTTATTTTGTACAGGTATGGGACCCGTTATCCAGAATGCGCGGGACCTGGGGTATGCCAGCTAAGGGGTCTTTCCATAATTCAGATCTCCTACCTTAAGTCTGCTCAAAAAATTATTTAAACAGTAATTAAACCCAATAGGATTGTTTGGGCTTCAATAAGGATTAATTAGATCTTAGCTGGGATCAAGTACAAGGTACTGTTTTATTATTACAGAGAATAGGGAAACCATTTATAAAATTGTAAATTATTTGATTAAAATGAAGTCTGTGGGAGATGGCCTTTCCGTAATTTGAAACTTTCTGGATAATGGGTTTCCGGATAAGGGGTCCAATACCTGTATTACTAAACCTTCCATTCAGTCTGTCTGTTATTCTTTCAGTCTGTCTAGCCACTGCCTGGTTGCTATGTTTTGTAATCCTCCATCCACTAATGGAGTAATGTGATAAAAGTCTTAAGTTTGTCCACGTCTAGTAATATGCAGCAACCAAATAGATGTTTGCTTTCAAACTGAAGCATTTTGTAATCTTACATTTAGTATTTATTGTCATCTTGAACATATCTCTGTACTGAACTCAAAAGTGTTCACAGACTCACACATACACAGATATAAAATGAAAGTTACAAGAGACATCTATGTATCAGTATGCATAAGTAACTTATATTTTTTAACACAGTAAATAAATCTGTTTTGGTATTCTGTGAGTACTGGTAAGTGTTGGTGAATACAGTAAGTGCTGTATAAATATATATATAAATACGTTCAAAATAAATATAAATATAAATATATTTGTAGATTGTATATATTTTGTAGATTGTAAGCTCTTTTGGGCAGGGCCCTCTTCACCTCTTGTATCGGTTATTGATTGCTTTATATGTTACTCTGTATGTACAAACCCACTTATTGTACAGCGCTGCGGAATATGTTGGCGCTTTATAAATAAATGTTAATAATATATATATAGATATATATACATACCTCCCAACTGTCCCGCTTTATGCGGGACAGTCCCGATTTTTGCACCCTGTTCCGCAGTCCCGGATTAAATTGTAAATGTCCCGCGTTGCCTGAAGTTCCCCGCTTTTAAAAGTCCCCTGCTCTCTGCTCTTTTCCCCCTTGATGTTACACTCGTCTCTCGAAAGGGAGCACCACAGCTTCTGCGCCGCTCAGTCCAATTCTAACATTTAGGTGAATGCGATACAGAAGCTGCGGTGCTCCCGAGAGACGAGAGTGTGACGTCACGGTGAAGAGAGCAGAGAGTGGGGAAATTTATTGTGAGCGCTTGTCTCTGGTCAGGCTCAATTCTCCTGCTCCAGCTATTGCTTTTTAGTGTTTATGCCTCACGATGTAAATATTTCTTCAAGCACTGCAAACTTCTTATCTTGAACGCCATGATTTGGAAAGGAGGAGGATGTGGGGGGAACAAAGCCGAGATTGATAGAATGTTAAAAAAGCTTAATGAAGGTGCTTGAAGAAAGATTTACACAACTGAAAGGGTGCCAATGTTGTTGCTAGGCAACCCCAAACAAACATTAAAGTGACTAGAAAAGCATAAAATCAACAAATAAACACCATCCAATGTGTATAAAAAGTATATATACAAAACAAAAGTTAACATTGACAGAATGTCCAGAGCTACTGGGTGATTGATAGTACAGATCACATTAAGTGGCATATAGCGATCGCCAAACTTCATTGAAAGGTGCAACAAAAGGAAAAGCCCCGTGTTTTTTGGCCACCCCTAATACTGGATAGAAGCCACGTGCCCATATATCGACCCCAAAGGCACAGAACACTGAGCACACTGTATAAAAGGTTGCGTCGTCGTTGCTAGGCAACCAACCACATAGGGGTGAGCGGACAGCATCTGTCCGGGTGCATTTGGCAATACGTATGCGCACAGATCGCTTGTGTGGAGTAATTCAGCCATATAAACTTAGGGACACAGTGCCAGCAGCGAGTACCCAGGTCCCCGATGGGGTGTACCTGGTACCGCCAAGTTAGAACACTTATTATTTAGAGCCCACCCAAATCAGGATAAGGTGCACGTAGGCTGGGACAACACTCCCTCAGGATGTACCCACTGAGTTCCTTCTGCACCTATTAGAACTCACACTAACTAGGATTTTTTTTCGTTTTGAGAAACATTTTTTCCTGCAAGTATCGGGCACCGCCACGGGCAGTGCCCTGGCACCGTCCTATGCAAACCTCTACATGGCTGAATTTGAATCCACGTACCTACTTCCACTACTCCACAAGTCCATCCTGGTATACTTTTGCTACATCGATGATTTGTTCCTGATCTGGACTGAAAGTGAGGAATCTTTAATTTCCTTCCACCAGCACCTTAACAGCCTATCAAACTTACACATTGACTTTTTGGATCTTAATATTTTCAAGCAAACGGTGGAGTGGGGACCAGACTTTTTCGCAAACCAACAGACCGCAACTCCATTCTACATGCCTCCAGTCATCATCCTCCGGCTACAATTAAGGGCATCCCATATTCCCAATTCCTTAGGGTCATTAGAAACAATAGCTCAATTGATACAGCTAAAATACAGCTACAAGAGATGTTCGACAGGTTTCTGGAACGGGGTTACAAGGAAAATATCTAAAAGGCCCTTAACCACAATCAAGACTCCTTGCTTAGCAAAGAACGCACACAGAAAAAACAACCAGCACCATTAATTTTCACCACCACCTTTTCATCCACCTCCCAGACACTGGGAGAAAGCATTAACAAAAACTGGCCCATGATTAACCAGGACAAATCACTATCCCTTCACCAGGCCCACAAGCCCTTGATTGGCTACAAGAGGGGCAACAGTCTAAGAGACCTGTTAATCAAAACTGACTTCAAAAGGCAAGACGATAAACAAAAGGACTGACTTTCTTCATATAAAAAACTCGGGTGTTACAAATTCCTGGACTGTGTCACCTGTAGGTGCCTGCTAAGTGTCCCGGACTTTCCACACCCACATACGGCAAAAGGAATAAAATTCTCCATAGACTTGGTTGTCTCTCCACTTTTGTGGTGTATATTATCACCTGCCCCTGCGGTCTTTATTACGTGGCCAAAACAGTCACCACTCTGAGAGAACGCATTTATATGGCTGAATTACTCCACACAAGCGCTCTGTGCGCATACGTATTGCCAAATGCACCCGGACCAGTTAGATCAGCTCAGCTCCAACCAGGAAAGTAGAAAAGGAAGTACCCTTCCATACATGCAATGTTGCCTCAGCATAGGCCAACTGTTTAAGACATAGGAGACAGGTAGTATCTCAACCCTGTTTCACAGTTGGCTGTAGGACTCTCAAGCTAGGGGTTATCAACCTGAGGACTGAGGTATCTATCTTGACTGCTTCTAAAGGGGTGCCAAGCTGACCAGGTGCATTTACCCTGCCCACCCCAAAGAGGTGGGATAAACCGGTGTGCATCATCTCTTGTTGTCCTCAGAGTCCTATAATATACCATTTGCATTGTGAGTATATTTGATTTACCCTGCATCATCATTTGTCTCTGACAATAAACTTGTACTATAGTTCAACTGCAAGAACCTTCTGGCGTCCATCTTTGCTAATCTGCACTACTCACAGCTACAGTGAGTTGTAGTCCCACTACACCCTTGCTCCGCAGGTCTCTTCCATATAGCGAAGACTCATGCTGTCTAAGAGAGTCGCATGTACCCCATGCTCTAAACCATATGTGTCAAACTCAAGGCCTGCAGGCCACATCCGGCCCGGTGTGTAATTATATCCGGCCTGCAAGATCATTTTATTTATTATTGTTATTAATGGCCCGGCGATATGAAGCACTGGTAACACAATAAACTACAGGTCCCATAATGCAGCGCTTCAGCTGCCTTGCCGAACACTTCCCGCATTAATCAAGTCTAGCTTATGATGCTGCAAGTTATTGCGAAGCTAGCCCTCACGATGCCGAAGAGAAAAGTTGATTCTAAAAACAGAGCCTTTAAAAACCGATGGGAGGCTGAGTATATGTTTACTGACATTGCCGGTAAACCCCTGTGTCTCATTTGTGGAGCTAATGTGGCTGTAATTAAAGAATTTAATTTAAGACGGCACTATGAGACAAAACATCAGGATAACCTGAAAGACCTGAATGCAGAGCAGAAGATACAGAAAGTAGAAGAGTTAAAGAAGAATCTGACACTTCAGCAAACGATTTTTACCCGTGCAAAATCAGAAAGTGAAGCTGCTGTGAAAGCAAGTTTTATCGTGGCAGAGGAGATTGCCAAATCAGCCAGGCCATTTACCAAGGGAGAATTTCTGAAGAGCTGCATGATCAAGGTGTTTGACGTCTTATGTCCAGACAAAAAGCAGATGCTGGCAAATGTAAGCCTGAGTAGAAATTCGATTTTTTGATCGAGTTTGTGAGATGGCCACTGATTTAAGAACACAGTTGAGTGAAAGAAGCAAAGACTTTATTGCATACTCTCTTGCTGTGGATGAAAGTACTGACATGACTGATACTGCACAGCTGGCCATCTTAATCCGTGGAGTGGACTCCAATTTGCGCATTACAGAGGAAATAATGGACATTAAATCGATGCACGGGACAACGAGTGGAAAAGACATTTTTGAAAATGTATGTCAAAGTATAACTGACATGAAACTGCCCTGGGACAAATTTATTGCACTTACAACTGATGGAGCACCATCTATATGTAGTGAAAAAAGTGGACTAGTGGGAAGGATGCGAGTAAAGATGCAGGAGGAGAACTGTACTGGTGAGTTAACGGCATATCACTGCATCATACACCAGGAAGCACTATGTGGCAAAGTCCTGAAGATGGACAATGTAATGAGCACTTTAACACAAACTGTA